>NC_133617.1:504074072-505274072 GCF_048593235.1 Sminthopsis crassicaudata
ATTAGTTTAGGTAATATTGTCATCTTTATTATATTTGCTCGCCCTATTCAAGAAGAGCATTTAATATTTTCCCAATTGGTTAGATCGGACTTAATTTGTGTGAAAAGTGTCCTGTAGTTTTGCTCAAATAGTTTCTGATTTTCCCTTGGCAGATAGATTCCTAAATATTTTATACTATCAGTAGTTACTTTAAATGGGATTTCTCTATGTAACTCTAACTGTTGGATTTTGTTAGTGACATATATGAATGCTGATGATTTATGTGGATTTATTTTGTATCCTGCAACTTTGCTAAAGGTGTGGATTATTTCTGATAGCGTTTTAGTAGAATCTCAGTGGTTCTCTAAATATATCATCATATTATCAGCAAAAAGTGATAATTTGGTTTCCTCATTACCTACTCTAATTCCTTTAATCTCTTTCTTCACTCTTATTGCCAAAGCTAGCGATTCTAATACAATATTGAATAGTAATGGTGATAGTGGACAACCTTGTTTCACCCCTGATCTTAATGGGAATGGTTGCAATCTTTCCCCATTACATATTATGTTTACTGATGGTCTTAAATATATGCTCCTGACTATTCTAAGGAACAGTCCATTTATTCCTATACTCTCAAGCGTTTTTAGTAGGAATGGATGTTGGATTTTATCAAATGCTTTTTCTGCATCTATTGAGATGATCATATGATTTTTGTTAATTTGAATATTAATATGGCCAATTATACTGATAGTTTTCCTAATATTGAACCATCCCTGCATACCTGGTATAAATCCTACTTGATCATGGTGTATTATCCTGGGGATGATTTTCTGTAGTCTTTTTGCTAATATCTTATTTAAGATTTTAGCATCAATATTCATTAAGGAGATTAGTCTATAGTTTTCTTTCTCCGTTTTCAACCTACCTGGTTTGGGTATCAGTACCATGTCTGTGTCATAAAAGGAATTTGGTAGGACTCCTTCATTCCCTATTTTTTCAAATAGTTTATATATCATTGGAGGTAATTATTCTTTGAATGTTTAGTAGAATTCACCTGTGAATCCATCTGGTTCTGGAGATTTTTTCTTAGGGAGTTGATAGCTTGCTCTATTTCTTTTTCTGAAATGGGACTATTTAAGCAATTTACTTCCTCCTCTGTTAATCAGGAAAGCCTATATTTTTGGAGGTAATCCTCCATTTCACTTAGGTTATCAGACTTATTGGCATAAAGTTGGGCAAAGTAACTCCTTATTATTTCTCTAATTTCCTCCTCATTGGTGGACAGTTCCCTGTTTTCATTTTTAAGACTAACAATTTGATTTTCCCCTCTCCTTTTTCTAATCAGATTTACCTAAGTTTTGTCTCTTTTATTGGTTTTTTTCATAAAACCAACTCTTAGTTTTATTTATTAGTTCAATAGTATTTTTACTTTCAATATTATTAATTTCTCCTTTTAATTTTAGAATTTCAAGTTTAGTATTTGATTGGGGGTTTTTAATTTGGTCTTTTTCTAGCTTATTAAATTGCAAGCCCAATCATTGATCTTCTCTTTCTCTATTTTCTTCAAGTAAGCCTCTAAAGATATAAAATTTCCCCTTATTACCGCTTTAGCTGCATCCCACAAATTTTGGTATGATGTCTCATCATTGTCATTATCTTGAGTGAAATTATTGTGTCTATAATTTGCTGTTTCACCCAATCATTCTTTAAGATGAGATTATTTAGCTTCTAATTACTTTTTGATCTATTTACTCCTAACTTTTTGGTGAATGTAGTTTTTATTGCATCGTGATCTGAAAAAGAAAGCCTTTACTATTTCTGCCTTCCTGCATTTAATTTTGAGATCTTTATATCCTAATATATGGTCAATTTTTGTATAGGTTCCATGAACTGCTGAGAAGAAAGTATACTCCTTTCTGTCACCATTCAGTTTTCTCCAAAAATCTATCATACCTAATTTTCCTAATATTTGAATTACCACTTTAATTTCTTTCTTATTTGTTTTGTGGCTTGATTTATCTAATTATTGAGAGTGCAAGATTGAGCTCTCCCATTATTATAGTTTTGCTGTCTATTTCTTTTTGCAATTCTCTTAACTTCTCCTTTAGGAAGTTAGATGCTATACCACTTGGTGCATATATGTTTAGGATTGATGTGGCTTCATTGTCTATGCTACCCTTTAGCAAGATATAGTTTCCTTCCTTATCTCTTTTGATTAGATCAATTTTTGCTTTTGCTTGATCTGAGATAAAGATGGTTACCCCTGCTTTTTTTTACTTCACTTGAAGCATAATAGATTCTGCTCCAGCCTTTTACCTTTACTCTGTATGTATCTCCCTGCTTTAAATGTGTTTCCTGTAAACAACATATTATAGAGTTCTGACTTTTGATCCAATCTGCTATCCGTTTCCGCTTAATGGGAGAGTTCATCCCATTCACATTTACAGTTAAAATTAGTAATTCTATATTTCCTGCCATTATAATATCCCCTGATTATGCTTTTTTCCTTTACCCCCTCAACCCCTTCCCCAGTATTAAACTTATGAGCCCCACTTGCATCACACAGCCTTCCCTCTTTACTATCCCTCCCTCCTTCCTTTAAATCCCTTTCCCTTTCTTATTCCCTTTCCTTATTTCTCTTTTCCTTTTTCCTTTTCCTTTTCCTCTTTTTAGTGAGGTGAGAAAGAATTTTCTGTAAAACTGATATGTTAATTATTTTCTCTTTGAGCCATTTCTGATGAGAGTAAGGTTCACACAATGTTCCTCCCCCTCTCTAACTTCCCTCAGATATGATAGGTTTTCTTTGCCTCTTTGTGGGATGTAGTTTCCCTCTTTTTATCTCCCCTTTCCCCTTTTTCTTACACTATCCCCTTTCTATTTCCACTTCCACCCCCTTTTTTTTTTGTTATATCCTTTAAATCAAATTATACATGTAGTCTTAATGTATCTCCACAACAGAAATATAGTTCTCAAGAGTCCCTTTTACCTTTTTCTGCTTCTCTTGAGTCCTACGATTGGAGATCAAATTTTTTCTTTAGATCTGGTTTTTTACTTAGAGACATATGGAATTTGTCTGTTTCATTAAATGTCCATCTTCTTCCATGGAAGAAATGCTCAACTTAGCTGGGTAGTTTATTCTTGGCTGCATTCCACTTTCTTTTGTCTTTCGGAATATCAGATTCCAGGCCCTTCCATCCTTTAATGTAGAGGTAGCCAGATCTTGAGTGACCCTTATTGTGGCACTATTTGAATGGTTTTTCCTGGCTGCTTGTAATATTTTTTTCCTTAGTCTGATAGTTCTGAAATTTGGCCACAATGTTCTGTGGAGTTTTTTTGTTTTTTGTTTTTTTTTTTGTTTTGTTTGTTTGTTTGTTTTTTTACGGTCTCTTTCAGAAGGTGTTCAATGAATTCTTTCAATGTCTATTTTACCTTCTGGTTCTATTAACTCTGGGCAGTTCTCTTTGATGATTTCCTGTAAAATAGTGTCTAGGCTCTTTTTTTTCATCATAATTTTCGGGAAGTCCAATAATCCTCAGATTGTCTCTCCTAGATCTATTTTCCAGGTCTGTCATTTTGGCAAAGTAGATAGCTGACGTTTTTCTTCAGATTTTCATTTTTTTGGCTTTGCTTGACTGATTCTTGGTGCCTCAGTGAATTATTCATTTCTATTTGTTCAGTTCTGATTTTCAATGAGTTATTTTCTTCATTAGCTTTTTAAACTTCTTTTTGTATGTGTCCAATTGAGTTTTTGAATGAGTTGTTTTGCTCCATGGAATTTTTTTCCATTTCACTAATTTTGTTTTTTAGTGAGTTATTTTCTTTTTCCAATTCACAAATCCTACTTTCTTGGGAGTTCTTTATCTTTTCCAATTCACAGATACTACTTTCCTCTGATTTCTTTACTTTTTCTAACTCCTTAATTCTGTTTCCCTGCTCTTCCTATGAATTCTTTACCTTTTCCAATTCACATTTCAGGAAGTTGTTTACCTTTTCTAATTCACATTTCAGGACATTGTTATTCTCTAGCATAGCTTCTCTTTCCTTTCCCCATTTTTCTTCTAATTCTCTCTTCAGATTTTTAATAGTTTCTTCTAGGAGAGTGTTATTTGGGGAATTGTCTGGAGGTTGTCTGCTAGTAGCCTCCTCAGGTTTGGAAGCCAGCTCTTTTTCTGCATAGAAGCTTTCAATCGTTTTCTTCATTTTTTTGCTCATTTTTTTTTTTTTTAAAGCCTTCAGGGTCTGCCCTCAGGCAAGGAGATTACCAGTTTCCTCAGCAAAGTAAGGATGGGTTTAAGGACAGTATTTGCCCTCTCAATGAGCTGCAAGGAACGGCTGAGCTGCAGGAAGGCTCTGGGAAGAGCTCCATGGGGAAGTGATTATGCCTGGGTATCACCCGCTGGGTTGTGTAAGTGCCCTTAGAGGAGCCCCACTGTGAGGCGTAGTGACTGCCTTGGGGCTAATGGTTAAGGAACAAAAGTATCACTGCCCCCCCCCCCCAAAAGCCCATTTTGAGTATTTGGGATTGCCCTGTCCCTCACTGCACTAGAAGTGTCCCTGTCTGGGGGAGCGCAGTCGGGCTGGGAAAATTCCACTACCCCCAGCAAGCCCCTCACTATACAGATGAAAGGTTGCCCTGGGTTGTGCCCCTGCTGTGTGTGACTGCCCCCCACCATGAGCCCCTCACTGCCGAATGTCGCAAAGAGCTGTGTTATGGTCTGCGCTAGGTCACTTCCAGTCCTGGGTGAGCACAGCCAGATCCTCTCAGGCTCTGGTGTCCCCCAGAGCACCCACCACCCCAGGCTCCAACTTCCCTGCTGATCCCCTACTCCGCCACCAAAGCAAAGCAGTCAGGCTACAGCAGAGAGCTCTGTGCAAACCCCCCAATCGCAGATACCGCCCCGCTCCTGTTTTTCTCTCTGCTCTGCGTGGGTTTTACCTGTCAAGCGCTGTTTTTGAGGCTGAATTAAATACTTGGTAGAAAGGGAATTAGAGAGCTTAGAAAGTCCCATCTTGCTTCTCCACCATCTTGGCTCCGGCCCCCCAAAGTTCTTTATTTCTTTCATTGAATATATACAAGTACTGATTGTACTTTGATAGATTTAGATATTTTATGTATTCTTTAATTATTTGGAATAGGACTTCCTATCCTATTGTTGCCTTATAGATATTATTATTTTATAGAAAAGCTATTTTTTTTTGCATTTATTCCAGACTTCACTTTTCTGATAATATTTTTCTTAATTTGTTTTATATGCTGATGCCCTATGATAATTATTATTACCTGAAGCAGCTAGGTGGAATAGTGGAAGAAAACTAGTTCTGAAGTCAAGAAGACCTAAGTTCAAATATGCTCTCAGATACTAGCTATGTAACCTTGATCAAATCCCTTAACTGTTGCCTCCATTTCCTTAACCATAAAATATAGTAACAGTTCTGAGGATCCAGTGAGAGAATATTTGTAAAATACTTTAGACAGTCCTAGCAAATGATAGGCATTATATAACCTTTCCCCCCTTTTCCTCCACGCTCCCAATTTTAGCCTTGATTTCTTTCTCTCGTTTTGCTATTGCTAGCATTTCTAGAACTATGCCAAATAATAGAAGAAATGAGTGTCTTTGCTTTACTCCTTTATTCAGTAGGAAAGCTTCCAATCAGTCAGCAATCATTTGTTAAGAACCTATTATGTGCCAGGCACTAGTGAATAATAGAAAGAAAGACAGACAGTCCTCTCTCCCAAGGAATATTTTCTTATTGTATATGATGCTTCCTTGTTATGTTAAGTAGATATTTTTTATGATATAAAAAGGTCCCTTTCTGACTTTTAGCCCTCTACGATAAATACAACTTGGTATAAAATGCTGTAATCTGTTTATAGATTTTTATTTAAAAATTTGAATTGATATTTTTGTCTATAGTTCTTTGTTTTAGTGTTTACTAGTTTAGATATTAGAAATTTATATTTATATATATTTTGAAAGGAGTATGACAGCATACTTTCTCAATTTTTGAGGATAATTTGTATAGTATTGCTATTAATTCTTCTTTAAAAATTTGATAGAATTCTCAGCATCAGGACATTATTTTCCGTGCCTCTTTTACATTTCTTTACAAGCAGGAATTCCTAATGTAGGGTCTCTGAACATATTTAAAAAAAAAAAAAAAATATATATATATATATATATATATTTTGATAACTATTCAATAGAAAGCTTCCTTTTGTAATTGTTTTTATTTTATTTTATGCATCTAAAGACATTATTCTAAGAATGGGTCTACCAAGTTGTCACAGGAATCTCTAACAGGAAGGAAATAAAAAATTTTACTTTATGCCAAATTGTGTTCTCTTTTCTGAGAAAGAATTATTGAATATTTATCATTTTTGTCATCATTATCTTTCCCAATTATGATTTTTAATGGTTTTGTTCCTTATTCCACTTGTTATATAAGATTTATTAAATCTCTAATTAATACACAGGTATTTTCTTATGCTCACTAAATTGATTATAATTTTTTTTTATTGTAATTGAGCTTATAAGGAATGTGTTAACTATTTTTACCTTTTAAAATTTATAATATCTCTGTGCACTAATTTGTGGGCAATTTTTGTAAAGGTTCCATGTAATTCTGAGATATATTTAATAATTTTTAAAGGTATCATGTAGAAAACACCATAAGTCATTTAACTCTTAATTCCTTCAACAATTTGTTAAATTCTGTATTTCTCATTTTATTTATTTTCTTCTTAGATTTGTCCAACTCTGAGAGAGAGATACTATCTGAGAGAGAGTCTACTATTATTGTATTACTATCTGTATTTTTTTGTACTTCAGTTAATTTTTCCTTCTATGAGTTTAGATATTATGGCATTTGGAGCATATAAATTTCATCTTGACAATGATTTGTTGTCTCTGCTTCTTTTTAGAAAGATATAATTTTCTTATTTTTCTCTGTATTGTGAATTTCTTTGCTTTTTTGTTTGATAGTATGGTTGCAATTGCTTCTTTAAAAATATTTTTACTTATTGCTTTTATTTTCACATCAAAATTTTTTTTCAAGTGTTTCTTTCCTCATTTTTCCAGAAAGTCATTCTGGATAACAAGTAATAAAAAAAAAAATAAGAAGAGTAACATCAGCAAAATTAATTCTTGGACTACATTATACATCACACACTTCCTTTGATCTTTAACCTCTTCTCCTCTCTTTATATTTTCCTTCCATTTCTTTTATAGTAAAAAATATTGTGTTACAAATATTATTTTGCCACAGAGAAATATAAACAGTTTAACCTTACTGAATTTTTTATGTTTTCTATTTATTGTTTCTCTTTTATCTTTTTATATTTCCTTTGCTTCTTGTATTTGAAGGTTAAATTATTTTTATTCAGCTTTGGTCTTTTAATAAGAAATTCTTGAAGTCCTTGATTTTATTAAATTTCCATTTTTCCCCCTGAAAGATTTTATTCGATTTTGTTGGGTAGGTGATTCTTGGTTTTATTAAATTCTTTTGTCTTCCAGTATATTATATTGCAAGACTTCCACTTCTTTAATGTAGAAACTGCCAAATCCTGTATAATCCTGACTATATTTATGTACTCAGCTCTTCTCAGCAATTTTTTTTCTCCTCTCCTTTACTTCCTCCCTCCCCAAGACAACAGACAATTTGGTATAGAGTACACATGTATAATTATTTTAAACATATTTGTAAATAATACTCATGACAAAAATTAAAACAAAAAGGGAAAACCATGACAAAGAAAAAGCAAACAAAAAAAGTGAAAATGTGTGCTTCAGTATACTTTCAGTCTCCA
This sequence comes from Sminthopsis crassicaudata, assembly GCF_048593235.1. Lineage (NCBI taxonomy): Eukaryota > Metazoa > Chordata > Mammalia > Dasyuromorphia > Dasyuridae > Sminthopsis > Sminthopsis crassicaudata. The sequence goes on from NC_133617.1 coordinate 504,081,862, forward strand.
CAATGTTCTCTCTGAATACATGCAGATGGCCTTTTCCATTCCCACTTCATTGAAAATATCTTGGATCACTGTATTGCTGAGAAGTGGTAAGTCTATCATAGTTGATCACCACACAACCTTGCTGTTACTGTGTACAATGTTTTTCTGGTTCTGTTCACTTTACTCAGCATCAGTTCATGTAAGTCCAGGCTTCTCTGAAATCAACTTGCTCATCATTTCTTATAGAATATTAATATTCCAAATTCACATACCATAACTTATTCAGCCATTCCCATTTAATGACCACCCACTCAATTTCCAGTTCCTTGCACTTGTGGGTCCTTTTCCTTTTTTTATGATCTTCTTTTATGATATTGTTGGGTCAGTTTGATAGCCCTTTGGGCTCCCCGGAATGTCTGGATCAGTTTACAACTTCACCAACAATTTATTAATGTCCCACTTTTCCCACATCTTTTTCAGCATTTATCATTATTCTTTCCTGTCATCTTAGCCAATCTAAGTGATGTGAAGTGATACCTCAGAGCTGACTTAATTTGCATTTCTCTAATCAATAGTGATTTACAGCATTTTTTAAAATTGATTATACATGGCTTTAATTTCTTCATCTGAAAATTTTCTGTTCATATCCTTTGATCATTTATCAACTGGAGAATATTTTTATAAATTTGATACAGTTCTCTCTACATTTTTAAAACGAGGCTTTTTTTTTTTTTTTTTTTTTTTTTTCAGAAACATTGCTGTAATGATCATTTCCCAGCTTTCTGTTTTCTGTCTAATCTTGGCTTCATTGGCTTCGTTTGTGCAAAACCTTTCTAATTTCATGCAATCAAAATTATCCACTTTGCATTGCATAATATTCTCTATTTTTTGTTTGATTATAAATTCCTTCCTTTTTCAGAGATCTGACAAGTAAACTGTCTCTTGCCCATTTAATTTGCTTATAGTATCACTTTTTATTTCTAAATCATGAATCCATTTTGACTTTGTCTTGGTTTAGGGTGTGAGATGTTAGTATTTTCTGCCATACTGTATTTCAATTTTCCTAACAATTTTTATCAAATAGTGAGTTTTCATCCCAAAAGTTGGAATCTTTGAGTTTATCAAACAATAGATTACTACAGTCATTGACTATTGTGCTTTTGCACCTAATATATATTTCATGATCTATCATTCTATTTTTTTTAGCCAATATTAAATGATTTTGATGACTGCTGCTTTATAATATAGTTTTATGTCTGGTATGGCGAGGCCATTTTCCTTTGCATTTTAAAAATTAATTCCCTTGATATTCTTGATCTTTTGTTATTCCAGATGAATTTTGTTATTATTTTTTCTTGCTTTATAAAATAAGTTTTTGGCACTATGATTAGTATGGCACTAAATAAGTGATTAATTTAGGTAAAAATTGCCATGTTTATTTTATCAGCTTGGCCTCCCCATAAGCAATTGCTATTTTTCTAGTTGTGTGAAAAGTATTTTGTAATTGGTTTTATGAGATTCCTGGTTTTGTCTTGGCAGATAGACTCCCAAATAGTTTATATTGTCTATAGTTATTTTAAATGAAATTTCTTTTTCTCTTGCTGCTGAGCTTTGTTGGTAATATATAGAAATGCTGATGATTTATGAGGGTTTATTTTATAAAATGCAACTTTGCTAAAGTTGTTAATTGAAGTTTTTTAGTTGATTATCTAGGATGCTTTAAAAAATATCATATTATCTGCAAAGAGTGATAATTTTGTTTCCTGATTGCCCAATGAATAAAAATTATTGATTTGGATTAGAAACAAAATGTTAATAGCTATCAGAATTAGGTGGTACCCCACCAAAAAGGGGAATAATGGTAGAGATATAAAAGACCAGAGAGTAACTAAATTATGACTAATGTTTGGGGAATTCAGTACCTTAAGTTTTTTGATTGAGAGTTGCTATTTTTGTCCATTTGGATGAGTTAGACTCATGGATGGGGATAGGGAAATTTAATACAGTACAAAATATTTCTAAAATCCCCTAAAGAGCTTTTCTTCTTCTTTTTCTTCTTCTTTTTCATAATAGAGATCCTGAACTTTCAGCTATTTGCCGAAATCCTGGCACATTAATTTTGTATCCTGGTGCTGAAGCAATTAATTTGGAAGAATTGATATCTAATTCTCCTAATCATCTTTCTACTATCATCATCATTGATGGGACTTGGAGCCAGGCTAAAGATATTTTCTACAAGAATTCCCTGTTTCGACTTCCTAGACAGGTAAATGAAATATGTTTCTGTATTATGCATGTGTATGCACATAGATTATGCATATATATATATATATATATATATATATATATGTACACTTATCTATCTATATATGTTGGTGGTAGTGTGCATATATATTTTTAGTTATATATATATGTATGTATATATATATATATATATATATATATATAAACCGTGTATGTTGCCATATTTTTCAATGAAGAAACTTTTATCAAATTTAAATTAACTAAAAATACTTTAGTATTTTCATGATGAATTCATAATATAAAATTGTTTTATTAAATGGACTAATTTATTGTTAAATGGGACCCATGTAAAACTTGCACCTATAACATTTTGATATATAGTTCAAACATATACCAGTATATATGATGAATTTTTGTAAATATTATTAACTTTAAAGTTTTCAATGAATTATTTTTCTATTACTTTAAATTTATAGATATGTAGTAACATGTTATTTTTCTAAGTACATTTAAATTTCTTATATGATTTTATAGGGAACATTTTTTTTTCTCTAACTTTAGTTACAGTAATTGACAATTATGTAATTGTATAATAAAATAGTATTTAGAAAATAAGCATTCCAAATCACCTTGATTTTTTCTATGTGGATTGTTAGGCCAAAATCTATTTGGGTAATTATAGATCTTATTTAGGAGGTTCATTAATGTTCAAAGTTTTGGTGCAATCAGCACAATGCCATCTGTACATAGAAACATCTGAGTATCTTATACTATATACTATATATATACTATACATAGGGAATTACTTTGCCTTGGTAATTCTCTATGGCAGAGAAAAATTCTTTGGGCAAACATGTTTATGTTTGATTTTTTTTTTTCTTGAGCAACATTTATCCAAGGAGTGTAAAAAGAGTTATCTTGTATGATATTACAAAATTCATGGGTGATAACTTTTGAATAAGTTTATGGAACTAAATACTTTTTTTTAATATTTCGACAAAAATAATAATATCTTTTTTTCTACACCTTTAGGTAAACTGTGTTTTTCTAAAGATATTGTCTTCTGTAGAACCTAGTTTATCTTCAGATTGCTTTCATAAAAGTTGCACTTGGTACATGTGTAAATTTTCAATTTTCTTAGCAATTTTTGTTAACTGTGAAGTCTTTACCTGAATTATTTTAGTCTTTGGATTTATTGAACATTATGTTTCTATATTTGTTTGCCTCTAGATCTTATGCATCTTTCACTAACCTAATTTTCTATTTTTAACCCATACCACTTTAAATTTCACTATTTTGAAATATAGCATGAGATAAGATATTGCTAATCCCCGCTTTCCCACATTTTTCTTTTAAATTTCTCCTGAAATTGTTGAACTTTTGTTCCTTTAGATGAATTCTGTGACAATTTTTGGTGGTTTCATTGGTATATACTGAATAAATAATTTGATTGAACCAATAGTTATACATATTAGCATAACATAAGTATGAGGAACTTATGTATCTGTTAGATTTTTATTCCTAGGGTGTTTTGTAATTCTGTTCATGTAGTTCTTATAGATACATTCCAATTTTGTTTCCCATTTTATTATTTTGAATGGAATTTCACTTTCTGGTTGGTTTTTATTGGTAATATACAGAAAGAATGATGATTTATGTGAGTTTATTTTATATCCTGCTGCTTTGCTGTATTTGGTAATTGTTTCACTTAAACTTTTTACCTCACTGTTTAGGACCTAATTAGATTACCATTATCAACTGCAAAAAAAAAGTGACAATTTTGTTTCTTTTTTTATTCTGTTTATAGCCTTAATTTCTTTTCCTCCCCCCTTCAAATAATGTGACAATGGACATTCTTGCAATGCATATTACAATGTTCCTTGGTTTTAGATACTATTTACCATATTAAAAGTAGACCTATATATTCCTATGTTTTCCAGTGGTTTGTTTTTTTTTAAACAGAAAAGGGTTATTATACTTTGTCAAAAAAGGTTTTTCTGCACCAGTTTATGTTATTGTATGATTTTAATTTTTTATTATTAATATAGGCTATTATATTTATCATTTTCTATTTATAGTTTGCCTAATATCAAATATCCTGTATGCCTGGCATTAAATTAACCTGATGAAATTGTAATCTTTTAATATGTTGCTTTAGTCTTTTTCCTAATATTGTATTTAGTACTATATTTTTGGGTTGATCATTATTAGGGATAGTTTCTTTTTCTGCTTTGTCCTTTTCATATCAAGACAGCATTTATGCCAGAAAAGGAATTTAATAAGATTTTTTCCTTATTTTTTTTTTTTTAGCAAAGTTTGCTAAAAAGTTTGGGATTAAATTTCTTTAAATATTTGATAGAATTAACTTGTAATTTAATTGGTGTTAACAATTCTTCTTTGGGAGCTAATTTATAGCTTATTCAGTTTCTTTTTATGGGACTGATCTATTTAAATTTTTTATTTCTGTAAACATTCATTTTAATTAAATTACCGATTTTATTAGCATACAATTAGTAAAATTGTTTCAAATGATTTGATATTTACTCATTTACTGTGAAATTTGCTGAGTGCTTTTGATCTACTAATTTGATTTTTATTCCCTCTTTCTAAGATTAGACTGCCTATTAGTTTTGTTTTCTTAGTTTTTTCAACAAGCTAACTCTTAGTTTTATTTAATTGGATGATTATTTTTGCTTTTAGTTTTATTAATCTCTTCTTTGATCTTCAGAATTTTTATTTTGCCTTTTTTTAATGTTTTGCTTTTTTGTCATTTTGCAGTTATATGCTGATTCATTGATCTGTACCTCTTGTTAAAGCAAAGAAATAATAATATAAAATTTTTTTTAAGGTTTAACTATATCTTGAAAATTTTGATATTTTGTCTCAAAGACATTTTTTGATGAAATTATCTATTGTTTCTATAGATTTTATTTGACTCACCAGTTCATTAGGATTAAATTATTTATCTCCACTTAATTTTGCTTTTTTTCATAAACACTTTTTTCATAACTTTTATTGCATTTTTTTCAGCAAAGGTTATGTTTCTTCTTGCTTCTTTTATACATATATTAGGTTATTATACCCTAGTATATGGTCAGTTTTTGTAAAGGAATCATGCATAGTTTATATATATATATAATATAACGTGTATATGAATATAAATCATTACAGAATCAGTAATAATTAGAAACTGGTCATATTTAAGTTTTCATAAATTCTGTTCAAGCCCTTTCATTCTTTCTTGTCTTTTTTTTTTTTTTTTTTTTTTTTTTTTTAGCTTTTTCTAGATCTGAAAAGAACGTATTAATATCCCTTACCACTATTTCTCTTTGTAATTAGATTTGTTTTTCCTTTAAGCATTATATGCCATGACCTGGTGAATATATACTATGTAATGATATTAATTTCCTGTGGTATGTTTAAACATAATTTAGTTTCCCTTCTTATCTCTTTTAATCATATCTATTTTTACTGTTTCCTTGTCTAAGAACATGATTGCTGCTTTTGCTTTTTAATTATTTACTGGAGGCATCATAAATTCTGCTCCAACAATTTATTTTAGCTGTATGAATTTTTCTGTAGCAAATGTATTTCTTTTAAATAATATTGGATTCCTCTTTCTAATTCATTCTATATCCACTTTCCATTTTATGGATTAATTCATTCCATTCACATTCACAATTGTGCTTGTTTATGTTTTCTCTTTCCTTTCCTTTTATAATTTCTCCCTGTTTCCACTCTTTTCTTTATAAGGAAAAAAGAAGAAAAGAAGTAAAATTATAATGAAGTATTATGATCTATAATTTAAGCAGTTTGATCCTATTTCTTTGATTTTTTCTTCCTCTAATCTAGATTGATATCATGAGTTCTTATAATTTCTTCTTCCTTTTGATGCCACCTTTACTTTTCCTACTCTAAATCATAGTGATCCAGTTTGTTTCTTCCTCCTTCTTCTCCTTCTCCACTTCTTCCTCCTCTTCTTTCTCCTCCTCCTCTTCGTTCTCCTCTTCTATTTGTGTCTTTGTATTCCTGTATCCTAGATAGTGTCTGGCATATAGTAGTTGCTTAACAAATGCTAGTTGAGTGAGGGACATAGTAGTATCAACATAAGTTATGTATTAAAAGTTATATCCAAAGAATAGGGGATCATTGCAAACTGAAATAATCAAAAAATCTATCTCTCAATCTCTCACTCCATCTCTCTTTCTCTTTCTATCTGTCCATTTATCTAATTAAAGTCAAAGCCTATTCAGTGATAGAGTTTCTAGAGATTCCTATGGGGGAGATTTATTTTAAATCCATATTTTATATGGATTATCATCCACCAAACAATTTTTATGTTATTGTTTGATATACAAGCTGAGGTTCAATACCACTTCTCAGTGTGGAACATTATCCCTAGGATTAGATTATTTTCTTGGTCTGCCCTGGATTTGTCATCTGGAACGGGTAGTGAATAAGTAGCAAAGCTACTGTTTTGCACTTATTCTTGCATTTTGCCCTTTATACTGGTTCTGAGATGTCTTTTTGTCCTGAAGCCTTGCCTTATATTGGAATACTATTTTTTGTGCACACTTTTTTAGACACTCCATTGTCTGCAAACCTCTCTTTGTTTTCCTATGCTAATTTTTTTCTTTGATTCTCAAGCAGTATTTAGTCTGGTGCATTTTCTACATTAATTTCAGTGGAGTTGAGGATTTGGGAAAAGTTGCTGTATTTCTTCTTGCTAGTTTGCTATTTTGACTCCACCTCTCCCTAAAGAATAATATAGCCTTATATTTCTTCTAATCTTATCTTCTATTCTCCAATACAACTGTATTCTATAGCTTACATTTCTCCATTTTATGATCGTGTAGAGTATAAAGAGATTTTATCAGATACTTTGCTAGTATCCATGTATAATTTGATAAAGTGAGGGAGATTTAAATTAAGAATTAATTAGAAAGGATTCTATTTAACAGAGAAGTGAAGGACAAAGAATCTTAAAAACTTTATTACTTATAATACTGTTCTGAAAATCAATTAAAATTATGACAAAATGTTTTAATTATAGATATGAGAAAATATGAATTTAGTTTATATAAAATTTTTCATAGGCAGCTAGGTGGTATAGTGGATGTCAGGCCTAAAGACAGAAAGACTAACTGAGTTAAAATTTGACTTGAGACATTTAACTAATTGTGTTACCCTGTTTGCCTCAGTTTCCTCATCTACAAAATGAGTTGGAGAAGGCAGTGGCAAACCACCCCAATATCTTTGCCAAGAGAATGTTTAATAGGGTCATAAAGAGTCAGGAATGACTAAACAAGAAAAATGAGCAAATTTTCAGAAATGAATTATATTACTCAAAACATTTACTTGAAGTAACTGTAGCCTTGATGTAGAAACTATCATTGCTAAAATTTTAAAGTAATAAATTTGTAGATTATTGATATGGGAGTATTCTTTCCATAGTAATAATGATGTTTAAATATCACTTCAAGACTGAAATAATTGCATGGAGAGTAATTGGAACTACTATTTAATTTTTATCCTAATAGAAGCTACTGAATATATGTATATATGTTAATAGATATTACATATATAATGAAATGTAACCAGCCCTTGCTCAAAATAAGGTGACAGAGACAAAAAAGATCGTGAAGTAATATAGAAAGCTATTTACATCACATAACAGGTTATCCAAAACATCTTTTTAATGTATAAGTTTATAGCATCTGGTTCTTTGATTTCATTATCAACACTGAAGACAATCAGATTTTTAAGCTCCATATGGCAATCACTTGTGTATACATATTATATATTTCCTCCCAAATTTTTTTTAACAATAGCTAGCATTTAATAATTGGAGTTAGAAGCATTATTCATTTGTTGTGGAAAAATATATGTTGTTATAGCACAGAAAATAACTATAAGGTGTGTCCCAAATGAGTATTTAAAGAAATTGAAAGAATATATTCTTTTTTATTTTGTGGCAATGGAAAAAAACAATAGCAGCACACTATAATGAATGTATTTACTAAGAATATCTGTAAAGTCAAGATATTTATGAAAAATTATATGTATTTCAATATGTTATAACATAAGCTATTAAATCGTACCTAAAAATGTTATTCATCTATCTTAATAGATATTTGGCCTGTTTTCAGATATTTGTAGGTTATTTGACATAATAATATTTGCTACTTTTAAAAGTATAAATGCTTTCCAATTGCATATATTAAAATTATTCATAACTGTGCATATATTTATTTTATATGCTTGGGTAACTTGATGGCTCTTTTTTTTTTTTTTTATTACTATAGGAATATCTTTCAGTTGATGGAGATAAAAGTCTCTCTATAGGTTCTGATAGCCTTTTATTCTTTTCCTTGTCATTCCTTAAATCTTCCGAAGTGGGAGCCACCCAGTGTTCTGGGGGCTGACCTGACATAATATTCTATCTCCTGATTCTTTGCCTTTTAGCTAACTATCTCCTCTGCCTGGAATGTGGTTCATCTCCACCTCTTAGAATATTTTATTTCCTTTAAGTCTCAGCTTAAGGTATCTGAACACTTTTCTTAGTTTCCTACATACTAGTTGCCTTCCACTCTGAAAATTGCTTTGCATCCATTTTGTGTATAGCAACATATGTATTTATGTCTACCCTGATAGAATGTAAAGTTTTGGATGAAAAAAAATACTAGTTTTCTCCGTGTTCTCAGAGCCTTAAACAATGCTTGGTACATTATAAGACTTTGATAAATGTTTGTTGACTGACTGATTTGCATGAATAGTTTGCTTACTCAGTCTTTGCTATATACCAATGACATCATTACTAGACTAGAATAAAAATGCCTTCTATTTGCAAAGTACTCTCATACATACTAGAGATAGTAAATTAATCAAGACATATTTATTAAATGCATCTAATTATGAAAAAAAAAAAAAGGAAAAGTTTTAGAGGGGTAGGTGTAAGGACAAAGTTAATGAATTTGGTCATGGATATGTTTAGTTTCATTTGCCACAAGTATATCCAACTCATTTGGGACATATCTTATAGTCATTTTCTGTGCTGTAACAACATATATTTTTCCACAACAAATGAATAATGCTTCTAATTCCAATCAGTAAGTGCTAGCTATTGTTTAAAAAATTTGGGAGGAAATATATAATATGTATACACATGTGATTGCCATATTAAGCTTAAAAATCTGATTGTCTGCAGTGTTGATAATGAAATCAAAGTGGATAATTGGAGTTGTAAAATTGAAGTTAAGAGTTTATTTGTCAAAATTATGAGACAAAAAGAGGCTAATAACAGTTTTAGCCAGCAAATGTTTGACTTTTTTAATAACCTGAAAGATTTGGCAGCTAAGGTCCACACTAGTTTAGTTTATAAATATGTTTATAAAATCTTTAAAAGGAGGATGTTGGAAGTGTAGGCACAGTTTTACTTCACAAAACAATGGGAAACAGTGGAAAGAAAAATGAATTTGAAGAAAGTTTGGTAATAGTTCCAACAAAACAAAGTCATCTATAGAACATTTAAAGATCAAAATGAAAGAACAACAAACAAATAATTGAAAAGATCTGTAAATTTTTTTTCATAACGATTACATTTCACCATTAAGGTTAGTGAAGTTACGACATTTGGTTTATATGTCAGTGCCAGATATGCTATATGGGGACATGAAAATGATGCTGAAAAAAGAAAGATGAAACCACCAAAATCTTGTAGACCCCCATAGCTATCTTTGAAAACAACAAGGAAAAGTCTATGGTGCCTCCCCACCCTAATGTGAGCCCAACTTTAATATAAAGTTCAAAGTTAAGAAATAGGCTGGAAAAATGAGTAAACAAAAACAACAAAAATTTGACTATTAAAAACTCCCATAGTGTTTGGGAAGATCAAGACATAACTCAGAAGACAATAATGTGAAAATAGGTTCAAATAAGCCTCAAGGAAAATTGGTAATTGGACCCAATCCCCCAAAGAATTCTTGGAAGATTTAAAGAAAGATGAAGGTGGTAGAGAAAAAATTGGTGGAAAAATGGGAGTGATGGAAGAAAATCATGAAGAACCAAGTCAAATACTTGGTAAAGAAGGCACCAAAATACTGAAGAAAATAAAACCTTAAGAAATAGAATTGGCCATGTTTGAAGAAGCACTAAAATTTACTGAAGAGAAGAATATCTTAAAAAGTAGAATTGATAAAATAGAAAAAAAGGTACATAAACTCACTGAAGAAAGTAATTCCTTAATAATTAGAACAAGGTAAGTACAAGCAAATGACTCCATGGGTCATTAAGAATCAATAAACAAAATTAAAAGAATGAAAAAAAAAATGAAGAAACTATGAAATGTCTCATCAGAAAAAAAAAGTCTGACCTAGAAAATAGTTGAGGAGAGAAAATTGTATCCCAAAAAGATCATAAAAAAGATAAAAAGGACTCACATGTGCAAAACTGTTTGTAGTAGCCCTTTTTGTAGAAGCAAGAAACTGGAAACTAAGTGGATGCTCATCAGTTGAAGAATGGCTGAATAAGTTATGGTATATGCATGTTATGGAATATTGTTCTATAAGAAATGATTAGCAAAATGATTTCAGAAAGGCCGAGAGAGAGTTACAGGAATCCATGCTAAGTGAAGTGAATAGAACCAAGAGAACATTATACATAGCATCAACTAGATTATATAATGATCAACTCTGATGGAAGTGGCTTTTCAACAATGAGGTGAGTTAGACCAGTTCCAATAAATTTGTGATGGAGAAAGCCATCTGCATCCAGAAAGAAAACTATGGGGAGTGAATGTGGATACAATATAGTATTTTTATCTTTTTTGTTGTTATTTGCTTGATTTTTTTTCCTTTCTCATTTTTTTCCTTTTTGATCTTGATTTTTCTTGTGTAGGAAATATATAGAAAACTGCATATGTTTAATATATATTGGATTGTTTGCTGTATAGAGTAGAAGGGGGTGGAGAAAGGAAGGGAGAAAAAATTGGAACATGGGGTTTTGCAGGTGGATATTGAAAACTATCTTTGCATGTGTTTTGAAAATAAAAAGCTATTGTTAAAAAAATAACACCCCTACCCTCAAAAAAAGATTTAGAAGACTACCTGAAAGCCATGATAAAGAAAAATAGCCAAGCTTCATCTTTCAAGAAGTTATCAGGAAAAACTGCCCCAATATCTTAGATCTAAAGGATAAAATAAGTATCTACTAATCATCTTCTGAAAGAGATTGTAAAATGAAAACTCCTAGGAATGATATAGCCAAATTCCAAAGTTCCCAAGTTAAAGGGAAAATAAAAAAATATTTACTTTTAATACATACTGCTTTATGAATCATATTGGGAGAGAAAAATCAGAGCAAAAAGGAAAAACCATGGGAAAGAAAAAAAAAAAAACAGAAACAAGAAGTGAACATAATATGTGTTGATTTACTTTTAATCTCCATAGTTCTTTTTCTGAATCAGATGGCATTTTCTGTCCAAAGTCTATTGAGATTGCTTTGGATCATTGAATCAACCAAGTCTTTCACAGTTGCTCATAGTACCTTCTTTCTGTCATTGTGTACAATGTATTCCTGCTTGTTTTATCTCAGCATCAGTAAAAAGAAAATATTTCAAGTAATTCTAAAGAAATGATTCAAATCTAATGGAGTCACAGTCAGGATCACACAAAATTTAGTGACTTCTACATTAAAGGAGTGAAAGGTCTTGGAATATGACATTCTGAAAGGCAAAGGAATTAGCATTGCAACCAAGAAAATCTACCTAGAAAAACTGAATATAATCCTTCAGAGGAAAAATGTGTATTTTATTAAATAGAAGATCAAGTATTTCTGATGAAAAGATCAGAACTGAGTAGAAAATCTGGCATTCAAACATAAGATGCAAGAGAAGCATAAAAAAGTAAATATGAAATAATAATCATACATTCATAATGGGAAGATTATGCATGCAACTACTAAGAACTTTGTTATTATTAGAACATTTGAAAGTTTACATAGACAAGAGAGCATGGGTATGAATTTATTATGCTGAAATAATCTCCCCCCAAAATTAAGGGGTTAAAAAGAGGTATGTACTGGGAGAAGTGGGAAGAGGAAGATAAAATGGAGGAAATTTTATCACATAAAGAGGTATAATACCAAAGACCTTTTACATTACAGAGGAAAATGGGGGTGATTGTGTTCAATAATGTTTGAATCTCATTTTCACAAAAAATGACCCAAAGAAGGAATAACATAAGGTGTTGAAATGTAACTTACCCAAAAAGGAAATAAGAAGGGGGAGCATAATAAAAAGATGATGGGAGGATGAAAAATGGAGGATGATAAATTAAGAGAGGCAGAAATTAAAACTTAGGAGATAGAGAGGGAAGTTCATGTTGAAGGTGAAACTATTTTGAAAATGTTCAGGGATGGGGGACAGGGAAAGAAAGAAAGAGAAAGAGAGATGTGTGTTATTTTATTATTTTTCTAATTTGATTATAATATGACCTTTTAGATCTAAGTCAGCTCTCTGGAGTCAGAAAAATTTATCTTTCTGAGTTAAAATCTAGCTTCAGACAGACATTTGCTGGTTTTGTGACTCTGGGCAAGTCACTTAACCCTGTTTGTCTTAGTTCCTCATTTGTAAAATGAACTGGAAAAGGAAACCATCTTTGCCAACAAAATTCCAAATGGGGCCATAAAGAGTTGGTTATGACTGAAATGACTGAACAACAACAGTGTCCATTTAGAATTTATTCTAGTACAATGTGTGACATGTTGGTCTAAACCTACTTCCTGCTATACTGCTGTCTATTTTCCCCAGTAATTTTTACCAAATAGTGAATAGCCCCAGTAATTTTTATCTTTGGATTTATTGAGTACTAGACTGTTATGTTTGTTTGTTTCTGGTGTCTGATGTCTGTTTCACTGATTGACTTATTTCTTAACCAGTATCAAATTGTTTTGAGAGTGATTCATTATATAGTTTTGTAGTATAGTTTTTGATACAATGAATGTCAGAACCCTGATTTTCCTTTTTTTTTTTTTTTTTTTTTAACTATTTCTCTTGAGATTCTTGATATTTTGTAAATACTCAACTTTTTATATCTACAGATGAATTTTATTTTATTTTCCCTAGCATTATAAAGTAATCTTTTGGTAGTTTGATTGGTAGGACACTGAATAAATATGTTGTCATTTTTTTATTATATTGGCTCAACCTACACATAAGCAATTCATATTCTCTCATTATTTAAATGTCTTTATTTGTATAATGTGTTTTAACCTACAGTCATATAGGTTCTAAATGTATATTTTTATATATTTTATTTGTTTAAATGTTTTATGCTTTAAACACTTTTTTTTTTTTTACATTTTTACACATTTATAAATTCTTTATGTATTTTAAATGGAATTGCTTTTTTTTTCTCTTGCCCTGATGGATTTTATTGGTATTATAAACAAATTCTGCTTATTTGTTTGGATTTATATTTTAAACCCATAAATTTACCGAAGCTATTGTTTTTTTTTTTTTTTCTTTTTTAGTTGACTTTTAAGGATTCTCTAGTTATGCTGTCATACTTTTGTAAAAAGTTTTAAAAAATTGTTTTTTTCTTTACTTATACTTATTCCTAAAATTTCTTTTTCTTATCTATTTCTATTCTGTTTCTATCACTATGTTAAATAGAGGAGTATTGACAATGGACACCTCTGATATTTCTTACTGGAAAGGATTACAGTGTATAACTATTACATATAATTCTGACTCTTGGTTATAGATGTCTGTTATTTATCATGTTACCAAAAAAAGGCCATTTATTCTTGTTTTTCTAGTGTTTTAACAGAAATGAGTATATTTTTTTTCCAAAACTTTTTCTGCATTTATTGATATAATCATGTTTTAGTTGACAAACACAACCCTGTGTTGTTTTGCTTTTTAATACTTTTTATTTACCAGATATATGCATGGGTAATTTTACAGCATTGACAATTGCCAAACCTTTTGTTCTCATTTTTCCCCTCCCCCCCATGGCATGTTGACCAATACATGTTAAATATGTTAAAGTATAAATTAAATACTATATATATATATATATATATATATATATATACACACACACACATACATACATACATGTCCAAACACTTGTTTTGCTGTACAAAAAGAATCGGATTTTGAAATAGTGTACAGTTAGCCTGTGAAGGAAATCAAAACTGCAGGCAGACAAAAATAGAAGGATTGGGAATTCTATGTAGTGGTTCATAGTCATCTCCCAGAGTTCTTTTGCTGGGTGTAGCTGGTTCAGTTCATTACTGCTCTATTGGAATTGATTTGATTCATCTCATTGTTGAAGATGCCCACATACATCAGAATTGATCATCATATAGTATTGTTGTTGAAGTATATAATGATTTCTTGGTCCTGCTTATTTCATTCATGTAAGTCTCTCCAGGCCTTTCTGAAATCATCCTGTTGGTCATTTCTTACAAAACAATAATATTCCATAATATTCCTATACCACAATCCATTCAGCCATTCTCCAAATGATGGGCATCCACTTAGTTTCCAGTTTCTGGCCACTACAAAGAGGGCTGCCACAAACATTCTTGCATATACAGGTCCCTTTCCCTTCTTCAAAATCTCCTTGGGATATAAGCCCATAGTAATGCTGCTGGTTCAAACAACCTGTGTTCCTGATATAAGTCAAACATGATAAATAATTTTTATGATAAATATATGATAAAGATAAGCTTTTTCTCCTTATAGGATAGTGGTCTATTGTTTTCTTTGGTTTGACTATCCTTTGTTTATTTATCAAGATCACATTTGTAGCATAGAAGAAATTTGGTAAAACCTCTTATTTTGGTATTTTTGTAAACAATTTGCATAATATAAAAGTTGTTCTTCAAATGTTTGATAGAATTGATTAGTCTGGATCTCATTATCCTTTGAGAGCTCATTTGGGTTGTTTAAATTCTCTATTTCTTATTATCTTAATCTGAATATCTTACACTTTTGGATAAATTAATTAATTTCATTCGATATTGATTTTGTTGGCATTTAGATGGTTGAGAGTTTTGAATAATAAGCTTCATTTCATCTTAATTTATTGTGAATCCATCTTTTTCATTTTGATACAGATAATTACAAAATAAATATCAAATAAAAAAATACTACAAGCAGTAGATAAGACTTTACAAGTTCCAGATATCATAGTAAGGATCACACAACATATAGCAGTTACCATTATAAAGGAGTAATGTTTCAAAAGTCAAAAGACTAGGCATACAATAAAGACATTAAAGAACATATATAAGGGTCTGCTTTACTGCTAAACCTTAAGGAGCAATGGGTCTTTCTAAGTGACTTGCAACCTGAAACCACCTTTGCTTATTTGTCTTCTTTTTTAGAGTGTGTGCTCCTAGAAAGCTAGGAGTCTCTTGCTCTTCTGTTTGTAATCCCAGCAATTAAGACAATGCTTTGCACACAAGAAGAACTTATTCTTTTTTACTCATCTATTTGTTCATTTGATTATGAAATGGAACAGAGTTATAAAATGGTAGTTTAAGGAGAAGGTAGTCCATTCTAAATCATCTCAGGGGTCTCAGATCTAAATCTTTGATTGTATAATTCTCCAAAAATGGGTTTTGATATTCTCCACATAAGAATCAATGATTGATTGATTTTGATGTTTAATGATATATTCTTTCTTTGGTAACAACTATATGTATGTCTCCTACATTGCCTAGAATTATACCTTTCATATGGAAAGCACACAAAAATGTTTGTTCATTTGTTGATACATATAATGCTAAGACTCACTTTTTAAAATAGCATTTTTTTTCCAAATACATACAAAATAACTTTTCAACCTTCACCTTTGCAAAACCCTATATTCCACATTTTTTCCCTCCCCAAGGCAACAAGCAATTCGATGTAAGTTAAACATGTGCAATTCTTCTAAACATATTTCCATATTCTTTATGGTGTGCAAAAATATAAGATCAAAAGGGGGAAAAAAACATGAGAAAGAAAAAAAAACAAGCAAACAACAGCAACAACAAAGGTGAAAATACTATGCTTTGACCCACATTCAGGCTTTATAGTTCTTTCTCTGGATGTGGATGGCACTTTCCATCACAAGTAAGACTTTATAACATAAAGTTTAAAATCATTAAAAGAAGTAAATTCTTTCCCCAAAAAGAAACCTAAATGATGCCTGCTGCAGTAGAAAAAAAAATGCTATATTTGGAGTCAGAGAGCCTTGGTTCAAATTCTACCTCTGTCATTTATTATTTGGGTGATCTTTGATGGATCACTTCTCAGATTTTGCACATTTGTAAAAGGAATTGAAAAAGACACCCTCATAAGGTGTCTTTCATTTTTAAGCCTATGAACCTAAGTAGAGAGAATATACAGGATACTAGCAAGGAAACATCTTTAATTTGTGATGTACAAAGAGTTTTTCTCTTTAGAATATTGTTTTTCCAATTCTAAATGCTTGTTGATGACTTGATTGACTACTCTTCATCCTGAACGCAATAACAGTAAGCATTTCCATAGGATATTTCATTTGATCTTTACAAATACTCTGTGAGGTAGACACAATTATTATCTCCATTTTACAGATGAGAAAGCTAAGGCACATCTAGTTTAAGTGATACCCTATAAGTATCTGAGATAGAATTTGAACCCAGTTATTCCTGATTCTGAGACCAATATCCTTATTTACTATATCCCTGACACTGCTTTTTCTCTGTTTTCCCCTTCTCTTAGTTACTGTTCACTTCTTCTCTCAGTCTCTTTTTATCTCCTCATAATCTGTCACTCTATATATCTAATCATTTGCCATAGCTTCTCTTCTAATTCTGCAACATCTTGTATCTTGCCTCTCTTTACTCTCAATTCTTTCCACTTTTCTTCACAGTTATCATATTAGTCCTGGTTCTCCATCTTTTCTTATCTCAATCATTGTAGCAACCTCTTAAATGATTAGCCTGCCTCAAGAATATCCCCCTCCAATTTGTCTCTGCTGATTAGTTTATTTTTTTTAGCATAGATCTGACCATTTCATTCTCTTACTATATCAATACTCAGTGGCTTTTGTTGTCCTATTTTAAAATATAAGCTATTCTGTTTGGTTTTAAAGTCTTCCACAACTTGTCCCCTTCCTAACTTTCCAGCCTCATTGGACATTATTCCCTTCCGTGCACTTTGTGATTTAGCCAAACTAGTCTTTTCTTTGCCATCTTCAGTTTTCCTTACTAGCAATTTTGTACTAGTTATTTCCACACCTTGAATGTACTCTCTCCTTACCTTTCCCTGAATCCTTTTATTTCTTAAACATGCAATACCATTCTCTGCATTAAGCCTTTCTATTCACTATAAATAGTCTCCCTCCAAAACTGCCTTTATTTAATTCCTTATTGTGTATATTTATTTATTTTATGTTTATGCTCTATGTCATCCTATTAGTTCAGAAGTTCCTTGCAAACAGGGATAGTTTCATTGTTTGCACATATGTATCCCAGTTTGGTGCAGGTTTTGGCACAGATTTTATTATTAACCTGTCCCTAGTCTTGGTACTAGTTTATTTGGCTTTTTTTTTTGTTTGTTTGTTTAAACTGGTTTATCTGGTGGTAATAATTCTATCAATAAATAAAATTTTTATTTTTCAAATTTTTATTTAAAATATTACATATGTATATGTATATATTCTGGCCTATATATTAAATCTTATTATTTATCTTAATAAATTATTTTCCACTTAAAATACATTAAATTTCCATGACCTTTATGAGAATGCATATTTGTGTAAGATAATTTACTTGCATGTTAAATAGTATTAAATTGGTTCCTTTGCAGACTTAATTTAGTTTCAAGAATTTCTGCAAACAAGAATGTAAGTTAAAAAAACTTAAAATAATTATTTATGGACAAATATATACAGTGAGCAATATGATTATACTGATTCTGTTTAGACTTTTTATTGTGCTGACACTCCATTAGAAAAACACATTATTCAGAGATGTTTTGCATAGCCATGTTTAAAGGAAGGCCACAAGCGATTTTGTATGCACTACAGGCTTTCTTACAACAGCTGTCATAGTTGGCAAAGGTGATGCTAGAGAAGTACTGCTTTAAGTTAGCCCCATGGATGCAATTAGTTCATAAAAAAGCACAGCAAGCATGCTCAGCACAGTTAGGCAGCTGGTACATTTGTATGAAGCAATCAAAGAGCACGGTAGGTAAAACTGCCTCTGTTTATGAACTGATGTGTATAGCATAGTGGAACAGATGGCTAAGAAACACTGGACCTTCTAATACTTCTCTATACTAACATTTTTAAAAAAGAAACAGCAGAAGAATTATTTTTAAAAAATATATTTGACATCCAACTAGAATCCAAATGGAAAAATATGGCCAAAAATAGCCAGAAATAATAGAATAAATTTGAAGTCCATTGCCACTGCAATTAGTAGTTTTTATTAATTGATAGTTAAAATTTTATTAAGTACCAGGAAGTGCCCATCTCTTTACTTTACATTTTAAATTTGCATTTCTATTTTTGCCCATTTAATCCTGTTTAGAAAAGATCTCACTTTCCTTATTGATTTGAGCTAATTGATGAACAAAGTTGAAGGCACATTGCCAGAATACATTTTTGGTCAAAATTTTACATTATGGATGGAAAGAGAGTTTCTATCCATTCCTGCCATCTACCATTAGACTTCGATTTTGTCAATGACCCTCTTAAACAGTGATACATAGAAATGAATCATGTTTCTCTAAGCAATATTGCCAATATCATATAATCATCATATGGATACTGCATGTCCATTTATCCCATCGTGTGTCGCTTACTTTTTTGATTGCTGTAACATTGGACTCAAAGTTGACTAAAACTCTCAGATTTTTTTTTTAATAGAACTTCTTTTTAAGCTGGTTTCCCCATGTTTTACACATTTGAATTTTTTAACCTAAATTCAGAAATTTACTTTTATCTTTTTTTCTCACCTGGTTTACCTGTTATAATTGAGGAGAGCATTTTAATTTCAATGCAACAGACATTTATTAAGTGCAAGTATAACAGGCACTGGGTAAGAATAAAAGTATGAATAATATTTGATTTTGCCTTTGCATTTAAAAAATATGAGCAGCTGTTAGCACTGTGATTAGAGCTTTGAGTCTGGCATCAAAAAGGCCTAAATTCAAATTCAGACTCAGATACTTAGTAGCAGTGTGACCCTAGGCAAATCTCTTAATCTCTGTTTTTTTTCTCAGTTGAATTTTTTCTATCATTGAAGGATTGATTTTATGTTAATAGATGTTAAGTGTATTCCCTGTTAGTATATTACTGTTATACCTGCAAGTTATTTTTGCTGTCTCTTCAGCTTCAAAGAAGTCACTTTTGTAGAGAAAATAGTTTCAAAATATCATTTCTTCCATTTATGAATAGAAGTGATAAACATTATTTTAGGAAGGGGTGCATAGATTTCACCAGGCTGTCAAAGTGACACAAAAAAGATGAAAAATCCTTTTATTATATTAATATACTACACTTTGTTTAGCCATTCTCTAATTGATGCAAAAAGAGCTGCTGTAGATATTTTTATACATTTGAGTCCTTTTTCTATTTCTTTGATTTTTTGGGGGAATAGACATAGTAGTCAAAGGGCATGCAGAATTTAGTGTTTTTGTGGGCATAATTCTGAATTGCTTTCTAGGACCAATTTACAGCATAATCAACAAAGTTGCCAATCTTCTAGCTTCTACAATAATAATAATTGGTCTTTTTTATCATCTTTGCCAATCTGATAGGTATGAGAGAGAACTTCAGAATTTTTAAAATGTTCATTTTTCTGATCATCATTGCATTGGAGCATTCTTTCCTTACTATTGATAGCTTTGGTTTCTTCTTTTGATAACCATATGTTTATATTTATTGCTCAATTAATTATTTAATACATGAATAAACTATTAAGTGTTTTCTATGTGCCAGACATTATATAAGTTTATATTTGTTATAATGTCTGCTTCATTTAAACCCTGCCTCAAAAACTAAAAATTTACATATGGTAAGAACATTTAAATAAAATTTCTGTGGTGCTTAGGGAACCTAAAAATACCTTTAAACTACTAACCTGTTATAATTGGGAATGGTGACATCTAAGCTTAGAATAAATAGAATTATCACCCCTCTTTTTTCTTTTTTAACCTTTATAATAGTGAATGAAGAAAGCATTTATTAAGTGCTTACATTATGCTAATCCCAACCACTATGTTGAATATTGCTTCCTGTCTCCTCATTCCAGTCTATCCTCCATTCAGTGACTAAAATGTTTTTCCTAAAAGGCAGGTACAATCATGATATACATAGTCTCTCCTCTCTCCCCTCCCTCCCTTCAGTACACTTTAGTAGTGACTTCACCTACCTGGAACATGTTTCATCCTTCATTCTCTCTCTCCCTGGAAATGGCTTACTGCTTCAGTTAAACCAGCTTGCCTATACTATTCCAAAAAGGAGTTTTTTTCTGTTAGTCATGATTGTGAGCAGTACGCTAGACAGATTTTAATTTTAATTATATTTGTTGACCTCCTTCAAATTTCTCTAAAGTTTACAAATGTGTGAAAGGACTTCAGAAGGTGATTTCAGCATCTATCATCTACTATCTGTACCTACTAATGATTTCTCTTGAAAGTAAGCCAGACTTATCATGTAATAATTTTTTTTTTTATTACATATTACTGTCTCCCTGCAAGTGGATTAACTGCTTAGGAATTATTTTTTTAAAAATTAGTATTTTGGTGTTACCTTTTATTTTATAATCATTTCTTTATGTATACCTCCTTCCTGCTATGAGTCTTCACAAGACTTTAATTTTTAAAGACATGAATATTAAGAAAATGTGAATGTAATTTCCCATTTTAAAAATTATTCTAGACATGCTGGACAGCAGCACAACGTAATGAGTAGCAATGTGATAGCAAAAAAAGAAAAAAATTTTTAAAGGTTAGTGCAAGAGCTCAAACATCATAGTAGTGTTGAGGGCGGTAGTCCCTTGATGTTCTTTGTTTGATTTGCAACTTCCTTTGGGACTTGGACCTTTGATACAAGATCTGGTCAAACTAGTTTGGGCTTGTACCCAGCCCCCCATTGGATCTGAGCTGGCTTGGATAAAGCCCGCCAAAAATCTGGCCTTCAAGGAATTAACCTGAGCTCCGCCCATTACTTCTTCAAGCAGATAAAAAGAGCAAAGCTAGAATCATCTTTGGTTCAGAGATTTGAAAGATGCCAGCTAAGATTATTATTATTTTACTAACCAGATCTTAACCTTGCTTCCAAACCCTGCAATAAACATTTTTTACCCATCTAGGTTTTCGGGCCTGTAAGTTCATTTACAGGGGACTCTTGCTGCCACTAGACCTGATTTAACTTTGTATCCTTGTGCCGAATTCTAAGGGGGTTGCAGGGGAGCTCCATGTGACTTCCTTTACCCCGAATCTTGCCACTAGACCTCACTTAATCCTATTGAGGTATATGCCTCATTATTAGGTATTTGTCTCATGATTTGGTTCAAGTTACCTCAACATTTTGAGGTTCCCTATTACCTCATCAGTAGCTGGGAAACAGTTTGGCCTTACACATTCAGCAATTCAAAGAGAAATATGCATTTAGGATGTAAGCTAAGGCAGTTAGGTAGTACAGGAGATAGAGTATCAGGCCTGGAATTAGGAAGAATTCATCTTTCTGAGTTAAAATCTGTCCTCGGATACTTATTAGCTATGTGATCCTTGTCAAGCCACTTAATTCTGTTTGCCTCAGTTTTCTCATCTGTAAAATAAGTTGGAAAAGGAAATAGCAAACCACTCCTATATCTTTGCTAGGAAAACTTCAAATGAGATCATAAAGAGTCAGATACAACTGAACAAAAAGATCAAGCTTCACAAAGGTAGCAATCCTATTCTAGGTGTTTTTGAAAAGGGTAGGTATACTGGGCAAGGATGGGTCTGTGGTTCTTTCTGTCTGTCTGCCTGTATCTCCAAAGTGCCTAAGCCAGATCCGTAGTGAACGAATTCACCTATTCAAATCAAGATCTCTTGGCAGGCAATATGCTTCCAGATGCCAGGAGGCATAGCTTGAGATCTTTATTTTATACACAATGGGATAATAGAACAGGATTTGTATCTGATAAGAATTCTCTGCTTCTAGAGGATATGGAGAAGTTTGCATAACAAAGGAGTTTCTTCAGAGACTATAAGTTTGTATAAGAAAGGAATTTTTCTCTAGAGGATGTAAAGTTTTGTTGGTCATTTACATACTGGGCTGTCTGCTTTTCTCCCTCTTCATTTTCATATAAAGAAGACTGATTTTTTTAAAAATTCAATTTTATTTTATTTTCAGCTCCAAATTCTCTCCTTTCTTTCTCTTCCTTCCCTATCCATTGAAATGACAAAAAGCTGAACCCCCCCCCAACAAATTCTTGCATTAATCATAACTCCACTCCCCCACCTATCCCCTACCCCCAAACAAAAGAAAAAAAAGAAAGAAAATATGTTTCAGTCTATACTCCTGAGTTCATGAGCTCTCTATCTGAACTTAGCATGTAGAGTAACTTTCATTGCTTTGTGCTACAAAACATTCACAGATATACTAGTATGTAATATTCTTCTGTAAAGTATAATGTTCTCTGTGAGCAGATTTCTTGGGGGGCTTCTGGGAGCAGCTTTAGTTTCAGTTCAATTCAATAATCACCTTAAATTCAGCCAGGAGTTAAAGTCCAAATCCTTTATTGTTTCCTTTTAAATCTTGTCTCCTTGCTTGCGCCCAGTTAGCTTTCTTAGAGGCCTATCTCTTCTCCTTGGTTCCTGCTGCTAGTCTTTTGCCTATGCCAGCTTCAGCCTCTCTTCTTCCCAATGTCTCCAGCCAGCATAAAGGTGGAAGTTGGAATGAATCTGAATGTGGGCTTGTGGGCTTCTGAAGCCCTGAGAGCTTCTTGCTTATATGCTGTGCACTGAGTATACTCCAATCATTACATCAGTAGGAAACCATTATTTGTTGTAGGATTAAATGAATGCTAAATTAGATTTAACCATTGTCTCCTCATTTCCACTTCGTACCCTGTTTCAAGTTCTGGCTCATAACATCTCCTTGTAGGATCAGCTCAATCATAGTGAACCGTGCTAAATTAGATAATTATTGTCTCTATCAATTCCATTGTCTTAGTACCTTGTAAGAATCATAACACTAGTAGAAACTTAATAAATGTTTGTTGATTAATTTCTAGTCAGTAAACATTTATGAAGCATCTACTAAAGATAAGTCACTGCAATAAGTACTGA
Organism: Sminthopsis crassicaudata; assembly: GCF_048593235.1. NCBI lineage: Eukaryota > Metazoa > Chordata > Mammalia > Dasyuromorphia > Dasyuridae > Sminthopsis > Sminthopsis crassicaudata. The sequence goes on from NC_133617.1 coordinate 504,105,413, forward strand.
AAATTCATAGAAAAAAGGACAATTTTTGCTGCAATTAAGTAACTTTTATTCTACTTGGAGTTGGAGGTTATATATCAATTTGGGAATATATATTTAGGCAAATATTTGTGGTTTTTTTTGCTAGCGAAGTACCTACTTTGAAAAAATCACAAATCTTTGAAGTAATGAAATGAGATTATTGGTATTATTGATGAGGAGTAAATTGAGGAGTAAATTGTGGTCTGAACAAAGATGGATCAGTTCCTTTTCTCTCTCTCCTTCCTTCCCCAAAGTAACCAATGTCGGGTTCGGCAGCAAAGGAATTTGCTACTTAATGCTGTATGGAAACATAGTCTTTATTGATTAGAATGGAAACACCGGAGAGCCGGTGGGCAAAATGCCTGCATGGTACAAGGCCATTTGTAAAGAGAGGATCCCCGTTCTCTCTTTTCTGCAGTGATGTAAGGAGGTTCCTGAGAGTGATGTAAATTAAGATAAGGATTCTCTTGTAATCTTTTGGGGAAAGACAGAAGTTTCTTCCCAAAAAGGAATTTCCTGATGCCATTTGGTCTATCTGAGCAGATTAGAATGGGGGCTGTAAAACCCTGGCCACCTCAGATAGCCCAAACTAGTTTGACCAGATCTTGTATCAAAGGTCCAAGTCCCAAAAGAAGTTGGAAATCAAACAAAGAATACCAAAGGGGCTACCGCCCTCAACATTATCATTAAGTAAATAGTTTCTTTTCTTTCCTCAGCTATCATTTTCTTTAAAGAAAGTTTTTATAATAATCACTCAGGAATAACTGAAATTTGATTTTCTAGAATTTTTTCATTACCATGAGCACCATTAAAAATTCAGATTAATATTTATGAAATTTTGTTATTAATTGCAAAATTTGTAAAACTATAATACTAGCTTCTAAGATCTAGGGATGCACTACTTGATTCTAAATTTCTTTATAGTAATTTAACTTGGGAAGGGGGAGAGCATATGTTACACTATTCCCACTCCAATATGCTAATAAATTTCTGGTTCTTTATATGTGTTTTGTTTTCCTTTGTTTTAGTAGGTGGGTTGAAAGTTTAGATAGGTGGAGGCAGAGCCAAGATGATGTACTAAAGATAGGGACTTGCCCAATGCTCTCTCCTAAACCCCTTCAAATACCTTTAAATAAGGACTTTAAACAAATGTAAATTTTAGAGCATTAGAATCCATAAAAAGATGGAGTAGATCAATTTTTCAGCTGAAAACAACATAGAAGGTCAGCGAAAAGATCACTGCATCAGGGTAGGACTGGAATGTAGTCCTAGTATAGATTGTGCCAGCAGAATACTGACCCCAGCAAATCAGGACCAGGCCTGAGGAGTTACTGGATTAGCAGTAGGTGCCAGCAACAGTTGTAGTGGCTGCTTCCAGAATTCTTAGCCCAAGAGATGATCTGCATTACAGTCCTGATTCACAGTTCCATGGTGAGTGGGAGCACTAGCACACTAAAATTTATAGCCAGAGGTAATTGAGGCCCTTCCTTTCAATTCCAGGACAGAAAAGAATGCTTATAGGTATTCATAGACCAGAGCATAGGTCAAGAGAGTAGTAAACACACTTCTTATAGATTCATACCACCTTTGGGAGAATTGAAAACTTACTGGTCTAGGATGATCTCTGAAAAATAGCCCATATTACCCATGACGCTTGGGACTATACACCCTGCACCATGGAAACAGAACCCTACTTTAACTAAGAGTTAAAAGTGGTTGGGAAATGAACAAACAACAAAAACAGATTCTGACTATGGAAAGTTACTATAATCATGCAGAAGAGATATTCAAGTCAAATATATATAAGTCAAATATAATTAAGAAGTAAGAGAGGAATGTACTGGGAGAAAGGGAAAGGGAGAGGTAGAATGGCATAAACTATCTGCCATAAAAGATGCTAGAAAAAGCTTTTATGGTGGAGGGGAAAAGGGAGAGGGGAAGGGGAATGAGTGAACCTTATCTCATCAAAATTGGCTCAAAGAGGAAATAGCATATACACTTAAGACAGGTATGGAAATTTTATCTTCCCCTCTAGGAAAATAGGAGGTGAAGGCAATATAAGAAATAGGGAGAGTCTATTGGGGGAGAGTGTGGTCAAAAGCAAAACTCTTGAGGAGGGACAGGGTAAAAGAAGAGAGAGAATAAAATGAGCAGGAAATATAGTTAGCAATAGTAATTGTGAAAAGAATTTTGAAGCAAGTTTCTCTGATGAAGACCTCATTTTTCAAATGTATAGGGAATTTATAAAAATTTATAAATTTGTAAAAATTTATAAAAATTTATAAAAAATAAGAGCCATTCCCCAATGGAGCCATTCCCCAATTAATAAATTATCAAATACTATGAACTGTACCCAAAGGGTTATAAAATCATACATACCTTTGACTAGACAATATCATTATAGGCATGTGTGCCAAAAGAAATTTTTAAAAATATTAGGAAAAGGATCTATATGTACAAAAAATTTATGGCAGCTCTTTTCTCAGGATAAAGAACTGGAAATTGAAGGGAAATGAAATTCCCATCAATTAGAGAATGGCTGAATAAATTATGGTATGTGATTATAATAGAGTACTATTGTTCTATAAGAAATGATGAGCAGGATGCTCTCACAAAAACCTAAACAGTCCATCATGAGCTCATGCAAAGTAAAATGTACTGGTACAAAGTAATAGCAAAGTTGTAGGATGATCAGCTGAATGACTTTGCTGTTCTCAGCAATACAATGATCCAAGACTATTCTGAAGGATATATGATGAAAAATGCTATCCATACTCAAAAAGAAAGTACTGATTGTGTCTGAATACAAACTGAAGCATACTTTTTTTCCTTCCAGAAGAGAGATCTATTTTTTTTCACCATATTTTATGGAAATATTTTGTACAATCTCACATGTGCCTTCTCAATGGAGGTATGGGGTAGGAGGAAGGGAGAGAATCTGGAACTAAAGTTTTAAGAACAAATGTAAAAATTGTTTTGTATATGAGAAAAATAAAATATTTAAAAAAAAGAAAGTCAAGGTAGATTAGTTGCAATATTGAGGTGGGAAGAACTGAGAGAAGTTGAAAGCTGATTTTTAAAGAATACACTTTAACGTTTCTCTTCTTTCCTATTGAGCATATAATACACCATCAGACTAACATGACCAGATATTGTTGTAGGAGATTTGTTATATATGTATTGCTACTAGTTATCTTTTCAGGTGGTATGCTGTATCATGGAAATATCCTTTGGTTTTTTTTGGAATTTAGAATTCTTTTTTTTTTTAATGTTAATTTTGTTGGTTAAATTTTATCTTTATCCTATTCTATAATTTTTATAATGCCTGCAACTGTTTCATTCAAATGGGGTTCTAATTGAACAAAAATGAGTAAAATGAAAGAGAACACATTCTATGAATGTATAGGTCAAATGAATTTCAGGGATGTGGAATAGAATAGAAGAGTTCTGGGTAGGGCAGTAATTCTTTCCTTGTAAGAGAATTTTACTGTAATGAATAAAATTCACTTTCCAATTTAAATTTCCTTGAATAGCTCTCTCATCACTAAGCAACAGGCTTTATTAATACTATTTTGAGAAATTGTTTGGCTTACTGACTCTGTTCCTTGAAATGAATTAACAAAATCCCTAGCTATTACCTCCAATGGAGTGTAAATGAGATGGGAGTATAAATGATTATCATTTGCATAACTTAAGAAAAATAACTGAAAGTTCTTCTAAGGTCTCCAAACTACTATAAAAAAATTACAATGAAAAGAGGAGATTGAAATTCTGATTAATCAATTAAGATAAAAACATATTGGTTTGGTATAAGAACGCCACTGAGCTCTTTTATTAAATGCTAGCATAATTTTTAAAAAATATTGTTAATTACTAATGTTTTTGTTATGATTACTATGTCATCAGTATGGACTTAAATGTTTTCATTTTAAGAAACTTTCCTTAGTTTTATATGGAAAGAGTAATACATATTTCTTCAATGGGTGCTCTATGAGTATCCCATGAATCTGCTATCTTTTATCTTTAAAATATGCATTTATTATAAAATATGCAATATGAACTCTAACGTTCATAAGGTATTATAACTAAATATTACCTTTCTGTTGGGATTATTGGTACTTTTAGGATCCCTCAAGTGACAATTATAGGCATGTTAACATATAACTTCACAAATGTTTAACTTATTAATTTGGATATAAATTTCTCTCTCTCTCCCTCTTTTTCTCTTTCTTTCTTTCTGTCTAAAAATATATACCTAAAAGTAAATCCACTCTGAGGTTCCGAACTTCTCTTCTTACCCATCAAATTGGCAAAAAGGCAAAAAGGCAAAAAAAAAAAACAAAAAAAAAAACCAAACTCCAACAAAATAATTCTTATCAGAGAGAAGGTAGTTAGTTATTCTGTTGCTGGATATGTGAATTAATCTAGTAATTTTGGAAAGCAATTTGGAACTATATCCTCCAAGTAATATATAGTATATATACGCATATATAATATATATACATAAATTATATATATAAGATATATGTATATTATATATAGTATATATACCTTTTGACAAAGTCATACCACTTAATAAGTCTTAATAAATTATAGGATTGAGAGAAAGCTTATTATTAACCAATGATTTGGGGAACTCAATTCTGGAGTTTCCTTTTTTCTATAGTCCCCATTTCAAAGTTTAGTTTCTGTAAGGACATTATTGATAATGAGATTATCAACTCTCCTCAGTCTGACCCCAACCAACCTTATAAGGAATTTGAACCCCTTGTGTTGTATTCAGGTTGTGTTGAGATAAATTCTTTGATTAGATTGCCCACAGCTGAGGGTAATTTAAAAGTAAAAATGACATAATCAGAATTCTTTAGGGTCCAACACTTCACTATAATATTAATTCTCTCTCATTACTTGCTAACCAGAATAGATTGCCGTCCTGTAGAATACCCACTTTTCCAAGGCCATGTAAGTTGTAAGCTCAGCACCATGAAGTTCTTTGGTATTCAGTAGTGTCACTTGTCAAGTCAACCTGAGTTCTCACCTTGTAATTGTCCAGACAACCTGAATTCTCACCTTGTCACTGTCCAGACAACCTGAGTTCTCACCTAGTAATCCTAACATCTCCCCCTTTCTTTTTATTTAGAACATAGGATAGTCATGACCTTGAAACATAAATCCATCAATATGGGAGATATTACACATAATTACATAAATTACATAAGCACATAGTAACATAGCTTAATGTCTATAACCCATAGAGGCCATTCTCTTGGCAACTGAGTAGGAGATGGAAGTCCAGGCTGAAGAGTTCCCATAGTTTCCATCTGTTCATTTACTCTTCTTAGATCAGTTAACATCCTCCATTTTCCAGATTTCTTTTTCACCACAAAAACTGGAGAATTCCAAGGACTTAGAGAAGGCTACAAGTGTCCTTGGTCAAGTTGTTCTTGCACTATGTCTAATAAGGCCCGAATTTTATCACTTCTTAAGGGCCACTGTTCTACCCACACTGGTGAATCAGTCTTCCACTGAATAGGAACTGGTGAAAGTGCAGGTAGGCCTTCAACAGCAGCCCTGCCTAAAAAGCTGAAGTGCTTATTTGTAATCCTATCTGCTGTAAAATGTCTCTTCCCCACAGATTGATGGGGATTTTTTCAACCACAAAAGGAGTAAAAACTCCTTGTTTCTCCTTCAAATATCCATCTCAAAGGCCTAGCACTAACTTCTGCTGCTATTGATCCTCCCACCCCAGACATATAGGTGTCTGCTTTAATCTTTGGCCAGTGACCGGGCCAATTGGCACCTCTAATAACTGTACGATCTGCACCCGTGTCTACCAATCCTTCAAATGGTATTCCGTTTATATAAATAGTAAGCATAGGTCGGTCAGCTGTCACAGCTGCTGTCCAATATATTCCTGGATTTTGTTCATTGGAGTCAAAATCTAGGCAACTATCACAAGGTTGCTTATTAGGGGTACGTAACAATAAGCCTGGTGCTACTACTTCTCCTGGTTGATAAATCACACGTTGTCTGCCTGTGTTAGTGACTGGGATATTAGATACACGTTCTCCAGTTTCCCACATCAGTGTATGGATGGATACTGTTTTGTAGGCACTCTCAGAAGGTGAAATGGTCAAGCCTACTGTGCCTGGAGGCAAAGGATCCATAGGCTCAACAGGATCAGATTTCACTTCTCCAAGGAGTATCTCGGTAGTCTCTACTGCACACAACTCTATTTTTCCTAATTTCAATTCCTTTCTTCCATCTGATTGCCTTTTGGCTGATTGATCATGTCTTAAAATTCTCTGGATGTAACCTCGGCTGCCATCATGCCCCACTTGGGGGGCTGAAGCTGGGCCCCACCTGTCATTTCCCTGGGTCAATCTACATTCGGAGGCCCAGTGGAGGCCCTTGTGACATTTTGGACATGGAGTTTTAGGTCTTCTCTCACCCTGTCTTCTCACTGTATCTCCATATCTACACTGAGCTCTTAGATGCCCAATTTTTCCACATTGAAAACATTGCCGAGTTTCTCTAGAAGGCGCTTGCCAGGAGGGACCCTGTCTTTCCACATTCATCATTGTCTGGGTGTAAAAAACATTTGTTCCCACTGTAGCACAGCGTCTTATGATCTCCTCTAAAGGAGCATCTTTGTCTAATCCCCATATAATTCTTTTGCAAATCTCATTGGCATTCTCCTTAGCCAGATGTCTGGTCATTATTTCTGTAGCTGCATTTTCTCCAATAGTTCTTTTGACAGCAGTTTGCAAACGTCCCACAAAATCTGCAAAAGGTTCATTGGGACCTTGCTGTATTTTAGTGAAAGCCTCTCCACGATCTTTCTGTCCAGGGAGGGCACCCCAAGCTTTTATTGCAGCCTTGGCAATTTGCTCATACACTGTAATGGGGTAATTAATCTGTTCTGAATTCTCTCCATACCGACCTTCACCAGCTAATTGCTCAAAAGTGAATTGTGTGTTAACTCCTATTTCCAAATTGCATCTGACTTGAATTTTACATAATTCATGAAATTCCACAAGCCATAATAAATTTTCTCCAGGTTCCAGGCATATCCTTGCTATGGATTTCCAATCATTCGGGGTTAGGACTTCATAAGACAAACCATCTAGTAACATTTTGACATAAGCTGATGTAGCCCCATAAAGGGTACAACCTTTTTTCAAATCTTTAATTTTATTCAAATCTAAAGGTGCATATTTTCTCCTTTTATGGCCTACAGAATCAATCTCTTCAATCACAGGATATGCATGTATAAAATCACTTATATCCTGTCCTTCTCTCTTAGCTTTAACCAATGCTTTTTCTAATCTTGTCATAGGCTTAGGCTGCTTCACAGGCAATTCTGTTTGTGTTTCTGCCTCTTCCCCTCCTCCTTCTTGCTCCACCCCTGAAGGGTTAATTGAGGGAGGAGATGGGAGATGCTCCTGTTGCTCAGAATTGTACTTAACTTCATTGTTATCTGATTCATCCTTTTCACCTAGTTTAGTTGACACTTCCCCATTTTGCTCCTTCATCTCTTCCTTTAGAATAACATTGTTTAAAGCCATTTGGATTACATTGTATATATGAATTGTATCTTTGGAAATTGAGTTTGGCCTGGAATTGTAGTGTTCACCTAATTGCTTTCCTACTAATTCCCATTCATCTTCCAGAGAAAAACAAGGACATATGACCTTCACAGTTTTTAAAAGTTGAGTAATTATGTGTAATATCTCCCATATTGATGGATTTATGTTTCAAGGTCATGACTATCCTATGTTCTAAATCAAAAGAAAGGGGGAGATGTTAGGATTACTAGGTGAGAATTCAGGTTGTCTGGACAACCTTTTAATTTTATTCAAAATGCTAGCATAATTAATAAAATAACTAATTACCCAGATTATGTCTCTCAAGCTTTTTAAATGTCACAGTATATAAACATTATTGTGCCATAAGAAATGTAGTATGAATAGAGGAAACTGTTAGAAAGCGAAGTGATTACAAGTAGAACAATTTATACTCTCAGAACAATAGTATAGAAAAAAACAACTTTGAAAGACTTTATAGAATGCTAATCAATGAAATGATAAACTATGAATCCAGAGGACTAAATATACTATCTACATTTTTTCAGAAAGCTGATGAATTTAAAATGCAGAATGAGACATATTTTTGGACAGAGTCAATGTGGGAATTTGTTTTATATAACTATATTTGTAATCAAGGTTTTGTTTTTTTTTTCTTTTTTTTTTCTTAAATCATTCCTAACTCAGTTGGAAGTGATAGTTGATACTTGTAAAAATAAACTAATAAATTAAATTTAAAAAATATTCCTCAAACCAAATCTATATTCCACTATTTCTTTGGAGAGATAGGAGACATGCTTCACCCTTAGTCTTCTCAAGCCATCATTGGTTACTGAATCTATCAGAACTTTGAAGTATGTCATTGCTATTTTCCTTTATATCACTCTGCTTTGTGGTATAAATTGCACTCATTTCTGCTTACTTCATTCTTTTCCAGTTCAGGTGAGTCACCCGAAGTTTCTCTTAATTCTTTGTATTTATCATTTCCATCACAATCAAATTCCATTATATACTTCTCCAAATGGTTCTGCAGCTGAGTTCCCAACATATTCTCAGCTGTCATTTCATCAAAGTAATAGGTCAAATGGGGGGGGGGGTAAATCTACCTACGGTAGACTGTGAGAATGAAAATTTCATCTGATAATTGGAACTCCAATATATTCAACAACTCTCTAGCTCCCAGCAGAATCATTTTTATGAAACGAATACAGAGAAAACAACTCATACCTACCCTTACTCAAAACATTCTAATTCAAGTTCCTCGTTACTTTTGTTTAGATAACTGCAATAGCTTTATCACTGGTTTTCTTTGAATTTTTTCATTTTTCTGTTTCATTCTTCATACTATTTGCATAGTAGTATTCATCATAGACAGGTATAATTATATCACTTCCTTTTTCATAGAACTTTAATGACTCCCCTGCCTTGGTATTCAGAAGCTCCCATATTCTATCTTCAATCTATGATTTATTATTTTATACTCCTTTCCTTTATTATTATATATTTAGTCCATTATATATTATATATATTATTATATATTCAGTCCAATCTGAGATACTGTCTGTTCACTAATGTTGTACTACTTTCTTCTTCATCCATATGCAGATTTGTTCCATGTTTTAGTCTCTTAAAATCTTTCTCTTGCTTGAAGATTCCACTCAAATGTCAATTCCTCCCTTTTGGATTAAAAATTTTCATGCTTCATATGTTCATATATTTATATAGATAGATATATACACATATACACAATTAGCATTAGCATTTTGTGAATTTTCATGCAAAATCTTCATGACTGAAAAGTACTTTCAGAAAAATATATGAATTTTTTTTAGACTCAAAGAATGATGAACTCTCATTGCTTGTGAAATAATGAAGTAATGGAACCAGATAGGCAATGGAATCCTAGTCAGTGAAGAGGGGGGAGTGTTTGAGGGTAGAAACATTGAGGCAATAGAGGCAAATCTATTGAGAATTTTAAGATAGGTATTAGAATATGAACAGCATAAAACCATATGAAATGTTTCCAGATTTGGGGATACATCAAAATATGTTTCATAATGTGGCAGAAAGGGCCTTGAAGTTAAAAGAATTGTTTTCATAAAACTTCCTATTTGACTTTGGGCCAGTAACTTAAGCTTTTAGGCCTTGTTTCCTTTCTACCCACCCAAATCCTCTAAGTCCTTTAAGAATACGTTAAATCCCATTTCCTTCATGGAGCCTTCTCTACAAATCTGCTTCTATGAATCTTCTTTATCCAGATATTTATTGAATTTGTAGATTGTAATAGACCATTTAGTATTTGGTATTCTCACTCCCAAAAGATTATAAACTCTTTGAGAATAATGACAATAGAGCTAAGATGTCAGAGAAAAGACAGGGACTTGCTAAGTTCTCTTCAAAACCTCTTCAAGCAACTTTAAATAATGCTTCAAAACAAATTCTGGAGTGACAGAACCTACAAAAGGAGGCAGTGAAACAAATTTCTAGCCCAATACAACTTAGAAGGTCAACAGAAAAGGTGTATTGGACCAGGGTGAGAGAGTGGAATATACATGCTGTGGCCCAGCAAGCCTGTAATAGTATGTCTTTGGGGTTACTGAATCGGTGGTGGCAATGATGGTTTCTGCATAGATGGTAAAGTCCTGGAAAAGCTCAAGAAAGATTTTTTTTTCAAGTTAGAGAGCTAGAAGAAAAATTGAGAAGAGAAACGAGTGATACATTAAAATCAGTAAAAAAAAAAATAGTTTTTGAATAGTTTCCTTAGTGTAGGGAATAGGGAAATAGAATTTCAAGTTATTCTTATTTCTGATGTCTATGACTAACTTACCTGAAAGGAGGACTTTAAAAATTTTAAATTCTTAAGTAACCTAAATTTTGGGTTATAGATAAATTCTAAATCAGTGTTCCATTCTATCTTCATACATTCTAAAAAGATTAATATTACAGAGATTTGTATCAGACAATTCTCTTGGTTTTAACTACATAGAATAGAAAATAGTAGTTAAAGATTGATAAAAGTCAAATCATATAATGTATATTCTACTTTCTAGCAAAATGATTAAAACTCTGATATTTGGTTATGTGCAAGAAAATTTTTACTTTATGGCAGAAATTAGGAATGGACCCACATTTGACAACATGTACCAAGATAAGATCAAAATGGGTCCATGATTTAGGCATAAAGAACGAGATCATAAATTAGAGGAACTTAGGGTAGTTTACCTCTCAGACTTGTGGAGGAGGAAGGAATTTGTGACCAACGAAGAACTAAATATCATTATTGATCACAAAATAGAAAATTTTGATTACATCAAATTAAAAAGCCTTTGTTCAAACAAAACTAATGCAAACAAGATTGGAAGGGAATCAACAAACTGGGAAGACATTTTTATAGTTAAAGGTTCTGAAAAAGGCCTCATTTATATATGGAGAATTGACTCTCTGATTTATAAGAAATCAAGCCATTCTCCAATTGATAAATGATCAAAGGATATGAACAATTTTCAGATAATGAAATTGAAACTATCTCCACTCATATGAGTATTCCAAATCACTATTGATCAGAGAAATGCAAATTAAGACAACTCTGAGATACCACTACACACCTGTCAGATTGGCTAAGATGACAGGAAAAAATAATGATGAATGTTGGAGAGTATGCGGGAAAACTGGGATATTGATGCATTGTTGGTGGAGTTGTGAAAGAATCCAACCATTCTGGAGAGTAATTTGGAATTACGCCCAAAAAGTTATCAAACTGTGCATACCCTTTGATCCCAGCAGTGCTACTACTGGGTTTATGTCCCAAAGAAATACTAAAGAAGGAAAAGAACCTGTATGTGCCAAAATGTTTGTGGCAGCTCTTTTTGTAGTGGCTAGAAACTGGAAAAGGAATGGATGTCCATCAATTGGAGAATGGTTGGGTAAATTGTGGTATATGAATGTTATGGAATATTATTGTTCTGTAAGAAATGAGCATCAGGATGAATACAGAGAGGCTTGGAAAGACTTACATGAACTAAGTGAAATGAACAGAACCAGGAGATCATTATATATTTCAACAACAATACTGTATAAGGATGTATTCTGATGGAAGTGGATATCTTCAACAAAGAGAGAAGATCTAATTCAGTTACAATTGATCAATGATGGACAGAATCAACTACATTCAGAGAAGGAACACTGGGAAGTGAGTGTAAATAAACTGTTTGCATTTTTGTTTTTCTTCCCAGGTCATTTTTACCTTCTGAATCCAATTCATTCTGTGCAACAAGAGAACTATTTGGTTCTGCACACATATATTGTATCTAGGATATACTATAATATATATAACATGTATAAGATTGCCTCCATCTGGGGGAGGGGGTGGAGGGAGGGCAGGGAAAGTCAAAACAGAAGTGAGTGTAAGGGATAAAGTTGTAAAAAAGAAAAAAAATTACCCATGAACATGTACTGTCAAAAAAAAGTTATAATAATAAAAAATAAGTAAAAATTCAACAAACATTTATGAAGGAAAAAAGAAAATTTATACTTTAGTTAAAGACTTTCTCTGTATTTAAATAATAAATAACTTATTCAGTTTTATTAATTTTATTTAAAAATAAATAATAAATAAGATCTCCTCCCCATTATTTTGCTTTCTTGATACCCAAAGGGCCTCATGTTCCAGATGTCAGAAATATCTTTCTGATTATATACTTTGACCACTTGGTAGTCTAAAGTTTAAAACTTTTTTTGTATTTATTTGTTGTTTCATCATTGCTATTTTGAATCTATATAATAATAATATTTATGAAAAATCTCATGTTAAATGATGATATGTATGGATAAGTTATTTAGGACCAGGTAGCTTTTGTTTCATAGTAGCTTATATAAGTATACTAATTTGGAATAATTTTGTTTTTGAGGAAATTAAATTTGTTTTCCAATTTCTTTTGCATATTTTCCTAAACATTACCCTCTAGAACAACTTCTAATTCTTTCCAGTGAATGTTTTCAATGTGATTAACAAGTAATAAAACCAATGAGAACAAAATTAATCCTTAGATTTCAAAGTATGTCAGTGAAGTTATTACTTATTTGACATGAAATGTTACATTTTCCTTCTGCTGTTTTCTAATTTTTAATGTTGACAGTTAATTAAAATTAAATTGCCCTGACAATAAATGTAATTAATGTTTTTTGTTTCATGACCTTATTTTTCAGAGTCTTATTCTGTTCACTAATTTTTTGTAGCAATTTTCATAGTGCTTCATAAAATATTGATATATTAGACATTCCTTTCTAAAATGTAAGCTGAGCAAGGGACAATATTAAGAATACTTTATTCTTTAAAATTTTATTTTTTTAATATTTTGATCTCACAAATACATACAAAGATTTTTCTCCATGCAAAGTACAATGTGTTAATTGGTATATTCAAAAGTACCAGGAGAATCTGAATACCTCCTTCCAGAAGAACTGTGATGTCTTATAAGGGAAGAGTCTTAGAGAGAAGTTGTAGAGTATGATAGACATTCTGTAATTGCTTCTGGTTGTCTAATCATGTTTTTAAAAGTATGCTCTCTGATTAGATAGAGACATTTCAAAAAGACCTGTCTGCTTCAGTTATTGTTTCTGCCTCTTTACCTACTGGAAGATCTTGGTGGCATAGCATGACCATGGTGTCTAGTGAATGGAATGGTGATTCCAACTATGAGAATTTTGAAAGACTTGGAGAGTAAGAAGTAGGAAACCAGGAATCATAAGCCAAATCAGATGTTGCAGTCAACTCAGCCATGATGCCTTGAAGAAACACAGTGATCTTTGGGGATCTTCAAGTATGCCACCAAGGGGAAGCTGAGATAAGAATTCATCCATCAGAGATACTATGTTGGGATGTAAATATTTTGTATTGAGCCAAGCTAAGTTTATGTCTCAAACAGTGGAAACTAATTAATGCCCAACAAATATATTTATGCATGGGTTCCCACCAATATTTGAACAAGAGTTTTATTGAATTGGTCTACAACCTGCCAATATAAGAAACTCACTTAAAATAATTAAAATTTTAACTCTGCTTTAAAACTAACTAAATTCTAGTTGAAACAAAGACATTTTTAGCTGTATTCAATCATGAGAATTTCCTTTTTTTTGCTTCTGAAGACACATAAAATAGCTGTGTTCTTTCAGAGTACATAAATTGCACTTGTATAATTTGTTGTTTTAAAAATTACTGGTGTTTTTTTTTTATTCAGTCTGAGAGTGATTTGTATCAAATATTTTTAAGAATAGAGGATATTAAATTAGTGGAGTTGATAGCTTAATACATGCATATACCAGTTTTGTATCTTGAGACACCTAAAAAACACTAGATCAAACTTAAAAAACAAAAAACATTATTAGTATGGATCAATTGATTTCTTTTCAAGGACCTTTTTTTTTAAACAATTTGAATTTTTGACAATGAAAATAGCTGTATCACTATTAAAGACTGGAGATCCAAATCAATGAACCATCATTTCACAATTATTCTAACGACTTCACTTCATCTTTCAAATATATATATATATATTTTGGCAACAGGTATTTGAATAAAAGCTTAAGACATATGTAGTTCCACATTTAAAGGGGAAATACCCTTTTAAAATTTCCTGATAGTTCTTTGTTTTAAATGAAGAAATGTACAAGAATTCATGGTTTTTTCCAATGGGATCTGAAAACAATACTTTTCTTGTAATACTCTTACATGCTATCTTAGCAATTTTTCTGTACATGTACTGCAAATATTAACTTCGAGTGCAAAAGTAATCTTTTACTTCCTATCCTGAAGCACAGGTCCCTCCCTTGTTACCCCATTGGCTGAGTACTAGAGAGATTATGAATTTATTTGGATCCCCTAATCCTGCCCTCTTATTCTCCCCAATGTCCACCCCTTATTAAAATCATTGCTTCTTTCCTCCCACCTATGTATAAGTACTTAATTACAGCTTCCCTTCCATTGGTGAGTTTTCACCTCTAGTTACATTTTACAATTTCTTATTCTATATTTTCTTATTCTAAATCTCCACCCTGATTACATTTTCCCTCCATTAGTTTTGACCTTAGCCTAATTTCTTAGTTTCAATTTCATTTTTCTGATTTAAGTATCATAACTGTGGAAACTAAACCCTCATTCAATTATCACAATAATATCTATTGTTTGATTGTTAATTTATATATTTTTTCATTTTCTTTATTTCTGTTTATATTAATAATTTCTCCCTAAAAACAAAACAGCAACAACACCTTTCCTTTGTACTATTGTTTTGCTTCTTTTCTAGTCCTTTTTGGTGCAAGCTGAATTATTTTTGTATTATTGACTTCTATAACAAAAAGAGTCTCATAAAAAAATGATGACATTCCATTAAAGAAATAAGCAGTAGGTGTGGTGAAGTAAATGACAGTGCCAACAAAAGACAGTGCCAGCCCTGGGAAGAAACAGTAAATGATAATTTTGGTACCTTTTGAACTTGAGGAGTTTCTATATAATTACAGGTTTATAGATCAGGGTTTTAAAGAGCAGAGGTAGAGTTTCTGCTTCAAATTAACAAGTTTTTAGACCAAGTGTAAGACTTTGGAATCTGAAATTAAGGAGTAACAAGGCATATCTTGTTGCTGAAAGATGGAGCTGTGAAGGGATGTTGTTATAGTGATATACCCTTTTCTTCCCAAAGAGCAGTTTTTGGGAGATTATTCCTTTCCCCAATGACATGGAACTCTCTGACACATTTTTTTCTCAGGTATGGGCTCTAAAATCGTGTTAGAAAAATATAACTAACTGTAAAAATTCTCTAATAGTCAATCAGTAGAAGATACCTTATTTTCTGTTAAGTTAAAAAAAAATTATAGTCCTCTGTACATAGAATACTTGTATTTTTGAATGTTGAAATATCTATTTATCTTATGTAATAAATGTTTCAGAAAATATTTGATAAAGAAGATGCTTCTGGATTTTTTGGTTAATATTTTGGTTATTCATGCTTTCTCCATCTGTGGAGTACATATAGAAATAGTCAGAAGAACAGGTTGCTAAAGGTTTTTGCAATGTCTACTTGTTTTTTTCACGCCCGTATATTTAATAAAATTGCATGACATTTATTCCCATTAGAATTGTTTGGTACTGAAAAGAACTTTTAAAATGTCATTTAAAATTAAAGTTTGGATGTTTGAGATAATTTATTTATGTTCTTAATATAAAATTCAATGCTGTAGTGAGTTTTCCACTGGTTGATTTTTTCTTCTCTAACAAAAGAAACTGTTAAAAAGCCTTAGAGATGAGTATCAGAGTCTGCATTTTAGAAAATAAGATGAAATCTTCTAAGAAGAAAGTAGTCTTTATAGTTAAAAACTTTTCCCTGAAAAGGTTAGATGAGAATCTGATATTTTATAATTGATTTATTTTTTATTCTTGCTGAGTAATGCCAGGTGGCTTAAGAAATAATTTCAACAAAATTTGTGAACTGCATACTTTTCATTGGGAACAATTGAATGGAAATGAGAATATTAGTTTGGTACTTTTTTCCTCCCCAGAATATGAACAACTTCAGAATTTCAAATTTCTCACAGAATATCCTCCTACAATATATAAAAGTTTTTGCAGTAGGATTTCTTTTTTATTTTTTAAAAAAATTTCCATGTTATTTCCAAGTTTGGTAAAATGCCTTCCATATAGCTCTACCAAGTTGATAAATTTATCAAAATTGAAATAAAGAAATATTTAATCCTGAGCAGCACAAAATAATGGAAGAGCCTTTTTGTATTAGGAAGCTAAAGACTTGGATTCTGTTTCTTAACTCTAAGGGCAAGTAAGTCATCCTTCTTTTCCTTAGTTTCATCATTTGTAAAATAAGGGATTAAAATAGGTCTCTAAGTGCTTTTTTAAATTTCAAAAACTCTTATAGCAGTCTTCTCATTTCTAAATAATGAACATCAAAGATTACATTGGTAGAACAGCAGGTAACGACAATACATTTAGGTTCAACTTCACTCTTTACCTTTATCTTCTTATTCCTATAATAATTTTATATGTTAGTAAATATATGAACTCAGAGATTAAATGATGTGAAAATTAAATGGTGTCAAATGGATAATGTCAGAAATAGAATTTGAATTTGATTCTTTAAGTCCAGAGCTAATGTTTTTCATTTGTATTTCTTGTAAATAACATACTATTATGTTCTGGTTTTTTGAGTGAAATTATGAAGTAGGAAATTAGCTAGTCATTCCTGCTGTTTTAGTGGCGTTCTGGTGGGACTGGGGGCTACAGGAAGACATGTGAGCCACAAATTGTTTCTGTTAGTTCAATGGGATTTTAGTAATATATATATTATAGTATATAGTAATCCTTAATAAATATGATTTGGATAGAATTTAATTCATATTCCTTAGAAAATCTGGAGTGAGAAAAAGTAAACTAAAGACAAAAATCTTATGATGAAGAGATAGCTGACTTGGATGCCTTCCTTAATTGGAACTTCTGGGAGGAGCTTTTCATCTTAATCTTCTCCAACTTGAGGGAGGGGATCTAGGTGTACTGTTGAAGTGGGTTTTCCAGGGTAGAGGTAAACTTGGCAGGATGGTGATTTTTTTTTGTATGTATTTCTCTTTAAATCATCTGTGGATGGTGAAAGAATACAGAAGCAGAATAGAAAAAAACTGAGGGTCTCACACCTTCTAGAACATGTCAGAAATATGACTTGTTTTCAATGTGTTTCCTTTTTTCACATAAATTAGATCCCTATTTCATGCTGTGAGTTTTTAATGCTAAATTATTTTTTCTGGAAATAGCTTTAGATACATATTCTTATACTCTTCTCAGTTGGTATGTGAAACTAGCCTAATGACTTTTGATGTTATGCTTATTTACTACTCAAATTTCTTTAAAATCCAAGGAAGAACTGTGATGTGATGGCAAAAATGTTGAAATAAGAGTCTGCTGTAAGCTAAAAATGAAAAGTGAAAGTCAGTTGGTAAATAGAATGATTAAAAAAAAAAAGCCAAATTAATTCTAACATATAAATTGGTTTCGTGAGCATTTTTTTTTTTCTTTTTTAAATTGCAGTACTAAAAGAAATTCTTCACTGAAGGAATTTATGGCAGTTAAAAGTGGAACTGAATATGCCTTTAAGCATGTAGAAATGTTATAGAGATTCCACCATTAATATTCAGAGCCATTAAGGGCTGTAGTTGTCTCTTGATGATTGGCTTGTGGATTAACTATTTTTTAAATTATCTGTAGCAATTTAAATCCACAGGGTGATTTTCTCCTCTCACTTGTTATATTTCTTGACTATTTTCTTTCTTATATCAGTTGATACACAAACTAATTTTAACAATAGGAACATACTAAAGCTAAATATGCTATAGAAGAAATAATATATTTGTTTAATGTAAATGAAAAATAATTTCAAATCATGGAAAGATTGATCTCATGAACTTTTGTTATTCAAAATCGTAGATTAATTAAAGAATAATTCTTTCCTCCTTTCACTCTTCCCCCCACCCCCAGGCTGGGGTTAAGTGACTTGCCCAGGGTCACACAGCTAGGAAGTGTTAAGTGTCTGAGACTAGATTTGAACTTGGGTCCTCCTGAATTCAAGGCTGGTGCTCTATCCACTTTGCCATCTAGCTGCCCTGACTTTCACTCTTCTTAAAAAAAGTTAATGAATACTTTAAGTTTCTAATTCTATACTTCATTAGCACCTTTATATTATACAATTCTAATATGTCTCAGAGATTAAAATATATGATGCCCAAGAACTAGTTTACTTACATCTGAAAAAAAAATCTATCATCAGAAATTTGCCTACATGAAAAATTTGGTTTTGGATAGCAATTTAAGAAAAGTTACCAAAGGCATAAGAGGTTAAAAATTTGTATCAATTGAAGAAGTAACCATCAGGATAAAATATGGATATTTTTTTTTTGCACAATGACACATTGGGATGGAGTAAATTGATCACTAAGATGGCATTTGGTGATTGTACTTTAAAATTTAGTTTTTTCTCTTAGTTAAAATTGACTTATCTTTGAAAAGTATAAGAATTAACTTTTTATTTTATTTTTACTAAAGTTATTTTATATTTCCTCCCATTTCAGGAACTTTAAATACTGCTTCTAAGTATTGGTCTAGTGGATATCTTGTTCTCTGGGTTATTAAGTCATCTTTTCAGAGTAAATATTCTGATTGTATAAATATTTAAATGCCTTAACTAAATTATGATTTTTTTTTTTTTTAGTTTCTTATGTTGTAAGGAATCAAACTCTATCTTACAAGTTTTTTTAAGTATTGTTCAACTATTATCAGTGTTGTTTTTGCCAATAATCTCCAAATTCATGGAAGAAATAGTTCAGTGACAGCAGTAATTACATACAAACTTAATTTAAAATATTTATAAACTTTATGTTAACAAAATATAAGTGTTTTTTAATATATTAAATAAACTTCAGGATACTTTCAAAATTGTGTTTATAGAATTATCAATACCATATTATCTTTAATCTGCATGACATGAAAAGTACAACTGTGGTTCTACTTCATTTAAAATGTTAAATATATGTATACATGTTTATATATATATGCATATATATATATGTTTCTCTGATTGCTAGTTTGGAATGGAAGGCAAAATAATTCAATATCCAAATATGGGGCTTAAACACCTCTCTCCATCATTACCTGATCTTGAGGAATTTAAATTGATCCTGATCTCAACTCGAATTTTGCCACATGAAAATTCTTTTGTTCATATCTAATCACCTTTTTTATTCTTTTCCCCTAAAACAGCCATGTAAAACTTTCCTGTTCCCTTTAAGCTCCCAATCACTTTGACTCACAGTAAAGTAAATGTCTTTGCTTTTAACTTTTATTTGATCTTCGACATTTGAAAGGAGCTACTCAACCTCCCATTTTATATACCTCAAAATCTCTATAAATTTATCCATTCTTTTCTCTTAACTTCCTATCTAGTATTCCTGTTTATCAAGGCTTTCCCTATCTGTATTCAACTGTCATTTCTAATGATGTAATGATATTGTTTTACATTATTATTAGTCAACAAATTTTTTAAAATGTCTACTATGTATCAGGCAGTATAATAGGTCCTGGAGTTACATACAGGAATACATTTATTTATTTATTTTAAAATTTTTTTATTAATTTTATAATTATAACTTTTTTTTGACAGTACATATGCATGGGTAATTTTTTACAACATTATTCCTTGCATTCCCTTCTGTTCCGAATTTTCCCCTAGATGGCAAGCATTCCTATACATGTTAAATATGTTATAGTATATCCTAGATACAATATATGTGTGCCGAACCGAATTTTTTTTTTTTTTTTTTTTTTGCACAGGAAGAATTGGATTCAGAAGGTAAAAATAATCTGGGAAGAAAAACAAAAATGCAAACAGTTTACACTCATTTCCCAGTGTTCCTTCTCTGGGTGTAGCTAATTCTGTCCATCATTGACCAATTGGATCAGAATTAGATCTTCTCTTTGTTGAAGATATCCACTTTCATCAGAATACATCCTCATATAATATTGTTGTTGAAGTGTATAATGATCTCCTGGTTCTGCTCATTTCACTCAGCATTAGTTCATGTAAGTCTCTCCAAGCCTCTCTGTATTCATCCTGCTGCTCATTTCTTAGAGAACAATAATAGGAATACATTCATTTAAAAAAAGAACCCTTTCCCTTTAAGAGCTTACAGTTTAATTGGGGATGACAATGCCCAAAAAAGAAACTGAAAAGTATCTAAGATGGGCATGATGGCCAAGTCCAGAGGAATGCAGTAGGATAACTTAGCTTGGTGAGAAATAAAAAAATAATCCTGCCCTTCAACCAAAGAGTTCAAATGGAGGTGCTAGACAAATGAATGTTAGCTAGATTCAATTTTGTAGGATAATGAATTTTGCAATAATGAGACTCCTGGAAATGGAAAAAGAAGGCATGGTGGAGAAGTCCAAAGAAGTCCCAGACCATCTGCTTATTTTATTTTAGACCTGTATATGTATAATTCTTCTTTCCTATTAGAATGCTTGCAAAATCTATCACCATCCTTTTCAATCTTTTTTTGGATGCTTCCTAGATTATCAGTATCCATTTCCTCGGTGTCCATAGATAAATCAACCTCCCTTTGAAGCACAGATTTCTCATCTCTACAATAGAATTAATAATTCTTATAATACCTCCCTCATAGGCTGATTATAGAAAAAGTCCTTTGTAAACCTTCAAGGACTATAGAAATAAAATGTTATTATGATCTATCTAGGGAGACAGCATTAAAAATCAGTGGTATATCACTAAATATTAGAGATGAAAGAGAATTTAGAGATTATGTAGTTTATTTTTTTATATGTATATAAGGCTCAAGAACATGAAGAAACTTGTCCAACATCATATAGATTATTAGTGACAGAATTAGACACTTGTTCTTCTGACTTGAATTTTATAGCTCTTTTCATTAAATTATCTCCTTCCTCAATTCTTCCAAAATCTTGAGCTACCAAAAATTTCCCCTCTCTTAGGCATCTGTAATCTTTGTTTCCTCTTCAATTTTCTTTCACACTACAAATCTTAGTTTCCCGAATTTGAAAAATCTCTGCCTCAATTTCAATAGCTTCAAGTTACATCCCATGTGATTCTCCCTCTTCAGTGTCAATTTTTTAAAAAATGACTTGTACTCATTGATAAGATTGGGATAGCAATTCTTAGTTTGAAATATGAGATACAAGACACAAGGCACATGTAAAGAATTCACAATGGCATTCTCTTTGGTACTTTTATTCATGAGAAAAGGTTACAGACAAAATGAAGAGATAAAATAGACACCAGGAGTAGTAAATGGAAATAGATTTGGGAGAGTAATAGAAAGAATATTATAGTGAGCAAGGAAAGAGGCTTTAACAATGGAAAAGATGAGTTCCCTCGAGGAATTAACATTTAACCCTAAGAAAGAGAATGTGTCATAAAATGAAAGTAAGCCACTGATTGGCAGGCTAAATCCATAAAGTTAGCAAACTAATTCCAAAAGGGATTAGCACCCTAAAAGAGTTAGTTAGCCATAACAAGGAAAAAAGATACCCTGAGGCAGGAAGCCCTGGCAAACTAAAGAGATTTAGCAAAGATGGCTTAGGCCATGGACAGATTTGTAGGGGAAATTTAACCTATTGAGGAGGTAGGAGCAGGGTTTGACATCATAACTTGGCTTTTTGATTAGATATAGTAAAGTGGAGTTTCCAAAGATTTCCACTGGGGATGGGACTATAATCTAAATTCCACTTGAATAAAAGGTTTACTTAAGGCTGAGATGATCCTTTTAGTGCCCTTCCCAGGGAGTATTATAATCTTATCAGTGCTCTGTCTTTTTCTGCTAATGCCCAACTTGATACCTAGGACCTCATCACTCACTCCTAGCATTTCATTAATCTCTGCAGTCCAACTTCTATCTCCACTAATTGATCCTTTTTTCAGTCAAATCAACTGTCATGACCTATTCATTCTATCTCTGCAATGCATGTGTATTAAATGTCTTAAAACTTTTGGAAACACCCTATTTTTCTCTTTTCCATTTTGTTGTGGCTACCCTAATTTTAGCCCTCATATCTTATCAAGATTGTTATATAATTATATCTTGTTTGTGGTCTTTTTATTGCCTCAGTGTCAAAGGATGTATTTAGTATTTCTGTCTTTTTTTTTTTTTTTTTAACATTTATTTGCAATATCTTTGTGCCAAAATACATAGTTATGGGAGACTCCAGAAATTTGGGGTCACAGACTGGTGTTGCAAGGTGTCTCAAAAGAATTTGCAAGCTTGAACCCATTTCTTAGTCAAGGGGCAAAGTTTATTTATAATTGTAACACCATTACAAGCAGACTAAGTTCCAAAAGAAATTAGCAAGCCACCAGAGAGAAAGGGATAGATTTATACAAAATTGGATCAAAGCTTCATGTTACTTATTTGCTAATTTTATGGTTTTCAGATAAATTTGAAGGATGGTTTTATTCACTATTGTCACAGGAACTTTATTATTGCTGACCAACAGATTATCCATCAGTCAGTGATATTTGTAGGACTATTCTAAGGCCAGAAGACTTTGAAATCATTAACAGACAAATCGTGGGTTATTGGATCATTAATATATCACCCCTAAAATCCAAGGGAAGAAATATTATTACATTTTACGAGTTATTGACAGATAAGAGCACTCTTAGGTCAAAAGGGCTGAGTCACTGCTGTCTTTCCTACATCAGTTATATTTTTAAAAGTTCTATACAGTTCAAGAACTATATATATTCTTTAGCAGCCTTTTTTAGAAGCTGCTGTATATTTTTTAGGTTTAGTTTCTCCAACTATTTGTTCAACAAACACTATGCTTTTCTTTTTGTTTATATATATATATATATTTTAGATTTGTCCATAAATGAGATAGGGGCATTAATATTTCCTACTACTATTGTATTATTGTCTGTACATTCTTGTAATTCATCTAGTTTTTTTAATGTCAATTTAGTTGCTAAAACACTTGGAAGATATGTGTTTAATATTGATATTAATTTCTTGTCTATGGTTTCTTATAATATAATTTTCTCTGTTTATCTTTCTTAAGTTGTTTTTGATTTGCTTTGTCTAATAGCATAATAGGAACTCCTGCTTTTTGATCCATTTGATACATAGTAAATTTTGTTCTGGCCTCTTTTTATTTTGTGTCTGTTGTTCTTAACAGGCTATAAGTTTTGGTTTTCTTATCCAATCTGACATTTTATTTTCCATTTTATTGATTTGTTTAATCATAGAGTTAGGTTTCTATTTACCTTTATTTGTCTCTAATTTTTTTATTTGTTTATTTTGTAGATCTTATAGATCTTTTTTGTTGTGCCTCATTCTTAGAAATGCTAATTTCTGGGGACAGTCCTATCTAGGGCAGTGGATAGAGCACCAACCCTGAAGTCAGGAAGACCTGGATTCAAATCTAACCTCAGTCACTTAACACTGCCTAGCTGTATGACCCTAGGCAAGTCACTTAACCCTAATTGCCTCAGGGGAAAAAAAAAGGAATGCTAATTTCTGTAGGTAATAGAAGTTTTACCTCATTGTAGGAATTTTCCTATGACCCTGATTGAACTATGACTCAGTTTACCATTGCTCTTCCTTTGCTCTTTCCCAGGATAATTCCCCCCCTATTTTGCATTGTCTTCTCTCTTGGTTGATGTTTTCCCATTCTTCTGGATGTCAGTTACCCCTAGGTGTTCTAATTCTTCTGCTCAGGTAAGAAGAGTGGTTTATCTGAGCACCAAATCCTTGCAAATTATACCTATTTTCAGGTCTATAAATTATCACTCTTCCTTTTGGAACTCTTGTCACATCATTGCCCTGTTCAAAAACCTTCAATGGTTTTCATTCATCCATTTAGCCTGTAATATGCAAAGTAATATGTAGACTCTGGAACATAAATAATGTAGCAGTGTAACTAATGATAATAATAGTGGATTTTATTTGCTTCTTTAAGGTTTACAAAGTACTTTAAGGTAAGTTATTTGGTCCACAAAATGAACCTATGAGGATAGCCGCTTCAAATTCTTTTATCCCTATTTTACAGATGTGAAAACAGACTGAGAGAGGTTAAGTGAGTTCCCATGGTAAGACTTTATATTGTGTCAGAAATGGGACTTAAATTTGTGTCCTTTTAAAATATAAACTATAGAACTTTTTAATCTGATATGAAGAAAAGTATGTACAGTAGGAAAGAAGACTCAGAGGAATCCTAGATAAGTGCAAAGGTAAAGCAGAGTGTTATGGCATATTTGGAAAGAGAGCATTCTCATTTGTCAAAGATCTGATTCTTAAATATTTCATTAACACCCTTCTGGATAATATACATAGTTTGTTGAATGGTGGGTAGGCATAAATTCAAATAGCTCAGTATATCCAGCAAGCCTCAGTCCAATAGACTGAAAAAAAAAAAAAAGGACCAAAATCTCTCACTGAATTCAGGGCTGTCTCCTGTCATTCTGCTCTCTATCTGGGCACTGAATCCAGAGGCTTCCAGAGGAAAAAGGGAGGCTCATGACCTTGCTTAGCCCTTCTTCACTTAAATCCAATTCACATTTCACATGCATGTCTGGTATCACCCCTCTGACGTCATGATCATCTTCAAGAGTGAAAGGCAAACAACAACCAATGGCTTTGGTTCATATGCCATCTAACTTTTAACCCTGACTATCTTGCCATCCACTCAGCTACTGCCCTGATTCTCCCACATCAGGATATCACCTCCAGAATGCATCAAGACACCAGAAAAAAGTGCCCTGATCCTTGGAAGAGTTAATTCATTCAGCTTTGGAACTTCTGCTCTGAGCCAGATTTTTGATTACAAACCCACTAGCCATCCTGCCAACTAGTCTACTGCCTCATACTTACTCTATGCACTCACTACTATACCATCTAGTTCTTGGAAAGGATATGGCAGTTGACTGAATCAATTTATCATTCCTTAAATCCCGTCTTCCCTGTCAATAACTCCTCTAAATGTCTTGTTTTTTTCATTTAGAATATAAAATCCTTGAGGGTAGGGATTATCTCACAGTGCCCAACACATAGAGTTTACTAAAAGTTCTGGCCTTCCCTGTCTTCCTCCCTCCCTCCCTCCCTCCCTTCCTTTCCTCCCTCCCTTCTTTCCTTCCTTCCTCCCTCCCTTCCTCCCTTCCTTTTTTCCTCCTTCCCTTCCTTCTCTCCCTTTCCCTCCCTTCCACTTTCTCTCTCTTCTTCTTTCTCCCTTCCTTCCTTGCTTCCATCTTGCCTTCCTGCCTTCCTTCTGCTTTCCTATTCTTTGTTCAACAAATAAAGGCCAAATTCCTTATGCTGGAACTTAAAGCACTCTACAGTTTACTTCACTTTACCATTTCATTTGTATCTCATAAAATTCCAGGTCATGTCTGTCCAATGACTTTTTTGCTATAATGCTTCCAACTTTTCCAAAATTCTTTCTGCTTTTCAAGGCAAAACATATGTTGCTATTTCTAATTTTCCATTCTATTTTTCCATTCTACCTTTCCACTCTATCCTCACTTCCCCCACTTGCTATGTATGGCACTTTGTCCCATAACATCCTTCCTAAACTTTTTACAACGTAATTTATGTGAGAATTATTTGTATTCCTATCTTGTTTCCTCTAACCACAGTTACCTTGAAACCAAGGATAATGGCTTTGTCATTTTTCTCTCCCTGGTGTGTAATACAATGTCCTATATTAAAAAATTATTATAGATTTAATACTTGTCTATTGAATCATACAAAATCTTCATGGATTTCTATTTTTAAATTTAACAAATTTAACGAAGAATGGAATAATATGTATTTCATAAGAGTATTGCAATAACTGATATTTTGAAGCATTCAATATATCTGTAAATTGGAAATATATTAATATAAAGTAGAATTTTTCATATTATGATATAACTAAGATTATGAAAACTCCCATGTTGTATATTTAAAAAGTGTTCAGTCAGGGATGGTGAATAACACACAAAAATTACTATTTTTAAAGTATGTGATTTTAAAATTCCTTTTTTTTTAAATTACAGGTACAATTAAAAACCAGTGTTTCTAGTCAATATGTGATTCGGACACAACCAACCAATAGGTGCCTCTCTACACTAGAATGTGCAGCTGTTGCACTTTCCATCTTGGAGAAAAATGATCACATTCAAGAGGTATCTTTGGAGAAAATTATGATTTAATTAAAGAACAAACATTTGATTAGGAAAATGTAAATTTTTTTTGTGTGAAAATGTAAAAAATCCATTTCACTTATAATCTGAGTAATAGATGAAATAATACATATTTATTGTTTAGAATTAGTGAATGTCTTATGAAGACAATTATAAAGATAAGTAAATTGAATCTCAGAGAGTTAAGTGATTTGTCCATTCACACACTAGTAAAAAGCAACATTTAGAACTTATACTCACTTCTTTGACTCAGAGTGTCTACCTCTTACGAAATACCTTTTGATATAAAAAAGAAATATAGTTAGTCCTGTAATCTCTAAAACTTTTATATTTATTTTAATTAGATTATACTAAGCATGCAAACAGTTTCCACAGCATAACTAAAATAGAAAACTATTACATTGAACATTTTATGAAGATTTTTCTTCTGCTAGTTGGTATTTTTTAAGTTTCTCAAGTCTGTTTTCTGTCAATCTCTATAAGAATTATGACAATCTACAACAAATATATATTTTCATTTAAATCTTTTTTTATTTGAGCACTTTCTAGGTTATCTATGTATCTTATCTACATTACTGAGAGTTTAGAAAAAAAGTTTGATAGAGATTTTGAAGTTAATAGTGACTAAGAGAAATGTTTAGAAAATATGGCAAGATTAAAACATTGTAATAATTTTTAAATTTTCATACATCCATAAATCTTCATGATTATTTAGATAGTATTTTTATCTACATTACATAATGTTGCCTTAAGTTTTTTAATACCTAAATATAATGCACATGTTTATTAAGCTTTGTTTTTTCACACTTGATTTTTAAAAAGCTATTTATATAAGCACAATTTTTTTGATCCCTAAAAATTATTGCAAATATACAACACGAAGACAAAGGAAGCATAATTAAAGTATAAAAAAAGAAAAAAATTAATCTTTTAAAGCTTTAAGTACTTAGTGATGCAATCACTATTGCTATTTCTTTATAATTTAGATGCATCTAGTATTAACTCATATTTTTATGGATCCTATTAGAATACATTATAGTATTCTATTTGAAGGATATAAAGATGGTAATTTAATAAAAGCTTTAGAATGATTTGTTAGAAGTATAAATTGACTGAGAAGTGTTGAGGTGTGAGAAATGAGGGTTGAGAGATTCCCTGACAGCAATGGGATCTCCTAGCTGGTTACAGGCTTTGTGAAAGAATTTACCAGCCTCAATGAATACAGGTGAGAAATTTGTGGCAAGAATGTATTTATTAGGCTAAGAAAACAACTTTCTTAGCAGGCAAAATCAAGTTAGGACTTTTGCAAAGGTCTGGGCACAGCATTTGATTTTATGGGGTTTCTTTGCTGCCAGGAGCTAGGGACCTTTCAATAGAGAGTGGTGATTATGTCCCAGATCAAAATCTCTATTTGAATAGTAGGAGGAGATTGCTTATCTGGGAGTTTCTCCTATAAACAATAGAGTGGGGCCCCTCTCAGAGGGGTTTGATATTTCTAACCCAGGACCACCCTTTCCCACCACCGTCTCAGTTTATATCATTTGCCCCTTCAAGGAGTCACCCCAGATTCTTTTGGTGCAAAGGGATGAAAGTCTCATTTTCTGTAGCTGCTTCAAGCTGACAAGGGTCATAGACTTGTCCTATGTTCAATGGGGATTCAGGCCAGGAGGGAAAGTGCGATCTGAAGATAGCAGCTAGGGGATGTTGAGTGTCCAAGTCAGTTGTCTAGTGATCTTTAAACTGAACAAGCATCTGGAAGTTTGTAGCTTGGAGCCTGGAGAAAACAATATTATAAGCAGGTTAAAAGGGGTATGGCATCCAGGGTGGAGGTGGTGACATTTGGGAAAGGGAGCCTTTGCAAATAATGCATCAGGTCCCATTTATGGGCTGCTTTAAGTATGATAAAGGCCCACCCAAAAGTCTTGAATGCCCCCACTGCCCACAGAGGTCCCTAGCTGAAAAGCTAAAAAGAAATTACTATCATTTTGCCATAGAATGATATCAAGAAAAGTTGGAGTCAAAATGCTAGGAGCAAAGTTCTCATCCTTAGAGTGAGAAAGAGTTAGGAAGAAGAGTGAGAATGAGAGAAAAGGCTGTCGTGGTGGAGCTTGACCAAGCCCCAGACTCCTGCTGGAGGGAAGGAAAGATCAAATTGGAGGGCATTGGTCTTGGACTCCTCAAAAAACTGGGTGGGGTCTTCAGAGTAACGGCCAGGTTTTTCCTCAGTCTGGAAGAGATTTGACATTGAAAAACGCACCTTTGCTCTGAGTGTCTCTCCCTGAGAGTCTGCTGCTTTTCTTAGGGGACAGAGATTAGAAGAGGTGGCTAAATCAGTATCCTAAGGAGGAGAAAAAGGGGTCCCACTCTTTGTATTAAAGGGATTGAGGAGTGGTGGCTGGGAAGTCTCAGGATCTGGTTCAGGAGATAAGGGGGATAGAGTTAAAGAAATATTGTTGGACATAATAAGGTACTGTCTTTGGTAAGAAGGTGGTTCTGAAAGGGATTCAGAGGAATCCTGTGTCCCTAGAGAAGTGGAAAGGAGGTAGTAATTTAAAATTAGTATCTAATTTTGATTTTTCCATCAAATTTAGGTAGCATCCTGTAGTGCTGTTTTAATTTAAGCTTTTTTTGTTTTGAAATCTTTTAAGCAGAATTTGTCTGTTTAGAAATAGCCTAAGGAAGAATCCTTAAGGATAGAGACAGAGGTGGATTGTCCCATTTTGCCACAAGTCTTAGATTTCCGGGATTCCATAATGCCCTGTCCTCTTAGGCATCCCTAGAGAGGAAGAGATGACAGAAGTTCCCTGATTAAGGGGATTTTTGTCAGAAATGCAGGAATTCTGAGTCCAGGCATCCCCAGCCAGGGAATTCTGCTGGTGTGTAGAAGTTCCCCACACCCCAAATCTCCCCCAAATTCCCAAATATTTGGGTGTCCCAGCTATAGAATAGACAACAGCAAGAGAAGGCTTACCTCATCCCTCTATAGGCCACCAAATGTTGAGATGTGAAAAATGAGGGTTGAGAGATCCCCTGACAGCAATGGGATCCCCTGGCCTGTTGCAGGCTTTGTAAAAGAATTCGCAAACCCCAATGAATACAGGTGAGAGGTTAATGGCAAGAATGGGTTTATTACACTAGGAAAACAACTTTCTTAGTGGGCAAAAATCCTGTAAGGATTTGCTTATCTTCCTTATTTTTTCCTTCCTTTTTCTACCTAGGAGATAGTTTTGTACTACTTTATACCACTATCGTGATTAAATATTCTCCAAAAGCAGAAGAGAAGCTCTGTTCTTTCAGATTTTAAGTGCAGGTTGCAAATAGAGTTAGAGTGCAAATGTGGCTTAAGGTTTTGGCAACAATTTTCATCTTTTCATTGCCATTGCTCTAATACCCTGCCTTTAAGGAAAAAACCACCACCACCAAAAAAATCATATAATATCAAGTTTTTAAGTTTTTGCTATGTGTTTCTTGGGCAATAATATTTGTGGAAATAAAACCATCTTATATAAAAATTTAAATATTCTCCCACCTTTGAAAAATTTGATGAATGATATGTAGTATCATCATGAGTCTGAATGAACAGAATGACAGTTTCTAGTTGAGATTTTTTACATCCAATATAGCATCAGTTATGCCATTTTCAAAAGCAATCCATAATCTTGTTTAGCTTTTTCAGAAATAATTATGAGCTTCCTAAATGAGTATCTCAAGGATGTTCTTCAATATTTATAGTCTGTTTAAATAGGTTTTTTTTTTCTTCTGATATATGGAAAGTAACAGCTTCCAATTCATTGTTGAATCCTTGAATATAGTTGAAGAAAGTGTATTAAATAAAATTGGAACTACTAGGCAATTTTGTATCTCAAAAAGTTGAGGAAAAGCATGACTGTACGCATACCTTAAAATTTTAGTATGTATTTCTGGGCGGTCCAACCTGCAGATCAGCAAGTAGATCAGTTGATGTTACTTTTTCTTCACATTTATTAGAACTTTCCTTAAATTTGCTCTCTTCCTATATCTTACTTAATTTTCAGCTTTCTGGTTATTAAATCAGTGACTGATCATTTGTAAAATTCTGTTTAAATATAAATGATCTATTAATGAAATGTGTCATATTCCAACAAAGCCACATGGAAGTTCCTATATCCTATACAAGATGGCCTATTTTTTGCTGTATAAATGGATTAATCTTTATCTAATTTTGTTAACTTACACCAATTCTGCAATTATGCACTATATCCAAAATATTTCTGTCTTATTAAATTTTTTTATTGTTTAAAGTGTTAAAATACTTTTTTGGGAGGAAGGAGAAAAAAGTAAGGAAACAGTTTTAAGCACTTGAAGATGTGCCAGCATTATTTTGGGAATAAAAGTATTAGCAAAACAAAAGAAAGTAACTGCTGTCAAGGAGCTTATATTCTAACACAAAAGCAGGGAGAGGTTCAGGAGAGGAAGTACCCAGGTAAAAGGTATAGTTTTGAAATATGAAAAGGCAGGAATAAAGCCAGCAAGAGAATGAAGACCTGGGCCTCCACTAAATGGAGACCTCTGGAGGAATTCACCATTTGAATTAAGGGAGTGGCCCAGTGGAGGGATATTTTAGGGTGAGAATACCGCAGGTATAGACAGTTGCATGTTTCAGGGGGAGGAAGCCCCAGGCACTGAGAGAGAAGTTCCATCATGAGATAATAACAGGCATTCTTTTGAAGTCCCACAAAGGCAGGAGCACAGCTAGGAGCCATTAGGAAGCAGTGACCTTTTCCCCTAATTTTTGTCAAATCCTTAAGTGAAAAATAAAGAAAATAAACTCTTTATTTCTGCCAAAACTATATGATAAATTTGACAAAAATTGATTTATAAATATATTAAATGTCACTGGAGAAACTTATCTTTTTAGTGAAAAAAAATTTATATAGCTTATTACTTTCATTAGATCTTAGAAGAATAGGTAAGAATGTTTTCTACCAGGCTGTAATGGAGAGAAATTTCTGTTTTAGCCAAAATTACATTCCTATACAGCCAGAAAATCAAGCAACTGTGCCCTAAAGCTATATTACTCTGCAAGTCCTAGGTGTTTGCAGCAAAATAATTTCCTGTCCTGAACTTACAGAAAGAATTTGCAAGTCCTTTTCATAGGCATGTAAAATTGACTCTAGAGAATCCTGGATAAGTTAATTTAGGGTTTTCATTTATTTATTTATTTATTTATCTATTTATCTATCTATCTATCTATCTATTTAATTATTTATTTATTTATTTATTTATTTTTACGTATGTGTGTATTTATTTATTTGTTTGTTTATTTGTTTGTTTATTTATTTATCTATCTATCTATCTATCTATCTATCTATCTATTTATTTATTTTTGGCTACCCCTGATTTGGCCATTTTGCCTTTTTGGTTTGGGGAAGGATAAATATCTATTAAAATATCAAATATAAGGCAGATACTGCTAGACATTAGAAATATGAAGACAAAAACAAAGTAGTCTCTGATGAGGAGCAAATTGAAGACTTAAAGCCGAGATGGATCAGCTCTTCTCCTGGTCTGATTTACCTCTCTCTCTCTCTCTCTCTCTCTCTCTCTCTCTCTCTCTCTCTCTCTCTCTCTCTCTGTCTCTCTGTCTCTGTCTCTCTCTCTCTCTGTCTCTCTCTCTCTCTCTCTCTCTCTCTCTCTCTCTCTCTCTCTCTCTCTCTCTGTTTCTCTCTGTCTCTCTCTGTCTCTGTCTCTCTCACTCTCTCACAGTGCCCAAGGGCAGGTCCATTAGCGAATGAATTCACTACTCAATGCTATATCAAAACAAAGTCTTTATTGATAGTAAAGGGATAGACAGGCAATTGGCCTCCAGAAAGGCCAAACTGCCTGGCAAGGGGACACCAGTTGGAGGGCACACGGCAGGTGTAGATCCAGTGCGAGGATTCCATTTTTAGAATTTCCTTTTACACATAACTAGGGTCATAAAAACAACATTTGCACAGAGATGTTATCCAAGAGGTTCCGGAGATATTTGTAAATAAGACAGGAATTTCTCTTAATCATTTGTATCTCAAATTATCTCCTTTTACCCCTCCTCAGACAAGAATTTCCTGTTATTTTTATCTTGAACTATCTTTTTTTTACCTTATCAGTCTCTGCCTTCAAAAATATCATGAGAGAAATTTAACTAGTAATAGCATGAAAGTATTTCTCTGATCATAATATAAATAAGGGCATGTCATCTACTAATAAAGGACAGGTTAAAGCTGTGCCCACATTTTAGCAAGAGATGGGTCTTTTTTTACTCAGGTGTATTTTCCTTCTGATTTGCCTGACAGTACATCTTTGGAACCTCTTCTGCCACTTTCTTTTCATGGATGTTTTAATGAGGAGGTAGGAAATGAACAGATGTTTGCAAGGAAATTTTACCCAAGTTATACTTTGATAAATCTAGGGATTCTAACTAAGATGAGAAGAGGGTACAAAGAAAGACATGTAAGTAGCAATGTAGATTGTAGTAAATGGGGACTAGGGACAATTGGTGACACAATGAATAGAATATTGGGCCTGAAGTCAGGAAGACTTAAGTTTAAATTTGGCCATAACCATTTACTAGCTGTTTTACCCTGGATAAATCACTTAACCCTGTTTGTCTCAGTTTCCTCAGTTGTAAATTGAGCTGGAAAAGGAAATGGTAAACTATTATTTTGTCAAGAAAACTTAAGTTGGAGTCATGAAGAATTAGGTCCGAAATAACTGAACAAAAAAAAAATAAAAATTGGGGACTAGCCAACTGATAAGTATGATTGAATAATAAAGTAATATGAAATAAAACTGAAAAAGCAGATCCAGTTTGTGAAGGACCTTAGTTGTTAAACTGAAGAATTTGTGGTTTATCGTAGAGGGAAACATTGACTATTATGCAATAGCAGAGAGAAAGGATCAGATTTGTGCTTCAGGAGGACCAATTTGGCTGCTGTGTAGAAAATTAATTGTGGAAGAGTTAGTCTAGAGTCAGGGAACCAATTAGATGACCATAACAACATGTCTAGTGTTGATTAAGGCTTGCTGATGACAGTG
Organism: Sminthopsis crassicaudata; assembly: GCF_048593235.1. Lineage (NCBI taxonomy): Eukaryota > Metazoa > Chordata > Mammalia > Dasyuromorphia > Dasyuridae > Sminthopsis > Sminthopsis crassicaudata. The sequence goes on from NC_133617.1 coordinate 504,138,828, forward strand.
CCCAGGGACACATAATAGGAACTTTGCAAATATGTGTTGATTCAACAGTAGACATGGTATGAGTGGAAAGAAGGGAACAGACTGAGAAATGTTAGGGAAATAGAATAGATAAAACTTGGCAATTGATTGGATAGGACATGAAGGGAGAGTCTAAAGGTAACTGTGGGTTTGTAACCAGAGTGACTGGTTACAACTGGTAATGGTCTCAACTGAAAAAGAAAATCTTAATGGCAGTTTAGGGTTGAGGGGAAGGATGTGATCTCATTGTAAAGATATTGACTTCAAATTGTCTATAGAAGTCCAAGCAGAAAATTAAGAGAGCTGGTTCTGGCACATATTAATTTCCATCTTCTTCATTTCTCATCCTTCTGCCCTCCATGATCTAGCCAAATTTTATTTTTCCTTTGTTTCCTCATTCATGACACTCCATCTCTTATCTTTATGCCTTTGTAATGACTTCCCATATAATTTTCCTGAAATGTGTCTTCCCTTGTTACTTTTACCTTATAGGATAATTGAGCATTCCTTTAAGATGCTTAAGCAACATCTACATAAAGTTTTTCCTGATTTCTTCCCTGTCTTAACTTCTAGTGCCCTCTACCCCAAATTATTTTTATTTAACTAATATGTATATATTTTTTATTTATTAACTTTAGATTTATGCTATGCATATTTTATATGCATTTATTATCTTTCCTATTAGAATGTAAGCTCATTGCAAGTAGGTATTGTTTAATTTTTTATACTTGTATTCTAAGTGCCTAGCACAATGTCTTCTCCATTCTGCTTTCCAGTTTTTCAGGGAAGCTAAAGGTTCAGCTGACTCTCTTGATATAACTGTTATATTTTTCATTATGTTAATGATAACCAAATGATAACATTTGGTTATGCTTTTTTCGTGTTGCCTGTATTCACAGCATATATTATTTTGTTTGAGTTCAGAAATTTTTTTATAGCTTGGCATTTGTTTATTATAGTTACAAATAGAATTGTCTTTACAATCATACCTAATAGAGTATCTATCTCATTTTTGCCTAGAGATTCAGCAACTTGATTTTTTATTATTATTTTGATTTGTTGAAGCTGTATTTTGATGTTATTTATTTTCTTTGAAATAATCTATATATTTTATTCTATGCATTTAAAAATAGTATTCTGAGAAGGGGTACATAACTTCACTAAATTGTCCAAGGAGTACATAACACAAAAAAGGTTAACAATTCCTTAAAACTCTTAATGTAATAATTAGGAGATCCCTGGAGATACATACTTATATAATTTATAATATGATATATTCTAGTAATTAATAGGCTGTGCTACAATTTATTGTGTTCCATACTACTGGCGATTTTTATTGTTATTCGGTTGTGTTCAATTCTTTATGATCTCATGGACCATACTGTCCATGGAAGTTTCATGGCAAAAATACTAGATAGAATGCTTTGCCATTTTCTTCTCCAGTGGATTAAGGAAGAGGTTAAGTGAATTGCCCTGAGTCATACAGCTAGTAAGTGTCTGGGGTCAAATTTGAACCCAGGACAAAAGGAAAAAAATGTCCTCTGTCATTCATAATCTATCTCATTTAAAAGTGAGGATATTTTTCCCTTTCTTTCCATTATTGGGTAAAATAAATTTAAATTCTAATCTTTTTAGGAGAATCCTCTGTTCTTTCTCATGTTGAAATCTAAAAATTACTAGGGAATGAATTGTCCTATAAATTATTATAGCAAATAAAGAATCTGTTTGTCAGATTATTTATTATGCTAGTATTAGAAGTATAAAAATCAATAACAATATATGAGTAATTTTACCCATTGGAAGAAAAAGTTTAGATAACAGACTTTTTTAATGCCACATATTTAATGGCTTTTTCATTTTCTTTCCTTCCACTAGACATTGCTTCGACCCCTTCAAGCTTTGTGTTCTTTCCAGCTTCAGCATGGTGCTCAGATTCGTCTCAGCAAGGAACACCTCTTGAAAAATGGTCTATATCCTAAGCCCATGCCAAAGAATAAACGCAAACTAAGGAAAATGGAGCTTTTAATGAATAGTGTTAAAATTTAGGGAAATTATTCTTGTGGTGTTAGTATATATATATATATATATATATGTATGTATGTATGTATTCAATTGCAACTTACAACACAAAGCTAATTTTTCAGCCTACAAATAACTCTGTGAATTGTTGACTGACACAACAAAAAAAAACTAAAAAACTAAAGAGAAATTATATAAGAAGAATCTTTTCCAGAGTTGGAAAATGAAACAGTTATTGGTTTTTTTTTTTAAAAGAAAAATAACAAAATTAAAAAGCATGATTTTAATTTTCAAAAATGTCTATTAATTTTTGTACCTCCTGTAATGAAAAACAGTTAATTGCTGTTCTAGATTAACAATGTCCATTCAAGAAATTACCTTTATAACTCAGGCAATATTGTTTTAGATACTGTATAATATTTGGTAAAGATTCTGCAGTAGGGAAGGCCTGCATCAATTTTCCAGTTTTGTACAGGAATTTTATAGATGTTAGTCAATAGCTTAAAAACAAACAAAATCAAGTAAATTATAGCATATTAAAATCTGGGTATTTTTATTTTAATAACAATTCTAACAGAGTAAGGAAAATTTATTTTCCTGCTAAATTAGATGCAATTAATAGTGGGATTTAAGTACTTTAATATTGATAGAGACTACAATTTCATATTTTAGGGGTTGCATATAGTTATGAAAATTAATGTACATTTTTAGTTGTAGTCATTTTCAGGGAGAGTTTCTGTTTTTCAGTTTTTAAGATTTGTTAATTAACCATAGGCCATGTTTTGTAAAGTTTTCATAAGTAAGAAAAGTGGAATAAAAAATGTACTGTATTGTCTGTGCCATTTTAATGGAATAACATGAATGTCTTTAGGAGCATTGGAATATAAAGGATCAACTTTTTTAAAAATCTAAGGGGAAACTCTGTAGAAAGAGGTGAAATTATACCACTTTGGAAAAACATTTATGAAATTTCATAGAGAATGTTTGAACTTCATATTTTGTGAATTAAATACATCCTTTAGATAGGCCTTTAGAAGAAATATTTTGTGTGTAAATTTGCATTTAATTTAAATCATATGCACAGATTTGTGATTTTTGACAATAAAACATAATTGCATTTCCTTATTTTTACAAGTTATGAATAAGCTTGATTATTAATGCTTGAATCTATAAACTGATATAGATGTATGATTTCTGAAGCTTATTTGGTTTTTAGTAGTGTACTAGAAGGCTACAGATAATATATCAAAGGGCTAAAAAACTTCACATTATTTAAATAAAAAACCACTAGAGAATATGGACTTATCCAACAGAAAAGTCAATTAGCCACTTTCTGAGAATTGATAAATGAATTAAAATCTTTATGTAATTTATATTCCGGTGTTCAAGTCTATAAGTTTTTATCATAGGAAGGATTAAATACATTATTAAAATCCATAATAAATTGAAATTCTAATTAGGAAAAAATATAGTTCTACAGTTTATAATAGAGTATGTTACCCCTCACTTAAGGCTGAATGGCCACTTTTTTGGTTTCTTGTAAAAGAAATTTTTTTTCCTTATGCAAATTATACTAGGTGGCTTCTGAAGTTCCTTCCAACTCCAAAATTCTGAGTTTGTGAATTCTATTTAAACACAAGAGGCATTATATGTGCAGACTTTAATTTTCTTAGTCATTGTTAAAAAAAAAAAAAAAATCTTTAAATATCAGTAAACTTAAGAATTTCATCATGATCTCAAATTTTTTTCTAGTTAATAAAATATTCAGTAACATCGCCATTCACCCTGTACAAATTTAGCTCCCAATGTAGATCTTGGTGGCCCTTATTGACCAATCTCCAGGGAATTGCCTCTCTTTTCTCAAATATGGCTCAAGATCTCTCTCTCCACTTCAGTTTTTTTCCTTCAAACAAAAGGAATTTTCAATTCCATAGTCTTTTAACTTCCATAATCTGAATGGTTATATATTTGATCATTCACTAGTCTTCCACTCCCATGGTCCAGAACTCCAAAATTCCTTCCTTATCATTCTCTCTATATTTTACTCCCTCTCCTAATTGTATCCTGTACAATTGTCTCTCCATCCTTCAGTATTTTCTCAGATAATTATTCTTGTGGACTGCTGTAGCGAGCTGTCGTCTCCAGAAGCTGCCGGATCGCTCTCTGGGAAGAGATCTGCTGTGTCTACTCAAATCTCTCAGACAGATTCTTCTTCCTGTAGTGAACCGTTGTCTCCAAGCAGTTGCTGTTAACTCTTGTCCAGAGAAGTGACTTCCCTTCCTGCAGAGAGCCGCGTCAAGCCTGATGCAATGCAGACACTTCTCCTTGAATCCTGGCTCTGAATCTCCTCCAGCTCTTATCCTTCTCCAGGCAGACTGCTTTCCAGGCCCACTGTTGCCTCTTTTATCCTCCCAGAGAATGGGTGTGGGATAATGCAAGGGCTTCTGGGAAGAACCACTTCAGCCAATGAGCTTGCTCCTTCTATCAAGTCAACCTGAGTTCTCACCTTGTAATTGTCCAGACAACCTGAATTCTCACCTTGTCACTGTCCAGACAACCTGAGTTCTCACCTAGTAATCCTAACATCTCCTCGATGTTCTCCCCCTTTCTTTTGATTTAGAACATAGGACAGTCATGACCTTGAAACATAAATCCATCAATATCGGAGGTATTACACATAATTACATAAATTACATAAACACATAGTAACATAGTAACATAATACATGCTAGAAGTATATAACAAATAACATAATCAAATAATCATAAATTGAAAATTTATAAATGTCCATAAGTCCATTGTCCATTAGTCTCATCTTGTGTGAGGAAGTCCAATGATTTCTGCTGGTTTTAAAGTTCTTTAACAGTCTTTTTATTAGCCATGCTCTTTCGGTGTAAGATGTTTCTTAGATCTTCTCCTTTATTTTGAGGTCTTTTTCTTTTTCTGTCTCTCTCTGATGGACAAGGTGAATACGACTCGTTGGCACCCATCTGATTCCTTCTCCTGCTTAAGAAATACAAGCAAACCCTCTCTCCCAGGCAGTTAACCTATCTAATTACCTTCTATTTACCACTTTCTAAATCTCTTCTCATCATCTGGCAATTACATTGGAATTGTTTGCACTGGACACAGCCCTGTTGGTTTAAAAGGCCTGTATTCTCCCCAAGTGTAATCCATTTTTGCAATCTGATTGCCTTTTGGCTCACTTATCAGGTAATCCCTTTCTGTCATGTGATTGCTTTTCTGCTGGTTGATCACATCAGAGTCCTGACCTTCTAAAGGCTCTTTGGGTGTAACATCAGCTGCCATCATGCCCCAAGTCTTTTTTACCTGGGGCCCTGGACCTGGGCCCCTCATCCCATTTCCCTGAATTATTCTACACTCTGATGCCCAATGGAGTCCTCTGTTGCATTTTGGACATGGGGTTTTAGGTCTTCTATCACCCTGTCTTCTCACTGTATCTCCATATCTACACTGAGCTCTTAGATGTCCAATTTTTCCACATTGAAAACATCGCCGAGTTTCTCTAGAAGTCCCTTGCCAGGAGGGACCCTGCCTTTCCACATTCATCATTGTCCGGGTGTAAAAAGCATTTGTTCCCACTGTAGCACAGCGTCTTATGATCTCCTCTAAAGGAGCATCTTTGTCTAATCCCCATATAATTCTTTTGCAAATCTCATTGGCATTTTCCTTAGCCAGATGTCTGGTCATTATTTCTGTAGCTGCATTTTATCCAATAGTTCTTTTGACAGCAGTTTGCAAACGTCCCACAAAATCTGCAAAAGGTTCATTGGGACCTTGCTGTATTTTAGTGAAAGCCTCTCCGCGATCTTTCTGTCCAGGGAGGACACCCCAAGCTTTTATTGCAGCCTTAGCAATTTGTTCATATATTGTCATGGTATAATTAGTCTGTTCTGAATTCTCTCCATACCGACCTTCACCAGCCAAGTGCTCAAAAGTGAATTGTGTGTTAACTCCTATTTCCAAATTGCATCTGACTTGAATTTTACATAATTCATGAAATTCCACAAGCCATAATAAATTTTCTCCAGGTTCCAGGCATATCCTTACTATGGATTTCCAATCATTCGGGGTTAGGACTTCATAAGACAAACCATCTAGTAACATTTTGACATAAGCTGATGTAGCCCCATAAAGGGTACAGCCTTTTTTCAAATCCTTAATTTTATTCAAATCTAAAGGTGCATATCTTTTCCTTTTTTTACCTACAGAGTCAATATTTTCAATCACAGGATATGCATGTATAAAATCACTTATATCCTGTCCTTCTCTCTTAGCTTTAACCAATGCTTTTTCTAATCTTGTCATAGGCTTAGGCTGCTTCACAGGCAATTCTGTTTGTGTTTCTGCCTCTTCCCCTCTTTCTTCCTCCACCTCTGAAGGTGGGGTTGATGTGGGCCTGTCAATAATCTGTTCTCTAGGCAGGGTTGAAGCTTCTTCAAGAGAATCATACCCTAATTCCTCATTTAAATCCTCTTGCTCTAGGGCAAGATCTTGATCTTTCCTTTTTTCCTCACACTTCCTCCTCTGTTCATTTTTAGAACTTTTCCTTCTCCTACAACTTGCTTGATAGTTTAAGGCTAATTGAACTATGTTGTAGATATAAAATACTTCTGCAGAAATTGAACGAGGTCCATTTTTTGCATGAAATTCTTTCATTTCAAATCCCACTAGCTTCCATTTATCTACATCTATCTTTTCTTCCTCTAAGAACCAAGGGGATGTGCGTCTTAATGCAGCCAAGAGTTTAGCAATCTGTACCCAGGTTACAAGTAAACTCTGCTCCTCAATTATCTTGATTATACTCTCTATAGTACCACTCCTGAATGGGGGTGGAGCTGAGGTTGCTTCTGGGGCTGGGGTTGAGTCGGCTGAGGTCCAGGGATTGAATTTCGCTAACATCTGCCCCATTTCAGCTATAAGAGATTCCTGGTTTAGCCCTTAACAAGTTAAGTTCCTTATTTATCTATTAGCACGCTCACTTAATCTTTAACAAAGTTTCCTTGTTACTCACAGTTCTGGGTTAGAGAGACTGAGATCTGGATGGGAGGCTTTTCCACTGGAATCAGGATTGTGTCGGTCCCTGTTCAGGCGCCAAATTGCTATGGTCCAGTCTAGCTCCTCTGAAGGGCTCAGAATAAGTCCTTGTCAGAATAAGGAAAGGTCCTGGCCCCACATGGGGACGCCAATTGTAGCGAGCTGTCATCTCCAGAAGCTGCCGGATCGCTCTCTGGGAAGAGATCTGCTGTGTCTACTCAAATCTCTCAGACAGATTCTTCTTCCTGTAGTGAACCGTTGTCTCCAGGCAGTTGCTGTTAACTCTTGTCCAGAGAAGTGACTTCCCTTCCTGCAGAGAGCCCCGTCAGGCCTTTCGCTTTAACCCTTTCAGTTGAATTCTTCTACTTCTTGCTTCACCAAAACAAACAAACCCTTGCCTGTGACCTTTCTCCCTTTTCTTTTCATACCTCATTCCTCTGATGCCATCTACTTTGCTCTAGTTAGATAAAGAAGGGGATTACTTTGCCAAAACCAGTTTTTTTTCCATGTATTTATTTATCTTAACTCCTCTAAATTTATCTATCATATTTCCCTTATTAATATTCTTTTCCCTTATCTATATTCTTCAATCTCTCCCTATCTACTTGAGTCTTTTTCTATTGCTTACAAACACATTCAACTCTCCCCATATTTAAAAAAGAATCCTCATTAAATCTATTACCTGTTAACTACTAACCTATAATATATCTCTAAGCTAAATTCTTTGGGAAACAAAAATATAAAAGTCACTTAACATTTAGTGTTATCTATTTTGCCTTCCTCTCATTCTTTCCTAAGTGTTCTGCAATCTGGCTTCCAATCTTATTCAACTAAAAATGCTCTTCCCCAAAATGGTCGGCCAACGACTTCCTAATGACCAAATTGAATACCTCTTCTCAATCTTCATCCTTGATTTCTTTGCAGTAGTTGACATTATGAACCACCTCATTCCTCAATATTTTCCCTTACCTGAAATTTTGCTAATTTTTTATTTGCTATTAGAAATTTTAGTGTACTAAAGGAGGAGTTATATTTTTCTTAAATCTGCAGCCCTTCTGATTTTTTCATGACATTACCCTCTCTTGATTTTCCTAGGGCAGCTAAATGACTTGGTATGGATAGAACTCAGGATTTAGAATCACAAAAAACTGAGTTAATATCTGGAAACTCAGTTTTCTCAATTATAAATGGGGATAGTAATAGTACCTAATAATAGTACCTCACAGGATAGTGAGAATTATGTGAGAATCACATGAGATAATATTTATAAAGTACTTAGCACAATATTTAGCATGTGGTAAGCATTATATAAATAATTCTTTCCTTTCTCTTTCCCCTTCCCACTACCTGTTTAACCTCTCCTAAGTTTCCTTTGCCATATTTTTCATCCATGATTTGCCCACTAACTATATTTGTACTTCAGTATTCTCTCTTGGGACTTTTATCTTTTACTCTGACACCACAGTTCCCATGGGTTTAGTTATCATATTTATTCATTTGAATCCCAGCTCTCTACATCCAGCCCCAGTCTCTTTCCTGAATTCTAGTTCCATATCATCAACTTTGTTCTTGGATATTTTGAACTGAATGTCCTCCAGTAGGTATCTCAAACTTTACATATTCAAAACAACTTCTTATCTTTTCTCCCTAATCCATTCATATTATGAACTACTGTTACTGTTAAGAACTTCCTTTCCTTCCAGTCTCATTCTAATATATCCTATTTACAGGTACCAAATTGATTTTCTTCAAGTACAACACTGACCTTGTAACTCAATAACCTCTAGTGTTCTTTCCAGCCTTCTTACACATTACTCACCTCCACACACTCCATGATCAAGTTAAACTGGCTTTCTTACTGTCCCTTTTAAAACATGGCATCATTCCTGTACCTTTATATGTGGCTTTCACATATTGTTATCTCTTAGAATCCTTGGCTTCTTCAAGACTCATCACAATCTTCAGAAGGCTTTTTCTTGGTTGATCATCCCCTCTTCCCTTTCCCTTGTTAGTGCTCTCCCCTCTAAGATTACTTGGTATCTTCCCAGTATCTTGTAAATAATTTAAAAAATACTTATTTTCTGTTCTGTTAGTGTGTAAACTCTTTGAGGACATATACCATTTTCACTTTTTCTTTGTAGTAACTCCTTAATAAATGCTTATTAATAGTTAATAGTCAATAGTTAAAATAAAGTTCTCAAGCTTTGTGAAGGATCAGGTGTTGTTAAAATCATCTTGAGATCATTTTTCAAATTGAAGTAAAAAGTGACTCCAAAAATTCTCTTACATTTGTATAGTTTTATAATCATATGCATTATCTTATTTGATCCTCATAACAACCCTGTTAGATAAGCAAGATGTACATTATTATCCTTATTTTACTGATAAGGAAATTTTGGAGAGCTTGTGGATTGTTGGTATTCAAACTTAGGTCTTCTGACTTCCATTATACTAAGTGTCACTATCTAAAATAAAATAATGATGTAACAATTTGTAGTAAAAAGTAAGAATTCTGGATGGTGATAAAGCTATCTGATGGAAGTTAGGAAGAGGCAAGTTCAAATCCAGCCTCAGACACTTTCTTGGACACATCACTTAATCTTTTCATCTTTTAATTTATTTATTTATTTATTTATTTTAAATTTTTTTTTTCCTTTTTTTTTTAAATTTTTATTTTATTTTATAATTATGACATTTTTTGACAGTACATATGCATGGGTAATTTTTTACAACATTATCCCTTGCACTTACTTCTATTCAGATTTTTTCCCTTCCTCCCCCAACCCCCTCCCCCAGATGGCAAGCAGTCTTATATATGTTAAATATATTACAGTATATTCTAGATACAATATATGTGTGTAGAACCGAATTTTTTGTTGCACAGGAAGAATTGGATTCAGAAGGTAAAAATAACAGTTTACATTCATTTCCCAGTTTTCCTTTTCTGGATGTAGCTGGTTCTGTCCATAATTAATCAATTGGAATTGGATTAGCTCTTCTCTATGTTGAAGATTTCCACTTCCATCAGCATACATCCTCGTACAGTATCATTGTTGAAGTATATAATGATCTTCTGGTTCTGCTCGTTTCACTCAGCATCAGTTGATTTAAGTCTCTCCAAGCCTCATCAGTTGATTTAAGTCTCTCCAAGCCTCTCTGTATTTCTCCTGTTGGTCATTTCTTATAGAACAATAATATTCCATAACATTCATATACCATAGTTTACCCAACCATTCTCCAATTGATGGACATCCATTCATCTTCCAGTTTCTAGCCACTATGAAAAGGGCTGCCACAAACATTTTGGCACATACAGGTCCCTTTCCCTTCTTTAGTAGTTCCTTGGGGTATAAGCCCAGTAGTAGTATGGCTGGGTCAAAGGGTATGCACATTTTGATAACTTTTTGGGCATAATTCCAGATTGCTCTCCAGAATGGTTGGATTCTTTCACAACTCCACCAACAATGCATCAGTGTCCCAGTTTTCCCACAGCCCCTCCAACATTCATCGTTATTTGTTCCTGTCATCTTAGCCAATCTGACAGGTGTGTAATGATACCTCAGAGTTGTCTTAATTTGCATTTCTCTGATCAATAGTGATTTGGAACACTCTTTCATATGAAGGGAAATATCATCTTTTAATTTATTATAATTATACTGATTTCCCAGAGTGGTAAGGATCAAATGAGATAATATTTGTAAAGCATTTAACACAGTGCCTGGCACATAGCAGGCACTTAACAAATGATTACTTAAAATGTTTGTATCCTTTCTTCTGGTAATTTAGAAAGTAATTCATACCACTTAACAGTTTATTTACTGCTTCTGTCTCAAGATATTTTGGAATTTAAGAGCTAAAGGAGGAAAAAGTTGCTTTTTTAGTTTGGTGTGCTCCAAGTACAAATGAAATATTTTAGCTGTAACTGCAATAATCAATTAATCAATCACTCAGTATTTATATATTGAATGCCTATTGTGTTCCAAGCCTTTTGCTGATGATTTTGAGAATATTAAGGTAGAATTACGGGATGATGTGATGTTGTTTAACCACTTTTTTTTGTCTTCCTCAGTCTATCACTTACTCATAGCTTAAGTAACAAGGCAGTACACAAGGCAAGAAGCATTTAGGAAGTACTTACTTTGTTTTAGTCACTATGTTAAGGTTAAAGATACAAAATATAAGCAAAAAGAAATAATCTCTCCCTCAAAGAGCTTATAAATTAATGGGAGAAGAACTGGGAAGTGATACTTACTTGTTACCCAATGGGATCTTGAAAGTATCTAACTCAAGGGCATGTTGTTGAATTTCAGAAGCATAGGTGGGAAAGGAATGGTTTATTATGCCTGAGTCCCTCCTTCAAATGGAGACCTTAAGGGGAACTCACAAATCAGAAAAGGAAATTGGCTTATCAGAAGAATATTTTAAGGTGAGAAGGCTAAAGTGATGAGTTCTTCAAGATTAAGCTGCTGAAGCTTGATAATGAAATCTGGAAAATCAGAAGTATGGCCAGGAGGAGAATGACAATTGATTGAACTGAGTGAGTCCCTCTTCAAAATAGAGTCCTCAGAAGAAATTAACCAATTTGAAAAGGGGTAGCTGGGCAAAATGATTTTCCAGAGTAAGAACAGGGGTATTGATGGATGTGGCATATCTGTAAATATATGGATATCTATTGCCAGGTATAACTGTACCTCTAGCAAAGACTTGAGGGAAGAAATAATTTTTCAGTATAAATACTTTTTCCTCCCTTTGGGAAGTCATAACAAAAGTACCTATAAATCTCACTTTTTTTTTTTTTTTTTAGATCTGAGCCCCTAATCATAAAACTGGCAAAATACTTCAGTGTGAAATTTGTCTCTTTCAGGGATGCTCTCCTCCACTGCTTCCAGTAGGAAGTTAAACTAGTTAGTAAAGTACATCTTCAATAAAAACCCACATAAGCAATGTCATTGTTTATAAAAACAAAAGAAATGGTTAAAAAAAAAAAAGGAGGAAAATTTCCCCCATTTCCAAGGTGAAAAGACTTTAGTTTCTCTTGTTCAAGGGAACCAAAGGGGTGAAAATTGCAGAATGTTATCTCTGAGTCTGTAATTTAGGGTGTGTTAAAAATAACACTCAACATTGAAAATCAGATATCCAAGGAAAATTTATTAAAAAAGAATCTTAAGGAATCCTCTTAATGGCTCTGGCCAGAAGCAGGCCCCACTCCTCTTTGGGGAAGAGGAAGCACTGAATACAGAAATGGGGGCACTTTCATACTTGCTCCTGTGATGCAGCTCCTCTCTTCAGAGAAGGGATTGATTCATCTTATCTGGGTTACAGTCTTTCTGATATGGCCACTACATGTTTCCCCTTAATATGTATAAAACAGGCCTCCCTCCACCCCCTCATATATCCCATGTTCAAAAATGGCAGAAAACTCCTCTTCGGAGGTGTGTTGTTTAATATTCAATTAGCCTATTAAGCAGGTGCAGTAGTGATTTGGTCAAGTCAGGTTATTGACCCCTACTAGTTTGGGCTGGACGGGCTATTATCTTGTATCAAGTTTTCTCAAAACCACAAGACTCTTTCTGATTGGCTGAATCTACTCTTGTCTTCCTCCCCAATGTCTTGTTTGCTCAAGGCTTCTATTGATCACTTAGTTGTTCTGTGAATCCTAATCTTCTTTAACCTCTCACATTCTGAAAACTACTTGGTCAGTAGTACCCACTATCCCAATCTCACACTACCTCAAAGCTTGCAACACTGTTGAAATCCAACTTTTCAGCATTTCTCACAGGTTTCAGCAACACATTAGTTGTTCTGACATCCCTTCTGTCAGTCAGGTAACATATCCTCAGATGAGGTATAGTCTCTAGGGTAGCATGGTGGTGGTTTTGGGATTCCCTGACCTTGTCAGACTTCTGTTCTAACAATATGTCAGTAGTTCTAAATCTTCTAGCTTTGGAATCTGCCTCAGGAAACCCTCATGCCCAATGTCTGACCACTCCTTAGATAGCTTTTAGTCTCAGAAAACTCCCACAAATCAAATTCCTGAGATAAAAGTGAATTAAGACCATTCCTCAATTCATTGCTAGCAGATAATCTGTTCAGGGAGAATCAAATTCCAGAGACTATCCCTTCCTACCTATGAGCCATAGAATTAACATATCTATGATTGAAAGCTGGATAAAAGTATCTCCTTGCTTCTGTTTCTCTGCTTTGTAATGGCATTATTATTATTACTACTGCAATAAAACTTTGCCCCTTGACTAGGAGATGGGTCCAAGCCTGCAAATCCTTTTGAGACACTTTGCAATGCTGGTTTGAGACCTCAAACTTTTGGGGTCTCCCCAACCTCAACAGTACTACTTCACTCTCAAAATTAACAGGGACTCACTCTAGAGTTAGCAGAAATCTTTTCGGTCTTTCTTTAGGCACTTGCTTCTTAGGTCTAGCATTTTCCAGCCTTACAATCCCATCCCTGTGGAGGTTCTGGGAAACTCCACCTTGCTATATCCAATCAAACCCTAGTTATGATGTCAAACCCCCAAGGTTAAATTTCTCCCATTAATTTGCTCATGGTTTATGCCATCTTTGCTGACTCCTTTTTGGTATTAGCCTACCATGTATCTTTGCCTCATAGTGTTTTCTTCTCACCCTCTCCCCCAGTGCCTCATGGTGTCTTTTTCCTTTTGATAGCTAACTCTTTTGGGGTGCTAAACTCCTCTATGGATTTAGCCTGCCAGTTAATGGGATATTCCCACCTCATGGAGGTTAATTGTGAGTTCCACCAGGGAAATTGTCTCTTTCATTGTTAATTGTTAAAGCCCCTTTTCTTGCTAATTATATGTTCTCCCAAATTTATTTCATATTTACTACTTCTAACATCTATTTTACCTCTTCATTTTGTCCATAACCTTTTATAAAAAGACACTTTTTTGGCAAGGAGAAAAACCTTGTGAATTCTTCAAATGTGAATTGCTCCTGAAGCCCGTCATTTGGTACCAAACCTCATGATTTGGTGCTGGACCTCAACCTCATCAAAGTAAAGTAATTTAATGACTTTACTCAATGACACTCTGAAGAGGGCTCTTCATAAGAGGAGAAACACCCCAGCAGAATGAGGTCAGAGTTTATATAGAGAAGGGAGAGTAAGAAAAACAGAAGTATTTTGCAAAAACAAGAAAAACGATGCTCTTTCACATATAGTTACTATATGGGAAAAAAAAATCCCTTTCCTTTTTGTGGTTAGACATATCTCAATTGCTATCCTGCACACACAGGTTCTCTATGGGAAAAGGAGTTCTTTTGTGTCTATTGATTGAGTATCTTTTGCCAAACATGCAAACCAAATTATGCAAAGCAATAATGAATTGGCACAGCTTTATGAATATTCTAAAGATAGCAACATTGAGGCCTAGAATTATTTGATAGATAATATGATGAATCCTGAGTTTGTGTATCCTTGCAATAAAACTTGCTCAAAAGTATAACTAACCCTTGAATATTAAAGAGGTCAAATTAGTCAATTCATAAAGAAATTAATTCAGGCTGGTCACTGGAAGGTCAAATACTGAAACTGGAGTTTAAATACTTTGGCCTCACAATGAAAAGAGAACTCATTGGAAAAGATCCTAAAGTTGGAAGATAAATAGGGCCATAGATAGTGGGGGAACTCTGGGTGAGGTATAAGTCCCTTCAGCCCAGAGGGAGTCTGCTGACAATGTCTCACCTAAGGGCTCTCAGCCTTCCTGAGAAGTCAGGGGGCGGTGACAACCTGTGTAGAGATTGAAGCAGAGTGATACCAGGTGGCAAAGAGTGATACCAAGTGGCAAACTACATACATTAGCAAGTTGTTTATGTAGTCCCACATGAACAGTATATAGTTAGTGCGTGTGCAGTGTTGATTTGGTTATATAAGGGTATTAGGATATATAGGCTGAGAGAATTTGGAATAAACAGACTCCATGTTTGACCATCCACATGAGTTTCACCTTCATCACTCCTCCACTAAGACCAAAGACTTGGGCTGGTCCCGAGATCCTTCAGAGAGCTAGTCTGGATAATATATTTTGGCACCCTAGCATGGAGGCTCTAGAAAGCATACAACAAGAAAATATTGAAGGCAAAAGGAAAAGAGGATGGCAGAGTCCAAAATGGATAGAAAGTATTATGGGAACAATGAGCATGAACTTGGACAGACTTTAAAAGAGAGATAGAAAGACCTGTTGTGCTATGGTCTATGGAATCACAAAGAGTTGGACATGACTAAATGACTGAATATAACTATGATCACTTTGGGAAGCCCTAGATTTTATACAGACTTGTAACATTTTGGACTAGTATAGAATTTGCACCAGTTGCTAAGTCTAGGAAATAAATTTTTAACTAATGGGATATTGTGAAAGGTTAAATAAGAAGTGAGGGAAGATCCAATTTCACGTTGGAAGCTTCAACTAGGATAATCTTGCTGTGGTGAAAACAAGATCTTTTCTGCACAGTGAATAGTGTTGGACAGAGCATTATGCTGAATTTAGGACAGCTTCAAGAAAGAAAAGATTGAACAGTATCAAAGAGTGTAATGGTCTGTTGTCTCCAGAAACTGCAGATCACTCTCTGGGAGGAGATCTGCTGTCTCAACTCAATCTCCCGGCCAGACTCTTCTTCCTGTAGAGAGCCCTCCCACCTCTGACCTAGAGTAGACTCACTTCTTCAAACCCAATGTTGTCTCTTTTATCCTCCCAGAGAAGGGGTGTGTGAGAACTCAAGGGCTTATGGGAAAATTACTTCAACCAATGAACTTGGATCCTTTTAAAGGTTGTGTAAACTCCTTTTCATATGTAAACTCCAACTCAGAAGTTCAAAGGGGCAAACTCTCCTTAAAGTCCAGAACCAAAGTTGAACTAGAGAATTGTTAAGTATCGACTTAGTGCTTAGTAAGAACCTAACAAAAGAGAGAGAATAAAATGATAGCGATCTCTTCTCTTGAATATAGAGAAAAGAAAGCACTGGAGAAAGGGAAACTTAAATTGAAAGAAAGTCAGGCCTGATATAAAGCTAGGCATGTTTCATTTTGGCTTGCATAGGGTCTGAGGAGTTGCCAAATATTTTCAAAGGGTTTTTTTTTGCTACTAAATCTGTGTTTGTGTATATGTATCCAGATTTATATATAACTCTGTGTGAGCCTGTAAATGATATGTGCAACAGTGTTTTGGTAATTTTGGAACTGATTTTGGAAATGAGTTTTTTTTTCTCTTTTAAGTTTCAACATGCAAAAGACCTTGAAAAATGATTGTTCTTAATTATGGGTGCTTTTACACTCCTGTTCCTGAATTCTATGGTCCAGCTATATATCTTTTTTTTTTTTTTTTTTTTCCCTGAGGCTGGGGTTAAGTGACTTGTCCAGGGTCACACAGCTAGGAAGTGTTAAGTGTCTGAGACCAGATTTGAACTCTGGTCCTCCTGAATTCAAGGCTGGTGCTAGCTATATATCTTTTAATGCTTTATTCCATCTCTTCTTTCAGTAGTTTTTAATTCTTTTTTACCTCTACCACTTACAATTCTTTGTTTTCTACACAAATGTATTTGAAATCTTTCACCAATTACCACCTGTCTCCACAAAATGACCTTGTATTTATCTGGATATGTTTTGTATAAATTGCACATGCACATATATATGTGTGTGTATGTATATATATATATATACATATATATATATGTATACACACACATACACACACAATATTATAAGGAAATATATATAAGGAAAAAGAAGAAGAAGCAAAATGGGGAGGTGTCAATTAAACTAGATGAAAAGTATGAATCCAATAACAATGGAGTTAAGTACAATTCTGAGCAATAGGAGTATTTCCCATCTCCTCCCTCAATTTATTTCTTACCATTCTCTTTTTCCTGCTCCTTTTCTTTCTCCATCTTCCTTTTCCTTTCTTTCTTTACATAACAAATTCCAAAATGTTGAAGTTCCTAACCTTTCCCCATGGATATACACAAGTAATAATAAGTTTCTGTCAATAGATGGACAACTCAACATAGATAGGCAGTATCATCATGGATTCTATCTAGGTTTTCAAAACCAATCTTTATTTTGATCAATTAGTTCTTGGACTCTGAAAGTCAAGGGAAATGGATCAGTTGTAATTTCTTCCATTACAATTTATAGATATCACTGAAAATTTTGATACATAGAATTAAATGGGTCTTCCCACTACTGTCTCATTCCTCATAACAACTCATGTGGAAGGAAGGAACAAGTATTTATTAAGAGCTTTCTATAAGATAAGCCCTGTGCTAAAAACCTAAAAGTATGATCTATCTCATTTGATCCCTATAACAACCTTAAGTCATAGGTCTACCAAATAAAGAGTGGCACTGAAAACCTAGAGGGCAGTTGCCCATCAACTGATGGAAGCTTACTTTTATTTGGGGCTATCCATAGGAAAAGAGCAGTAAACTTACCATTTTGGAACTTGTTATACAAAGACAGGAGGAAAAAGGGAGATGGAGATGGAAAGAGAAAAGGAGCAGAAAAGAAAAAATGATAGGAAATAAATATGACTTCTAAAAAAATCAGTCTCAGACTTGGTGCATGGCCTTTCCAAAACATACATCAACAAATAAAGAATTCCTCAGCAGATTTTATATATATTTATACACATACAGAGAGGGAAAAAAACAGAGACAGAGAGAAAGACACAGAGAGAGATAGAGAGTTGACCATCAATTGACAGGAGGATACTTTTACTTGAAGACATCCATGAGGAAAGGATGGGAACCTCATTATTTTGATATACACAGGAGGGAGGGAAAAGGGAGATGGAGAGAGATAAGGAGTGGGAAAGAGTGGATGGTAAGAACCTATCAAAGTTAAGAGAGGCAATAACTTAATTGCTTGATGCCAAAGATTTGGATTTGTTGCAGAATAACTACAAATGGGTTCAGACTTATTCTATTTATGGGCAATTAACTGCTAGGAATTTTCATGAATGTAATATGCCTTCTATGTGAAATATTGAAAAACAATTTCTTGTTGAATGTTAACCTATTTACCATAATTATGGAATATTCTAAGCTTTGAGGATCAATTCAGAAGAGTTAAATTAGAAATTCCATGAAAACACTTAGACATCTTTGTTGTTTTTATGAGCTCATGGCCTCCTTTTCAGAGTAGAATTTCTGAGAGTCCAACCAACAAAGAGCTGTCACAAAATGGGATAAATTAGATCCCACTCCCACTCCCCATTTCTTTTACCTCAGCCACTTACAGTATCCAAAAATTCTAAGTCAAGATCTAGGAGCAGAGGAAAATAATAATATCTTCTTTATCCATCATCTATTTCTAGGAATCCCTAGGAATTGTATGTGTGTGGGGGGAAATACTTAGCAAATATCAGAGATAGAACCTTTTTCATTCAAAAGAGAAAATCTGGAAAGCCATCTTTGTTGACTTATGATCTCTTGACTCCTAGTAGTTTTTTTTTTAAACTTTCAGAGCTCCTTTATTCTTTCTTTTTTCTTCCTTCTCTTCCTCTTTCCCTTCCCTTCCCTTTCCTTCCTTCCTTCCTTCCTTCCTTCCTTCCTTCCTTCCTTCCTTCCTTCCTTCCTTCCTTCCTTCCTTCCTTCCTTCCTTCCTTCCTTCCTTCCTTCCTTCCTTCCTTCCTTCCTTCCTTTCCTTTCCCTTCCCTTTCCCTTCCCCTTTCCCATCCTCTTTCCCTTCCCCTCTGCATATCTTTCACTGAGTTAATTATTTTCTTTTGTATAGTATTTATGTTATTTTGGTTCTTTTCTCACAAACTCTGATTTCTGTCCTGGATTAACTACTGATGTCTTGTTTTATGAGTTTTATTTCCCTTTTGAGATATTCTGAGAATTTCTGAAGTTATTATGGGGGTCCCTGCCCTAAATTGTCTCTGCACTGCACCAGATTTACAGACTGATACCATATGAATTACCAGTTTTATTTCAGCTCCACTAGAGTTTCAATTCACCCATTTCCCCTTTTCAATTTCTTCCTTTCTTTTACATGTCAGGCTAGAGACTGCTGCTTCTAGAGGGTGAGAGAAGCACAGAGGGAGATTTGATTAGGGTCCCTGTAAGCAGCAGCATTCTTTACTCTAGTACTGGATCCTGCACAAACAGGTGGAGGAGTAGTTATTCAGTAAATACTTTAAGTTACTTCTCGCAGGACTAATTCTTCTAATTTTTACCCTTCAGGTTGTTCTGTCTTTTGATCTCACAGATTTACTCTAATTACTACATTTCTGGTGCATAATTCCTTTGTTGTTTGGAGATGTTTATGAAGTATAAATAAACCCCCATCAAGTTTGACATGTAACCTGCCCACCTGCTTGAGATTTTGTTGGAACACTTTAATTTTTGTAAATAATTTTATTTCTAGTGCCTATAAAATAAAACCTAGCAAATAAATTCACATGTATTTTTAAAAAAATGTACATGGTTTTAATTGTGCACATTTAAACCCAGACTTCTTTCATTACTATAATCCTTGCTGTAGTTAAAAGAAAAAGAAAACCAAGGTTAGTTAATTTATCAAGAATTTATCAAGAATATTTAATTTGGTAGAAGGACTCTCAGGGATTTAAATTCTACTAATGACTAATTACTTAGTCTGCTGTTTTAAGTTATATATGAATAGGCAATTGCAGTGTGCAAATTTTTAACTAGTTAATAATAACATAACTGATACCATCAGCAATTTTGAATTGTCCCTGAAAATAATTGAAACTCATTTGTTGAAAAGTAAAGATTAATAGAAATAAGTTTACCTTCAGGATAAATTGTATTTGAAAAGAGAATAGCTTCATTAAATGGTTGGAGCAGAGGGAACTGGGAAGTACTTTTTTCATGTGGTTAAACTTTAAGTAAAATTAGAGTAAGACATGCTATTTCTTTAAGGTATAATTCAGCACAAGAGAATTGCAAGTCATAATTTTTAATTAGACTATATTATAAATATCTTTTGTAAAGGTAAATAGTGGTAGTTAAGTAGTTTAAAATTAAACATCTGTAATTTTTAATGCTGATTTTCCAAGATAAATTATTCTGCTTATCAATAAAACTTTTAACTTCCATTACAAAGGATGGGGAGGGGATGTTATTAGGGAATACTGTTGAAGGTAAAAATGCGACAATTATTTTAATGAGAAGCTGCTTCATGTATTTAAGAAAATAAGTAATTTGCAATCAGAATATTAAGATTTTAATTCTAGTATTGCTACTTAGAACACTGTACTTAGAACTTTGGGCAAGCCACTTCCTTTCTTTGACCCTCAGTTTATGTATAAAATGAGAAGGTTGTATAACATGATCTTTCTTAGAAGAGCTTTAAATTTTGTAATCTATCCTATGGATCACAATTTATCATGGAAAAGGATCTGGTTAACTTGGGAAAATGAATACTGTCTAACTCCTATCTAACTCCCAACTCAGAGCAGAAGAGCTTACATTAAGTAATACATGCAAGGTTTCTTTTATTGACCCATAAATGCCAAACTATCAAGTACTAGTCAATTTGAAAGAGCAGTACAGTGACAAAGGATTAGCACACTGAACTTTGCTCTTCAATATCATCTCAGGAAAAATGCAATTATCTTACATTATGAGCTCATCTCACATTTCTAGGTAATACAGTAATATGCAGGGGTTTAGAGAAATGTTCATGCCACATATATCACAGTAAATATAAGAAGAAAAGATAGATAATTGGTAGAGAAAGAGAAATAGTTAAGTTCCTATGTCTAGGCTATTCTAGAAGCTAGTAGGGAGATGGGTGACACTACAAAAGATAGCAAACTCTGACTGAAGTCTGCAAGGGCTAGGAGAAAGTGCCAGGAAAAAAATAAGCAAACATACAAAGGCAACAAATATCATGAAGAAATATTATGGGCTAAAAGGAGGCCAAGAAGTAAACCCACACAAAGAAAGTTATTCTTCAATGAGTGAAAATAGAGCCAAAGAGGAAAAATGGCTTGGCAACAAGAATGACATTAAGAAATCAAGCAAAAGATTCAAATCATAAAATTATAATGGAAATAGGAGCTGTGGAAGAAAATTTGGAAAGAGAATAAATGATAGAACAGATTGTGAAAATTTTAATCAGACAGAAAAATTTCTGAAAAATAAAATGGAACAACCAAAACTCAATGACTTTATTGGGCAACAAAAATCTTTATTAAATAACTTCATTAGAACAAAAGAAAAGAATAAAAAGTATCAAAAAAGCGAAATACTTACTATCAACATCAGCTGACTTGGAAAACATGTCAGAAAGAATTTTAAAGGCATCATATTCCCTGAAAATTATGACTAAATAGTAGCCCAAACAGACTATTTCAAGAGATTATAAAAGAAGTACAGCTATGTGGCACAGTGGATAGAGTTCTGGCCCTGTAGTCAGGAGAATCTGAGTTCAAATCTGATTTCAGGGACTTGACACTTATTAGCTATGTGACCCTGAGTAAGTAATTTAGCCCCCTATTGCCTCCCCCTACCAAAAAAAAAAAGAGAAAGTAAGAGAAAGTTGCTTAAATATTTTAGAACTATAGAATAAAATCAAAATAGAATGAATATGACTCTTACTGAAAGAAATCTTGAACTGAAACCTATGACCCAGATATGTCATAGCCAAAGTTTAGTTTCCAAATCAAAGAAAAAACACAGCCATAAAGATTCAATGATCAAAGAACCAAAGTCAAAATCTCATAAAATACTTTTATAACTAATATAGAAGAGAGTAAATCTTGGCAAATATTCAAAAGGCAGGGGGAAGGGGAATGAAATAAAAGCTTTCAACTAAGAATACCATATGCTGCAAAACTGTGCATAGTTTTAAAGAGGAAACTATGGACCTTTAATAGAAATTAAAAAAAGGCTTCCAAGCTTTCCTGGTTAGAAGAATAGAGCCTAGCATGAACTTTGTAATGCATACATGGAGATCAAGAGAATCTGAGCAATTAGAAGAGACTAAACAGATGTAATATGAAACTTTCCATTGGATCCCTAATTCTAAGTACCTTTGCAGGTGATTAACATGAATATTTAATGAGCATACTTCTTAAAATTTATGATGATGTAGAATAGAGATGTCTGGCCCTTTACTTCACAGAATAAACAGGCATTCTTTGGTAGTTTTCTGTCTGCATACTATGCCACTCTGGACATTTTCCTCTAGCTATCCCTCATACCTGGAATGTTTTCTTTCCTTATTTCTACCTGTTGGCTTCTCTGGTTTCTTTCAATTTCCAATTTAAATTCCATCTTCTACAGAAAATCTTTCCCAACACTTCTTAATTTTAGTCCCGTCTCTTTTAATTATTATTTATACTGTATATAGTTTTGTTACACATATTTATTTGCTTATTTTAAAAACTCCTTGAGGTTAGTGTTTTGCTTCTTTTTGTATTCTCAGTGTTTAGTATGGTGCCTAGCACTTTGTAGGTACTTAATGAATGTTTATTGATTGACTGGATCACTGATGAAGAAAAGAAATTTACTTTGACTGTTGAGCCAGAACTGAAAGTACATATAAAAATCATTAAATAGTACCTCTCTTTTTTTCTGGTAGTAACTGATGCATATAACAATATATAAGGTAGGAAGAAGTAACGGAGCAAGAGTAAGAGAGAAAGCAAGAGCAAGAGAACAGAGACAGTGAGACACAGAAAGAAACAGACAGACAGGCAGAGATAGAGACAGAGAGACACACAGAGAGAAATAGAGACAGAGAGACAGATGAAGGAGCATTAAACATATTTATGATATTTTGAGTATTAAAAGGTCAGAATAGAGTGCTACCATAAATCCAGAAACTGAAGTCCATATCAGATTTTGTTGGCAACTGAGCTCAGCATGTCCATATAGTTCTTAAGAATGGGTCAGCTTGACTTAAACCAGCAAAGAATTGATACTAAAATATTATGATCCTTAAGCAAGAGAGTGATTCTACCCATTAGCTATTGCCTTTTTCACAAATGAACTTTATGGAGGCAAATCTCATGTAATAATCATTTTAAGTTGGAGCCCACTCATTTGAGGGACCAAGATTGTGGAAAAGAGAATTTGATTTTGGGGACAAAGGGTGCATTTGTATTTTTAATATAGCTTTTTAGTAAATATACTATGTAAAAGCTAATTGGTTAATTGATATTGAGAAGAAATTAACTAGTAGGAAGCCAACAAGTGTTATCAATTATATCAAAGAGGTATTAAGTAGTGGCTAATATTGGGAGAAATATAGCATAATGGGGCCTCCAACTAATAGCAGTATAGGAACTATTCTAAGATAGTTGTCTAGAATCAAGAGAGATGAAGTTAATTGCCTTCTGAAGACCAGACCTGCTAGTGAAACTGAATATTGGGATTAGGACCTGCACACTTTGTATAATCACTATATTTGAAACAAAAGATTCACACAACATTAAAATAAAGGGCTAGGGCTAAATCTATTAAGGTTCAGGTGAATAAAAAAAAAAAGTTGGAATAGCAGTCATGATCTCAGGCAAGGAAACCAAAAAAATAGACATGATTAAAATGGATAAACAAGAGAAAAATCATTATCTTTAAAGGCATTATAGATAATTAATTACACATACATATATATACACATACATATATACCAAATAGGATAGTATGTGTTTACATGAACTTTAAACAAATTATAGAGTTAAATATACATTAAACTTTCAATAGTCACGTCCTTCTTTCAAACCTAGACAAATCTAGCAAAAAGATTAGCAAGGACTTAAGGATCTGAATAGAATTTTAGAAATGTTAGATATATTAGATATGTGGTGATTATGTAAAGAAAAATACATATTTCTTAGCTGTGTAAGTGTGCATACATTTACACTGGTAATGCTGTAAAGCATTAAAAAAAACCCACAGAAAATATAAAAACGATAGACGAAGATTTTTGTAATATAGACAAATAGGTCCTTAGAAGATAATTTATATCTTTGAAACATCAAGAAAAAAGAGAAAGAACAGAGCAATAAATTGAGAATTCAATTAAAATATTAGAAAAGCAACAGAACAAAGGAAAAACTCTTTAAATATCAATATAAAAATCTGAAGATAAAAGAAAAATTAAAATAAAAACAAAGATATCATAAATTCATAAGTATTTTAGTCAACTATTTTTTTAATGAAAAAGGAAAGCCAAATTGCTAATATTAAAAAAAATGAAAAGAATTCAAAACAAATAAAGATGGAATAAAAGAAGATGTCAAAATTATTTTTCCACTAAAATTGACATTTTAGATGAAATAGATGAATCTTTACAAAAATATAAATGGCTCCATTAGTGGCATAAGAAATAGAGAATGTTAAAGAACAAATCTCTGAAAAAGAATCTTACAGAACCATAAATAAAAATTAAAATTTTTTTAAAGCATTAAATACATTTAAAAATTATTTCTATCAGACATTCAAAGAATGACATTATTTGCAATCAGGGAAAGAAGGAATCATCCCAAACTCCTATTAGAACTAGAGAGAGAAAGAGGGAAAGAGAGAGAGAGAGAGAAGAGAATGGAAAATATAGAGGATATTTCCAGTGAATATTAGTATAAAAGGAACATGCAAAATATTAGCAAAAAAGCTATAAGAATATCTTTGAAATTGTTTGCATTTTAACCAAGTGAGAATTTATGGTTTGGGTAAATATTAGAAAATCCATAAACATAGTAGACTGTATTAATAACAAGAATGAAAATCATAAGATTATATCAAAAATGTAAAATAAAACTTTTGAGAGAAGAAAAGTAATTTCTTTTTGAAATGCTGAAGAGAAATAGATGCACTTTCTTTTAATATGGTAAATATTATCTATCCAAAACAAAAGACCAATATTTATATAGTGGAGAAATACTAGAGCCCTTTCAAATAAGATTAAAGGAAAAGTTAGTATGCTCATTATCATCACTACTAATTTATATAGACCTAGAAATGCTAGATACATGTATAAGAACAAGGCTAGAAAAACAAATAGTGATAGAAACCATGGTTAAGGAAACTTTGCCTTGCCAATTATATTATGATTTATTTAGAGAATCTTGGAGATTCAAGCTAAAATCAATTGGAGCAACTGAATTGCTTCCATAAAATAGCAGAATATGAATTAACCCCACATAAGTTATCATCTTATCAACAACAAAATCTAGCAAGAAGCAATAGAGAAATGACATTCAAAATATTTATAAAATGTACACAATATTTGGGATCTTATAAGGATACATACAGAAACTATATGAATAAAATTGCAATACCATCAGAAAAAATGAAGCAATATTAATGACTGTTGATTAGGACATGCCAATTTAATAAGAATGAAAATATTGTTCAAATCAATATAAGTATTCAGTGTCATGCCAATCAAACTGCTGGACAATTATTTTGTAGAGCTTTCATGAAAATTTGTCAGGAGGAACAAAAAAAAAAAAAATCAAGAATCTCAGGGGACCTAATGAAAAAATGTCAGAGGATGGGATCCTATCAATATGTGGTCTCAAAATATATTAACAAGTAATAATCATCAAAACTATTTATTCCAGCTTAAAAAAAAAAAAGAAAAATTGATTAGTAGATATATCTAAGATGCAGAGGCAAATGAACATAGTAACACAATATTTGATAAACCCAACTACTCCCACCTATTGAATTAAGATCTTACTATTCAATTTTTTTGGGAAAAAACAGAAAATAGCTCCTACAAATTGTTTTTGTTGTTATTGCCCTTTATTCTGGAAGAAGACCATGACATCAGGAAGATGATGTCATGATTTGCAAGTGAATTAGATTTAAGTGAGAGAGGACTGTGCAAAGTTACTGGCCTCATTCTTTCCTCCAGAGTCATGTGAGCATTGTCAAGATACAGGTGTGGTTGATTAGAAATGTCCCTAGATGCAATGGAAGACTTTGGACTTTTTTAAGGTAAGGTCTTTTCCAGGTCTTAGTTTGTCTGAAGCAAAACACATTCAGTGATTAAGGTTAAGTAAAAAATAAGGCAAAGAATATCTCCTTTTACATAATTAAAAGAAAAAAAAAATCTTTCTAGAAGAGAAAGACTTTCAGGGTTTCTGGCCAAAACAAAACAATTGCTATTTATACTAACTGAAACAACAGAATCTAAAAAATGATCAAATGAGGTTTGGACTGGTACCAAAATTATGCTTAGGCTAACTCCTCACGTTATAAACAGTGAATTTCAAATAGTTATGTGACTTAGACATAAAACAAACAAATTTGAGGAACAGGGAAGAAGATACTTTTCCCTGCTATGAGTAGGAGAATAATGCTTAAGCACACAAAGCATTCAAAAGATCACAGAAGATAAAAAAGTTGATTTTGACTATTTAAAATTGAAAAGCTTTTGAAGAAATAAGATCAATGCAGGTAAAATCAGGATGGAAAGATCTAATTGTAAAAAAGTCTTTGCTGCAAACTTCTCTGATAAAGGATATCCAAGATTTTAGTGAACTAATTTAAATATTCAGGAGCCATTCTCTAATAAATAAATGGTCAAAGCAGGGGTTCTCAAACTACACCCGTGGGCCAGATGTGGCCCACTGGGTTATGGCAAATGGGCTGAGGGGCGGAGACAGAGTGTAAGGCTTTGTTTTTACTATAGTCCGGCCCTCAAACAGTCTGAGGGTCAGTGAACTGGCCCCCTATTTAAAAAGCTTGAGGACCACTGGGTCAAAGGATATATAAATGGTTAGTTTAGTAAAGAGAATCTTACTATCAACAATTACATAAAAATATGTTCCAAATCACTAATAAAAAAGCAAATTTAAATTAAAACAACTCTGAAAATAATGGAATGTTACTAATTTATATGAGATGACA
The DNA here is from genome assembly GCF_048593235.1 of Sminthopsis crassicaudata. NCBI lineage: Eukaryota > Metazoa > Chordata > Mammalia > Dasyuromorphia > Dasyuridae > Sminthopsis > Sminthopsis crassicaudata. The sequence goes on from NC_133617.1 coordinate 504,165,786, forward strand.
AAAGGGACAGACTCAAAAGAATCCTGGAAAGATTTGTAAGTACTGATACAAAATTAAGTGAGCAAAATCAAGAGAACGAGTTACATAATAATTACAATATTTAAAAGAAAAACTACCTTGAAAGACTTAATAATTCTTGTTCAATAAGAATAACTATTCCAGAAGACTGATGATATTGTAATGCCAGAGAAACTGAGGCAAGACAGAGATTGGTTTTTAATCTTTTTAATGTGAAGAGTTTAGACTGGCTAGCTGGCTGTAATGGGACTTTTGTCCAAAGCATTGAGCCCTGAGCTACTGAAGTAGGGAACTTTTATAGGGTTTTAAATATAGGAGAAACAAAGGCAGGTAAAAGGGTGAGGATACTGGATGAGCAGACAAACCATAATTACAGCAGAGGATCATAACAATCCTGTTAGGATAAGGGTCAAGATAAGAAGGTTGAGGGCAAGAGACACCGAAGCAAGAGGCAATACTCAATAGAGGGAGAATTATTCTAGCAAGGATCTAGATAATGTACGTGGAGTTTATGATATAATGGAATGTAAAGTGGTCAGGGCTTCAAGGTTTCAATTCTCCCCGTCCTAATGGCAAGGAAGGGGAGATTGCCATAATAATTTTATTCAGGGTATAACAATATCAGTTAGTCAATCAACAATCAACAAGCATTTGTTAGGCACTTATGTTCCAGGTACCATTCTAAGCCCTGGGAATACAATTATAAACAGAAAGAAAAGCAGCAATTGCCCTCAAGGAGCTTATATTTGAATATGAGAAGGCAACTAACTGTATTTCCCCCTGTTTATCCTATTTTCTCTCTGCTTTCACTGTTCCTCCTCAAAAGTGTTTTTCTTCTCAATAAATTGGGAAACCATTTTTATATTTAAGGGTTTGGATAAAGGCTTAATTTCTAAAATATATACAGAATTGACTCAGATTTATAAGAATCCAAGCCATTCTCCAATTGATAAATGGTCAAAGGATATGAACAGACAATTTTCAGATGAAGAAATTGAAACTATTTCTAGTCATGTGAGAAGGTGCTCTAAATCACTATTGATCAGAGAAATGCAAAGTAAGACAACTTTGAGGTACCACTACACACCTGTCAAATTGGCTAAGATGACAAGAAAAGATAATAATGAATGTTGGAGGGAAGGTGGGAAAACTGGGACACTGATGCATTGTTGGTGGAGTTGTGAATGGATCCAGCCACTGTGGAGAGTGATTTGTAACTATGTTCAAAAAGTTATCAAACTGTGCATATCCTTTGATCAAGCAGTGCTACTACTGGGCTTGTATCACAAAGAGATCCTAAAAGAGGGAAAGGGACCCACATGTGCAAAAATGTTTGTGGCAGCCCTTTTTGTAGTGGCAAAAAAGTGGAAACTGAATGGATGCCCATCAGTTGGGGAATGGCTGAATAAGTGATGATACATGAATGTTTTGGAATATTATTGTTCTGTAAGAAATGACCAGCAGGATGAATACAGAGAGGCCTAGAGAGACTTGCATGAACTGATACTAAGTGAGATGAGCAGAACCAGGAGATCACATTATATAAAACAACGATACTGTATGAAGATTAATTCTGATGGAAATGGATATCTTCGGCAATTAGAGGATCCAATTCAGGTACAATTGATCAGTGATGAATAGAACTAGCTATACCCAGAGAAGGAACACTGAGAAATGAGTGTAGACTGCTTGCATTTTTGTTTTTCTTGCCAGGTTATTTTTACCTTTCTAAATCTGATTTTTCTTGTGTACCAAGAGAACTGTATAAATATGTACACATATATTGTATTTAAGATATACTTTAACATGTTTAACACATATGAGACTGCCTGTCATCTAGGGGAGGGGGTGGAGGGAAGGAAGGGAAAAGTTGGAACAGAAGTGATTGCAGGGGACAATGTTGAAAAATTATCCTTCCATATGTTCTGTCAATAAAAAGCTATAATAATTTAAAAAAAATAAAGAAAGAAAAGAAAAGACCAGCAGAATAATTTCAGAGAGGCCTGGAGAGACTTACATGAACTAATGCTACGTGAAGTGAACAGAACGAGAAGATCATTACATAAGGCAACAGCAATATTATACAACATTCTGAATGAACATGACTCTTTCCAACAATGAGATGATTGATGCCAGTTCCAATGATCTTGTGATGAAGAGAGCCATCTACAACCAGAGAAAGAGTGTAGGATCATAACGTGGATCACAACATAGCATTGTCACTCTTTTTATTGTTGTTCACTTGCATTTTGTTTTCTTACTCATTTACTTTTCTTTTTTTTTTTTATCTGATTTCTCTTGTGTGGCAAGAGAATTGTATAAATATGTTTATATATATATATATATATATATATATATATATATATATATATAAATATAAAATATATATATATTTAACATGTATAACATATATTGGATTGCTTGCCATCTAGGGATGGGGGTGGGGGGAAGGAGGAGAAAATCTGCAACACAAGACTATGCAAAGGTCAATATTGTTAAATTATCCATGCATATGTTTTGAAAATAAAAAGCTTTATTAAAAAATGTGTTTTGCTTCTGACTACATCCTCCCTTAATATGTACTACCTTCTATCACCCTCCTTCCTTCTTGTACCTGTTTCCCCGCCTACTTTCCTGCAGGGTAAGATACCCATATTTGTTCTTCATTTTCAAAGAGGACCAATGACGTCATGGAGTAATGTCTTGACGTATGTGTGAACTGAATTTAAGTGAGGCAGAATTACACAGTTATCAGCCTCACTCTCTCCTCTAGTGTCATCAAAATCTAATATCAAGGTAAAAGTTAAAACAATTGGCAATGACTCACGGTGCAGTGGACGACCTTGTCTACGTGTTCCACAGCAACTGCTTCAGCCATCTTTATGACTGACGGAACAAATTGTTCTCATTATTGCTTCCCCCCTTTGCACCAGGGAAATCTTCACATGCTTAGAGTGGACAACTCCCTAACTCACTGATGAGTTTGAGATCTCTCTGTTACAGGCTTTACCTTGTCTGCCAAGACAGTTTTACTGGGTGGTAGCTGCTATGCATGCCCACAGCTTCTTGGAGCTACAGGTATGAGTTGGGTGATGGATGGGCTTTTGAAAACAATCCTGAAAATGACTCAGCATGTCCTTATAGCAAAGGTGCTTGTTCTCCCTAAACACTCCAAGGAGAAAACAACATAAACAACCTAAAAGGAGGTTGAAAGGATGGGGGAATATACCTAACAGGATTGTTGCACAATAAAGAGATGGCTGGCTTGGATGTCCTCTCCAAATGGAACTTTTGGGAGGTCCTTCACTAAAAAGAGGAGGCAAGCGAGATGATGGTAAATTGAGTTATAAATTCTGGGGTCAAAATGAACTTTTGGATGAAGAGATTTGGGGGGGCATGGTGGAGAAGTCTGAGTATAGTATGATGAGAAGTGATGTAATGTATTTCCCAAAATGAGAAAGAGGGAATGAACTAAGGGTATAGAAGATGACATTTTCAGAAAGGACAAGTCTGTGGATTTGTTTTGCTTTATTATGACTTTTTTTTTAGAAGGGAGGGTTGTTTTTGGAGGGGCAGTATGGGAGTCGAAGGGGAAGAGAATGATAGAGACCCTGAAGAAGTTTGCAATTAAGTGCACATACTTATGCACAATACATATGTATGCACAATACATATGTATATTATGTATATATATATACACAGACATACATATAAAGAGATATTTATAATAACATACATATATGTACATTCACATTCATATGCAAATCGATAAGACCATGCTATGCTTATTTTCACTTGTCCTCTGTTTCTCTAAAGGTAGATAGCATTTTCTTCATAAGTCTTAAGTATTTCCATATTTTTTTAAATTCATAAGCTCATTTAATTTTATATCCTAGCAATATTCAGATCTTACACTGTCTAGTTATTTTAATAGTTTAAACAATCTATTAATTAATATGGCTAACATATAGTGGAGTTTCATACTTTTCTCCTTTGATTAAATGTATTTTAGCTTTAAGTTTGTCTGAGATCATGATTATTACTTCTCCATTTAAAAAAAAAACATAATAAATTCTACTCCTGATCTTTATGTTTGTGTGGATCTCTTATTTCCTGAAAGTAACATACTGTTGAATTCAAAATTTTAATCTATTATCTGTTTCCATCAGGTAGGTGATGTTTCATCCCACTTCCAAGTTCATCTGTACCATTGAGAGGATTTGGGGGAAAGGGAGATTTCTAGATTTTTTGCATGTGACTCCAGCCCCCATTGATAGTATTCCTTCAAGAATAGAAGTTGAGGGGCAGCTAGATGATGTAATGGACAGAGTGCTGGCCCTAAAGTCAGGAAGACCTAAGTTCAATCTGGCCTCAGACACTTAACACTTCCTAGCTGTGTGACCCTGGGCAAGTCACTTAACCCCAATTGCCTCAGAAAAAAAAAATTAAAAATTTCAGAATAGAGATTGGCCCCCTATGCCTCAGATACACAAGTAACTAACAGTCAGATCAGCTTTTGCTTCAAAAAGTATAATCACAAACATGCAAATTTCCTTGACATATGGAAAGAATAATCCTCCTTTCTCTTAATCCACCTTTTTCTTTGAGGAGGGGAAGAAGGATCAGGATCATTGCTTGACTTGGTTCCCAAAGACCACAGTCCCAGTTCCAAGTCCAAAACCCACCTTAGGCTCAATCCTCAGGTACCCTGGCTTCTCAGGGCTCTCATGAAATCTTAGCTGATTTCATTATCCTACCTGCAAATCTGTTTCCAAAGTTGCCATGGTTTGAACTCCTGGATCCCATGAGGATTGTCTCTCTCACCTGAAAATGAAGAGGACAAACAACACAGAATAGAAGCCCCCAGGTCCTTTTCTTGGAGTTAATGTAAAAGAAAAGGAGTGGGAAAAGGTATCCATGTTGTGGATAAAGAAGGATCTTCACCCTGTAGATGAAACAGAAAAGAGAATTGTAGAGAGTATGGTGGGAAAACAACAATTGAGGCATCTAATTAATTCTCTGTTGTTATAGAGGGCTTCTATGAAGGTAGGATCGTAATCCTATATTCCCAGATCTTATTATATTCTTTTAATTACAGTGGCAAATGTCAAGAAGTTTAAGTAATGCCTTTTTATCATGTCTATTTAATCACTTTTTAGAATGCAGGATGCTATTACAATTTTATATATATTTGTCCAGATTAATGTGCTTTCTGCAATCCTTGTACTTTTGCAATTAATTTTGCAATTTGTCGTTTTAGAAACCATGTCATTCTTTGTAGGGGAAAAAAAAATTAATTTTTTGTCTTGAGCTCAGGTCATTGCTCTTACCATAGGGCAGATCCTCACCATAAGAGAATAAAAACTTCATTGTAAGCTTTTTATTATGAGGGAAATTAATTTTTTTCCTGAAGTCACTACACTTGATTATCATTGGGCTTTAATTCAGAAAAATAACTTCTTTTGTCGTGACCTGGCTTTCAAGCAGACAGCTTGCTCCAGTTAACTTACAGATTTTGACAAGAAAATGCCTGGTGAATAATTCAAACAATTCAGTAGCAAGAAGCTGACTGACCAGTGACTCCAATGAGGAAATCATGTTGAAACCAAACTATTCTATGTAAAATGCATGATATTCCTAATGCTCATGTTTAACATTTAATAAGGTTCAGTAAGGTAGTCTTTTGAGAAGCAGCTTCCTGGCTGGCATTTCTGTATTCCACAATTAGAGCTGTCAAAATAGTCAGTTTTAAAATAGAACTAGAAGGATTTTGAGAGCTTGACGTCTGATGTTGTACCAGAATTACTTGACATTAATGTCGAGTTGTCCTGAAAAAGTGGAACTCAGGAAAAATTGTTTTGGTGAGTTATATAAGAACATGCAGAGGAAGTAGCACTCCTATGCAACTCTAATGTTCTGTGTTTTCCTTTCATGATGAAAATGCTTTGGAACAAGGCAGGAATTAAGGCAAGTACAATGTAAAAAGGAACTTTTTTAAAAAGTTTGTAAAAAGGCTGGAAAGTTATCAAAAATATGACCAAATTCTTATGTATTATAGGCACCATGGTATAGTGAGGCAGCTGGTGGTACAGTAGCTAGAATACTGTTCTTGAAGTCAAGAACATCAACTATAACTTCAGACATTTATTAGCTGTGTAACCCTGGCCAATCCAATCAAATAAACTTTTATTAAGTGCACTATGTACTAGCTACTGTGCTAAGTGCTGGAGATACAATTAATAATAATAAAAAAGACAGCCTTCTTGAAAATTATATTTACATGTATTAGACAGTATAGTACTGTAGGCTGAAAATTTACCACCTTAGTTTCTAGAAAAATATAATCTAGTACCTAGAATTATACATTAGAACCATAATATTTCATGGACTGACAGACTACTAATCCCCACACTATAAAAATAAATCTCAAAATATCCTTGAGAATTCAATCAGTGCATTGTAGGAATGAGTGTTATAGAATGATCTTTTAGATACAGTTTCCTACCCAAAACAGTTATCCAGAAAAAAACGTAAAATGAACACATTTACTGTTGTTATACCAATTAGTTGTGATCTTGAAACTGTGTTGTATGAAAATTTCAAGGTACAGAGACATAGTAAAAGAAATGATCATTTGGAAATAGGATGAGGTACATATCATCCTGCTGTTCTTTCTGTTAGTATAATTATACCAGGTATGCTTTAGGGAACCTGCAGAAGATGAGCTTACATTCTTATATTTTTGCTTAATTTATAAAAAGCAGTCTTTTATTCTTATATGTAATCATCTGAAAAACATTAAATATTTTTAAAAATAGTCATGCAGTAATTTATTCCAGGACTGTTATTATTTGAACTCTATCAAATGAAAGAAGAATGACTTTTTAAAATAATGATAATAAATTATCAAAAGAAAACAATAAATACTGAAAGTGTCAAGAATAACGCCTATATTAGAGAAAATATGTATATGCATCTTGGAGTCAGGAAAACTTCCATTAAAGTCCTGTCTTTGACACATACTAGCTCTATGACCATAAGCATTCAGTGCTTGAGAAAACTTTTTTAAAAGTTATAGAGGAGTTGGGCTTTAGCATCAGTAGAAGGAACTTCTACTGAAAAAAATCATTGTCATTAACCAAAAAATTTGAAGATCTTATTGACTTAATCAAACTTTTATTCTAAGAGAATTGCTCAGTTGAGATGCTATTTTAATGATCACATATATCTAAAATTTTTAATAAGGTCCACTCTCATAATTTAAAATAAAAAATAAAAGATACTGACTGTTACTATGAGTTTCTTTGCTAGCAAGTAAAATTTTCATTATATGTAGCTTGCATTTTGCTAGTCAAGCTCATACTGCATTGTCATAAAGTGCAACTGATCCAGAAACCTTACATTTTTTATTTCAACTTATTATATTTATTTGGAAAATACAGTAATTCATCAAGTTTATTTTTCCCCCTCAAGGGAATTATCCAGTTTCTATTATATGTCAGTCTTTGGTTGACGGATTTCCCATTGAAATTCAGCAACATTCTCTGACAGACAGCATCTTAAACATAGAATAGCATTCCCCTTTCTTTTCACTGGGAGAAATGAATGACAAAATCCATCTCATAATATGAGGCATGATGGTATCTCAGAGGGTCTATCTGTCTTGCTCTTGTCAGCTAGGACAACGGGGATAATAGGTACCTTATCCTATTTCATGCAATTTTAAATTATTTTTTTAAGTCTCTATAATTTGAAAACTTTTCAACATATGATTCTTAGATATTAAAAGTACCTGTTATAATGGCACCGATTAAAAATACTGTTCTTAAGTCTTTTTGGATCAAAATTATATCAATAAACAAAGAAACACCAATTCTTGAAATATGCACTGATTTATCAAAATTAAATTTTTCAATTGAATTTTTTTTCTTTCTTCTACTCTTTCCCTCTTCACCCCCACCCCCACATACCCATAAAGAAAATTAAAAGAAAACTTCTGTTATAAATATTATGCACTATGATATGTCTCTAATGAAATAACAAACTTGTATTTAAAGATGTTTTAAAAAAACTTAAATCTTTAATGTTCACCCCCTCCACTGCTCCTTCTGGATTTTTATTCTGCATTCTTGTCTCTGGTTGAGTAGCAAAAATGGAGCTTCTAATAGAATGTCCTAGGCAGAGGGTTGAGGAGGCTTAACCTACCCTGAGGGAAGGTATTAGAAAGGGAGTCCTACAGGAAAATGGAAATGGTAAACTGTTAAGTCCGGGCTAGCTCCCTGGAGGCCTCAAGATCTGCCAGAGTCAGATTAAGTACAAGCAAATCTTCTCCCCCAAGCAGTTAATCTATCTGGTTCCTTCCATTCACCACTTTCTGGTTCTCTCCACATCACTTGGAGATTATCTAAAAATAGTGGAACTGCTTGCACTGGACACTGCCCTTCTGGTGGGTTATAAAACCTGTCTACCGGAGCCAGCGAATCTTTGTTAAAAATCAAGAAGTTAATAGTATAAAGAGCTAGATTTAGAAGTTCTCTAGGGTTAAATGTGGCTCCCCCTTTCTTTTGTTTTTGGAGGAGTGTCTTAATGTCTCTGTTTTTCCTCTCTACTATTGCCTGTCCTTGAGGATTAAAGGATATGCCAGTGGAGTGTAAAATCTTATACTGTGCACAAAAGTGTGCAAAATGTTTAGAAGTATATGCAGGTCCATTGTCTGTTTTTATTGCTTGTGGCACACCTATAATTGCAAATGCTCGTATAAGGAATTCAGTGACTACTCAGGTTGTCTCTTTTGCTGCTGGTATTGCAAAAGTGAATCCTGAAAAGGTGTCTACCACAATATTGATAAAAGACAGACGGCCAAAAGATTTATAATGGGTCACATCCATTTGCCAAATTTCATTGGGTCTCAAATCATGAGGGTTCTTCCCTGGAGGGAGCATAGGAGTGTGGAAAGGAATGTAATCTGTACAGGCTTTTACTATGCTCCTAGCTTCCTCTCCTATTATTCTAAATTGTACATGTAAAGCTCGAGCAGCCTGATGATATTTAGAATGAGATTCTTGGGCTTCCTGAAATAAGGGAGCCAACATAGTTAGTAGGCTATCATCTACCTTTGAATTACCATCAAAAATAGGACATGGAAGTACACTATGAGAGTGGACATGTAAAATATAAATCTTACTTGGATGCTTTCTCACTTGCTTTTGAAATTCCTTAAAGAGCTGATATATATTGGAAGCTACACATTTTATTTTACACAAATTTTGTAAAATTTGGATCTGTGGCCAATAAAATTCTTTGTACCACAACTATTGAATAGGCCAAATCAAATATTATATTTATATCTCTTAGATAATAAGTAAGAGCTAGAATGAATGAATGAGCATACAATTCATTCCACTGAATGGACTGAAAGGAGTTCTGACTACTTTCTTCAAAGTAAAGTCACGAGAGTATATAGCACAAATATGTTTGGATGCATCTGTAAAAATAGTTGGTCCTTTAAGAGGAACTTTAGAAACCTTTTCTTCAAGAATCTATCACCAATTATGTAATAGTTGAGTTATCTTTAATGGAGATCCGTGTGTAAAATTGTGGCCATGGCTAATAAAATTTGCCACTCTGGGATGGTTTCACAGCACACATTAACTTATGCATTAATATAAAAGATGTATATCTTGTCAGGTCTTATCCCAGATAATTGTATTGTTTGTTTAATGGCCTTTAATAAAATTCTGTCCACAAGCACTGGGTAAGGAATAAGGCTTTGTTCTGGTTGTGCTGGGAGGTTCACCCACTTTATCACAATGTCTCCTTGATGAAGGACTGCTGTGGGTGCCTCTTTTGTAGCAAAAACTGATATTTCCAAGGGTTTTTGAGTGACTCTTTCAACCACATTGGATAAACCCAGTTCAACTTCTCTCAAAGCCTCCTGAGCTTCTTTTGTAAGCTGGTGTGGTGAGTTTAAAGCGCTGTCTTCCCTTAAAATGTCATACGATGGTTGCAATTGATAGGTAGTCAAGCCTAACACTGGATGCATCCCTTGGATATCTTCTATTAATTTCTGAAAGTCATTTATGGTGCTTAACTTCTCTGTTCTTAACAAAAGTTTTTGTACTTTAAGCATCTTAAGATATTTTCATATCCTAAATATTGAAAAGAAGCATGTCTTTGAATTTTTTCTGGAGCTATATGCAAGTTTCTTAGTGTTTCTATGATTTTTTGTAGACATGCTTCTAACATTTGTTCCTCAGGTGCACATCCCATTATGTCATCCATGTAATGTAATAACATTATTTTTGGAAATGCTTTTCTTAGTGGAGTAAGAGCAGTTATATATGCTATTTATATAGGTAGTGAGCATAGGATGGTCAGCTGTAACTGCTGCAGGTCCTGGATTGTGTTGCTTGGAGTCAGAATCTGGGTGACTATCATCAAATTGCTTATTAGGAGTCTGTATAAGTAAAACTAATGCTACTAGTTCTCCTGGTTAATAAGTCACACATTGTCTACCTGTATTAGTGACTGGGATATTATCTACACATTTCCTAGTATCCCACATCAGTATATGGATGAACACTATTTTGTAAGTCCTCTCAGGAGGTGAAATGGTCAAGCCTTCTGAGCTTGGAAGCAAGGGATCCATGGGCTGGAGAGGAATAGATTTCACCTCTCCAGGGGGTATCTCAGTAGTCCCAGCTACATACAACTTTATTCTCCCCAATTGTAATCCCTTTCTCCCATCAGGTTGCTTCCTGGCTGATTGATTATGTAATTCCTTTCTGCCATCAGGTTGCTTCTTGGCTGATTGGTCATGTCTGAGTATTGAACTTCTAAAGGCTCTCTGGGTGTAGCATCGGCTGCCATCATTCTCCAAGTATTTTTTGTTGTGGGCCCTGGGGCTGGGCTCCTCATCCCATTTCCCTGAATCAGTCTACATTCTGATGCCCAGTGGAACTCTCTGCTGCATTTTGGACATAGGGTTTTGGGTATTGTTCTCCCACTCTGTTTTCTAACTCTGTTTCTATGCCAACATTGAGCTTTCAGATGCCCTACTTTACCACTTTGAAAGCACTGATAAGTCTCTCTGGAAGTCCCTTGCCAAAAGGGACCTTGTCTTTTCATGTTTGGATCTTGGGAAGTGTGCATCTTATTCTGGATACAAAAGTATCTGTGCCTACTGTGGCACAGCGTCTTATGATCTCCTCTAAAGGAGCATCCTTGTATAGTCCTAGTATAATTCTTTTACAAACCTCATTAGCATTTTCTTTAACAAGTTGCCTTATCATAATTTCTGTTGCTGCATTTTCACCAATAGTTCATATGACAGCTGACTGCAAATGTCCCACAAAATCAGCAAAGGGTTCATTTGGCCCTTGAGCTATTTTTGTGAAGGCCTCTCCCTTGTCATTTTGACCAGGGATAAAACCCCATGCTTTGATAGCAGCAGAAGCAATTTGCTCATATGCTGCTATGAGATAATTAATCTGTGCTGAAGTGTCTGCATGAGAACCTACACCTGTTAGTTGGTCATAGGTGATTGGAGTATTAACTCAAGTTTGCCTATTTCATTAGGCTTGTTTCCTACAGAGTTCACTATATTCAGAGAGCCACAACATTCTAAGCATGTCCTTGCTATAGATTTCCAGTCACTAGGGGTGAAAGCCTTTTTCAGGTCTTTGAGGATTTCTAGATCAAAAGGAATGTATCTTCTCCTTTCTTGAGTCAAACTCTTCAATCACAGGGTATGCTTTTATTCTAAAATCAGCTGTATTCTGCCCTTCTTCTGTGGCTTTAAGTAGTGTCTTTTGTAACCAGGTTATAAGAGAGGGTGATTTCTGGGGGGAAGATGCTGGTGATATCACTGTCCCTCCCACTCTGCCTCCTTCATCCACCCAGGAAGGTAAAGTTGATGGGGGAGGATCAAGAACCTGCTTGGGTATAGGAGGAATAGGCTCCTGTGTAGGCTCCTGTGTGACTCTGAGAGTAAGAATCACTGGGCCTTTCAAATTCACTTAATTCCTCATGCCTTCTGGTGATATTTCCATTAAGCTCTCCTTTCTCTTCCTCTTTCTCCTCACACTTCCTCATCTGGCCGTTCTTAAAACTTTTCTTCTTTTATAACTTGGGGGTTTCTTTAAGGCCAATTGTATTATGTTGTATATATAGAATGCTTCCTTAGAAATTGAATCAGGACTTTTATCATTGTAACATTCACATAGTTTCCAATTATCTGCCTCTATTTCTTCTTCCCTGAAGAACCAAGGGGATGTGCATTCTAATGTATCCAAGAGTCCACCATTCTGCTCCCACGTTACAAGCAAACCTTGCCTCTTTATCAACCTAAGTGTGCTTTCTATAGAGCTCCCTCGGGATGGGGGTGGGGATGGGGGAGAATCTTTTCCTAACATCTGCCCCATTTCAGCTAGAAAAAGTTACTAGTTTAGCTCTTAACAAAGTTAAGTTCCCTGTTTGTCTATTAAAATACTCACCCTAACTTAACACTTCCTAGCTGTGTGACCCTGGGCAAGTCACTTAACCCCGGAAAAAAAAATACTCACCCTATTTCCTGGTCACAGGGACTTGTTCAATGAAATTAGGATCATTGGTTCACACATTTGGTGCCAAAATGTTAAGTCTGGGTTAGCTCCCTGGAGGCCTCAGCTTCAGCCAGAGTTAGGTTAAGTAAAAGTCCTTGGTCTTTAGGAGGAAAAGCAGGCAGACTGCCAGGAGTTTTGCCAAAGATCTCTCCTGGATTCTGGAATCTCTACCTTTCTCCTCCTTGTCCTTTAGCCAAGCGAATCTCTGGCCTCTGTTACCCCACCCTCTAATCCTGCCTACAATTATCTATATATATCAAACATTCAGCAAGCATCCAACAGTAAGAAGAGCCATTTTTCAAACGTATGCTAATAGAGCCATTGTCTCACATGGTATAGGTAGGTAATTAGCCTCAAGGTTGTCTGATTCAAGCACACCTTTTCATAGTTTCAGCCCTTTACAGTAAATCATAGTGAGTATTTAATAACTGGGTCAGATGTTACACTTACTTTAAAAAGAAAACAGATTGAAGATACTAGAGAAACACATTTTAGTTTTTTCTTAGTGAGAAGTTGTGACAGATGTTATCATTTATTCACACACTACTAGCTCCTTGAATCCTGTAATTGAATATAGTTTTGAATGTGAATCCATGATCTGAATGGAGTTCTATTTGAGTACTCATGTTTTAAGTGTTGCCTTAGAAGCTATACTAGAAGAATGTTAACTTCAGAAGAAGCAACAAATCACTATCATATTTTAAAAAAAGAAGAAGAAAAACATAATGGAACGAAAACAAGAAAATGGAGGTAACGTCTACTTTTCAGTTTTTCACGTTCCAAAAAGTAGTCAAATTTGGGCTTTCCCAAGTTACATTCAACAGGACCTTATGATGTTATAGTTGTGAAACAGTGTTTCAGGTACACTCAGGAGCAATCATAACAAATTCTGTTCACTTTATCCTATTAATTCTTAGCCTTATTAATTTTTTACCTAGATTCAAAGACAATGGATGGGTCTTTTTGGGGAATTATTTAGTCTAAAATCTTTCTAGCTCAAACTGGAGAAATTACTGATCTTATGAGCTTTCTTTTCTTCCTTATTCTGTTAATACTGACTTATAGGATTGAGCAAATATCACTGTTGCTATATGTGAGAATTATAATAGCATCAAATAAAGGTAATAAATAAATATTTAATAGCTGTGATGGGAATCACAATCAGAGAAAAAAATGTGAAAGGGGAAAGAATCTGATTACTGGAATTTTCTTACCATTTCCCACAAATGCTATTTAGCTCAATAGTACCATATTATATATATGTTATTTTTTCTTTTCTTATTCTATAATCTATAGGTTCACCTTATTCTGTTCTATCTACTCATGTTTCTCCACACCTCTACTTGTGGTATTCAAAATATGGGCGAAAATATATTTTAGTCCATTACTGCTAATTTGCCAGCAGTCAACTCAGCTTTCCTTAGAAAACCTTTAAACTATCTAGTCTAAGATTTTAGTGATGCCAGAATCTTTTTAAGAAGAGCTATTTAAACTGGATTACAGGAATTGATTAATACAGACTTATGAACATTCAAGGCCTTTCAACCAATCACTAAATATTTCTTAAGCATTTACTTTCTTTTTTTTTTTTCTTAGCTTTATAACATTAACTATTTATTTTGTTGTTTGAAAAGGTAATTTGTAGGTGCTGAAACATAGCACACTTCAGAAGGCATCACAAAATAAAATACATGCTATTTTAACAGCATTTACTTTCTGCCATGCAGTCTGTTAAGTGTTGGGGATCTCCAAAGAGGCAAAAGAGTCTGTGAATTTACAATTTAATGGGGGAGACAATATGCAAACAATTTTATGCAAAGTAAACTATGCTCAGGATAATTAGCAAATAATTAACAGTGGGAAGGAACTAGTAGGAGGGATTCAGGCAGAATCCCGATTTTAGGTATATTAAGAAATAAGTGCTGGGAAATTTGAGAGACACAGACACCAATAACAAGGAGGCATAGGAAAAACTTGTGATATTTTGAGCTGAGTTCTGATTCTAAGAGGTAGAGGTGAGAAAGTAGCACTTTCTAAGCATGGGGACAAGTTAGAACCAAGGCATAGAGATAGGAGAGAGAGTGCTGTGTTAAAAAAAAAAAATAACAAGAAAACTATACTGTAGCAAATACCAAAGGGATTAATTTTAATAAGATTGGAAAGGTAGTTTGGAAATAGGATGTGAAAGGCTTTTAAAGACCAGAGAAACTTATATTTGATTCTAGAGATATGGAGCCACTGTAATTTATTGATTAGGAGTAACGTGGTCAAATCTATGTTTTAGGAAAATCACTTTAACAGATACAGGAGAAGTATTAGAGTTAGATACTTGAGGTAGGGAGACCAGATATGTAGGTGGGTGTGAATGAGAATTGAGGGTGACTTGGGATACTGGAAGGATATTTGTTAGGAAATCTCTTGAAACTAATAGGGAAGTTTAGAAGAGTACTGGATTTGGGGAAAGAGTTTAAAATGACTATGGTACATTAAAGTTGAAGTGAATAAGGATAGTGATATCAAATACTTCAAAGACTGAAAAAAGTAGAAGAAAAGATGATGACCTGGAAAACAAATCAAGCAGGTTTAGTCTAATAATCATCAAATTACTAAAAAAAAAAAATGCCCATCTCCTCCAATCAGAAATTAAAATAGACTAAGTCTATTAGAACCAGAGGACAAGGTGAAAATAGAAAAAAATATGCTAGGTACTTTCTGAAAAAAAACAAAAAAAAAAAAAAAAAAAAACAACAAACAAACAAACCATAAAATGAAAATTTCAGAAACAGTATTAAAAGCCATAGAATCCTGGTTGGAAAAGAGGGGGAAATCAAACCATGAACAGTCAAATAATATTGTTCAAGTATCAAGTCAGAAACATTCAAAACTATCCAGTTGTCACATAAATTACAGGAAAGCTTGGTATATAATATTATGAAAGTCAAAAATATAGATTTACAATCAAAAATAGCTTACCTTACAAAATTAGGTATAATTACTTTGCCTACAGGGGAAAATATAGATTTGTAATGAAATAAAGAACTTTAAAAATTCTTAATATAAATAGCAGAACAATATAATATTTGAAATACAAATATAAGAATCTCCAATTTAGGGCAACTGGAAGGGTCTAAAAAAGGATACAGTGCTTAATGGAAGATAAGAAATCAATATCCCCTCAGAACCAAATGTTTTCAAGAATCATGCTGTTATCATTGTTGTTCAATAGTTTCAGACTCTTTGTGACCCCACTTGAGGTTTTCTTGGTAAAGATATTAGGATGGTTTACCATTCCTTCTCCAGTTTATTTTACAGATGAAGAACTAAGGCAAACAGGGTTAAAGGACTTGCTCAGTGTCATACAACTAGTAAATGTCTGTGGTCAGATTTGAACTCAGGAAGATGAAGTTTTCTTGACTCTAAACCCAACATTCTATCTGATGCATCATCTAATTGACCTATCTGTTAAGAGTCGTGGAAAAAGATCAATAAAAAACAGGGGCCCTGAGTGGTTTTTTGATGAACCATAGGTTAAGAATTCCTGCTTTAGACACCAGATAGATAGGGCTGATATGGATGGGTATGAGGAAATGAGAGAACAAAAGATCAAGAAAGGATCCCCCAGCCTTAGAATCATAGATATTCTGAGGGAAACTATAGGAAAGCTGACTTTCATGTAATTCCACAATGAAATGTTAATTTGAATATTAATACCTTATAAAAGGTATATAAAAGTGTGTGCATGCATATGTATATCTATGTAAGGAGTTTACATGTTCAGTGACCTTTCTAGTGCTCAAAGCACAGGCTAATAGAGTCCTAAGGTTGGAGTGGTTCAAAAGAGTCATTTTTATTTTAGGGAACTCGCTTTTCAATTCCCAACCAGATCAAATCTATTTCAAGACTTTACTTCAAATTTACTTCAAGGTTCAATTTAATGTTCAGTATATTGTGTCCCCCGGATAAGAGGGGTGAGGAAGGCATCTAAGAAGAGACTTTAGCTTTGGAAAAGAAAGGTGGCAGGGATTTATCAGTACACGCTTACTCTTAAATGCAGTTAAATATGGATATAAATTATTACAAATCATTTGAATATAAGTTAAGTGATTTTAGGAACTTCACCAATTTAAATTTTTGGATTTAAAATGAAACAACTTTAAGGCAGTAAATCTTCAGCTTTGAGGTAAAGAATATCACTGAGTGGCAAGAGGAGTAGCCATAATAATAACAACAATAATAGCTAATATTTATATGTTACTATGAGCCAATTTACAATTTTTTATACTTTATAATTATTAACTAATTTTATCCTCACAACAATTCTGTGAGGTAGGGACTATTATTATTTCTATTTGAGAAAACTGAGGCAAATGGAAATTAAATTTTTTTCCAGTATCACATGACTAGTAAGTGTCTGAGGCTTCATTTGAACTCAAGTCTATCTCACTCCTGGCTTCTATCTACTATTCTACCCAGCTCACTTCAGAAATGGTATGTATGACATGGGGATAGAGAACTAATATATTTCATCAGGGATTAGGAATGATCTAAATTAACCAGGGGACAATAGAATGAGCACTAGAAATAGAGTCAAAGGACTGAAGTCCATAATGCCAAATCTATTGCTTCACCTCCAGAGGTCTCAATTATATAATAAAGTGATAAATAAATGATAAGAAAGATAATAATAACTGTATAATAAAGTGATTGGATTATTGATTTCTAAATTTATTTCTAGTTCAGAATCTGTGATCCTCTGAGATTAAACTAAATAGTGTTTACAAAAGTTTCATGCATTTTTTTTTACAATATTGCTAAAGAATGGTCTTTTATAAACTTGGGAAATTGGCTGGTTTTAAGTGGAAGCTATATTAAAACTGGGGTGAAAAGCCATTTCATTGGCATCAGAAGACTTGCATGAATGAATGGTACAGAAGAGGCTAATTGAAAAGAGCTACTTACAACTGCAGATGGTACTTTATCAGTTTTGATTACAGACTTCAGAAACTGCAGAGAAGTATCCAACTCCTTCTTTCAGCTCTAATCTCAAGTAAGCCATCAAGTTACACTGAATCTTAGAATCATTAATCAGTTTTCATGAAAAATTAAAAATAAATTATTTGAGCTCTCATTATGCAAATGTTATTTATGAAATCATGTCAAATGATTATATTTCTGCAAACCACTCAGATTTGTAATGTGAAGATGTGAAAATATTCTGATTATCTTATTTTGTTAGTTACAAAACAATCTATAATGATAATATAATGGAAACATAAACAGTATGGCATACCACACTCTCATGATGGAACCCACAAATATCATGACATCCAAAGAAAAACTTAATCGGATGAATTACAGCTTATTTTTTCCTTGAAATAGTTGCCAAATTAAAGATGCTAGATGGGAAAAAAATAAAAAGATCACGAGTATGAAAAATACAATGCTGCTAATGAACTAATAGCCTTATAGAACCAGAGAATGCTATAGTTGAAAAAGATTTAGAAATAATCTAGCCCAAAACTTAACTTACAGCTAAAGAAACTGAGGTTCACAGAGGAAAATTGACTTTCCTAAGTAGTAATGACTTTTTTCTCTTAAACTCTTTCCATCCTTGCACAAGGGAGGAGGAATGCGATTTCCCCTACTTTCTGTTCAATTAATTTAACCAGAGTAAAGTGTTGATGAAGCTTTAATGTGTAAAAAAGATACCTTATACTCTCCTATCTTTATCAGGCCCAAATGATATTTTGAGTGAATTAGAGAATCTCTAAATCAAGGGTTTTGTAATATCGGAGAAACTGAAGCAAGATAGAGATTAGAGAGTTTTTTTTTAATATTTTATTAATTGGAGAGTTTAATTGACTGGACAGGACTCTTGTCTCAAAGTATCCAGTGACTAATGGGAGAATGTCAAACCCTTTTATAGCTTTCAAACAAAGAAAAGAACAGCAGAGCGGGAAAAGTTCTTACAGAACCTTTTGGTTCTGTCAGGATGGGGAGAGCAATAAAATCTTACTGAAAACCACAGTCAGGATGTTTGAATAAACAGAAGTAAGGATGTCAATTGAAGTATCCGGAATGGTCTTATCTCTTGGAATATTTTAGAGGGACAGTGTCACAAATTCTTTGAAGGCAGAGGGAGCTAGGAGCCAGGAAGTCTGATCTGCTCCTCATCTCCCATTGACAATTTATAACCTTAGAGCAAATGGTCCTCAGTCTTAATGAACCAGAGGGGTTTTACAACTAAGGAGATTGAGGCAGAACAGTTAAGGAAACTGAGATAGACAATTCAGGGAAACTTAGGACAATAAGGAAACTAGTGCAGGGAAACTGAGGTAGAACAGCTCAAGGAGACTGTGGCATAACAGTTTCAGATTGTAACAACAAAATGTGAAATGGGTATTTAATCCCATTGTAAGGTTAAAATAAATCCTTAATCAGTTTCAGAGAATTTTAGACTTTGGATATAATATAACTAGCATCTACATATTGATTTAATGTTCACAAAGTACTTTACACAGATCCCATTTTGATCTTACAGCCATCTTGTAATATAGATATAATTATTATTATCTCCATTTTACATGTGAGGGAACTCAGTTGAGAGGTTAAGTGAATTATGCAGGGTCACCTCATTAATAAAATTCTGAAGCCAGGTTGCTTGCTTTAAAAAGATTCACAGGTCTTCCTGACTCTAATTCCAACTTTCTATCCATTAGGCTACCAGCTGTCTAATGTCAACAAAGACAGCTCACACCACACAGGAAATATTTCATAATTAATTGAGAGAACCTCTTATGGTTAAAGATAATGTTACTTTATCCCTAAGCCAGGTTTGGGTATTAGTCAATTAGGGAATTGGTGATTTGGGAATGGAGGAGGCAGACCTTTGTATACAAGAAGGCAATAAGGGCAAGAAGTAGAGATGGGAGTGGACCCAAAGGAATTGTTACACTCTCAATCTAAATCCCTTTGGTCATATCACCATCAAAACAAAATTAGAAGTCATTTTATTCATCCTTGAGAGAGACATAAACTGTGGGCAGACTTGGATGCTAAGTAGTAGTTACCTGAGAGAGGCAACTGAAGAGAGACTGTGACTCTTCACAGTGGAGAGTTGTCAGCTATCAGCTCAAGATAGGAGAAAGAACTTCCAGTACTAAGAGTTGTGAATTATCTCTTTCCCTCACATTGTATCCTTCACATTTGACTCACTACTATTTTATTTTAAATATGACTTTACTTTTCTCATGGACTTGTGTGTGAACCTCATTTTTTTTATGAGAATGTTTTGTATCAAATGTTCTTATTTTGCTAAACTAAGTCTATTTTGCTAAGTCTATTGGATGATTGTTAATGGAATATACAGTGGTGGGGGCTGGTGAGCTACATGTTAGATGTATAGCCCCACAGGCTTACCCTTAGAACCTTGAAAATCATTCTGGGACCCAACTAATGAATACAACAAGTACCAGTTTGAATGAATTGAGGTCAGTAATATAGTCTCCACCTGCTATACTTAGTATGGGAATGAGAGCAAGGTAGTGATTTTCCACCAATTTCATGTGAGCTGGAATTCGTTATAGAATCATAGACTTAAAGCTGGAAGGGATCATAAGAGGCCATCTACTCCAAAACTTGATTTTATAGATAGGAAAATTAAGGTCCAAAAAGATCTCAAGGTCACAATAGTGACAGGAAGAATTTTAATCCATATATTCTGACAAATCCATGGTAACCTGCTCTCTCTCTTTTTTCTTTTCTTTTTTAAAATATGTATAAACACACAGACATTCACTATGCTCACTAGTATTATGGTTTTGTTTCTGATTTTTTGGGGGGGACTTGCATTTTGGATCTTACATGTTTGATACAGTTTCTTTTTCTTTTAAAAAACCATTTTTATCCCTTTTTCATTAAGGTTTTGTAACCTTATTTTAAAAAATAAACCCCTATTCTATTTTTGGCTTTTCTCTTTTATTGCTTTTGTTTTTAGCCTCCCATATATAGTTTCCTCTGTCACTCAATCTGCTACATTCATAAGATGAATATAAATATGGAAGTCTATTATTCAATGCTGCCAGTAATGCCAAAAGTATTTATTTGCTGAATCTATACTTCTGTGCCTGAAATTTTTATTTTAATGATATGGTTTCCTTATATTTCAATTGTTAGTATATGACTGTGGTCTTGTGTTATTATTAATTGCATACTTTATTGATTATACCCTAAGTATGCATTATATGATAAAGTGCTTCATTGTGTTAGTACATATAACTAATGTTCAAATGTCTAATGCATATTTAATGCTTACAGCAGTTTTATTGTGTGCTTAAATACTGTCATTATAGATCAGTCTTTTGAAAATATGGAAGCTGCATGTGAAACATATTATCTGTGAAAGGCATTAAGATTTATAGAAACTAGAGCCTGACAAGAAGCTGTGGATATTATCAAAGTATTGAAGAAAATTGTGAAAGAACCCAAACACTATAAAATACGTTTATGCAAAATAAGACCAAAAGAGCCCACTGAGGAAATGCTGTATCAATTATTAGATGCATTTGATAATTCAAAAATTCTTTATAAAAACCCAGTAGAGAACAGTACTGGAAATTAATTTGTAAACCTCTGAGAAAGGATTTTTTTCTAGAAATCTGCAGTCTAAGTGAGTTACAAAGTTATCTTAACAAATTGATTTAGAAGCAGATTTGGAAACTCATCTATGGAGGAAACTGAAGCAAAATTGTGCTAGAAAAAAGTGCTTTTTTTGTATGTGATGTTAAATTATATTTCCTACATCAGAAATAAAAGTTAAGTGCTAGTTCCTCAGAATCATACAGATAACCATCATCTGTGCATAAGTAAATAAGGACTTGATCTCTTGTAGAGAGAAGCCTCCCCTACATATAGGACCAAGAGTAGATATTCTTTAGCTGACAAACATTAATAGGTTCAAGATATGGAACTTTTCAGGGGATTAATCTTTATTCCTCAGGAAGACTTAGTAAAGGTCTGGGATGAGTACATACTGGAATCGTTATGGCAGTCATTTCAGTAGAATAATATGACAAGTATCAGATGATCAGCTTTTGAATACCTGAGGGAAAGAAGTACTGTAATGGCATGTCAAGAATGTGTGCAAATTTGAAAATTTAAGTGGTTCTATGGTCCTGGCCTAACTGCTAAGATCACATTTGCTAAGTTTAGCAATTCCATTCATCCCAAAGGGGAAACGTCTATTCTATTTCTCAATATAGGTATACTATCTACCAAGATTAGTAGAATAAGAATAATATTTCTTGAAAGAGATCATATCGTCCCAAGTGATTAAAAGACTGATCCTAGATTGATTAAAGGCTTCCTTAAAGATTCTCATAACACATAAATAGCCATGGGCATATGATGGTTTGATAGAAAGTTGAAAATGATCAAGCAGGTAGGAGATGTTATTTTAGATAGTCCATGAAAACTAATCTACAAATACCTTAGGAACATTGTCTCACGTATGGAACATGGACATTAAACAAGAGGGTTCCATTGTTGATAGACTCAAAATCATGAATTCAACATGCTCACGTATAAAACTAGAAAAAAAGATAAAGATAAAGAAAAGATAAAAGAATAATAGAGTAATACATGATTGCTGTCACCATGAAACAACTAAAAAGGCAGAACCACATTCTGTTCCAATTTTAAAGAAAATGGTTATATATGATTTGGATCTACTCAAGAGGATTTTGCAACTTGAGTTTCTAGAAGATAGGGACAACCAGGTGGCATAGCAGATAGAGAGCAGGTCCTAGAGTCAGGAAGTCTTAAATTGAAATTCAGTCTCACATTCTTAAGTTTGTCATCCTGGATTTTTGTTTGCATCAGTTTGTTCAACTGTAAAAGGGGATCACAATAGCATTTGCCTTTCAGGGGTAATGAGGATCAATTGGGATATTAATTGTTAAGTGCTCAGCACATAGTAAATGCCTTATAAATGTTAGCTATCCTTCTTATATTATTATTAGAACCTGAAATCTAGGGAGTCAGCCTTGGGAAATATCTATGAGAACAGGGAAGGAGGTTATCCTGAGTAATCAAAAACTGAGTATTTCCTCATCATTTGTTTATGCTATCTGGATTCTAAGAGATGAGCAAAGTATGATTACAATAACTTATAAAGGGCTGTGACTTGGTAAATTGAATGATAAAGACTATTCATATTTGGGATGTAGTAAAGTAAGCTTGACAATTCTTAAAGAAAGAGTTGGTGTCAAGGTGGTTACTGTGAAGCTGACCAACCAATCATCTCTGCATTTTATTACCTATGAGACCCAACTTTACAAAATATCTGAAATTAAAGTATTTTTTTTAAGGATTTGTTGATTTTGCACAAATTCATCAAGTATTACTCTTTAATTGCTAAAATACTGAATGACTGCTTGAATGCTTATATGATTAAAGGCTAAGGGCAAGAAAAGCTGGATTGTCTTAAGACCCATAAAATGTTTTCAAGACCTTTTAAAATCTTTGTTAATTGCTATTCATGCTTGTACTGGACTGATAAAGTACTGGACAGGTAAAATGATAAAAGTTTTTCATTATGTATGCAAGTGTTGGTCAAGAGAGCCTAGTAGCAGTCCTACGTCGATTTTGTAATTATGGTCACAGAAGTTAATTGCTTTTGCAATAAAAGAACTTAGTGATAGTAAAACTTTCTATCTTATTTTTAATCTCAAGTTTTTGGTTTTGAAGTGGGTTATTATTAAACAACTAAAAAGCTACTTGTATAGAATTAAATTACAAGTATAGATTGATTATGATTCATTAGCTCATATTTTCATCAGTTCTAACTTAGATACTTTTTTTTTTTTTTTTTGCCAGAGATAGGTGGCAGCATTAGGTAGTCATAAGTTTGGTATTCATTAATGGTCAAGAAAGAAAAATATGGATAGAAATTCACTATCCCAAAGGCTACATAATGCTGAAAGTATGATATGACTTAAAAATGGATGAAAGCTACAATATGTAGTTGAGTCACAAGAAAAATAAATTAGTATTAATTACATACCATAGGTTCATTCACTAGAATTAATGAGATATATATATATATATATATATATTCATATCCAAGTCATTTCTATTGGAGAGAGATGTCCAAATTGGCATCATACAACATGACTTTTTGTCTTAAGAAGATTCAATTAAAAAAAAGATTTCATTTAAACATTGTAGGAATTTTAGATTAAAAAAAAAGATATAATATTTATCTTTTAATCTGGGATTAACATTTCATAATAGCCACTACTCACTTTCTTCCAGGACCACTTTCCTTTGAGAATTCTTTCTTGTGACCAATGTCTTGTCTTAAGGTCACATTATCTATGACCTTGAATTTCAAGAGAATAGTCATACTCCTTAGATTGGTCTTGACGCCAATCAGTCCAGATAGTAGGGAAGCAGTTATTTGGTTACTCTATTTCAAAGGAAAGCCATAACATTTGTTTTTCTGTGAAAGAGGTTTACTCCAAAGAAATAGTATTTTTTTAATATTTCTAGAAAACACAAAAAGGAGGTTCAAAAATATACTTCCATAGTAATGGTTTGAGGAGCAGGTAGTAAGACTTTTGGTAATAATTGGCAAGTACTCATGCTTCACATTTTTAGATAAGGTCCTTTAGAACAATGGTTCTTAAAGAACAGAATCTGGGGATCCCAAACCACTTTTTATTTCTATAAATATTACCCACATTAACAAAAACTCTCTGAACAAATACTCAATAATTTTTAATAGTATAAAGATACAGGGAACAAAAGTTTAAGAGCCACTGCTTTGCAACACAGTCTCTTAGGTTATTTTTGTGGCTGAGTCTTTAGTATGGTCTCTTGGGTTGTATCTGTAGTTTGACACTATCTGGGAGAAGTGGCTTGGGCTAGAGATAAAAAATACTGAACCCTGCTCATGAGCACAAAGTAATTTAAAGCAATTAACAGTCTTCATTTATTTCAATCTAATCATGTCCCTTTTCACTCATGCCATGTAAAGCACTAATTTATAGGGATGATAGGGCTAAGGTATCTTGGATTCACTACAAATGTCAATGTCAGTGTTAATAGACTCTAAAGTAGTCCACTGACTAAAGTTCAACTCCTATTTCTCTTTAGTGAGTTTTACATAAATATCCTTGATCAGTTAAATTTTGATATACATAGTAAGAACTGAATCTTGTAAGGAAAAATTCAACCTAGTACTCCCATTCTTGACAGGTCAGGGATGTATAATGAAAATGAAACTTGTCATGAGGCATTCTCTAGTCAGAGCAATTTACTAAAAGAGGGGAAGTAGAGCATACCTATGACAGAATGAATTCTAACCTAGTCTGGATCTGAAATGCAGACTGACCTTTTACATGTCAAGGTGAAATAAAAAATTTCTCAGTTCTGTTTGGATCCCAGGGAAAGGTTAGAAAATAATTTGCAATAGCAAAGTTTTAATTTACAACTCCATATGACTCAAGGGAAATAAGAGCTAGATGTGTAATCTCATAGATGGGAAACTTTCCTGCTCAGAGAGGAAGAGCACAAGTGAGAGAGAATCCTGGCTTTCATAAGGCCAACCACTCAATGGTTCTATCACACCTCTTTGGTTCTGAGCATCCCTCTTTGAGGGTAGCTGCTGGTATTTTCCCTTGTGCAATAGACTATTAACTTAGCAGTTTAAACACTTTTACCTGGATCTAAACTGAACGAATAAAATTATAGTTCCCTCAAACATCCTGTCTTAGAGAGACAATTTCACTATGCACAGTTTAGAGTGGGATGCAGTTATTGCTGTGTTAACATTAATAATATAAGATATTGGGAAAGTTTTATAGCTGCAATATAATATGAAAGACATTGAAAATATTCGTCATTTGTACACATTATGCTTATGTAAGGTCTTTCTGAAGTATATAGCCACAGCTACTGAAGACTCAGAAAATTTTGGTTAACAAAGTTTTTGGGACTGTTACATAGTTCAATATCAAAAACTGATAAAATTTTATTAGTGGAAAACATTAGGAAGTAGGTATTGTTATCTACTTTGCTGTCGCATCCTAAGGACCATGGGGCCTTTCCATCTCACTTGCAGTTGGAAACTTCTTGTATTATCTCTCCCATTAGAATGTGAGCTTCTTGCGAGCAGGGACTTTTGCATGTTTTTATTTGTATCCCTAGCATTTAGCACAGTACTTTACTTATAATAATACCTTAATAAAGACTTTATTCATATGTATCAAGTCTCTTCTCATAATGTTATGCCACAGTCTCCTTGAGCTGTTCTACCTCAGTTTCCCTGCACTAGTTTCCCTCATTGTCCTGAGTTTCCCTGAATTGTTCTATCTCGGTTTCCTTAACTGTTCTGCCTCAGTCTCCTAAGTCGTAAACCCCAGCTGGTTCATTAAGACTGAGGCCCATTTGCTCTAAGGTTATAAATTGTCAATGGGAGAGGAGGAGCAGATCAGACTTTCTGGCTCCTAGCTCCTTCTGCCCCCAAGAATTTATGACACTGCCCCTCTAAAACATTCCAAAAGATAAGACTATCTCGGATACTTCACTGACATCTTTACTTCTGTTATTCAAACATTCTGACTTTGGCTTTTAGTAAAAATTTACAGCTTCCCCCCCATCCTGACAAGAACCAAGGCTTCTAACTTTTCCCTCTCTTTTTCCTTTCCTTTGTCTGAAAAGCTATAAAAGTGTTTATCATTCCCCCATTCAGTACTGGATACTTTGAGACGAGAGTCCTGTCCAGTCAATTAAACTCTCCAATTAAGAAAATATTAAAAACTCTTTAATCTCTATCTTGCCTCAGTTTCTCCAGCATTACAATAACACAAAGACAGAGATGGTATAAATCAACAATTACAGAACAACATGGTGTCTTTTTGAGATTTTACACAGGATAATAGAGCTTGCTGATTCCCAGAAAGGTGCTTGTTAAGGTCAGCAGTCTCTGAGGTTGTTGGTATTCCATTGGTTTTTTTTTTTTTTCTCATTTTTCAAGTCAGAAAGAAATTACTTTTCTGTTGGATACTCACTTCTAGAAGTAACATCTTTTCAGTTGGGACCTGTGACTCCATGATCATGACATATAACAGCAATGTTGGTGGTGTGGGGTCTGAACAAGTTTCTAGGCAGTTCCTTTCTTTGTTGACCTGAAGTAGATATTCTAGGCCCAAGGAAGATCTTTAAATTTAATATGTTACACCACTTGGGAAAAAATATCCTATA
Organism: Sminthopsis crassicaudata; assembly: GCF_048593235.1. NCBI lineage: Eukaryota > Metazoa > Chordata > Mammalia > Dasyuromorphia > Dasyuridae > Sminthopsis > Sminthopsis crassicaudata. The sequence continues at coordinate 504,192,671 of NC_133617.1, forward strand.
CACCTATTAAATGCAGTCCTTTATCTGGAAAAATTGAAGAATAGGAGTTACATAGTTCTTTCCTTGTTGTAGAAAGAAGCAATGATCCAAAAATGCTACAAACACAAAATTAAACAAACACACATTGCATGTATCAGAGAAAAAAAACAAAGATCTCTAATAGAATCAAATGGTATTGAAATAGAAATAAGCCACTAATAGAATCAAATTATATTGAAATAGAAATAAGCCATGATCTAAATCCTTTTCAATAGCTCTATAAAGATAGCCATTCTTGTTTTTCTGACATATCTTATGAGATCATAGGCAAGATCAGATTATGTAAAGTGTATGTGTGTGTGTGTGTGTGTGTGTGTGTGTGTGTGTGTGTGTGTACAGTGTCCATATGTGTGTGAAAGCTTTTGCCATCAATGCAATACAGTAAGCTAAAGAAAACCAGTGCCACCTAGGATCAAAATGTACATTTTCATTAACAAATATTGTTTTACTTTTAAGAATAAATTCACAACATGTGAAATACTATTAAATATTTTTATTATATTTAAGCTTTATTGAGAAAAGTTGTTGAGATAAAGTTAAAATATGAGCATAGTTGTGAAACAATTGTTTAGCTGCAAAGTAAGGATATGCTTGAATAACTGAGATAAACAACTTATGAAATCTTTAGAACAGACAGTTTAAATTGTGAGGAAATTGTTTAAACAATAGATGAATGATTACTTTTGTGATAAGACTTTCTGTGTAGGCTATGTAATCAATTGTTTTTCCTGCTTAAAGTGGCTGTATTTAAGTCCTAATAGGCCTATCAGTGTTTTTCCTATTTCTTACTGTTATATTTGGAAGCTGGGCATAATTTTCGACAATTATAAAAAAACTACTTTATGTTGGATGGCCTATATGCATGAAAATTCATTCACTAGAACCTCACTCCCATTTACTTACATTGTTAAGAGTTTTGTTTGGCTGTGATAGAACTAGCTTTTTAGAAACATTTTTCACAAAACTCAAGTTATGTAACCACTACATGCTACTTATAGTCTTGATTAGAGTTGTACTCTAAGTTGTACTCTACTGAACTGTAATGTGAGTCATATTTTGAACTCTGACTACCATATTATTGGGTAACCAAATTTGAGCAGCTACCTCAATATGAGAATAACTATACAGGAATATCTCTATGGTGGCACTAAAAAAACTCTTTTTAATATAGTGATTATCGATAGAACATGTGTTTTTTCAATAGAGATAGATAATGGAAGTATCCTTGAAGTCCTGAAGGATAACCTTATATTGTCATATAACCTGGAAAATTTTGTATGCTGCTTTGTAAATCTCAGATGAAATACAATCAGCATCAACAGCTTTAGCACACAAGAAGAGCTTTATGGCATTCAAAATTTCTTCAATTGAAAGTTTGGCTAGAGAGGGATTGGCTTTAATTTGAAGATATATAATCAATAGCTTCAGTGTTGATTGATGACAGTCTATCAAGAACATTATGGAAGTGTTCAGCTTATCTCTGCAGGATCATGTCCTTATCACTAATCAATGTCATTCCATCAGTACTTAACAGTAGTTCAGGTGTATCATAGTTCTTTGGCCCATAAATGGACTTCGGGGCATCATAAAAGCACTTTGGATTGCTACTATCATAAAACATAATTTCATTTACCTTCTTACTCAACCCAAAATCCTGCATCTCTCTAAGCTGTGCCTGAACTTTAGTTTTGGGGAGTTAAATGCTGCCTTCTTAGAAATGGATGGTAAACTTGCTGGTAAACCCTATGGTTTCACTTTTCTTTCAGCAATTTCTGAATTGCCCCATCATTTTTATAAAGCCAGTCGTGATGTTTGCCAGTGAGTAAATTACTCAGGTGAGTAAATGCAGTGCTGTGCACCAAATCTCTGAAAGCTGTCTACTCTTTTGTTACTTCAATTTGTGTCATGGGCTTTCCCACCAATTTAGCAATTAATTCTTCCTGCTAGGAGAAGTACTTTAATCTGTTGACATTAAGTCTTCTGATAATCTTGTCTTAAGATCACTGCTTTGTTGGAGTGGATATGTCTATGATCAGTCCAACACTCTGAGCCACATATTACCTTCATCACACTCATATCCTGTCTCTTCTTAGAATGACAAAGTTTGCTGTGAGGGTACATCCATGAAGTGTTACTACATTTAGTTAAACAGTGTTGATAATGAGGTGGTCGTGAGATGCATTAAGTTTTCAGTAATAAGTGACCATTGTTGTTGCTGTTTCAGATTCCATTCCTCCCAATGACTCTCTGGCATACCTGGCAGTGGGTACTGAATCTTGCCATAAAGTAACACAGATTTATAAGCTTGACTTTTTTTCAGCACATTGATGATAAGGGTCCCCAGGTCATCATAAAATTTTTCTTTGAAATTTTCAAGGTTTGTTAGTGGTAGCATATGCACTGATGATGGTAACAGAACACTTTTCTGCAAGTGGCAATCACATTTTTATGTCTGTTATTTACTTCTTTTGGAAAAAATATGAATTTGTTTACTTGATTAGTTTTGATTGCAAAACCTACAGAACATTGCTCCATTTCACTGTGATTGCTCCAGAAAAGATGTATCCAGCTCCAACTTTAGTATTCTGGCCTTCATCTGATAGGCTTATTTCATTCAGGACTGCTATTTGAATATGACACCTGCTTAGTTCTCTCACATGAGCTATTTATCTGTTAGGTCTAGTGGATTTAGTATTATCCACAAATATGTTCACATTCCACTTACAAATTGTGTGTGAAATCATCTTTGCAAAACTTTTTATACTTTTTTAATGTATTTCAACTGCAGGGTAGAACTCCCCCCCCCCCCACTTCAGTAAGCAGCCAGGATTGGGTTAAAAGGAACAATTTTAGGGGACCTTTTCTAGCTCTTTCCTCATACCAGGAGGTGAACAATGTGTTCTTAAAAAAGATTACTCACCAGGTTGAGGAAAAACCTCTAGCTTTAAAAATAACTTTTAAGTGACAGCTAGATAGTGCAGTGGATAGAGCACCAGCCCTGAAGTCAGGAGGAGTGAGTTTAAATCTGGTCTCAGATACTTAACACTTCCTAGTGTAACCCTGGGCAAGTCACTTAACCCCAATTGCCTCAGGGGAAAAAAAAGAAAAAGAAAAAAAAAACCTTTTAAAACATGACCTGAAAGATAGTATCTGAAAGGACATTCTCAACCTAGCCCTTTATGGAGGTCCCCAAGTTAAACAAAAAGAAAAAGAAAAAAGCTGCTCAGATACCCAGGGAGTTGCTAAATCCCTCTGCTTCTTTTGGTAAGATGACATGATGCTGCGGTACCTGTATTCAAGTTGTGACTACATCTCTCAGATGTACCTACTGCTATGACACTTGCCTTTTGCCATTGGACTCTGAGATAGGTAAAAGTGGCAAAATGATATGGGTGATGCCTTTTGATTTGTGAATAAATTGGATTTAAATGAGGCAGAATTGCATGAAGCTCTGGACCTTACTCTCTTTTTAAGAGTCATCAAAGAGACATCAAAGAGTCCAGTGACAAGACAAAGCCAAATCGACTAGTAAATGGTTCAGTATGTAGTGGATGACCTTGGTGTCTTTGAGGTCTAACCAAACACAACCAGTCCATAGAATCTTCAATTGCCTTTATGGCCACTGGAAAAAATAGTTCTCATCTAACCATTCTACTGGAGGAAGTCTTCACATTTTTGGGGTATACCTCCCCCCTCCCCAACTCACTGAAATGGTTAAGACTTCTTGTATGCTAAAATGGTTTACCAGGGTGTGCCTGCTGCACATGCTACAGCTTCTTGAAGCCACTGATGGGTGAGTCAGGTGGACACCAAAGATGGATGAGCACCCCTGAAAATGGCTTAGCAGTCCTCACACCAGAGGTGCTAGGGGTCTTCCTGGAACACACCTGTCACCCCTCTTGAAACCTAGCATTCTATCTACTGCATTATTTAGCTACTTTTTAGTTTTAATACCATACTTCTCCCAGTCCAAAATTTAGATACTATTTGAATTATCTAGATTTATCTCAATATAAAGCTTAGGTCCTGTTAGAATTTATTTGGATTTATCTCAGTCCAAATTTTGTCCTCCATTCTTCTTTACTTGGGGTTTAATCACTTATTTGTCTATGGGGAATTTATCTGGGTAAAAAGGGCATGATGTTCTGCATTAGACCATTTAGAGATGTACAAACTTTAGTTTGCCTACTCCCAACCAAGGTATTTATGAATAATAATTATGTGAGATGAAAATTCTAAATTTCTTAGATTACAAGTTTGGCTTAGTACCTCTTGCTAAAAAGACTTCTTCTCTTTAAAGGACTTATGGATGTCAATTAGTTGTAAGCCTGGGTAGCCAAACTATATATAGTGGTACCTCGATACCACTTATTAATTGGTTCCAAGGCATGATGAGTGGTGAAAAAGATGAGTACTGAACAAATCTTTCCCATAAGGAATACATTTCCAATTTGAAGCCTAATCATTCCTTTCTACCAAATTCCCACAAAAGGCAAGTGAGACTTCTGGCTGAGGAGAAATATGCTACTCTAGTCCAGTCCAATTGAACTCCTCCCTTTATGACCCAATTCTCTTTCTGAGAGGAACCTTGCCCTTTAGGCTTTCCCTTCACCTCACACTATTCAGGTTTCCTTCCTAGGTGGAGGCATGGATGTGGAAGCAGAAGCTATGGTGTGTGTCCTCCACTGCACAGAGCTCTAGCCCACGGGGCTTGGGACTGCAGCTGCCACAGACTCTTGAACTCCATCCTGCCCCACTGCCCTCATGCCGCTTCTCCTACTGGTGAGCACACGGGCCAGCTGCTTGGTGCCCCTTCCAGTGCTACTGTTTTGGGAGTTGGGAGACTATTTGCTGCAGCCACACAATCCTGCAGGAACTGCCTTGTGACCTGCCTGCTAATGTTCACAACCTCAGCATCATGGGCTCCAGCCTTACAGTCTTGAGGACCACTGCCTTCTCTGGGATGGAGCTAGTTGCTCTTAGCAGAGGGCAATAGCAGCAGTGGCAGAGGCTAGACAGTAAGGTGTGGCCAACCTCAAACCCCTACTGCTTAACTAAGACAACTAGTCCCAAACAAGCATCAAGTACTGAAGGACTCTTTCTTCTTGAAATGCTTCAAATACTGTTTAAGTTTTGAAACAGAGGAATGCCATTATACCATTGTTTATTACAAGAATTAATCTTTAACTTGGCTGCTTATTGTAATATAGGGCATGGTCATTAAAATGGTATGTATTTATTCTTTCCTGATGAAGGAGGTTGAATCAAGTTTGTGAGCTTCAAAAGGTTGGGAACACAATTAATTAAAATCCCACTGGAAATCATAGGTTATAATCAAGTCTAGACTTGTAAAAATAGTATGTTAGACAATATACAATGTCTAACATAATGTGTGGTTTTATAATAAAGAATTAAATAATGTGTCAAAATTTTGTGAACTCAGTGCCAAAGATGTAAAAAAAAGCAATTTCAGGAATAAAACATTACTTAATATAAATTTTTTAAGATGTGAAAATTTTTAGGTTTATTATATATTAACAATTTTAATTACTTTGTCACAATTAATTGACATATCACTGCTAATCCAGCTCATTATGTGTGTGTTTTTAAATTCAGGAATATATTTATACCTTATTCAATTTCCTTGATTTACTTAGGTTATATAAAATTCCACATTATTTCTGTCCATGTGTATTTTTATATATTTTTGTAAATATTTTTCCAAATATTCATCATTTCATTTAAATGATGAATTTTTAGCATATAGTTAGATAGCATAGTTTCTAACAATTTCCTTTATTCCTTTTTTTTGGTGATTTTTTTAATAGAAAAAAATTAAAGTTAATTTGGGTTTCTTTCTTTTAAATATTAAATTACTAAACAGTTTATTTTGTTTTATTAATTTTATTAACTTAGAAATTACTTCTGATTTTATTTGTCTACTTAATTGCTTTTAACTTTCAATTTTCCTTATATCTTTTCTGATTTTAAGTTGAGTATATTTTATAGATATCTGGGAATGAATTATTTATAGACATCTGGGAATAAATTAATAGAAGGAGATAGAAGATGAGGGTAATTATAAGAGTAACTACTGGAAGAGTTGAGATTGTGAAGAAATTAATGATATAAGCAGGATTGGTTTTGGTGAAAGCAATTGGTGAAAAAAAGCTATCTCTTCATCAGAAGTTAGAGTAAAGGAGATCTTAAGGGCTGAAGTCAAGAATTTTTTAAATATATGGGTAAGGAAGAAGAGGAAGATCATGACAAATCTTAATTTTCTTAGTAAAGAATGAAGCAAAGCACTATGCATTATGAGGAAGGAGTATGATATCAAATCAAGTAGAAAAGAATAATAATAAAAAAAATTTCCTTTGCTCTCAGTTGTTGGAATACATGGGGGAGCTGTTCAAATACACAGGAGCTACCTAACAGTAGCTGCTTGGAGATCCAATCCAGAATGGATCTCCTCTTGTGAGAGGATGATACAAGGAAACTGAGGGGCAGTTGCTGTTCTCTAACTGAGAGGCCTTTGTGTTGTCTGATCTCTCTCCTCTTCCCTCTGCCTCCAATTTATCTCATTCTGCAACACCTGTGTCAGCAAAGGCTGCCTTGCAACTCCTTCAGATGTTATGATTCACAGTTGTGGAGACTCTCAGGGAATTGACCTGTCCCTTAACACCCAGTTATGTTTATATAACCTAAAATTTTGAGGTGTTGTTGGGGTTCAAAAGGAGACCCCAAAAGGTTGGGGCTGTAGATTGGTGTCGCAAGGTGACTCAAAAGCATTTGCAGGCTTGAAGCTATCTCCAAGTCAAGGAAAAAAGTTTAATATAATTGTAATGCCAATTGAAGTAGACTAAGTTCCAAAGGATTTAGCAACTAACCAGAAGTAATGATACATTTATAGGACAAAGAGAGATCAAAGCTTCATGCTACTTATTTGTTAATTTTATGGCTTACAGATAAGTTTGAGTAGTATTCTATTCACTATTGTCTCAGGAACTTTGTTATCACTGACCAGCAGATTGTCTGACAGTCAACAATGTTTGTAGGACTATACTATAGTATTCCTAAGGCCAGGAGACTTTAAAATCATTGACAGACTGTTAAAACAATAGTTCTCTAAGGTAGGGGACCTCAGGATTACTGCTATATTTTCCTTAAAGTCTAGGAGAAGAAATATATAGCTATATTATTATATTTTTAAGACCAGAGATCATTGACAGACAGATTGTTAAAACAATAGCATTCTAAGGTCAGGGGACCTCAGGTTTACTGCTGTATTTCTCCTAGAAGCTATACCCCATGTACCCCATAAATATTATAAGTTGTTATTTATTTCTAGAGATAAATATTCAATAAGGAATTACACAAATTTTATAAAACATTTTTTCAAGTGTACATATACCAGTGTCATTGAGGATATATATCATAGGGTACAAATGGAAAAGGAGAGAAGGTAAGAACCTTTGGATAGTCATATTTTGGGGTAACTGTATTGACTGATCTTCAAGCTCTGGTAACATTGCAGTCTCCTAAGTGAAATTCATAATATTGTGAGAATTTGTCCTGTCTACACAGGAAAAACTAAGCAGGTAAAGAATATCTGATATCCATATTATGATATGTATGCAATTAGATAATTTAGGGAAATTGTTGATTAATACATATATTTTATATTGTTATAAAATGATGAGCTTTGCCTAGATTTGAATAAGAGAAAAAATATGGGCTAGATTTTTTTTGAGTTGTTTGATTGAATTAAAATTTCCAGAGCAATATCTTTATATATATGTATATGTGCCTAGAAGAAAAGGCTATTTTACTCTCTACATTTCAGTGGAGGAAATAAGTTGAGATCTTTTTGACAAAACATCTTGGAATTACAATTTGGTCTTTCTGTTCACAGTTGAGGATTTGTCTTAGCAGTATGCCTTACTAAATATTATGCAACAGAATTCATCCATGGCATCTCAGTATTTTCAAAGCTAGAGTTTATTAGGCTGGGATTAAGAACCATCCTTACACTTTACTGAGGTCTCATTCATGTGGAACTAGAGTAATTAGAAGTCTGGCTTTTGGAAGTATAACACTAAGTATCTATGGGATACCTCAAATTTCTACAATACCAGATATGTCCATTAAAAAACAAAACAGGTCAATTTTATGAGTAAGCCAGTTGATTATCCCTCCAAAAGTATAGGATAATCTAACTGAAGCTTCCTTTTCATTTGGTTATTTGCTGACTCTGGCTCTTTTGACCATAACTAATCGGTTATATTATTTTATTGTTCTTTATCTTTAGGAGAAAACTCAACAAATGACTTTAAACAAGTCTTTTCATGTTATGTAAAAAGTAGATATTTGGACTAGGTATTCTAGGGGATTTCTTCTAACTTTTAAATTCCATGACTAAGGAATGGCTAGGAGAAATTCTGTTTGGTGACAAGATCATTTTAATAGAATGTGCATTGTTGAGTCAGACTATGAATTGGATGTCTATCTCATTTACCACAATGAAATCTATGGCCAATCATTTTAGCAAATGGACAAATCTGCTATGATTTCTTTGATTCATACAAAATTCAAATTAGAGAAATGTGGTTTATCTTCAGAATACATTTTTGCTTTTTGAATACATGCTGACAACAAAATCTAACACATTATCTGGAAAGGGCCAATAAAACTTAAAGAAAACTGATTATATCCTACCAAAGATTTGGGACTCTGAATTCTGAAGAGACTGATGGCTCCTTGAAAATACATCTTTTGACCTAATCTTTTTAAAAGGATCAAAATGGAAAGATATCCTATCTGTTGGGTCATTCAAAGAACTTGATGAATATGATAGACAGCACTAAAATATGTTTGGTTAAACTATGCTTCAATCTACATCCTTTTTAGCATTTTTAAAATAATTTGTTACTTAATAAGAATTTATTGAATTGTAAATGATGAGTCCAACAAATCATGATGCAGTACTGTTATAAGTCATGAAGGTGAATTGTCTGGAATGAATTCCATAGGTTCAAACCATCTTCAGGTCAAGGAACAATGTTTTATTAAGATACTTTAATAAGAAGGCAAAGTTCCTTATGACTTGCAGTTAAGAAGGGGGAAGGTGGGACCTTTTATGGAAAAGGACCCAAAGCAAGGTATGCTAACTATACTAATTATGTGCATCAGTAAATCATCTGGTGATTGTGGTTATCCTATTTATACAAGATAGCCTTTGACGTCCTGTTATGGCTTAAGCTCCAAATAAGGTTGTACAGGGTCAGTGCAGGCTAGCTTTGTCTGTGCATGATAATTGTGTCAGTTCAAGATAATTCTATAGCACCAGCTTATTCCTGGGACATGTTCGATTTTCTTTTTCTGGGGTCTATATCATGAATGATGGAATGTCTTAATTTATGTGTGAATAAGATTTAAATGAAGCATAGCTTTGTAAAGTACTGATCTTCACTCTCTCTCCTCCAGTCATTGAAGTCCAGATGACAAGTGATGGCCTGGGAATGTAATGAATACATTGTCTTTTCTAAATTAAAGTCTTTTCCAGGCCTCAGTTTGCCTGATATAATACCATTCAATGACTAAGGGCTAGGTAAGAATTGAGACAAAGGATGATTTGATTTGCCTTCCCAAAAAATATCAATTTGGGAGAGGAAGATAAAGTTTCTGGCTGGAACAGAAAACAATTATTATTTGCACTCATTCTAATCCATCAGAACTTAAATTAGTAGCCATAAGGGATTGGGCTGGGGGTTATTATCAACTGTTCAAGAAAAGCCAGAGTGATTTGATTTTAAAGGCTAGTTAAGTAATTCCATTTAAAAGACAATGGGCTGGTCTAGAAAATCACTGCACTTCTTTAAAGCTATTATTTTTTAATCTTTTTTTTTTTTCAGAGCTATAGTTCAAGAAATCATAAATAAAGATTGTGGAAAACAAAAAGTAAATTGTTGTAGCTTTCAGAAAAGAAATTTAGCAACCAACTCCTCCCAAATATGAGTAAATTTTATAAAATATAAGCATCAAAAATTACATACCTACAGACAGAACACTCACATATAAATATGTCACTTTAATCAGAGAGAGGCAACACAGATGGCAGGAACTATGGTTGTGTGTAGCTGCAAAAGAGAGAACATATATCTCTAGCCTCATCTTCTACCTTTTTCTCACCCTTTGGTCTTTCTACTTTTTTTTAAAGCTACTTCTGGGAGGTTTACAAACCCCTTAATTTTTCTAAGGTGGCAACATCCACTCTCCAGGCTTGGGCTTTGATCTATGAATGACTATAAACACTCTTCTCTACCTGCAACCATGTCCAGGGCCTCTGTACTCCATCTATAAGATGTGGATAATAACAGCATCTTTTTCCCAGACTGCACTGAATTGTCAAAGCTGACAAATTGTCAGGGGTGACTGAATTGGCTGCTGCTATCAGAGCTCTGCTTGAAGACATCCAAGGCTAGGGAACCCACCAACACTAGATTAAATCACCTCTGGAAGTGTTTAGAGTACCAGTCCTAGAGTCAGGAAGACTTGAATTCAAATTCAGCCTCAAACATTTATTAGCTTTATGACCTTGAACAAGTAATTTAATCCTATTTGTCTCTGCTTCCTTATCTATAAAATGAACTGCAGAAGGGAATAGCAAACCACTCCAGTATCTTTACCAAGAAAACTTTAAATGAGATTATGAAGAATCAGACATGACTAAACCACAATGATAATCAGAGGGACCTCAGAGAGAGCACTGATGAGGAGGAATTGCTCAGAGGTACCACTTTTTAGTGGATCCTAATGATGGCAGTAATGTAAGAGCTTGAGACTATATGGGCCTTTGGGGGAGAAGGGTTATTCATCAGTAAAGGTTAGTATTTTCTATGAAGAGTGATTTAAATTCTATTTGTTTTCCATCATATAAGTAAACCTATTGTGTTTGTAAAGGAAATTAGAGATTAATCTTAGGGGTGGTGATAGTGGTAGTAATTTATCTTAATGGTAATGGTGGATGCTGAAGTTTCCAGGTTATGATTTGAAAGAAGGAAGGACCACAATGAGTTACAGAAGTGAGAACTCCTCTATTGAATCTTTGCTCTTCACATCAAGAGGGAACTCTGGAGGTGGAGCCAAGATGAAGCAGAAACTTGTTTCCTAAACTTTCCTCTAAATAACATTAAAATAACACCTTAAAATGAATTTGGGAGTAGCAGAACTAATAAAAGAATGGGGTAAAACAATTTTTCCAGAACAAAACAACTTAGAAGGCAGGCAGAAAAGGTCTATCCTACTGGAGTGATGGTGAAGTTCATTCTTACTTAGGCTGTATCTGGGCAAGCCAGCAGCAGGCATAGAGATGACTTAATGGAGGTGGCTTCTAGCGCTCTCAGCTCATATGTGGTCAGGAGATCTGATAAATGCTCTAAAGGTAATTATTTGGAAAATTTGGCTGACACTGAGAGCAAGACTCTGTTGCATTATCTTTATATTTCTGGGTTGTACTCCCAGGTCAAGAAGGAACACTAGCAGGAGTGGGAACCCCAATTATGGTTACAGGGAAGAAAAAAGTATTTTGGTTGCTCATAGAACAGAACATAGTCCAGGAGAGAAGTGACCACACTTCTCCTTAGACTATCCCATATTGGAAGAATTAAAAAGTTATAGACCTCCAAAACTAGCTCTGAAAAGAGTGTTATGCCATAGTTTCCTTGAGCTGTTCTACCTCAGTTTTCCTGCACTAGTTTTTTTTCTTATTGTCCTGACTGAGTTTCCCTGAATTGTTCTATCTCAGTTTCCTTAACTGTTCTGCCTCAGTCCCTTTAAGTTGTAAAACCCCCCTGGTTCATTAAGACTGAGGACAATTTGCTCTAAGGTTATAAATTGTCAATGGGAGAGGAGAAGCAGATCAGACATCCTGGCTCTGCCTTCAAAGAATTTGTAACACTGTCCCTCTAAGAGATAAGATCATCCCGGATACTTCAATTGACATCCTTACTTCTGTTTATTCAAACATGACTGGTTTTCAGTAAGATTTTATTGCTTTCCCCCATCCTGACAGAACCAAAAGGTTCTGTAAGAACTTTTCCTGCTCTTGTTCTTTCCTTTGTTTGAAAGCTATAAAAGGGTTTGTCATTCCCCCATTCATCACTGGATACTTTGAGACAAGAGTCGTGTCCAGTCAATTAAACTCTCCAATAAATAATTATTAAAAACTCTCTGATCTCTATCTTGCCTCAGTTTCTCCAGCATTACAAGAGCAGCATAAAAAAATTTTTTTAAAAGCTTGGGATAATGCCATCTCCAACGTAGGAGCAGAATCTAATTTTAACATAAATTTCAAAATAAAAAAAAATGTCTGGAAATATGAGCAAATAGAAAAAAATCTGACCATAGAAGGTGACTATGGTGACAGGGAATTTCAAAGCAAAACCTCAGAAGATAACAATGTCTAAATAGCCACTTACAAAAGGTCAATACCTTATTGAAGGTATAGGCCCCCAAAAGAATTCCTAGAAAAGCTCAAAAAAGATTTAAAAACTTATATAAAAGAGGTAGGAGAAAAAAATTGAGCAAAGAAATGAGAGCAAGGCAAGTAAGTCATAAAAAAAAGAGTCAACTTCTTGGCAAAGGAGAAAAAAATACTGAATAAAGTAATACCTTAAGAAATATAATTGATCAAATGGAAAAAGATGTGTAAAAATTCACTGAAAAAAGAGAACTCCTTAAAGAGTAGAATTGGATAAATGAAAAGGAGATACAAAAGCTCACTGAATAAAAATAATTCCTTAAAAACTAGAATTAGGCAAGTGGAAATTAAGGATTTTAGGAGATCTCAAGAAACAATAAAACAAAATCAAAAGAATGAAAAAATAGAAAAGGTGAAATAACTCATTGGAAAAACAACTAACTTGGAAAATAGATTGAGGAATAATAATTTAAAATTATTGGAAATTATATTTCAAGAAAATAACAAGGAAAACCGTCCTATATACCCTAGAACCAGAGGATACAATAGAAACAGAAAAAAGACTGAAAAAATTTGCAACATGAAAACTATATATAGCCAGTGTGTGTGTGTGTGTGTGTGTGTGTGTGTGTGTGTGTGTGTGTGTCTGTAGAGGGAAGTGGGGGAGAGCCAAATTCTAGCATTCCCAGATCAAGAAAAAAATATTACAAGAAAAAAATTATAATATGGAACTACAGTTAAAAGACATGATTTAGCAGCTTCTAATTAAAGGATTAGAGACCTTAGAATGTGATAGCTAGAGGGAAAAGGAGCTAGGATTACAATCTAGAAGCAGTTATCCAGTAAAACTGAATGTAATCCTTGGGGGGGAGGGGGAGAGAATGGATACTTAATGAAATAGAGGACTTTCAAGCATTCCTAATGAAAAGACCAGAGCTGAAAAGAAACTTGACTATAAAATGCAAGACTGGAGAAGCATAAAAAAGGTAACAGAAAAGAAAATTTTGTAAGAAATTAAAGGCAAACTGTTTACATTCCTATAGAGAAATAGGAGGAAAGGATAAAAGGAGAGATAAAGAAGGGAAGCTAGATTGGGGGAAGGCAGTCAGAAGAAAACACTTTTGAAGAGGGGACAGGATGAAAGAAGAGAGAGAAGGAAAAAACAGAGGGGGAAAGCATGATAGAGGGAAATAGACAAAAAGTAATTATAATTGTGAATGTGAATAAGGTAAACTCACAAATAAAATGAATGTGAATAGAAGAGTGCATTAAAAAACCAGGATCCTACAATATCTTGTTACAAGAAAGATATTTGAAATAAAGAGATACACACAGAATACAGGTAATGAGCTATAGCAGAATCTATTATGCTTCACTTGAAGAAAAAAATAAACATAGGGGTAGGAATCATGATCTTAGGCAAAGCAAAAATGTTTAAAAATAGATCTAATTAAAAAAGATAAGCAGGGAAATTACATTTTCTCAAAAGATGTCACAATGAAGTAACATCAGTACTAAACATACACTTCAACCCCTTCCTCCAGTACCATTATATATATGGTGATGTGTGTGTGTGTGTGTGTGTGTGTGTGTGTGTGTGTGTGTACCAAATGGTATAGCATATAAATTCTTAAAGGAAAACTTAAATGAATTACAGGAGAAAATAGTAAAATTATGTGAGTGAATGATCTCAAATTTTCTTTCTTGGAATTAGATAAATCTAACAAAAAATGCACAAGAAGTTAAACAGATAAATAGAATTTTAGAAAAGTTAGATATGCCAGACCTCCAGAGAAAATTGCATGGAATTATAAAGGAATATACCTTTTTCAGAGCAGTACATGGCACCTTCACAAAAAAAGGGCATTAAAAAACTTACAACCAAGGCAGAAAAGCAAAAATATTAAATGTATCATTTCCAGATCACATGACTTATCTATTCTCAGTCATATAATTATCTAAGGTAATTCTGAAAAACTCATAATGAAAAATATTATCAATCTCCAGAGAAAGAACTGATGGTGATTTAATGCAAATCAAAGCATTTTTTAAAGCTTTAAAAATTTTCCTTCTTTTCTTTTTTTCCCCCTCTCTTTTCTTTCATAACATGACTAATATTGAAATATGTTTTTCATGACAGCACATGTATAACTTATATAAAATAATTTTCCTCCTCAATGAGGGGAGGGATATGAAGAACATTTAGAACTCAAAATTTTAAAAAATCCTAACAATTTTTATATGGAATTGGAAAAAATGAAATAAAAATGTAAAAAAAAAAGCTAGAGAGAGCCTCTGACTCAAGGGTGACATGCAAATGCTATAATTAGAATAAGCATTCTATTCCATCTCTAAATCCTGAGTAGAAAGGATCAGCTCTAGTCTTATAAAGTCTAACTATACTGTAATATTTTATTGTTTGAAACATGCATATAGAACATGATGGAACATGCTACTATATTTATCACTCCACATATTTTTTCATTACTGAAAAATGAACCCCTTTGCTCTTTTCTTGGTCTTCTGGCACCTCTTTATTTTCCCTTGCATTTTTTTTTTTAGTTTTTATTTTCCTTATGTGAATTTATTTGTAAGTAGAATTAAATAACAAATACAAAATGTAAATGCATTTGTTAGCACCTGGTGCCATTGTTCTGAGTGAAGTTCCCTTCCCCCATGATTGTCAATCTTCTCCAAACTAAATATAACACAATTGATTTGTCATTTAAAAAAAGAGAAGACTCATAAAATGCATTTCGATTAGTTTTATAATCAAAGGCACAATTAATCTGTCTTTTGAAATTTTTCCCAGCAAGAATTCTCATTTTGTTGCTCTGTGTGTATGTATGTACATAGGTTTAAAGCAAAAGCAATGGATACTTATTTTTTTCCAATATGCCTTACCACTAGATTGAATATATATTATGAGTCTGGTCTAAGTCTGACTTGTTATTTAATTATTTTTCTTCCAGCTATTTCCAGGTGGTGTTTGGTGCATTTTCCCATTTTTAAAAATATGGATTTCTTTTCATGAGAATAGAAAAAACTCTGGATTTCCTTATCTTTCTAAAATAATGATTATTAGTCTGCTGTATTCACTTGGGTACTTTTGTTACATCTTATTGATTGTATTTCTTATTTGTCTCTTCTACTTTAGAACTCTGTATAGAATGGAGAAATATGCTATAATCTAAGGTCTTACAGCAAAATCTTTAGCCTGATAAATAATTTATTTGGGGAAGCATTGTGAGGTTAAATTAGGGCATCTTTCTGAGTAATCAGATAAAGAATTTAGAAGATTTTAAAAATATATATATTTAAGAATCTTAAATGAGTTGTGGCTTTACAATATTCACAGGGTTTTTTTTTTTTTTGGATTTGTTTTGTTTTTTCCTTCTTATAGAAAGAACTTATACTTTTTTTCATCAGCACTTATGCCACAAACCTGAAAGCAGGCAAATAGGACTTTACATTGTGGTTCAATTCCATAATGAAAATAGTAGAGCTAGGAGAAATGGAAAAAAAAAAAAGTCTTTGATATGACATTTTTGGGAGGTTTGCCTAAGATGGGATAAGGGAAAGGACATTGAGAGGAAACAAAATAAGTCAGTTCAGTTCATTTCAATCTAGACAAATTCTGCAAGGTGTTAGGTACTATAACAGGCCCTGGAGGATACAAAGAGAAAAAGAAAGCAGTTTCTATCTATAGAAGCATGTTGAAAAAAATAGTTACACATTGCTTTTGTTTTAAACCTATGTACATACATATACACAGAGAAACGAAATGAGAATCCTTGTTGGAAAAAATTTCAAAAGAAAGATAATTTCTATCTTTATATGCAACACTTGCATGGGGTGAATGATTCTCCATGGTGCAGTACAGCACACCTCTCAAATATGGTATATGAACATTTCTGTATTCTCTGGGGTGGACTCAATCCAATTGGATCTCACAATGGAAGGTTTAGGTTTCTCAGAGAAAACCCAACATCACAAAATTACCCTCAAAATATCATAGTATAGATAATTCTGGGAAGATAGCGGAGGAGGTCAGAAAATTCCAAGTTCTCTAAAATTTCTCCACAAACAAGACAAAAAGACACATTAGGGTGAACTTAGAGCAGTAAAAATAAAAAAGAGTGGAGCAGAATAGTGGTTTTCCTGGGAGGGACCTAGATTTGGCCAGTGTGAAATGTAAACACTTCAAGGTAGTTCCATGAAATAGTGAGCCCTGGGACTGGCTGAATTGGAAGATAGCTTTAGCCTTATCCACAAAATTTTACCTCCAGGACAGTGTAGGTGGACAGGCATCTGAGTAGGGGAAGATTGAGAGAATCTTTGCTGATAAGGGACACCAGGCCAAGAAGTGGTTCTGGGTGAAAGAAATGGAAAAGAAAATAAAAAAAAAAAGAGAGCAAACCAAGAAAAACAAGAAGATTATGGAAGAAAGTCAACCAACTGGAAAAGGAAGAAAATAATTGAAAATTAGAATTGATCAAGGGCAAGCCAGTGAAGTTATAAGACCAAGAAATAATAAAACAAAATATAAAGAATGAAAAAATAGAAGGGAATATGAGATATCTCACATTTGGAGAACACATCAATAAGAGAAAACATAAGGATAATCTGACTACCTGAAAGCTATAATTAGAAAAAGGATCTTGATACAATAAGACAAACAATTAAAGAAAATTGCTCTGAAGTGTTAAACAAGAGGGGAAAGTAGATATAGGAAAAAAAATCTACTAATCACAGATTTAGTAGAAAGAGATCCTACAAGGAAGATTCGTAGGAATATCATAGCCAACTTTTGAAACTCCCAAGTCAAGGAAAAAATATTGCAAGCAAGAAGAAAAAAAACATTTCAAATATGTCAGAGCCACAGTTAGAATCATGCCATATGTATCACTGGCTACATTAAAAGACCACAGGTATGGGAACATTATATATTGAAGAGGAAAAGAGTTAGTGTTGTAGCCAAAAATATCATACTAAATTTAAGCATAATCCTGAATGGGAAAAAAAAAAAAAAAACATTGTTAATGAATTGCCAGACTTTCAGGATTTTGTTGCAAAAAGACCTGACTTGATAGAAAACTTGACATATAAGATCCAAAAGAAATACAAGGTAATCACCAAAGACTAATTACAAGAGACTCAATAAGGACAAACTGTTTACTTTTTATATGTGGAAATGTAAGCTGTAAGTCTAAAATTGTTGTTAATAATTGGGTAGTTCCAAAGAAATACTGGAGTAGAATGGGGTATGATATGATTTTAAAATGCAAAACCATTTTGGCAAAAAGTAAAAGTGTAATTATCTTATGCAAATAAGGTACAAGAAGAAGAACTGACACAAAAGAATTATGTGTGTGGGGGAGGGCTGCTTGTTCTGGAATCCTACTCTTATTAGAAATGGGTGGAAAAGGGAAATATATATGTATATATATATATATATATATACACAAGTTTTCTAAATTAAAAGAGAAATAAGAGGATAAGGGGATAGGGAAGGGGGAGAGGATGAGGGAGGAATTTTTGGAGAGAATCCTAATCAAATCAGATCTGGGTGAAAGAAACAATACGTACATTTAGAAGGGAATAAAAGTTTTCTGAATTTAAAAAGAAATAAGAGTGTGAAAGAATAGGATGGGAATATAGAAAGGTATGCAGATTAATGGGAATGGGATAAAAAAGGAACAATATATGTATTTGGAAGAATATAAAAGTCTCTAAATTAAGAATTAAGAGGATAAGGGAAAAGGGTAGGGGAGAGAGGATAAGAGGATTGTTTGAGATTGTTTGTAAGTAATAGGTAGGCAAAGAAGTGAAGAGAAGTAAAGCAGGGGGATCAGGAGAGTAGGAAACAAGATACACACAAACATACAGATCAGTAGTAGAATTTGATAGGTTAAAAAAAAAAGCAGTAGTACTTATAATCTCAGCCAAAGTTAAAGTTAAAATAGATTTAATCAAAAGAGAAATAGAGAAACTAAACTATATGTCAATCATATTAACATTGTTTTAGACTACTTAAAATAATTAGACATTATTTCCCCTACAAATCTGCTCATGGTCTACAATAACTTTACTGAAATCCTTTTGGGTTAGTCTGCCAGAGTCTATCTCGCTGTGTCTTTCCTCTCATCCCCCACCATGCCTCATGATGTCTTTCTCCTTACTATAGCTAACTCTGGTTAGTCCGCTAAACTCTTCTATGGATTTAACCTGCCAGACAATGGTACACTCATATCTCATGACATTACTTTAGTAGGTTCTTCCAAATTCCTTTCCTTGGTAACCCTATTGCTCTCCCAAATATATTTCATATTTGCCATTCCTGGTTCCTGTTTTACCTTTTCATTTTTGTCTGTAACCTCTTCTCCTAAATAAATGTCTCTTTTGGCAAAGAGAATGGCCATTGGGAATTTGTTACATGTTTATTTTGAATGAGGAATTGCTACTCTGACCTCGTCATAAGGAACTTACCAGGAGGAATTTTATGATTCTCAAAGCATTTTACATATATTACCTCATTTTTATCCACTCAAAAATCCTTGAAGGTTTATATTTTTCTTATCCACATTTACAGATAAGGAAACTAAACCTAAGATAAAGTAATTCACCCAGTATGACACAATTTGTAAATATCTGAGACAAGCTTGAAACTCAGGACTCCAAGTCCAACACCATTCTCTAGGATAGATACTCAGTTGTTTAGGTAAGGAGATTCCAATATGCTGCTTATAGCAAGTAAGATAGAAACCTATGCAGATAAACAGCCTTCTCTGCAATTTGTAATTTTAGACAATTGCTTTGGGACCCTAAGGAATCATGTGACTTAGTTATGGTCATACAGTCCAACTTAAGCCCAGGTTTCTCTGTTTAAGGCAGCTAAAGTGACACAATAGAGAAAGAAACTAGCTTTGGAGTCAGGAAGATTCAAGTCCAAATTCAGCCTCCGGTATTTATTAGCTTTGTGACCCTGGTCAAACTAACTAAACCCATATACTTCAGATTCTTCAACTGTAAAATGGGGATAATAGAGAAACTACCTCCCAGGTTGTTATAAGAATCAAAGGAAACAGTATTTGTAAAGTGACACATAAAAGATCCTAAATAGATCTTTATTTCTTTCCCTTGTCTCCCATTCAGACATTATCTCCCTCTCAATGGAAAGGTACTGCATTTATAATGACAAGATTCTGTCAGCTACCGATGAATGGTCTGTTAATATATTAGAGATGAACGATATTTACATGTCAGACCACTCTGACCACCTTGTATTCTCTGGTATGACAAAAAAAAAAAGTTATAACCACTTTTACAGAAATGATTAGTATGCAAAAGTTTCAGGCAAAAACAAGAAATTTACTTTGTGGATCAAACTTAAGTGGTGTGAAAACATTTTCAGTTAAAAATCAATAATAAAAGGAAAAATAATAGTAAAGTAGAAAGAACCCTGGATATGGAAACAGAGGACCTATATCAGTCCAGTTATCTATTTTGTTCACATGTAAGTGGTGAAGTCTTGAGTGTGGTTGGCAGAGAGGGACTGGAATATTAATGGATTCACTCCTCTAGCAAGTAGGGAGGGGTATGAAGGAGAATGAGTTTAGCCTTATAATCCCCACTGTCTGAGTAGGTCGTAAATAGCCCAACCTTGCTGTGTCTGGTGAGAAATCGAAGTTAGGTCAAACCTTGAGGTTGAATTTCTCCTATATGTGTATCCATGGCTCATGCTATCTTTGTTGAATCCCTCCTGGAGTTATAGCCCACCATGGCACTCTTCGTTGTGGTGACTTGCTCCCTCCCTCCCCCCATGTCACATGGAGCCTCTCCTCTCATTCGCTACTATCCCTCTATTCTTTACTTCTTCTTATAGTTAACTTACTCTTTTAGGATGCTAAACTAAACTTCTCTATAGATTGAGCCTGCCAGTGAAGGGCATCCTCCAATCTTATTGGGTGTTCCCTTTTCCTCGGTTAATTGTGAGTTCTACTGGGGAACTTGTCTTTTCCATTATTAATTATTAAAACCCCTTTCCTTGCTAACTATTCTATTTCATATTTATCATTCCTGATACTTACTGATTGTATCTCTATTTTGTCTGTAGCCAATTTTCCTAAATAAACTTACCTTTTGCCAAAGAGAATGGTGAATTCTTCACATGACCTAACTGCAACATTTGTTATCTGATCATTTCGTGCTAAATCCCAAACATATCATTTAAAACTAGAAATTGCTCTACTAAATCATTTCATAAGCATGTATACAATGATTCTTTCTATAGACTAGAACCTTCTTGAAGTCAAGCATTGATTTATTTATGGATTTTGCTGCAGTATCTAACTCTAACTTGCCTAGCACATATTAAGTGCTTAAAAATGCTTATTGATTAATTAACCATTTCATTACTATTTACTAGACTTTTGCAAGTCTCAGGGCCTCATTTTTCTCATCTACAAAATGTTCTCTAAGGCTCTTTCTAGTCTAAGTCCTATGAAGTAAAAAAAAAATCATGATATTAAAGCTTTCTTAAGAATAGCACATTCTTAACAATTTTCTCAGGGGAGAATAAGGTTAAAGGGAAAGAAGTCAAATATTTAGGGTCCTGTTTTAAATAGGCTTTTAAAGTCACTTTGAATTAAATGAGACCTGTTATAACAAGACTTCTTTGTAGCATCTCAAGTTTCTCCCACACTCCTTGACATTTTTGGATTTTATTTGCACTCTCTGTATCTCTTGTGTTCTCAGGAGAGAACTCGCCCTATTCCAGTAAACCAGGATGCCAACAATGAGTTCCACATGAATCATGCAAATTTCTCAAATTTCATTTTCACAGAAACTTCTGGATGACTTTTGCTTAGCCCTATCTACTGTCCACACCTCTAGGGAATATAGTCAGAGGGCAGGAGAAAATGAAGGCAAGATCAGGCCCACCAAGAAAAAAGGCATTCTTCATTTCAATAGGCACTTTATGCTATTCAAAAAGGAGCCCTTTGAAAGCTTTCTCCTCTGGAACAATGCCACTTGAACTACTACTGTGCAGGGAGAAGAGGAAAGCTGAATTGAGCTAAATCAAACTAAACCAGTACTGCATTTACCCCAATATTAGCCCTGAAGAGGATTTTGGCTGAATTGTTTGAGGTCAACTCAAAAAAAATCCTCACACTTCATCAGTATTTTGTAGTCACTTGATTCTTTGGTTGTGTTTTTCAACCAGACAGACACAACACAGTTTCATATGTGTGTGTTTGTGATATATGAGCATTTATTCATTAAATATCTGGATTGAATATCCAGAGAATATTAAAGTTCAGGATTTTCCCTTAAGGATGCTAAAGTTGACTTTCCAACTAATATCCTATTTTATTCCCATTTTTGGTCATTGGAATTTGTGGAATGTATCTCTGTTATGAAGAAAATTGTTCCTCTTTGCTAGCAGTGGGAAAAGTGTAAAAGAAATAAATACACTAGTTTTAGGAGTTATAAAAATGTAAGGAGGTGAGAGAAAGGCATCCTGTTATTATGGTTTAGGGGATACCTTTGGGAGAGTGTGCCTTCCAATTTCAGGAACCCCCAGGCTATCAGCATAAGTGGGAAACAGGATCCAGATTGACAGGCAAGAGTTCATGTTTAATTTGAATCCATAAATGTATATTTACATAGCACTTCATTTACCTGACATTGTGGAAAAGTGAGTTTTCCAGATAATTTGATCCCCCTAAGCATCCAAATTTATTCAACTTTAATTATTTTGGATGGAAATCTTTCTAAAATGTATCATACCCCTTCCTTCAGATCTATTTAATATCAACAATTCCTTTTTATTGGTTTGATAGTTTTTTCCAAAGATGCAGATGCCTGCCAGATGGACTTGCACATCTTGTGCAGTTTTTATCCAGATCCATCCAAAACTTTGAGATGGGGTTCTACCTAGCATGGTCTGCAGACCTTCCTCCCTTTTTCTCTATGTTGCAAAGTAACCAATGTAACACACTGGCTGTCCTGTCTATCTGTTTTTGCTTTGTGGCTAGCTTATCTTTCTTACTATCAAATAATTTCATGATGGTGTTTTTCAGAGTTGGTTCTTTTTTTTTTTTTTTTTAATTTCTCATTGATTGTAGCTTTACCAGATGAGGCATGTGCATGTTTATGCCCACTATACACAATTTCATAGTTTTTCATGTGACACATTTTTTATTTTTAAATTCCTTTAAAGTACTAGTATTCCACGTCACACTGCTATATGTAATAGTGGTAGGGGACTGGAAGGAAACAAGAATTTTATTAAGCACTTATTCTGTGCCAGACACTGTGCTAAGAACTTTTCAAAAACTGATTTGGTAAAATGTTAGTATTGACAAGTCAAGTCTTCATTTTCACAGGAAGCTTAGGGTCAGTATATGACCTTTGAAATTTGTGTAAAACAATCCACCCACTTACCTCCTTCTGTTCAACTTGAGCTGTCCATTTGTACCATTGTCTGTGTCATACATACTACTGGACAGACTCTATAGTTTGTGTGTCTAAATATGAACTAAAATCTGAGCAATAGACATTTGTCACCCATTTAGTCTTTATAGATATTGGTTATGTTGTGCCTGATTGTGACTCCATTTGGTTTTTTTCAAAGATACAGGAGGGGTTTGCCCTTTCCTTCTCCAGTCCATTTTACAGAAGAAGAACCTTTCAGTGACTTGCCCAGAATTATATGTTCAGTAAGTGTCTGAGATTAGATTTGAATGCAAATCTTCCTGATTGCACACCTGGTATTCTATGCATTGTGCCACCTAGCTGTGGACAACCAAATTCTTTGAACGATTATAGATTTCTTCTGGGAGGCTTTGTAATATCTTGGGCTGCCTTAATGCAATCAACACAAGCATCATCCATAAAAAGAAATATTTGGAAAGACCTTTCTCCACAAGCAATCCCTTTTTGACCTAAACTCTGCACTGCATCTCCTCCATTAGTGACAAATTCCTTTGGTGAACAGATAGCTTCCTTTTTGCCTTGTCAGATGCTTTTTATTACAGAGTAATTAAAAAATCAATTATTTTTATTATGGTTTCCAAGGAATCTTAAGTGATTTTTGCTATATAAATTTGAAGCAGCTAGATTGTACAAGGATAGTAAGCTGGTCTCAAAGTTATCATCTTAAGTTCAAACAAAATCTCTATTTCTAGTTGTGTGATTCTGGGCAAAAAACTTACCCCTGTTTGCCTTAGTTTCCTCATTTGTAAAATGTGGCAAACTACCCCAATATCTTTGCCAAGAAAACCCCAAATGGGATCACAATCAGACAGAACCAAAAAACAACTGAACAACAACAGCAACAAACATAAAAACTTTAAGGAAGTTACTTTAATTCCTCAGTATTTCTGTTGCCAACTAATTCAATAAATTGCAGAGAATGTTCTGTTCTACCTTCATGATTGGAGTTTTCTTATGTGAATGAAAACATGCATCTAGTCTTAGTCCCTACATTCAAAATAAAGAATCTCCAGGGTCCAAAATTTGAGCAAAAAGTTAAGTGAATGCATTGGGAACAAAGAAGAAGGTAGTCCACAGATGAACACCTGGATGGATGTTAGGGTGTGCAGTTCTAACCAGAGAGAAACTGTTAAGTTTTCAGTGTGAACATTCATTTAGCTAAAATCAGCAGCTGCAAATCAGGGCTTGAGTTATTGTTTAGGGTAGGTAGGTCACCCAGTGGATAAAGCTTTGCCTGCACTGGAAGTCCTGAATTCAAATTTGTCCTCATATACTTACTAGCAGTGTGACACTGGGAAGTCACTTAACCTTGTTTGCTTCAATTTTTTAATATGTAAAAGTGAACTGAAGAAGGAAATGTCAATCTATTCTTGTATCTTTGCTAAGAAAAGCCAAAATGAGATCATGATAATTAGAACAAAAGTGAAATGACTGAGCAATAACAACAGAGAGAGGACATCTTCTTGAAAAGAGCTCTTAACAAAGCATTTTTTCCCTTTTGTAGGATCAGATACTTTTTTTTGGTAACCAATAGAGAATATACATAATAGGGTTTTATGTTTTCTACATCTTTCAGATTACTGTGAAATATAAAAGATATGGTCCATTGTGGGATTCTCTTCTGTGATAGCCAGCTTGTTTCTCATTGTTCTCATTGAGGAATGTTTCCAACTTATGTGTGGATTACTTCCCAAAAGAATTTATATAGATGAAAGAGTGTGCATTTGGTCAGTAATGAATGAAGGTCCAAATTTTTTTTAACATACTTTTGGCAGCTACTCATTCAGATATTTTGTATATGAAAATTTCAAAACATACACAATTGTATTGTCTCCATAGTGGGTGCCCTTAATGTAAAATTGACCTACCCTAGCTATTTTTCCTCTCTTTGTCTTCTTTGATGACATGTCTCTTTATAAATGCACCTAATTCTGTGATGTTAGTTTGTTTCCATTGTCATTGATGCAGAAAAATTTAATATTATTATTTTTGCAATTCTCTCGCATTTTTATTCTGTTTGTAGTGTTCTTCTATTTTTTAAATAATAGCTTTTTATTTTCAAAATATATGCAAAGATAGTTTTCAACATTCACTCATGCAAAACCTTGTGTTCCAAATTTTTCTCCCTCCCTTCATCCTCCCCCAGACATTAAGTAATTCAGTATATGTTAAACGTATACAGTTCTTCTATACAAATTTCCACATTTCTCATGCTGCACAAGAAAAATCAGATCAAAAAAGAAAAAAATGAGAAAGAAAACAAAAAGCAAGTAAACAATAACAAAAAAAGTGAAAATGCTATGTTGTGTCCCACACTCAGTCCCCACAGTTCTCTCTGTGAATGCAGATGGTTCTGTCCATCACAAGTCTATTGGAATTGGTCTGAATCACCTTATTGTTGAAAATAACCATGTCCGTCAGAATTGATTGTTGTATAGTCTTGTTGTTGCTGTGTACAATGATCTTTTAGTTCTATTCACTTCACTTAGTGTCAGTTCATGTAAGTCTCTCCAGACCTCTCTGAAATCATCCTGCTGGTCGTTTCTTACAGAACATTATTATATTAATATATTATTATATCAATATATTATTATATTATAGAATATTATTATATTCCATGATATTCATATACCATAACTTATTCAGCCATTCTCCAACTGATGGGCTGTTGGATATTCAGTTTCCAGTCCAGTTCCTTGCCACTACAAAAAGGGCTGCCACAAACATTTTTGCACGTGTGGGTTCTTTCCCCTTTTTTATGACCTCTTTGGGATACAGACCCAGTAGAGACACTGTTGGATCAGAGGGTATGCATGGATTGATAGCCTTTTGGGTATAGTTTCAAACTGCTCTTCTAAATGGCTGGATCAGTTCACAAATCTACCAACAATGTATTAGTGTCTCACTTTTCCCCATCTCCTCCAACATTTGTCATTATCTTTTCCTGTCATCTTAGTCAATCTGACAGGTGTGTAGTGGTACCTTAGAGTTGTGTTAATTTGCATTTCTCTGATCAATAGTGATCTAGAACATTTTTTCATATGACTAGAAATGGTTTTAATTTCTTTGTCTGAAAATTCTCTGTTCATATCTTTTTACCATTCATCAATTTTCCCTTCCATTTTAATATCTGAATATGCTTGGAATGACTTTGTTCAATTATATATCTTCCTAAATTTTCTTTAAACTGGCCTTCCTCTTCCCTGTTTCTCTGGCTTTTATGAGGTAATACTATTTATAATTTTCTGTCATCCTGTTAATCTGATCTTACAAATAATAAATTCTCCCATGACCATGTACTAAGTGGTCTTATACTGTTTTTTTTTGTTATTAAATCTATTCTATCTAGTGTTGCCTCTTGCATTCCTGTCAGGTTGCCACTTAGCATCATAGGAAAAATCCAACAATGCAATCAAATTCAACAAGAACAATAAACATTAAGTGCTCACTATATACAAAGTCCTTTATTAATAGATTTTTATTATGTTTTATTAAAAGCAAAAAAGGAAAATAGTCCCTGTTACCAATAATTTTTCTAATGGGAGGATGCAACACATAAACATGTAAGTATATATTTGACCATTTGAAGCTTAATAGATTATTCATATTTAGGATGATAAGGAGAGTCTTCCTACATGAGTTGATAGATAGCTCAGCCTTGGAAGAAGCTAGGAATTTCCACAAATGGAGATGAAGAGGGAGTACATTCTAGGAAATGGTGACTGCCTGTATAAAAATAGATATCAGATGATTTATCAGAATGAGGCCTTTAGGTATTAGATATTATTTAATTCAATTCCCTCATTTAAAGATATATGAACTGAAAAAACATGACAGTTCCATTGTAGATTGTTTTTTCTAATATTTTTTAGATATGAAGACTAGATTTTTTTTAAACTATAATTTTAAGAGTTGTGTTGGGAATATGCACAAGAATAGATAGGTTATTAGTGAGATATTCTGGGACATTCCTTTAAGAAGAGCTTTAAAGAATTGATTTGGAGGCATTTATTTTGATGATGCAGAGGGCATTTTTTGCTTCTTTCTTGTACTAGAGAGATGGGATAACTAAATAAATGGTCCCTGGATAGTCAAAGTACTATTAAGCTTGGCAAAAATGAAATAAGTGATTCTTAGTTTGAGTCATTTCAAATAAAGCACTCTAATATGAAAGAATCCAGATTTTGCCTGAAACAGGTAGATGTATCCACACTTAAATTGTTCTTTAAAAAGAATAACACTTAAATAAATCCATTCCTTTCCTATTCAACCAAGATTTGATGATGTCTTTTGATCCAATTCTTTCACACAAATCATATTTAGTGACATGTTAAATACTAGATTTTTGCCATGCATTTTTCTATTGCCTTTTAGGTTATTTGTAGTTTTAATTCTTCTCACACTTCTGATGTTTTAGGATTTATAGCCATAAAATATCCCTGAAAAATATTGGTGCTAAAGATGTAGGTTTTTATAGGAGTGAACAGTTTGCTATCACTCAGTCAAAAATGAGAATTGATATCAGTTAGTCAAAAAGCATTTATTAAGCTCCCACTATGTGCTATGTTCTGTGGGGGAAAAAAGGCAAAAACAGTCCTTGCTCTTGAAGACCCCAAAGTCCAATGGTGAACACAATATACAGTGACTATGTATAATAAATCATATATGTAATATGTATATTTATATCAATATTTCATATATATAATAGATAAATAGGAAATAATCATAGAAGAAAAACACTGAATTAGAAAGACTAGGAAAGCTTCTTATAAAAAAGTAAGGATTTAGATAAGATTTTGAGGAAGGCAGAAAACCAGGAGGCAGACATAAAGAGAGATTATGTTCTAGGAATGAGGGCCAGCCAGTGAAAATGACCATATGATTATTATATATAAGCCAGTATCCTTGATTTGAAGTAATATGGAGAAGAGTAAAATGGATTAAGACTGGAAAAGGAGGGAAGGACTGGGTAAAGAATGGCTTTAAAAGCCAAACAAAGGATTATGTATTTGATATGATTTGCAAGTGGAGTAGTCATTGGAGTTTATTGGTGGTGGTGGTGGTGGTAGTTGTGTGTGTGTGTGTGTGTGTGTGTGTGTGTGTGTGTGTGTGTGTGTGTGATATGGCCACACATGATGAGATTTAAGGAAGGTAATTTCTGTGCAATTTTCCAATGTGATCCTATCTAGTTCCATTTCTTACTATCGTGATTGTCAAAAACACACATATTAATGGACTGATATAATGGGATTTTCATCTATTTGCATATTAAAGTTTGAGCAACATGCATTTTTCATCCACTTCTTCCTCTCTTGTCCCCAAGGTATGGATGATTAAGCCAGTCTCTCTCTCATTGCTAGGAATTTCACAGAAAAAAACTAGTATTTTGAGATCAGAAACAATTTGTTCCATGTCATGTCTGAAGGAGTATTTAGAGATCCCCACAATGAATTTGAAACCATTCTTTTATTGGACTTTTACGTGGAACTGGCAAATACCTTAGGTGCTATACAAAAATATTCAAGAGGTTCTGTGATGCCATTGATTTGGATGTTGTCTTTAACAATGCAGACCTCAGCCTATTCATGCATGTCCATGTGCTCCCATAAATTTGCTATTGGATGGGGATATTGGAGATTCTCTTTGTTTTCTCCTGATTTCATGAGGGAACTAGTAGGATATTCTGATTGTTCAATTGTTATTTTTCACCTTGTACATGTGGCCTCCTTATTTTTTGATTGTATATTTGATTTGATAAATCATAGATTTGGTCATAAATATCCTTGATGATATTCTTACTCTTGTTCTTTTCAGCGCTTTGTTTTTCTTATGTGATGGTTTCTTCATAGCCACAATGGATGACAAGTACATAAATCTATGTCTATCATTACATCTCAGTAGGTCAGTGAATTAGCATTAAGTCTCTATCAAGACAGTTCTCTGCTCTCAAAGAGCTCACAGTTTATATCTACATTTGTATTTACACCTATATTTACCTATAACTTTCTTACCTTTTAACAGTTAAATCAGAAGTTAATATCCAATAGAATGTTGAACAAAGTTATCTCTTTAGAGTAATGACTATCATATTTTATGTGATTTTGATATAGGTAAAAGATATTTTGTCTGAGTACTTTGGGGGGGTCTATTTTGCTTTCTAAAGACAGTTGCTTTTTAAAAATCAGTGCCTATTATACAGTAATTACCTAATACATTTGTTAAGTATAATTAAAGTAAAATCAGCAAACCACAAACAGTGAGGTTGTACATGGTCTGTGCTTTTTAAATCTATTGTGTAACTAAAGATGATATTTGCTATGGGAAATTATCTATGAAAGTCTTCTCCTAGACCTTTTTCATATTGTAATTGAGGATAACATTGATGGCCAAAGAGACAATTCTCACAAAGATTTCCTAGATATTTGTAGAAATATATATAGAAGAATTGTATGTGTTTAACATATATTAGATCACTTGCTATCTAGGGGAGGGAGTAGGAGAAATGGAAAAGAATTAGAACACAAGGTTTTGTAAGGGTGAATGTTGAAAATTATCCATGTATATATTTTGAAAATAAAAAGCTTTAATTAAAAAAAAAAACAACAAAGATTTTCTAGCGGTGAAAAAGTAGTTACACAAGTGAGCTGTTGTTGAGAATTTCTCATTCACCTTTTTTAGGGTGAAAAGTACTATCCAATATCCTTTCCATATGTTTGGGACTTCTTTCTCTTTGCAATATTTTTAGGATTATTCTCTAAGGATTTTAAAATGGTGTGATTTCTATTGTGGATTCTTTCCATATGTATTTGGTTAGGTTCAGTTGCTCTTCTCAAATTCATTTTCTTTAGTGTTATTGTCACAACCTTGGATCAATTCAAACTCTCAGATCATCATCTTACAGAAGGGTAGGATTTATTTACATTTCTTTAATCAAAAGATTTAGAGCACTTCTTCATCTGCCCTATAGATAGCCTTAATTTCTTCATCTTAACACTGCCTAATCATACCCTTTGACCATTTATTAATTGGGGAATGCTTGTATTCATATAAATTTGACTCAGTTCTCTATATATTTGAGGTCTTTAGCAGAGACACTTGCTATAAAGATTATTTCTTAGCTTTCTGCTTTTCTTTTAATCTTATTTCCATTGGTTTTATTTGCACAAAATCTTTTAAATTTAATATAATAAAATTATCTATTTTATAACTTGTAATTCTCTTTATCTCTTGTTTGATCATGAACCTGTAACTCACTTAATTTATTTATTTTTTTAATTTGCTTGCTATACTACTTGGTGCATATATGTTCAGTATTGACATTCCTTCATTGTCTATACTTTTTAGCAAGATGTAGTTTCCTTCCTCATTTCTTTTAATTAGGTCTATTTTTGATTTTTCTTTGTCTGAGATCAAGCTTGCTACCCCTGTGTTTTTTTTTTTTTAAACTTCAGGTGAAAAATAATAGATTCTGCTCAGAGCTGTTATAATTGCAAACATCTTTTCAAATTTAGCTTTTCCTTTTAATTTGTTGTTTACTTTTTGCTGTTGCTCTAATCAATGATCTTAGTTACTTTAGAAATAATTGCCATGTCTATATTCATTTTTTTCCATATTTTAAAAAATATAGTCAACTTCATTTTTTTTTACAATGAAAGATTTTTGTTTCTATTAAGTTAGGTATGTTCATATGATTGCCTAAATGTGGTTTGAAAAATTTAGTCAACCTTCTTGAAGAGAGACTTCAATTTGAGAGGTAGCAGACTACAATTATATCTCCCTCAAATACTGCTAGCATATGTGTACAATAGATTCAGAACCAAAGTGACTTCTATGGTAATTCTAAAGATGGGAGGTATCCCTAAGTTCATTCCTTTCTGCCAAATGCTAGTTATTATAAATGACTTATCACATTTATCAAATTGTCTTTGTTTCTCTCCATTTGTCTCTTCTAAATAGTCAAACCACACATATGTCTTCCCTAAAAAACTCTGGCATCAGAGTTTTTATATAGGTATATAGTGTAGCCACAGCATTGTCACAGTATTTCTCCATCAATCTGGAGTCTCATCTCATCTGCACATCAACACTGTGCAAAATACCTCATTCTTAACTGGAAGCCTGAGTTACAAGAATATCATTGGGTGTTTGATAGAGCCATTTCTCATTCTAAATCTCTTTCTGAAGACAGTATTTGTGATGCCTAGGTGCAAAACACCTAAGTGTCCTTTTCCCTCCCATCAATTTCTCTTCTGGACACATTTAAGTGTTTATATCCATCTAAAAACATTCCAAATCTCAAGATTTATTCTGGTCAGTGCAGAGAATAGTGGGGCTACTTTTTGCCTTGATGTGAATAATGCACTACTATAAATGCAGCCCAATTGTGCCTTACAGTTTATTTTTATTTTTATTTATTTATTTACTTATTTTATCAACAGCAATGTTCACTTCTGCTATTTTCCTGGAGTGCCTGTAATCAATTTAAAAACTTAAGTATTTTTTCACAAGAATTGTTATGACACTTTTTCTTCTCTCCTATACTATACCTGTGTGACTGAATTTTGAATTTTAAATACAGGTGTTTACATTTATCATCAACTAAATAAATTCACAGGAGTAGAATTCCCAAGGGCTCACCTGCTGTCTATTGCTACCTAATCATTCCTTCAAACCACACCTGGTTCTTTCTTTGCTTTTTGTCCTTTTTATATAATTTATCATTAAAAGAATATCATGATTGATTGTCTCCCTTCCTTGTCCCCCAATACACTAAGGCCAGTTTTAGTTTCTATTTCCCTTTAAAATCCTGTTTCTAGTCATCTTTTAGCAGCATGAAGGATAATGCTAAAGTAATCAATTGGTCTTGTGTCCACTGCTTTCAAGTAGCCAGCAGAAGCTTCTCCTGTTAGCTTCTTTTGCACACATCAAGCACAACTAAACCCCTTCCACTTTCAAACCATGCTGCCCTTTTTTCTCCCCATTAAACTGATATGAGGAGGTTGAGTGAGCTCATCTTTTTATGAGAAATATATATGGTTATAATTTAGTTTGTGATCCAATATTGGGAATCAGTGTTTTAAATTCTTATTTCTAGGAAAAATCAAGGAATATAGGAAAATATATTTTTAGATTTTTATTTTGTGTGATCCTATCTACCCTATTGTTTTAGATTTTTAATCACAACTTCTCTTAAAAATACATGCATACATACATACAAACACATATGATATATAGTTAGCAGCTTGCATCTTCCACATTAGTTGACTTTCTTGGGTTTTATGTCCATCTCCATAATGATCATTTTTCTTTTAAACAAGTACTTTCTTGCCTTTGGGGGAATCTAAGTTTCTTCTTCATTCTGATAAAACCCAGAGGATCCCTACTAGCATCTTTCCTTTTCCTCCCATTGGGATTTCAGGCCAAGATGGTACTTGTATTACTATGCTCAGTGAAGACTGGAAGAAATTCCCATTGGAGCTTGCTTACGTCAGTTCTATGGATGTTCACAATGGATTTGGAAAAATAAAAGCTTAATAGCTTTCTGTTCAGAAAGCCAAATGTTTTTCACATCAGAACTAAACATATGTATGTCTGTGTATATGTATGTATTTATGCATGTGTGTGTATGCTATATTTCCTCATGGTCACTAGCAATTTTCTACCCTGGAATATTTCTTTCTTGACACTTAAAAAAATCTTTCTTTTTCCTTATTATTCCTTTTTGTAACTGCTGCTGCTTTAATGAAGTCAAAATAAAGAAATAGTTTTTTTAAAATTTTGATTAACAATATCTTGTCTTAGCCTAGGATCTTCTGTATGAATAAATATG
Organism: Sminthopsis crassicaudata; assembly: GCF_048593235.1. NCBI lineage: Eukaryota > Metazoa > Chordata > Mammalia > Dasyuromorphia > Dasyuridae > Sminthopsis > Sminthopsis crassicaudata. The sequence goes on from NC_133617.1 coordinate 504,225,517, forward strand.
GCTTTCTTCATAAGATCTGGGAGTGCCTCTTCTTCCCACTTTGTATCTAATTTCAGCAACAAGAATGGTGGCAGCAGCATAACTGTGGTGAATAGTCTGTTCAACTGAGCAATGGAACCAAATATGCCAAGTTTTTCCTTTATATGTTGGAACACCTGGCTAGGGAAATTTTACACAATAGTTAAGGATTCCTTGTTATCTTTTCCCATGAAAGAGGATTCTAGGTAGGAAAGAATTTCTCCCTCAATCAGCATTTTATATTCCTAGGGAAAAAAGGTGTTTTGTTTTTTTTCTGTGTGTATGTGAAATGTGTATGTGTGTGTGTGTGTGCGTGTGTGTGTGTATATATATATATATATATATATATATACACACACACATACACATTTCAATATATATATTGGAGTAGGGGATAAGGATCTTATAAGTATGGATATAAGCACAGTTTGTATTGTTGTTAATTACTCTCACTTTGGGAAATAACCAGATGGCATAAATAATCTCAACATTTTTCATCTGGTCAGAGGGAGAATCCAATAGAGAGCTTTCAAATGTAGAACTGTAAAATGCAGAATGTAGCATTTGAGGGATCTTGCAGATCATATTGGCTAACTTCATTATTTTTATTGATAAAGTAAGGCTCAGGAGAAAGATCTAAGACTTGCCTTTCTGGCTTCTTAAGTATAGACAATAAGTCTATACCATACCATACCTTAAATTTTAAGATTCTTTGAAATAGCATGTAATAATGGATAGATTGATTTCTGATCAAGAGGGCTATGGTTCAAATTTTGACTCTGATATTTATTAGCTATAAATGTCTCCCAGATAAGTTATTGCAATTTCTTCTTTTGTAAAATGGAGATAGAAATACTTTTGAGTTTTGTACAGTTCAAATAAATATAATAAAGTAGATAATGAGTTTTGCAAACTTTAGTGATAAAGTGTTCCAGAGTCTAGTGCAGTTTTAAGTCTGTCAATACTGCTTTTACATGACTAGTAGGCTTCCCCATAAATAAGCAAAACTTTATATATATATATATATATATATATATATATATATATATATATATATATATATACACACATATATATATATATGTTTAATGGTAAAAGAATATGTTTAATAAGAAGCCTGAAAGTCTACAAGAGACTTGTTAGAAACTCAGTTTGTATCATTTTTTAAAACTAAGAATCTGTAGAGAAATCTACTGTTAGTAGTTCTTTTAATGATCATATGAAAACCTGCTGTTTTTAAAGTTAAAACTGCACGAAGATTTTTGGAATATCCTGTATAAACATGTTGTAATTATTTCCATTCTTTGGAGAGCCACCAAACCACTGGTTTGTACAATCCTTTCTATTGGTACAGATCAAAACCCAATCATGTCTACTTGTCACATAAAATTCTTTTCTACACCTTTCTGTGAATCCTTCATAGTTTATCCACTGGTGGCTTTTGTCTGGTTCTTTTTATTATTTTATGAATATTGATGCAATTCTCAAGCTGTCCAGCTAAAACATCAACTATAACAACAACAACAATAATGCTAATAATTGGAGTTCATATAGTGCTTTGAGGTTTCTAAAGCACTTTATATGTTACCTTGTTCTCATTAGTATGACTACTCTACACTCATTTTATGGTCACTCACATCTGGATATGTATTTTACTTCATAAGTACTTGCTGAATTCTATGGAATGGAATTAAATTCATGTGGTTTGAATAAAATCAGGCCAGTAAAGAACTAGGCCAGTGCTATGGAGTCAAATGGCCAGAAGGTGGCACTTAAAGTATTTCTATGTGACTTACAAGAAGAACTAAGTAAATAAGGTAGTGTTCACTTCATTCCAAAAGTAGAAAAAAATAAAACAACTGTTTTGTTAACAGCATGTTACAAAGAGCATAGTAGTTGTGGGTGTTTTGTGTCTATGTGTCAGTGTTTGTGTGCATGTGTCTATTTCTACTTTTAACCAAGCAATTGCAATGGACTTAATTCCCATGTGAGGAGAGTCTTTGGCAATAAACTTAAAGGCCAGAAGGTTTTTTTTTTTTTGAGGCTTGCTGCTTCTATTAGGGTGTTTTCTCTCCTTTGAAATTTTTGCCAATGCAGTTCAAAATTCTCTGGGAAATGAGATTCCCCCTCCCTCCTGCTCCTCATTTGTTTTTAGTAACTGTCTTCCCTGCTCCCTCACCTTCTTTGAGAAGAGTTCAAAAGAGAAGAGCCAGGTTTGTTATTCTTACATCCTATCAAGCCTTCTTCTAGTCAGGGCTTTTATTATTCTTATTTTGAGTTTAATGTAAAAAAGGTATTAAATTAATGCAGTTTTCACACGACTAGTAGGCTGCCCCATAAATAAGTAGACTGGTTTATACATATTTTTAGTGGTTAAAAATATCATATTTAATAAGTAATCTGAAAACCTATGAGAGACTTGGGAGAAACTCAGTCTGTGCTATTTTGTTTAACTGAGTAAGAAGCTGTAGAGAAAAATATTGGCTGTACTTGTCTGAATAGTCACGTAGACATCGGCCTCTGCCATGGATACCAGAGAAGAAAATTATTGCCCTTAGTGATTTTTTACATGCCATTTTCTGCTTGGATCCCAAACCTAGTCATGGAGTCCTGGGTAGTACAGAACAGGTAGCGTAGATGTATCTCCAGAGACCTTGCTTTTAGTAGGCACCTCTTAGCGGAGATGTTCTTACTTTGGTTTGTGGACCCCCTGAATAAATAGGCTGATGAAACCATTAAACCTTTATTTTTAGAAAAAAAGTTTTTAAATCTATAAAATAAAATGCAAAGGATTAAAAAGGAAACCAATTATAGTGAAATAGTTACCAAATTAAAAAAATATTCGTGGGCCCATACTAAGAGCCAATCTTAGACGTTGGTAACCCTAGGATGAAATTCATATGAATAATCAGAATCCATCAAATGCTTACATAACACCTTTCCCAAGGAGAGGGACTGTTCCTGTAATTTCATTGATGCAGAACTTACAGGTGAGAGAACTCCTTTTGCCATTGCAAGGTGACAGCTTCTTCCCAATTTTTAGCTGTAGAAAACTGTTGAGAGAACTGAAAGATTGTGACTTACCTAGGATTATAGTCATAGTGACCATATGGGCTAGAGAGAGAAGCTGAACCCAAATATCCCAGCTTCAAGTCCAGTGCTTTATCCATTATACCATGCTGTCTCTTAAGAATAGCATCTCTTCTTAACTTCTACATGGTAGGGAGAGGACAAGTATTTCCAAGCCCCATTTTACTGAAGAGGAAAACTGATACAAAGAGAAATTAAATATGTATGAGATGCAGATATGGCTTCCAAAGAGGCAAAGGAATTACATGCCCTTAATTACCTAAAGCAGCCTTCTGAAAAGGCTGGTTTTTCCAGGACTGGCCCCAGCTTTGAACAAACTGTAACTGATACAGCATCAGTCATGGTATTGATTATAGCCTGTTAAACAAGTGTAAAACATAAAGGGAAATACCAATTGTTCTTAACCTCTCTCATCTCCTCCTACTCCCTTTGCTTCCTTCCTCCTCTAACATTATTCTGTGTTGTTTGGAGTTCATCCAAATCTTAATTTGTAAATGCAAGCCAATGGGAAGGGATATGTCAAGCAGGAAATGTAATCCTTTTTCACATTGTTGTAACATTGACACACCAAAAATATACTCCAATAGTTTCAAAGCTGAGGCAGAGCTATGCAGAAGAAAACCCTTTTGTAGTCACTTGGGGGCACTGTTGTAGCCCCATTCTCAAACTATTTGCATTGGAGAGTTTTATCTTTGCAGCTGCTTCTCTGCCCAAGTTTCCTGCTTTCCTATAGGGATATTTTACCAGGAATTTATTTTATGCAGCTCAGCTGCTGGTTATCAGCTTAAATGATCTGGTCACTGAATGAAACAGAAAAGGGCTAATAAGAGACGCTTAGTTTACCAGGCTGCCTACACTAGAAATTTATTTAGGAGCTAAAGTCCTTTAAAAAATTTTTTTTCCTTTAAACATAACTATTTCCTTATTCATTCTGCCAAAAACAGCACAAAAATCCCATTACTTTATTTGTTCTTATAAAATTGATGCTTCCTATAATTTTTCTTTTTTGTGATATATTTTCCACAGGAAAAAGTTCTTAAGGGAATCAAAACAAGTTTTGAGCACTAGTGCTTGGCTAGTTCAAGGATCAACATGGGGACTTAATCTTTTATTTCAAACCCTTTTTGTAAATTACCAGCCTCCTTTTCATCTTTCTTTTCTTCCAACCTCTCAAGCATCTTTCTTTTTAATGATTTCTAGAGACAAGAGGTACAAATCCTGACAGCTTTCACTGTCTTGGCAGTCTGACTTGAACTGGAGTGGGTTATGATTAAATTTTAAATGAATGATTGAAAACTGTTGACTAAACAAGAGGTAGGCTATTTGTGATGCCCCATAGACTAGGAAGGTTGTCTGAAGCACTGAATATTAAAAATGTAAGAATCGAAGTCACTTAGCCTGCCTGCACATTCACACTGGGAAAAGCTGAAAATTGTCATGCTGAAAGGATCCATGCGTACACAAAAGGTAAATCCTCTCATTCCCAGCTGTTGTCACAAGAGCCCAGAATGAACAAGGAAAGAATAAAAAGAAAGAAATCCCATCTCATGATTGAACCTCTCAGCAGAGGGCAACGGGCAGGAAAGTAATTATAGAATTAACATTGGAAATAAAAGCTAGCTAATATTAGAGTAAGCAACATTTACTTCCCTCCTCCATTACATCCATCTTTCCCCTGGCCAGGAAATCAGGAAAGTGGTTATTAAAATACAATGTCACTTTTTTCCCTCTTATATAGATTTTCACCTTTGGGTTGTTTTAGGAATCACTGCTTCACAGTTTTGGAAAACCAAGATAGGCAATTATTTAAAGAAAAAATGGAGCAAAAGCAACTGGAAAAATAAAGCTTGTACATCTGTATTTTTCCACATGCCAACTCTGTCTCTAAAGTAAATATTCCTTCTATACATTGAAAAAGATCTATTTTAGTCTGAGAAGAAACTACTGAGTGCTCTTTAGAGCTGCAATTGGGGCAGGATGACTAGGGATTTATCCTAGGGCATTGACATTTTTAGGGTGCTAATACCACTTACAACCTTAGCTCCTAGTTAGCAAGAATAATTAATTAAAATAGGAAACTGTCAGATGGTTTTGCCCATGTTGTATCCTAGGTGAGTTTCTCTCCTGGCCCCTTTTAGCCTGACTGTGTCCCAAGGTAAATGTCTCTGAACTCTCAAAAATTGATTTGAAGATGCCTGGCCTATTTTGTAAAGTTTGCTTGGACATGTTTTGTGAAATTTATCCTATGCATAAAAAAACACTAGTTGCAATTCTACCTCCATTTGAAAATGGTCCTTCACAGCACTATAGGATATCAGAGCTGGAAAGGACCTTAGAGATCATTCAAGTATTTATGGCTGAAGAAAACATAATTCTTTATGATTTGTCTAATTTTATAGAGTGGCAGAACCTGCATTTGAAGCCTTCTTCCACCAACTAGAGTCACTGTTCTACTGGATCATAAATATGTTTTCAAATGTAAGTAGCAGGTAGGAGAGATAAGCCCCCACAAATTTGGAGTAAGCTGGAGGTCTAATAAGGAGCTTAAAGACAATTCAATGCAAATTGACTTTTAGGCAGTCTCCAGCTTCAATGCCCAAGTAGTAAAGTTAATTAATGAGATAAATTTTCCCTTGATGTGAAAGGCAGCCAAAGGCACTATGAAAAATGTATTCATAAAGACTAATCATTTCTCCAATGAAAATTTAAAGGCAGTTAGGTGGCTTATGTTTGTAAAATGTTCTTTTGACATTGCTTAGCACACCATCGATGCTTAATAAATTCTTGTTCCATTCCCTATTGCAAATCCCCTTTACTCTTCAAACTTATTCCAAAGTACTCGAGTAGAAATCAGTATTTTTCCTGTTTAACAAATATTCAGGGGAAGTTAAATGCAAAGAATTTTATGAGAGCTAAATAGAATATGCTCAAAAAATTCATTAGTACATTTGGTTTTTATTTATATTTTGTTTTGAATCATATATTTTTCTAATATTGCTGAGCAATTTAATTTTCATGTGAGCATGTGTAAACCATACCTACATATGTGTGTATACATATACATACATGAGTACATACATACATACAGCATGACGTAGAAGAGAGTTGGTCTTAGAACCATGGAGGCTTAAATTCAGGTCCTGATTTTAATAGTTAGCTATGTGATCCTAAAGGTAGCTGGGAAGCTCAGTGGATAGAGCCATAAAATGATTATAAAATAGAGATTTGATTGTTTTTCTTTTGAGTATGCATGATGAGGAGAAGAGGGATATCAGAGAAACAGTGGGCTATAGATCATATCTATCTATCTATCTATCTATCTATCTATCTATCTATCATTATCAGCTGATGTTGAAAGTGACTGGATTCCACCATGGTCACGGCTGCTTTCATCCACTGAGGCCAGACAGTATAGATAAGGTATAATTCAGGGAGATGAAGTACCTTTCCCCTTTCTCCCCTCCCTTTCTGTCCAAAGAAGGTAGTTATCTGACTTAAAGTTTTCTTGTTTTTTAAGTTTGTTTATAATTCCTAATAATTTTTATTTTAGCACTGACACTCTAGATAAAATATGATTGATCACAGCTGCTTTTTATTTGTATGTTTCATTATTTGTGAAGAGGGAATTGCAAAAGAGAGGAAAAGTGACTGCTGGCTAGTCATGATATACAGGCAAAAGTGAAGCAGTAAATTCTGAAGTCAACTAAGGGTTCTGCAGAGATATGAAAGACAATATTATTTATTAATTTTAGTAAAAGTTACAAAGTGAGTAAACCTGTGTTTCTGACTTTTCCTTTAGCAAGAGTGAGTTAATAGTTATTGTTATCTAATAGGAGCCTAGATTGTAAGATCATACTTCATTTTCTTTTGTTTATGTGTCTGTTTCCTCTTCTCATCTCACTGCATACTGAAAAAAAAAAACTGTAGAGAAAGGAAGGAGTTTAACTGTAAGATGGGAGTCCATCTTGTATGACAGAAGAAGAATGTCTGGATTAGGTTGGTTAAAGAGTATCATCTCTATTCCAAGTGTGAGGACCGGAAGAGGGAGGATTGCTCTTCCCTTTCATCCTCACCAACTACACAACTTTTGTAGACTCAAAAATCTACTGTAGAAAAATTAAAATTTTCTAAGCACCATCACTTGGCAACTCCAATAGGGAGCCCCTTGAACTTTTTGAGGCAGAGAGTGACCTGGGCAGTTATTTAAGAATATATTTGGCAGCTTTGTTAAGGATGGATTGACAAGAGAAGACATTAGAGGCAGTGAGACCAATTAGTGGCCAGTTACACCAGTCTAGATGAAAAGTAATGAGGGACTGCATCCCCAGAGGGTGGTTGTTACCCCAAGGTCACTCTTCTAATACTATATAACAGTGATTACTCTGGATCCCACTATCTGAAGATTCTCTGGAACCATAAAAGGAGCAGAGAAGTGTCCAGTCCCTGCCATTGACTTAAACTCTTACTTACTGAATAATAAGGGGTCTTCAGCACCCAGGTTGCATTTAGCTACCTATTCAGATTAGCTTTAAAAAAAAAAAAGGAATATTTATTTCAAAAGCATAAAAACAAACATTCAAATAGTCCATCCCTAACACCTGAGGAACATAACCTGCCTACCCCATCTCAGTCTCTATCAATGGGGGGGGGGGGGGAGGGATTTAGGTTCATAGTTTAACTTAATTTCTACATAGTCTAGTTGCACCAAGTTCAAGCCCAAAGCTATTCCCATTCCTCTTCCTTCTCTTTGTCTTATAGACTGGTACTTCTGCTTTCCAGGACCTCCCTGTTGGGTTGGCAGTAGTATATGCCTTTGAATCCTAGCTCCCAGGTCATCATGGCTGAAACTGTTACAAGGGTTCAGAGAATTCCCTTCTGGTAGCTAGAACTAAAAAGGACAAACTAAACAGACTAAAAACCCTAACCCATTTCTTGGGGCAATAGGACCTAAAGCAAGAGGGGTAAAGTAACCCTTCCTTTCCCTTCTGCCCTGGCCACTCCACTTAGTGTACCCATGCTTTGAGTTTATGCTTTACATAAACTAAACATGTGAAAAATATACATATATATATATATATATATATATATGTATGTATATATATTTATTTCAGCCTCTTCTACCTATATAGTCAATGGAAAGAGCCTGGTTATACAAGCAAAAATGAAGCTAAACACAGACTATCTCCTCCCAAAAGCAAGTCCCTGCCATTTTCTATTGTGTACCTTCTTTTGGGCATGAGCAAAGCCCAGCTAAAACTACAGTTCACAAATGCTCTCCAATTAGCTTCCTAGTAACAATGTCAATGAACTCAATTAGCTCTTACTAAAAGGCTTTTATTCAAATTACATAACAATAACAATAGTTATACAATATTCCCTGAAGCTCCTCTTCCTTCCCTGCCCCATCCTGACTTTCCTAAATTTGGGCCTTATTCGCCACAAATATAGAGTCTGTAGAGCAGACTTAAATTTAGAGTACAAGGCTCTCTTGAATTATACACATGTGCCTAGGGTAACTTAACAAGTCCTGAAAGTGCAGGATAGTATCATGCTGGTTTGTTCCTTTCCACATTTAAACTCTTCATTACCAGGGGTTATATTCTTGAAGATGCTTCCTTCCTGAGTGACTGCCTATTCACAGTTAGAATTTATCTGGAATATGTCTCTTCTCCCAACTGGATGAAGTCTTTCATGTGATTTAGTAGTTTCCCTTCAAAGCTCCATGACTGATGTGGGGGAGAGAAGTGGAGAGGGAAAGTCACTGCTAATTCCCTATAAGGATCTCTCCTACAGACAGCCCCCAGCTTTAAATGTTCCCACCACTTTAATTTAAACTATTGAGATTAATGTAGGGTTTAGTCATCTAAATCCCCCAGAAGTGTGGCCAATTTATTTGCTCAATCACACAATTCTCTGCTTGTTCCAATTAGAGCAAAAATCCAATCAGATCTCAGGAAGAGATCTGGGTTCATGGGTATCTTTTCCAGTTAGTTTGACATCTCATTAATACCATGTGATTAAATTTTGTTCATTCTAAGTTACTACATCAATTGAATTGTGTTGTGAGAACAGGGTAGAGATACCAAACTATATCTCTCATCTATTTTATAACTAAATTATATGTTACGTTTTTTCTCTCTCTCTCAGTAATACATGACCATGTAAAGTCTATGGGCAACTAGGTGATTCAGTGGTTAAGGTGTCAGAACTGAAGAAAAAAGAAAAAAATGCTCCGAGTCCAAATCTGCCCTCAAACACTTATTAGCTGTGTGTCCCTGGGCAGTTACTGAACCCTGTTTATCTGTTTCCTCATCTGTAAAATGAGCTGGATAAGGAAATAGGAAACTACTCCAGTATGTCAACAAAACCCTAAATTGGGTCACAAAGATTCAGACATGATTGAAACAACTAAACAACCACAACAAATGTAAATCCTAGTTTTGGTTGGTCATACAACCCTAAAATATTGTCTATTTTTCACTGAAAGGCAGTTATCCAAATTACAGGAATAGTGACTCAGAAGAAGTAATAGGCTATGTAGAGCTAGCCTATTGCAAGCAAAAATTTATGAGGTAATTATAAATGTTGCATGTGGATACTGGGAGGACATTTAGACCACACTGAAGCCATTAAAAAAATCTATCTCCATGGGCCTCTGAAATGAGGACAGGACACATGGACAGTGAAAAATAATGAATATTTTGTACTAGAGTTTTTATTTTGTGCAGAAGAGAAGGTTAAATTTGCTTTTTTCTGGGAGTACAGAAGAATAGCATTATGCAGTGAAGGAAGAACCTTTCTTAGTAGGTACTGGGAGACAGGAAAAGGTAAAGTCACAGTGACTAATTTCGCCAGAGCATGCTGATGTAGAGCAGCCAGTTTATTGTTTCTGGCAGACATCTCAGTGTAGAGGTTTCATAGATCATGCATCATATGTGCCTATTTGTTTGGGAGACAAGGACCTCTTTCCCTTTTCTCTGCATACAGACTCCCAAGGATGCCTAAGGCTCTTAAGCTAGCCTGCTTCCTTCAAGTGGAATAAACCTCATTATTTGTTCAGTTAGACATTCTGAATACTCAGAAAGATGTATTTCTTTGCTTCACAACTGCCAATAAAATGGGCTTAAAGCCAGATTATCTGTCCTCATCAATCATCATCATCTCTGTCATCATTATTCAAAAATAATTATCCATTGTCTTATTATGTGCAAAGCATACCACCAGTGTTGGGATGTGTGTGTATGTGTATGTGCATATGTGTGTGTTTGTAGTAATAGAGGCAAACCCCCCACAAATTCACATATTCTCTGCTCAGATGTTTTATCAATTTTGGTAAGAAAAACATGTAGGTGTAAGAGTAATACAATGAAGATTTATTGACTTTTGCTATATATTAGTTTCAATTCAAAATGCTTTCCCCCTACATATTTTAGTTGTGAATCTTCACCTAAGAATTTTTTCTTCCTTAATCAGCAAGCAAATACAATTATTTGCAGATAGAAGACTAATCAGATCACAGATTATAGATCTAGAACTGGAAGTAGAGCAAAAGGTTGAGTCAATCCTCTCATGTAACAGAGGAAACTGTGCCCAGGAAGACTCAAGATCACAAAGACAGTAAGTTTCTAGGGCTTCAAACACATGCAATCTTTGGGCTTATATTTCCTATTATTGCATTGAGTCATTTCTCATTGCTCAGAGCAAAAATATTCTTCATACTTAAAACAAACAAACAAAAATCTTAAAAAAAAAACCCCAAAACAAACTGTACCTGTGATTTTATCAAAATAGGAATTCCCAGTTAGGGAATTCTATGAATTCTACCAATTCAGACTGGCAGCTATTCTACCATTTATAGTCCTAGTTTTCTAGGCCACTGAGGGGTTAAATGATTTCCCCAGGGTTCCAGGCTATGTATGTTGCTATGGCAGGATTTAACTCAAGTAATAATGTCTTCAAATTCACCTCTCTGGCTACCATGCAACACTGGTTCCTTTGTTTAGCAAATAGCTTCATCAATACTTAGAATATCTTTTAGTCTCAATGAAGGTAAAAATAACAATGAAATATGTAACTTGCAGTATCTTTAGAATGTGGAGGAATTACATGCTGGTAAATGATATTCTGAAGTTCAAAACATAACTTTATGGCTTCCAAAGCTCCTGGGTATTTTGGATGGGATCTTCAGCACAAGAAGTTTTGGGGATGGAGGCTAGTGCAACAACTTTGAATATTTGGAAGCTTTTTTTACTTTCAGTTTGGTGAGAGGGTGAAGAGAGGCACTGGCTGTTAACAGCTACTGATACTGCTAATATAATTAAGAACTAAGCCACAGGGATGCCACCTGGGCTGTTTAATTCTGCTGAGATGGATGATGGTGGTGATGCTTTTCTACCTCACCTCTCTCTTGTAGCAAAAGACAATTTTGTTTTTGTTTGTCTGTTTAACTGGCAAAATAAATTCCTTTTCTTTTTAAAGGACTTACTGGACTCTACTTTTGATGAAGACATAGAAGAGATCCTAAGTCACTGCTTATATAATTCATCATTTGTGAAGAGAAAGCAAAGAACAAGTGAAAAATAATTGACATGAAATAAAGAAATTTAAGGGCTGAGTTATGAATTCTTAGTTTCCTTTGCTAGGCTTCTATTTTTGTGGAGCTTTGAGCTAAAAGAGGAAAAATCTTATTAATATTGATTTCAAAATATTTTATAAGCTTTCTAAGTAAAGTAACAAATCCTATGGACTCAGACCTCACAGTTGACCTTGGACACAAACAAGTTAAATCATAATGATCAAGAAAGAACTCTGGTAAGTAGGAAGACTGTTTAGTTAAGGCTCATCTCATACACTGTGCTCTGATTGGCTGGACTATTCCTAAATTGGTTATTTCTATGCTAATTAAGGGAATGCTACACTTGAGGCAGGCTGAAAGGAATTGGGAAAGGGTGTATATATCCATATTGAAGAGGGAGAAGCTTGGGTTTTTTTGTTTGTTTGTTTGTTTGTTTTTTTGCTAAGCTAAATAGCTGGTCCCTGTTTTATGTGAGGATTTGTCTATGAGACATAAATATATGTATATAGATATAGATATAATATACACATATTATTTATATATAAAATTTGTGCTTCTCTGTGTCTCTTTCTTTCAGACTCTGTTAAGAGTTTTGTTAATCTTATTTATGCTTCCTGTTAATTTTTTTCTTTGAAATTTTAAGTTTAAAGTGGATTTTGTTTAAACATTTTGCTGCTTTGGGGAAGACTTTTAATTTGTGCTTGTGGGATATAAATATTTGATTCATAATTTTATTCTTTGATGTACCTGTTTATTTGGTTCTATGTTATTTTATTTTTCTTTCTAAAGTTGTTGGAATTTTATTTTTAATGAACTTTTATTTTTTGATTTTTTAATATTATTTTGTTTTTTTTTCCTTCCTTACCTATCAATTTTCACTATTTTGAGTCTATTACAATCCTATCTTGTATCTACATATGAATTACTATTATTTAGTGGTATTATTGTGTATCTTGTCATACCATGTAGTTGTTTGAATGTGCAAATAGGCAGTTAGTATTATTAATTTGGATATTTGCCATATTGAGTTTTTTTACTGCACATAAATTATTTTTAGAACTTGAGCTAAATTATACATATAATTAAAGATTTATCAGTTAGTACTTTTTCCTTTTGATTTTTGCTTAATTATTGCTATTATGCTTCATAATGTAAAAATATGCAAACTGGGCAAGTACTATCTGTCATCTTATGGGTGTTAACTTCCATATATAGATATTATTGATATTTAAAGTGATCATGTTTATAGTCCAAGATATTACAGAATTTTTGATGGATATAATAAAAGAGTTGCGGGGACTATAAAATAATCTATAGTATAATGAGGTCAGAACACCCTATTAATATGCTATGATTTTTCAGATTTATTTGATTATTCAAAAATACTTCCTGACAGTAGTTAGAGGCAGTACTTGGAAACTGACCTATCCTTTCTCAGTAGTGGAAGAGTATTATAGAAAAGTTGCAATAATACTGAGTATATAGGAGATGACCCAAGTCAAATAGATAAAGTGCAAATTTGGATATATATTAAAGTTCTCATTTGTAAAAGAAGCTGAGGCAAAATGTTTGTTTTTAGAATCAAACTTCTCATCTGTGAGTGAGGCTGATTCCATATCTTCTATGCCAAAGATAAAAATTTTCTACCTGTATCTATATGGAGGGCTAATCCCCTTAAGTCAGTTAGAAACATGGCACTTATGAGAAAGTCCAAATAAGTACTAGAGTGGAAGGATATTGTTTCCCTGCATACTAAGAAGGGCCTCGATTCACTGAATTATAAGGGGAAGTATCATCTGTAAATAGATATGAAACCTTGCTAAAGATAGCAAAAAGATGCTCACTATAGGAATGTTCAGCCCTAGATGCTTTCTCTCCTGGTAGAAATTCCACAGAGGTCGGAGTGAGGAATTCATATGTACAATTGATGAGAACCAGAACTTTTGCAAATTTCCAGGGTATTCACCTGATGATTGACCTTGCAAGATACATGAGTTAGCACTGATTTTAAACTGTGTTATATATCAACACTTCATTGCCTACTCAAAGGAGAAATGGATGGAAGAGACAAGAAAATTGAGTGATACATTTTCTAGAACTCTTGAGTTCAAAGTTATCTGAACTGAATAAAGACATCCAGGATCTGGGAAAGCCTGTAGGTACACAACTGAGTGGTAGATGTGTTATTATGCATTTTTTTTACTCATGCATTTTAAAAATTAATTCTATGCAAAGAACAAAGTACTATATACAGTACTGAAGCATTCCTCTCAACCACTGTGGGCAATCGACTCTGTTAGACTAAAGTTATATAACTAGGACTCATTGAAATATAGTAAATACAGGGTAGATATGTACTCCTCAGAGGAGTGCTATGCTCTATGAGCAAAACAGAATTGAACTAGCTCAGAAGAAACACGAGATGCTTAAATGTTTATAGGAACTGTTTGTGTTTAACCTGTAGCAGAACATTCTGAGTTTATATTGGTATAATCAGCCACAGTCAGACACATAAACTTGACACTAACATAGTGATGTCATTTTGACCTTTGACCAATTAACCAATTAATCAACCAGTCAACCACCAATTCTTAGGAAGTAAATTCACAAAGATCCATATCTTCTAATAGATAACTAGTACTGCTATGTAGAGAAAAGTAGTAATGAGGGATTTAAAGTCAATCACTCAGAGTGTTCAGGGATTCCTCAATACTTCTACCCAGAGGGGGGAGATGAGTGTAAAGGTTTTGATGAGTTTGAGATGCAGGTTCCTTCCTATTAAACAGCATTAAGATGATGACTTATTAATTCTTTACCTGGGGAATGATGATTATAATAATATCTTTTACATAGTGCTTACCATATGCCAGAAACTGTACTAAGTGTTTTATAAATATTACCTCATGGCAGAAACTAGTCATGGACCCACATTTAACACCACATACTAAGATAAGATCAAAATGGGTTCATGATTTAGGCATAAAGCACGAGATCATAAATAAATTGGAGGAACATGGGATGGTTTACCTCTCAGACTTGTGGAGGAGGAAGGAATTTGTGTCCAAAGGAGAACTAGAGACCATTATTGATCACAAAATAGAAAAATTTGATTACATCAAATTAAAAAGTTTTTCCACAAACAAAACTAATGCAAACAAGATTAGAAGGGAAGTAAATTGGGAAAATATTTTTACAGTTAAAGGTTCTGATAAAGGCCTCATCTCCAAAATATACAGAGAATTGACTCTAATTTATAAGAAATCAAGCCATTCTCCAATTGAAAAATGGTCAAAAGATATGAACAGACAATTCTCAGATGATGAAATTGAAACTATTTCCATTCATATGAAAGAGTGTTCCAAATCACTACTGATCAGAGAAATGCAAATTAAGACAACTCTGAGATACCACTACACACCTGTCAGATTGGCTAAAATGACAGGAACAAATAATGATGAATGTTGGAGGGGCTATGGGAAAACTGGGACACTGATGCATTGTTGGTGGAGTTGTGAAAGAATCCAACCATTCTGGAGAGCAATCTGGAATTATGCCAAAAAGTTATCAAAATGTGCATACCCTTTGACCCAGCAGTGCTACTACTGGGCTTCTATCCCAAGGAAATACTAAAGAAGGGAAAGGGACCTGTATGTGCCCAAATGTTTGGGGCAGCCCTTTTTGTAGTGGCTAGAAACTGGAAAATGAATGGATGCCCATCAATTGGAGAATGGTTGGGTAAATTATGGTATATGAAGGTTATGGAATATTATTGTTTTGTAAGAAATGACCAACAGGATGAATACAGAGAGGCTTGGAGAGACTTACATTAACTGATGCTGAGTGAAACGAGCAGAATTAGGGGATCATTATACACTTCAACAACGATACTGTATGAGAGTGTATTCTGATGGAAGTGGATATCTTCAACATAGAGAAGAGCTAATCCAATTCCAGTTGATCAACGATGGACAGAATCAGCTACATCCAGAAAAGGACACTGGGAAATGAGTGTAAACTGTGAGCATTTTTGTTTTGTTTTGTTTTTTGTTTCTCTTCCCAGATTATTTTTACCTTCCGAATACAATCCTCCCTTTGCAACAACAACCACAACAAAATTTGGTTCTGCACATATATATTGTACCTAGCATATACTATAAGATATTTAATATGTATGGGAATGCCTGTCAAAAAAAGTTATAATTATAAAATTAATTTTAAAAATTACCTCATTTCATTCTTATAGTTACCCTATGAGATTGCTGCTATTATCACCTTTATTTTACAGATGAGAAAACTGAGTCTAATTGAGAGTAAGTAACTTACTTATCTAAACTCACACTTTCAGTAAGAGACTGGATTTTTTTTTAACTCAAGTCTTCTTTTCTCAGAGTCTTGTATTCAATCCAACAGCTCCCCATCATGTAAAATCTTCTTTTTTTCTTTCTTTTCACTGATTTTGAACAGGAACTCATTTGTAACTCATGTTTTGAAAGAACTGTATGAAAGATCAAGTGACTGAACTATTGTCACCTAGACATGCTATATTAGAGGTAGGACTTAAATCTATGCCTCTATCATCTTTGATATATTGATCTACATATATATATATATATGTGTGTGTGTGTGTATATATATACATACACATATACATGCATACAAACTAAAATGTAAAGTATTGCAGAAGCACATACATTACTGTAGTTACATAAATGTAAGTATTCCTTGCAGCAATATTTTACAATATTTCTATACCTAAGTTGATGATATTGTGTAATATCAACAAAATACACCACTTGGTGACTAATTTGGTGACATACTTCTCTGACTTTTTAGTTAATTATGTTCTAGGATCACATGGAAATATCACGCTAGATTTCTATCTAATCTAGATTTTTTCCATATATCCTTATATGGATATATTTCCATATATTCCAAATATCACCATTCTTACAACTCATCTCTTATCTTCCACTCACTTGTACCTATATTATCTCTATTTCTCACTCTGGCACTATTTTCAACTCTACTGCTCTCTCTATATGTAAAGATGGATTTAGATGTAAATATTTATCATCGATCTATCTATCTTCTTGTTTTTGTCTATAATATGATGATATATATTTATGTTAATCATATATTTATAATAAAAAGTTATTAGTACTAATGTACTATTCTAATATCTCATTGTTGTATGAAGGTGATCCTATTTCTTGGATATTACACCAGTCTATGTGGTCAGTTATACAAAAATTTTATAGGATAAATTTTTACAGTAGTTAATTAAACTGTCTACTGAACTTTGGAAAGATTGCAATTTCAATTGATATGGGAACTATCCCCACTGATAAAATCACAGAATTTTTATAGTATTAAGGAAAGCTAACACATTAAAAAATATTTAACTATTACTTAGTAAAATTCACATCCATATAGGTATCTACCATGGGAAAATGACTAAGATTTACAACCTTTAGAAGTAAGTTACAAAGAGTACTTCCACACTCCCCCCAATAAGCTAGCAAATATTTTTTGAGCACTTGCTATTTGCTCTGTATTTTGGGGGGTATGGAATAAGTATAACATATACGCCATGCTCTTATGGACCTTATATTTTTGGTTGGGAGACAACTTACATATGTACCCATATGTAGATGTGTCTACCAACTAATATAGGCATACATACAGAGATATTTAAAGCAGATAGCAATATGTCTATATATGATTAAATATCTGAATCATTAGTAAAGTGAATAAATGCTTCCAGACAAGTTGTTCCAACTCCCAAATGAAGGGGGAAAAAATCCAACAATTCAGAAAGCCACTCTCAGAAGACATGAAGAAAAGATAGTGTCTTTTCTACACAATTGGGTGGAGGGAAGACTACCACTGTAGGCATCCTTCTTTCCTTTTCTTTCTTTCTCTTCCACTCTCTAGCTTCAGAGTGTACAATCTATATAGGCTATCTGGCTGTTTATAGGCATCTGTCATGTGAAATGACTAAGATTCACAAATGATAAAAATAAGCTGCAAAGAATACATTTTTTCCTCAATAAGCTAACAAATATTTATTGAGAACCTGCTATTTGCTCAGTATTTTTGGGAGGTATAAAATGAGTATAAAATATAGACCATTGTTGTTTTGGTCACCCCAACTGTCAGTAACCTGATCAATCAGAAGCTATCAACATAGAGGCAAAACCTTCCACCAGCAAAAGAATACAATTTGTTGAAGGCTTAGATGATCAATAGCATTGTTTTTTTAAACTATGATGTATTTTAAAATTAAGGTAGTTACTTTTTAAAGACACTATTATTGCATACTTAAGACTACTGTATAGGATAAACATAATTTTTATATTCACTGGGAAACCCAAAAATTTGTGTGACTTGCTTATTGTGATATTTGTTTTATTATGGGGTGTGAAAACAAAGTTTGTGATATCTTTGAGGTGGGTATATTTATTAATTATCAAGTACTTCCTTGTATATCCCTGATCTCTATGATAATTAACATATGCTTACCATAAGTGATACACTGAATATTGTTGATCACTCATTTCAATTGTGTCTGACTCTTTGCAACTCCATTTGGGATTTTTTTTTTTTTTGCAAAGATAATGAAGTGTTTAGCCATATCCTTCTCTGTCTCATTTTACATATAAGAAACTGAAATAAATCAGGTTAAAAGACACTCTCTGAAATCAGGACTTCCTGACTCCAGGCTAAGTGTTCTAATCATTTTGCTTCCTAGTTACCCTATGTTGAATGAAGTTTTATACACACACACACACACACACTCACATCCAATAATAACTAGTTCCAGGTGAGAGAGAAAAACAAAAATGAAACAAGAAGCTTACAGTGTACTGGATGTGCACAGATATTTAAATATAAAGTTTATATAAAGTAATTTCAAAAGCAAGGAGCACTGAGGACTGAAGGCATTTAGATAACCATGGTATGGGAAGGAACATCAGATATGCTCTGAAAGAAGCAGGGAAATTTATGATGTGGACGTGAAGAGTGACATTACAGACACAGGGACCACCTAGGAAAAAAATACAGAGATGAGAAACTGAATGTCAAGTATAGAGAGCTGTTATTAGGCCAGATTGAGTGAGAGAATGCACAGAGCAGAACATCATGAAATAAGTTTGGAAAGGTTTATGGGAGTTAAATTGTAGAAGGATTTAAAAATCCAAGTTGAGGATTTCATGTTTTATCTTATTGTAAATAGGGAGGCCCTGGAGATATTTGAGTAAGGGAGGGACATGGGCAAATATCTGTTTTAAGAATATCAGTTTGGCAGTTGTGTAGAGAGTGGGGTAGTGAAGCAGAGAAACTGAAAGCAGGAAGATCAATTAGGAGACTATTTTATATTGTAGTGAAAGGTGACGAAAGTCTAAATTAGAATAGAGTGAATATAAATATTGTGAAGGGGGAGTTGACAACATGCAGCGACTGATCCAACATATAAGGAAGGAGAGGATTATGGGAAGTCAAAGATTATGTTATACGTATCTGGGTAACTGGAACAATGATGGCCTCCTTAACATCAATAATAAAGTTTGGAGGGTTAATTTTTTCTTTGTGGAAATGTAATGATTTCCATATTGGACACAATATGTTTGAAATGACTATGAGACAATTGGATGGAGATACTTAGTAGACAACTGATAATTCCCATAATGTGTGCAAAATGTGGACATAGACAAAAATGACATGTATTAGGAAATATAATGACACATTTTCCTGATTGTCTTTCCTAGATGAAAAGTGTATTAAATATGCCAAGAAACTACCTAATCATCATTATAGCTAGAATTTATGTAACGTAGTTAAGTTTGCAAAACATATTACTTATGTTATTTCATTTGATCATCACAACAACCCTTAAAGAAAAGTTCTATTATAATCCCTATTTGATTAAGAGGAAAATGAGTATGAAGAATAATGACTGGTTTAGAATCCCATAACTCATAAGTATCTGAGACAGAATTTGAACACTCCTTCCTGACTCTATATCTAGTACTCTATTCCACTGTATCATCTAGGGAATGTATTCCTTAGTCTCCAGACTTCCCTGGGTATATTGTATTACTGTGACAAATTATCTTCACTTCACAAAATGCTTCTATATGTGGCAGGAGGGCATTTACATAGCAAGTGATAGTGGGAATTGAGTAAACTACACTGATTCCATCTTGTGATTCAATTCTGGATCTAACTCAGTTCCCTTTCTATTTAATTATGGGTCTAGTTCAATTTCTGTCTTGTGGGAAAACTTTTTTTCCAATTATGGGAATTGTGAGAAAGCCCTATTTATTGTATTGTTTAAACCTAGTCTTGTGTGGCTGGAACACCTCTACTTGCTGCTTAGCAAATCTTTACTAAGGATCAAGATTATGCTGACCAGAAATCTAGTCAGATTTGAAAATTAATACAATGATTTTTCCCATATCTCAAGCAACCCCTGTGTCTTATTTGAAAACTGGTTCCATAATAATCAGTCAATTATTATTTCTTTACTGAATACAGACACGGAGGAATGGGACACTTCTTTTTTTTCTGATTGTAGGGAATCATACCTGTTTACTCTTCTCCCAACTTGCAGAGTCTCTAATATTTCTTTCATTTAGAAATCAGATTACTTAATTTTTGATCTATTTATTACACCCATTTTACTAATGAGTTATATTGCTTGGATATTATTATTATTATTATTAATTAAGCATACATCGGTTAGAACTTCTGGTAAGAAACAGCTGGGTGATGCTCAAGATGAACTCAAGGGTGAGTTCAAATCTGACCTCAGATAAATGATTTGCCCAAAATCTCTTTTTTCAAGCCCTTAGTGTAGGGCCATCTTCTCTGTGGAGCTTCTTTCATACTCATGTTAAAAAAAAATGTGTTCAGCCATGTTGTCAAATACCTTCAGTGAGGACAAATATGGAATCTAAATCATCTACCACAGTGACGGCAAATTCTTCAACTTGAAAAGGTTACAAACCAAAATTAAAGTTGAGGAATTGCCATCAGCCAGCATCACACTATCCATATGTGGAACCTTAAGTATAGTAAATAATGAAGTTTTGAATGCTGTGGATAACTTAATTTATCTTGAAATATACTTTCCAGAGATTATCATATTATAATCTCATTATCATATTGATAATGAGATTAACACATGCATTGCCAGTGCTAGTTCAGAGTTTAGAAGCCTCCAAAGGAAAGTGTGGTAGAGAAGAAGTATTAGACTGACTACCAGACTGAAGATCTACAGAACTGCTGTGTTGATCTGATCTCATTATTAAATGCTGTGAAACCTGGACAGTATATCAGTGCCATGCCAGGAAGCTGAATTACTTCTGTTTGAATTGCCTTAGGAAAATTTGAAGATCACTGGCAGGATAAGATACTAGACACTAAGATCCTTTCTTGAACTGAACTGCCAAACATTCTAACCCTATTGTAGAGAGCACAATTCTATTGGACTGGCCACATTGTTTGCTTGGTAAAAAAAATTATTGAACTCACACAGGGCAAGCGTTCATAAGGTAGTCAGGAAAAGCAACATAAGGACACTTTCAAGGTATCTATTAAGAACTTTAGAATCAATTGTCTAACATGGGAGACATTGGCACGGGACTGCCCGGCAAGGAAGGCGTGCCCTCATCAGAGAAGGTGCTGGGCTCGGCTCTATGAGCAAAGCAGAATTGAATTAGCCCAAAGAAAACTTGAGATGTACAAAATTAGAGAAGCTATTCCAAATGCTGATATGTACTATTTGTGTCTGACCTATGGCAGAGCATTCCAAGCTCATACTGGTTTGATCAGCTACAGTCAGACATAGTGTAACATGACTTACATAGTGATGTCATTTTGCTTCTCTTCAAAAACAAAGAACAACAATTATACTCTCAATTTAAAAGTGATTCTTCCTACCTTAATTTTTCTTAGCTGTTGTTTTTGTACTTCTCTGAAATTCTTACATTTAATCATATATTACACCTTTTTGTGCAAATATATTAACTCCTTGTTAACTTGTAAATTCCTTGAAGACAGGAAAATGTCATTAAAAAAAAAAAAAACTTTGTATTTTCAGAACCCTTCATTTAGGGACTGCACATGGGAGTATAGATTGTCTTTCTGCTAAAAGAATATTCATAAAAGTTACCATAGCCAAAGTTTGAAATTGAGACTGCTGTGGTTGGCAGTCTCATGTAGAAGTCATGGTGAGCCCTTACCTTTTTCTTTTCAGTTTGACTCCTCAGCAAATGTTAGTTATACAAGAGACCATCACAAATAATTAAATAGCAAGTAAACCCATTTATCTAAGTGAGTAGTAAATCACAATCAGATGAATTATACAGAATAAATGAATCATATTAGGAGCAAAGATATCTAAACAGATAAAGAGAGAGAGAGAGAAAATAGAAAAGAGAGAGAAGAGAAAAGAGACAGAGAAAAGAGAGAGAAGAGAGAAGAGAGAGAGAAGAGAGAGGAGAGAGAAGAGAAAGAAGAGAGAAGAGAGAGAAGAGAGGAGAGAGAGAAGAGAGAAGAGAGAGAAAAGAGAGAGAGAAGAGAAAAGAGAGAGAGAAGAGAGAGAGAAGAGAGAAGAGAGAGAGAAGAGAGAGAAGAGAGAAGAGAGAGAAGAGAGAAGAGAGAGAAGAGAGGAGAGAGAGAAGAGAGAAGAGAGAGAAGAGAGAAGAGAGAGAGGAGAGAGAGAGAGGAGAGAGAGACAGAGAGAGAGACAGAGAGAGAGAAAATAGAAAAGAGAGAGAGAAAAGAGAAAAGAGAGAGAGAAGAGAGAGAGAGAAAAAAGAGAAAAGAGAGAAAAGAGAAAAGAGAGAGAGAAGAGAGAGAGAAGAGAGAGGAGAGAGGAGAGAGAAGAGAGAGAAGAGAGAAGAGAGAGAGGAGAGAGAGAAGAGAGAGAGAGACAGAGAGACAGAGAGAGAGAGACAGAGAGAGAGAGAGAGACAGAGAGAGAGAGAGAGGAGAGAGAGAGAAGAGAGAGACAGAGACAGAGAGAGAGAGAGAGAGAGAGAGAGAGAGAGAGAGAGAGAGAGAGAGAGACAGAGAGACAGAGAGACAGAGAGACAGAGACAGAGAGAGACAGAGAGAGAGACAGAGAGAGAGAGACAGAGAGAGAGAGAGAGAGAGAGAGAGAGAGAGAGAGAGAGAGAGAGAGAGAGAAAAGAGAGAGAGAGAGAGAGAAGAGAGAAGAGAGAGAGGAGAGAGAGAGAAGAGAGAGAGAGACAGAGAGACAGAGAGACAGAGAGAGAGAGAGAGAGAGAGAGAGAGAGAGAGAGAGAGAGAGAGAGAGAGAGAGAAGAAAGAAGAGAGAAGAGAGGAAAGAGAGGGACAAAGGGAGATAGGGAGACAGGGAGACACAGAACAATTTCTCAAAATCTTTAGGAAAGCAAGCTGGAAATCTGGAAAATGTTGAAGATATTTCTTTATATCTCTATTATTTAAATTTATATGTTTTATATTCGTACATGCTTATGCATATGTAACAACCAAACCCTCCAATTAAAAAGGAATATATCATAAGCACTTACATATATATCTATGTATGTATGTATTTATATATATGTACATATATATTTTATGTATTTATATATGTATATATAATATATATGATAAATTAGAAAGTTTGGTTACTTAGATATGCATTAATATACATATTTATATAGCTCAGAATAAGCTAGTTCTCAAAATAACCTAACCCTAAAGTTAATAAGCAATATTTTGTATATGTATATACAAATGACACATTGCCTATTAATTTGAATACACCAGACATATTTATAAATAAATAAGATGAATTGTTTGTTAATTTGAGGGTTGGCTTATTATTCTGAGGACTGGCTTATTCTGTCATCTTCCTAGTTACACATGCTGAATTGAGTTGAAACCTTGCTGTGTTTATAAAGTGCTCATGGCTTTTGGGAACAGCTGTTGTAGTTGTTGATTTTATAGAAAATAGCCTAAGAGTGCAAACTTGACATGTATTTTGGTTGAGTTGGTTAAGCCTGTAGAGAGTAACTCTTTGAGTGAAAAATGTACTGAAGAATAAAGTATAACCTAGTGTATTTGAAGACAATGTCCCCTTGTAAAAATTATATGTTCATGTACTTGTCCAAAACAGAACCTCTAGGTACTGTTGAAAATCTAGTCAAAAGTAAAAAAATAAAAGAACAATAGACATCTAATTCCAAAATTTTTACATTGATATATGGAGTAGCTTCTTGACAAGATGCAGAGAAGCTGACACACACAAAGACAGACACAAACATATATACAATAGATGAACGCAGGAGTTTTTGTTTGTTTTTTGGTGTTGATTAACAACTCTGAAGGTATTGACCCCAGTCTAGTGCTTCGGTGAGAAACAGTGAAACAAATATGGACTCAGGATAGCTTCACCTGGCTCTGATAGGAGTAACATAAATTGATTTTTAATCAATATATTAACATATATTTATTAAGCACTTATAGGTTAAGTGCTCAGGATACAAAAATAAAGTGAAAACATCTCTTGGAACTTACATTTTTCTAGGGGAGAATGTGTATACACACACACACAAACACACACACACAACATACACACAACACACACACACACACACACACACGCACACACCCCAGATATAAATAAAGTAGATTACAAGTTAACCTTAAAGGGAAAAGGTGCTAATAGTTGGGAATATATGGAACAGAGTATCTGCAGAAGTTGAGTTTGAGCTTAGGGAGTTGAATAAAAGCATAGTTAAAGACTGTGTGTGATCCTGCATAAGTTAGTTAAACTTTTTGAGTCATAAAATGTGGCTAGTAATAGCACCTACTTCACAGAGTTGTGACAATCAAATGAAAAATGGTTTGTAAATGTTATAATGCTGCCTAAATACTCACTTTTATTAGCTATTACTGAGTAGGTCAGTGTGTCTAGAGTGGAGTGGAGAACTTTAAAAGAAAATTAGAAATATAGGAAGAAGCCAATTAGGAAAGCTTTAATTGCCAAACAAAAGAGTTTATATTGATTCTAGAGACAGTTGTTTATGGATTTCTTGAACCAAGCAATAATTTTTATATAGTTTCATTTTGTGACAGCAGTGGTCACACATTTATGCTTCCAATGACACTAGACTGATTCAGAATGTTTTATTTTTACCAGATAAAACACAGATGTGCTGAGGCTAGCTCTAAAGGTTTGTAAGAGCCTATTGTTATTATTTTTCTTATTTTAGTGTGAACATTTAACTCAGTCCTTCAAATCAGGCTTGATGTATTATTTTGTTGATTGTCTATAATTAAAGAGTTGTTAGTAACGCATATTAAACTTGAAAATTTGCATCCCTCTCCCCTGATTCACCTGTAAAACATTTACTAGCACATCCCTGTGTTGATCTATAACTATCATTTGAGCTCAGTAGAAATAAGGGGCTCAGGGAACAGTCATCATCAGATTGGAGGTTATTTAATTATAATAATAATAATAACAGCAATAACTGATATTTATATAACACTTTGCTTTATATCTATTATCTCATTCAAATCTCATAACATCTTTGAGATTAAGCCAGATTGAACTGGTTTATGCACCTTATAATTCTGTAAATTGTGTTGGATTTCTTTGTTCCCTTTTTTATGCATTTTAAAAATTGAGGTTTAAAAATGATATTATTCTTAGGAATTATGCGAAAGTTGTACTTTTGTCATTGTGTGCTTAAGGAGCACACTTCAATGACTATGGAAGATATTTCAGGGGCTATTGGTGTCAGGATGTCAGACATTTCAAGCATATTTAAAACCACAATGAAACTAGAGAAGTTCCATTAAAGTTAAAAGAAAAGTATGGTGAGAAATGAAATATTTCTTGAAAATATATGGAAATTGAAAATGGAAAATGGAAAAAAATTCTATGAAACAGTCTAATTCTTCAATGTCAAACAAAAGTTTTTAGAGGGAGCTTGTTATTGATTTCTCTTCAAAAAATGCAGGCTTCTTAAATATGGAAGACCATGGAGAAGATTAGTAAAATAAACATTATGATTCTTATGAAGAAAAATATTTTCATAGGAGAGGCAACACAAAGACAAAATTACTAAAGATTAGAAACAGTTTTTTTTAACTAATTAAACTCTCTTTTTCTTCCAAGGCTTTACCAAAACTTTTGTTCAGGTGAGCCTGTAAAATCTGGGCATCTTGATCAGATTGTAAAGCATCTACCCTACCAAGTGCTTTAAAGATCTTTCATTCTTAGTGGGCCTGGAAATATTGACTCCATTGAGAGAATGAGAAATGCTGATAAATATATTGATACATAAAAAGCAGAATTATTGCAAAGTTACAGAATGGACATGTAATGTTGGTAATTAATTGATAATATTTTACCATGCCTCATCATAAAAAGTTATGAAGAAAGACATGCCATAGTGAACTTTGTTAGATCTTTTCTTTTACCATTTTAACCTCTTTAAAATCCTATGTGTTATAATCAAAACTAAACTTGAAAAAATGAAATATACTTAATAACCAATGCAATAAAAATATAGTTTCATGATGAGTTAAAGAATATATATCATAATGTTGTCAACTTCATATGAAATATGACAAATTATTAAAACAAAAAAGGACTTATTGTACATTAGAGATCTTTTAAAAGATATTAAAAAGTTGTAAAGTATATTGCATATTGATACATTTAGTTATTTTGCTTTGTAACTATTACAATAGGGAGCTATTGTAATTTATTGAATAGGAAGTTGCTTTGACCAGACTTGTAGTTTAGGAAAATCAATTTAGCAGCTATATAGAGAATGGATTGAAATGGGAAGATCCTCATTACAGGAAAACCAATGTGAAAACTTAATAATAATCCAGGCAAAAAGTATTGAAGGCTTGAGTAAGAATAGTGGCTGGGCAAACGGAATAAAAGGAATCTATATGAAAGAGATTATGGAGATCAAATAAGATTTAGTAACTGATTGAATACTGGAATGAGTGAGATGAGGAGTTGAGAAAGGCACTGTGCTGCAAACCTGGGTGCTTAAAAGGATGGTGGTAACTTTAATAAGAGGAAAATTTGGAAAAAAGGTGGGTTTTGGGGGAAAAGATAATGAATTATAGTTTGGTCATGTTGACTGTAAGATGTATAAAGGATATTCGGATGGAGATATCCATCAGATAATAGTGCTGTACTAGAGATTAGAGAAGGCAATGGATTTAGGAGTTATGTACATTGAGATAATATTTGAACCTAGGGAAGATGATAAGGTAAACAAGTAATCGAGTGTAGAAAGGAAAGAAAAGAGGGCTCAGAACAAAAGTTTTAGATATACTCAGAATTAATGGTTGTGATAAAGGTGATAATCCAACAAAAGAACCTCAAGAAGAATATTTAAGTAGGAGAAAAACTAAGAGAAATTAATTAGAAGTGCTAATGTTTTGAGTTATGGTGAGAATAGCACAGTAGGCCTTTGTAAAATGAAGATGTCAATCTCTAAGGTCTTGTCCAGTTCCTAAAATACTATAGTCTGTGGGACTTGAAGCTAAAGAGTGGAGACAGCATTGACAAAACAAAGATTCTGGATTCAGCATTGCAGGAGTTGAGCTGATTCCTGCTTTTGCTATTTGCTACTTGTGTGATCTTGGGAAAGCCATTTACCTCTTCAGATCTCATTTTCCTTTCTATAAGAGGAAGATTTCCATTAAATGGTCTCTAAGTTTTCTCTAATTCTGGATGTTTGATCCTCAATGTTGGTACTAATATAGAAGTATTAAGTAACCCAAAGATTGGAGCTATAGCCTAGGTTCAGAAGCTTGTTAAAAACCTTTTTAACATTTAAGTTTCATTGAAAACTTCAGAAACATCAGTACATATCAGGTATAGAATTGGAAGTTGAAGAAAGAAAAAAGTTGCTTTGATGCATTCTAAAAAGCTGAATAATCCAAAATTTTTTTCGTTCTTTTTTTTTCCCCCAACTAATCCCTAAAGGTGACTTAGGAGATGTCACAATATCAAGACTGGACAGCTGTCATAGAGTATGCTAAGCAAAACTCCATAGCTCAAACAACTGGCAAGAATTTTCCAAAGGAGAAAAGTCAAGTACCCACTTGTCATCTAGAAAAGACCAATCCAGAAATATACAAAAAGTTTATTTTTTTTAATTTCAAAAATTCTCTGCATTCACACTCACATATCTCTATAATACCACAATAAAATTCTTTTTGAAAATCCACTAATAAGCGGGAAGTGATGGCACAGTGGCTAGAGCACTCGTCCTAAAGTCAGGAGAACCTGAATTCAAATCTGGCCTTAATACTTCCAGGCTATGTGATGTTACCCAATTGTCTCATCAAAAGAGAGAGAGAGAGAGAGAGAGAGAGAGAGAGAGAGAGAGAGAGAGAGAGAGAGAGAGAGAGAGAGAGAGAGAGAGAGAGAGAGAGAAAGAGAAAGAAAATTATTATCCATTAATAAACGTGGAGAAATGTTTAGAAGAATTGCACAGGCTTAACCTATATTGGATTATTTACTGTCTAAGGGAGGGGGTAAGTGGGAAGGGAGGGAGAAAAATATAGAACACAAGGTTTTGCGAAGGTAAATGTTGATATCTTTGTATTTTGAAAAATAAAAAGCTATTATTATTTTTAAAATCCACTAAAATTTGTTCAACTATACCTATTATGTGATGTTTGTTATCTTTTTCATACTATTAGAACCAAAGTCCCTTGGGGTCAAGGAGAATGTATTATTTATCTTTTTGTTCCTTATAAAACATTGCTTATGGAGATATATTCAGTAAATATCTGTTGAAGTTAATTGAATAACTTTGTGTTGTTGGAGTCAACATTTAAAAGTAGTTTATTCATCTCTTGATAAATTTGCAATTTGATTATGTTCACACATATATACAATGTAGTTTCCTGAGATTCATATGCTGTGAACTTTTCATACTTAACTGATGAAAAATAAAGCTATCAAAAAACAATAATCAAGTCTTATATTTAAAGATGGTATATTCCAGCAATTTTAAATAAGTAAATATTTGTATGTAATTTGCTCTTTTCTAACCTTATAACTGCTAACATTATCATTCACAGACTTAGACTAAAATCTACTCTTTTTAAAAAATGTTTTAAAAAATTTATTTATAATTTTTTGACAGTATATATGCATGAGTAATTTTTTTAATAATATTATCCCTTGTATTCATTTTTCCAAATTATCTCCTCCCTCCCTCTACTCCCTCTCCTTAGTGACAGGCAATCCCATACATTTTACATGTGTTACAATATAACCTAGATACAATATATGTGTGTAAATACCATTTTCTTGTTGGACATTAAGTATTAGATTCCGAAGGTATAAGTAACCTGGGTAGATAGACAGTAATGCTAACAATTTACATTCACTTCCCAGTGTTCCTTCTCTGGGTATAGTTATTTCTGTCCATCATTGATCAACTGGAAATGAGTTGGATCTTCTTTATGTTGAAGATCATCAGAATACATCTTCATACAACATTGAAGTGTACAGCGATCTTCTTTCTGGTTCTGCTCATTTCACTCAGCATCAGTTGATGTAAGTCTCTCCAAGCCTCTCTGTATTCCTCCTGCTGGTCATTTCTTACAGAGCAATAATATTCCATAACCTTCATATACCATAATTTACCCAACCATTCTCCAATTGATAGACATCCATTCAACTTCCAGTTTCTAGCCACTATGAAAAGGGCTGCCACAAACAATTTGGCACACACAGGTCCCTTTCCCCTCCTCAGTATTTCTTTGGGATATAAGCCTAATAGCAGCAATGCTGGATCAAAGGGTATGCACAGTTTGATAACTTTTGGGGCATAGTTCCAGATTGCTCTCCAGAATGGTTGGATTCTTTCACAACTCCACCAACAATGTATCAGTGTCCCAGTTTTCCCATATCCCCTCCAACATTCATCATTATTTGTTCCTGTCATCTTAGCCAATCTGACAGGTGTGTAGTGGTATCTCAGAGTTGTCTTAATTTGCATAAAATCTACTCTTTTAATACCCTGATTCTCTTAATATTGAGTGAAGAATCAAGTATATGAAATTTTTTTCTTTTTCTCTTTCCTTTTTTTTTTTTTTTTTTTTTCCTTTTTGCTGAGGAAGTTAAGATTAAGCGCATCATCACACAGCTAATAAGTGTCAAGTGTCTGAGGCTGGATTTGAACTCAGGTTCTCCTAAGTTCAGGGCTGGTGCCCTATTCATTATGCCACTTAGTTACATACACACACACACACACACACACACACACACACACACATATATATATATATATGTATATACATATATATATATGGAATTCCTATTGATTTCAGATGACTTTACATCAAATCACAAACATCAGAGAAATATGAACTGATATAGGATAATGTAAGCAATCAGAAGGATAATATGCAAAATGACTACAGTTATGTAAAGAACAACCACAAAACTATCAGAAGTGAATGCTGTAAAATTTCAAGGAGCAAGAATAGTCCCAAGAGAAAGAATAAGAACACACACCTAACTATTATTTTGCAGGGATATACACGTGTGGCAGATGGAGCATATTTTCAGCATTTTTTGATGTGTTGATTGATTTTGCTGATATTTCCCCTTTGTCTTTTTTTCTTCTTAAAAAAATATTTTTTGTTATATGGGATATCCCTGTGGGAGGTATAAGGAAGGAGTATTGGGAGACATTTTGTAGATGTAAACAAAAGATATCAATAAAACTTTATTTTAAAAAAAACACATTCAAGTTTGCTTATGTCTCAGCAGTTGGCCCAATTTCCCTAGGGAAAATATTTTACTTCCAAGCTAAACAAAGAAAAAGTGTTAGCTTACTTTGCTAACCTTCCTGTTCTTAGAGCATCTGTTTCCCTTTTTAAAAAAGAAGAAGCTAAAATAAAGTAAGAGAAAGTGTATTTGGGAATGTAATGCTTTTAAAAGAAAAAAAAATGTTTTATGCCTAGGTTGTTACCAACCTAGTTTTCTTGCCATACAAATATAGTATTTAATCAAGAAGAGGCTTTAGAGATCACTCAGGCCAACCACCTTATTTTTAGTTAAGGAATCTGAGATTTAGTGTAATAGAAAGTACTCAGGATTTGGGCTCAGACTACCTGTTTTTTGTTATTGTCATTAATAATAAGTATGATTCTAGTTAAGTTAGTTAATTTCTTTGAGACTTAATTTATATTTCTTTCAGCACTAAGCTCTGACAAAAAATATAAGATCTTATGACCCCCAGGATCACATAGATAGTGAGTAGCAGAGCTAGGATTTGAAATCAGTTCCAATGATTTGAATTTAATTATTTTATCATTTTACCTTTGAACATTTACTCCTTTTTTTAAAAAAATGCTTTTTAAAATTATGTACCATTTTACCTTTGAACATTTACTCCTTTTTTAAAAAAAATGCTTTTTTTATAGTAGTAAAGGCAACTTTGCAGACAAGGGGCTGAGGGATATAGACTGGGCATTTTGTAGCAGAGAGAGAAAGACAGTGTTCCAAGGGGAAATCTGAGCTAGGATGGATCAGAGCTTAGAGAGGATGGTTCTTACCAGACAAATTCTAGATTCACATATCTTATAGCAACTTTTCTAATTATGTCATTGAATATGTTCCTTTCTAGGATAGTAGCTGAGTGAGTAGATGGATGAGTGTGTGTGTATATATACATATATATATGTATGTATATATAAAATTGGAAAAGAACAATTTCTCTGAAAAGCGATGTATGAAAACGAATAGTTTGAGATAAAACTGAAAAGATAGATTAAACCCAGATTGTAGAAAATCTCAATTTCAATCCATATGTGTATGCATTATTTGTTAGGCAATAGGGAGCCATTGATTGTTTTCCAGTAGGAGAGTTGTGATAATTAACATAAAACTAGAGGTTTCAATTTATTCCTTCATGCCATGTTTTCTTCTTGACACTAGTAGTATAACATTATTGTCATGTATTATTATGCTATGGTACTGAAAGACTGGTTAAAGTCTCTGTTCTCAGGTGAAATGTAAGCATAAGTTTGTAAGGCAATTTAGGAAAACTGTAAATTAGTACAACTATTCTTGAGAGAAATATGTAATGAATTGAAGAAAATTACTAAATTGTTACTACCTTCTGACCCAGAGATTATACTGGTGGGCCCTTACTCCAAGATGTCAGTAACAAAAAGAAAGATCCTATATGAATGAAAGTATTTATAATGGCACATTTTAGTAGCCCCAAGCTAGAAGCAAATTATATATCCATTGATTAAGGAATGGTTGAAATAATTGTGATACATGAATGTAATGGAATATTATTATGCAATGAAAAGTGTATGCAATGAATGCAGAAATTCCTGGGGAGACTCTTATGAATTGATGCAAAGAGAAGTGAGAACCAAGAAAACAATATGCATGGTAACTCTCTCAATGTAAATTGAAATGACAATTATAATAACAAAGCAGTAAATAGAATGTTGTAAAACTAG
This sequence comes from Sminthopsis crassicaudata, assembly GCF_048593235.1. Taxonomy (NCBI): domain Eukaryota; kingdom Metazoa; phylum Chordata; class Mammalia; order Dasyuromorphia; family Dasyuridae; genus Sminthopsis; species Sminthopsis crassicaudata. The sequence continues at coordinate 504,257,720 of NC_133617.1, forward strand.
AAAGACCAAGCTTGTCCCCAAAGAAGAGAGATAAAAATATACCCTTCCTTGCTTCTTTATGAAAATAAAGTTCCAATCCAAGAGAATGGAATACTACATACAGACATTGAATTTTTAATACGTTGGTTACTTTTGATAATTTTTTTTCTTTTTCCTTTAGAAATTCTTTATTTTAAGAGATGGCCCAGGGGCAGCTAGGTGGCACACTGGATAGAGCAGCAGCCCTGAAGTCAGCAGGACCTGATTTCAATTCTGGTCTCAGGCACTTACCACTTCTAGCTGTGTAATCCTGGGCAAGTCACTTAACCCCAATTGCCCCAGCAAAAAGAAAGAGAGACAGAGACAGAGACAGAGACAGAGACAGAGACAAAGAGAGAGACAGAGACAAAGAGAGAGACAGAGACAAAGAGAGAGACAGAGACAAAGAGAGAGAGAGAGAGAGAGACAGAGAGAGACAGAGAGAGAGACAGAGAGAGAGAGAAAGAGAGAGAAAGAGAGAGAAAGAGAGAGAGAGAAAGAGAGAGAGAAAGAGAGAGAGAGAAAGAGAGAGAGAGAATGAGAGAGGGAGGGAGAGACAGAGAGACAGAGAGAGACAGAGACAGAAAGAGAGAGACAGAGAGAGAGAGATGGCCTTCTGGGAGGGTAAAGGGAAGATGCAAAGGGAAATATAGGCAATGCAAAAACAAAAAGTATTAAAATTTACTAGAGGAAGAAATGACATAAATAATAGTGAGTAGTTATTGTAAATTTCTAATAATTTCCAAACTACTAAAAATACTTTACAGGCTTGTCAGTAAGTTGGAAGAAAAATAGCAGAACCTATCACATTCCAATCAGATTCAAATGTGTCCATAATGCAGAAGTCACTGTGAACAGTTTCCTTTGTCCTTTGATCTCACTTCCAAGATGTGAAACCCACAGACTTGAAAGTATAGTGTTCGGGGCTTTCTATGCATGGTTAGAAAAATGTGACCAGTAGACTAGAGTGAACACAATTGACTAGAAGTGTACTTTTTTCCTCCAAACTTTGAAAGTTAAATAACACACATATATTTTCATTCCAAAAACACATATTGAACCATAAATAGCCATAATAAGATACCAATATAGTACCCCAGAGCTCTTTGTGCTTATAGAGTAAGAACTGAGTGTGACTTAAAAAGCCACACTTCAATATCTTTTCCATTGGCAAGTTTCAAAGGACTTTGATGAGTTTTTTTCCTGACATAGTCTAAGGTCTATTGTAAGTTCCTTATCAGTACTGCTTCACTATTAAGTTCCTTATCAGTGCTGCTTTGGTATCAGGTTTTGGTCCTCCTTTTGTAATATGCTTTGAAGCTGCTGCCATGAAGAGATGAAACTGTAAATGAATATCCTGCTAGTCAGGATAGAAATGTATTCTCAATCCCAGAATTCAACTTCTTGAGTTCTGATGAAGCTTATCTCAGGCAGGACTGATAGACTTGATAGATATGCTGATCTTAAAATTTAAAAAGGAGATGGCAGAGGGGAAATAGGGAGCTAGCTCTATCCAAGAGCTTTCAGTTTAGAGATGAGAATGTTATATGGGGTCAACCTGCAAAGGGGATTGATGGGTAACTACCACTAGTTGCTGCCATGGTCTCTGGGTAAGAAGCAGAACTGCCACTACCTCTGGATCTTGTTGGCATGTGTGGGATAAACACCTAGTGAAGTCATTCATTTCTGTAACACATTTGATGATATCTCTAAATGATATTGTAACAAAGCAGTGATATTGGACATGGGAGAAATTATATTCCACCAATACCACTACCACGAATAATATCATATGGAAGCATTCAAATTAATGCAAAAGTCCCAATAAGAAGTTCACTCTTAGATATGCAACCCCAATTCATTGTCCAAGGAAACTAAGCAGAAGAATGGTTTTACAAGTATAGCCTCAACTGAAGAAACTCAAAGTAAATATGATGAGAAGTAAATGAAAAGAAAGATGTATTACACTTACAAAAATACTAAGACATAGGAGTGGATGTCAAATCAGCCCAGCCCAACATGTTAACACTGTCACTAGGAGAAAACCAAACAGGCAGAACATCCTTCTGCTACAACTGTGTAGAAGATTCCCATAAGGAGATCACATGCACAAGTGATGGAGAAGAAACTGAGAGCTATAGGGTTAGTGTGGAGAAAATGAGATGTGTCAGGGAAGGAGTTTACCCTGTTTTCTGATAGTGATTTGCATCATCAATAATTTATTTTCTTTTTACTTTTCTCTTCTTGCTGAGGCAATTGAGGCTAAATGACTTATCTAGTGTCACACAGCTAGGAAGTTAAGTGTCTGAGATCAGATTTGAACTTGGGTCCTTCTGATTTCAGGGCTGGTGCTTTAACCACTGTGCCACCTAGCTGCCGGATCAATAATTTTCAATGAGTTTTTTCTGTCTGAATTCATAGAATTTCATATGGGAGATGATAGTAAAGACAAGATTTGTACTGCCCTACTGTCCTAGAAAGTTCAGCAAAATGATCATAAATTTTAGAAAAAAAAAACCTATATGGCCTCTAGAATATGAGAATTCTTAATCTTTTCTTTGTTGTGGATCTCTTCGGCTGTCAGGGGACATCCTCTGAGAACAACCTAGAAATATTAGTCCATTGATCTCAGAGACTATCTCAAACATTTATTAATCAGTGATATCATCACAGGGTTCAAAAGTCAGTATCACCTACCATGATAGTAATGAAATAGAATGAAAAGATATGCATTTGCATGGAGTATCATCTGTCATTAAAAGCGTTCAAGACATGCTGGTGGTCACTGCTTTTAGTAATAGATATGTGGTGGTTATTCCTAAGGCAGAAGGAGACAAGGAAAAGGAAGCTTTTCTCAGCTGGATTTTAGTAGTCTGAGAGCATATCCCAAACAGTTTGAGGACACCTGTTACTTTCCAAAATGTAGAAAACAGATATATATTTCTTGCTAGTGTTGTGCCTAGACGATATTATTATCTTTGGGAAGATCCTGGAAGTGCAGAAGGAAACTCAATGAAGTTAGATCAATAAAGACAATAAATGCTAGTTTTATAGAGCCTTTATCAAGTATTTGGATCATATAGTATTATATCAAGATGTTAAGCAGAACATCCAGATATAATACTCTCCTGACTTAGCTGTATCCAAAGAATTTTCAAAATCTAAGGAATTCTGCAGGCTTTGTTTGTTTGCTTGTTTTAGCTATGCTGCTATTGCCCATTAAATGGACTCACTTGAACATATGAAAAAAGTGGCACAGAAATATATGTACGTGTGTGTGAATGTGTGCGTGATGCGTATGCATATATGTGTGTGTGAAAAACAAATTTGTTTCATAAGGATCCTACTAATAAATTGCTCCCTCCCTAAGGCCCCTAATAATATGTTGGACAAATCACTTAAGTCCTCAAGACCTTAATTTCCTCATCTGTAAAATGAGGATGTTTTTGATGACTTCTAAGGTATTTTCCAACTTTAAAATTATGATTACTTTGAAGACTAATATGAATATACTTTTAACGTATTAGTAAGCTGCTTCATGTATGCCCCAGCAATGCCTTTTGCAAACCTGGGCAATCTTTGTGTCCTACTTACAGACAGCAGCTTGAAGAGGTTAGGACCTGTATGTATCAGGAGAGTTATTATAACCAGAAAAAAAATGCTGCATTTGCCAGCAGAGGTTTGTGGGATGATGGTTGTTACTGAAAAACTTGAAAACTATGTATGAAGAGAAATAGCAAATGTGGACTAATTTGGCTGAGGACCAAATTAGGTACTCCTTGCCAGATATAGCAGGTAGCATTGGCCAACAGTGAATTCGGCATTTAACACCAACTGAGGATCTGGGAGCTCAGGGCTTCCCAAATTCATAAGGTGGTCTCCATAGTTGAAAATGTCCATGTTAGAATTGATTGTCAGCAACTGTAATTAGTTAAAGAAATAAAATAGGAATGACAACCAGGAGCTCAAAGATCAGGCTCAAGCTTACATATAATTTAGGGGCCATAATTTACAGTTTGCCATGTCCTCCAGGGTGAGAGAATAATACCAGACAGGAGGGACTTAGAAATCTTTGCTATGTTTAATGGAAAAAAAAATAAGGAAGGTAAAAGGTAGGTATCTCATTCCTTTTAAAAAAAAAATATATATATATATATCTATAGTTTTTATATAATTTTTATATAATTTATTTTCCCATACATCCCTTCCTTTTCTCCACCCAAAAGAGCCATTCCATATTATTGTCCCTGCCCCTTTTTAAAAAAAAGTCCGGAAAAAAAATCAGCAAAATTAATGAGTGCGTTGAAAAAAATACAATATATGCAGTCTTCTATATCCATGGAGCCCCTGCTTCTGCAGTGCTGTGGGGGAGGGTATCTTCTATTTTCTTCCTTAGAGCCAAGACTGTTCTTTGTAATTTTGTGACTTTTAATTTTTATTCTTTTGTTGTTATTCTTTCCATTGATATTGTTGTAATCATGATCATACTGATTCCTTGTTTCTGCTTACTTCACTTTGCATTAGTTCAAATAAATCTTTCCATGCTTCTCTGTATTCATCTAATCATCATTACTTATTATTGTTTAGTCATTTCAGTTATATCTGACTCTCCATGACCCCATCTGGGGTTTTCTTGTCAAAGATACTGGAGTGGTTTGCCATTTCCTTTTCCAGCTAATTTTACTCCTGAACTGAAACAAATAGAGTTAAATGACTTGCCCAGGATCACACAGCTAGTGATTTATCCATTCTACTATACAGGTGACAATCATTACTTAAAATACACTGAATTCTGTTATGTTGTTGTACCAAAATTTATTTAACTATTCCCCAATTGATAGGCATCAACTTTATATCTACTTTTTTGCCACCGTGAAAGTGCTTCTATTAATGTTTTTATATATATGGGGCTGACCTCCCCATTTTACTTTCAGATACTTATTAATTGTGTGTCCTTGGGCAATATTACTAATAGCTATTTTTTAAAAACCATTTACTATGTGCCAGACACTGTGCTAAAGTTTTTTGAATTGTCATCTAATTTGATCCTCACAACAACCCTAGGAGGTACCATTATTATCTTCATTTTACAAATAAATGAAATCCAGCAGAGCTTAAGTGATTTACCTGGAGTCACATAGCTGGTAAATTATTTGAAGTTGAATTTTAACTCTAGTCTTTCTGATTCCAGGTCTTTGCCGTTTCCACTGTGTCACCCAATTTAGCTTATCTGTGCCTTAGTTTCCTCACATATAAAATGAGGAGGTTGTATTTGATGGCCTTTAAGGTCCTTTCCCTCTCTAAATCTATGCTCTTGTGAGTTCTCCATAAAGTAGTCTCTTTGACAAGTGTACAGCTGGCATTCAAACGATGTAGCCTACCAACAGGGTTATTTTTCTCTGCAGTAGAGTTGGTATGTTTGGCAGTTTAGTCTGAGACAGAACCTCAGTGTCTCTTACCTTCTCCTACCAGTTGATCTTCAGAATCTTCCCAAGACAATTCGAATGGAAGCAATTCAGTTCAAATGGGCAAGTGATCACAGGGTGATCAGAAAAAGCTATATAAGAACACTCTAAAAGTTTCTCTTAAGAATTTTAAAATTGATTGCATGACATTGGAAATTCTGGCACAGGATTACCCAGTAAGGCGTGCCCTCATCAGAGAATATACTGGGCTTTATGAATAAAGTAGAATTAAATTAGCTCAGAAGAAATGTGAGATGTGCAAAGGACACCCTATATGTTCATAGGGACAAATTGTGATCAACCTGTGTCAGAGCATTCAGAATTTGTATTGTCTGATCAGCCATACTGTAACATGACTCTAACATGGTGATGTCCTTTTGGTCTTCTTGGAGAACAAAAGACAACAATTAACCATATCTATGATCTTAATGATTCTACTTAAATCTTTACTGATTACCCCAGCTACTATTTGTACAGCCCCCACTCCACTTACTTCGAATTTGCATCGTATGTACCTTATATTAATTTTCATGTACAACTTTTTGGTTTTTATGTTTGTATACTTAGTGACTGGCACATACTTGTTGACTGGTTGATTGGAATCTGTGCCATAAAGAGAAAAGAAGTATGCAAATGTAAAACACTCGACTCTCAGTGTGAATTAAACCAAGGACAATGTGGTCAGTATTAATAATGAAATCCAGAATTTCTCTTAAAAGTTAAACCTGATATTTTGCAAAACAAATTTCATTCCATCTGGGTATATATAGGGTATCATGAAAGGTAGAATGAAAGATGAATTTTATAGGCTTAGAACCTGGTGTGCATTTTCTGCTTAATGCAATATAGACACATCTCTGGGTTTGGTTTTTTTTTTTTTTTCTTTCTTCCTTTCTCTTTTTCATTTTAAGCTTTTGACTTCTTGCTTGGTATTTTGTTCAGAAGATCAAACAAATGGTGTTGATGGGTGTCTTGGGTTCAGTCATAAGCTCTTCCTTAATCAAATGATCTATTTCCAACAAATTCCAGTCAGTTTTTGTTGGCCTCCTGCTTGCCAACATATTTTTGTGATTGTCACCCTGATACAATAAAAAGGTTGTTCATTTTATGCAACAGATGTGTTCCTACAAAGTTATGAGTAGTTTGAATTTTTGTAAATTGAAACATTTTTAAAGCCTTGAGGGGAGCTCTTTATTTGGAAGAATGCTGCAGCAAACCTTTTTACAAAATGAAGAATATTTTCTTTAATGAAGATAATCTCTAATTTATCTGCTTCACAAGTGTAGATATTTGAAGATTATTGCTTTCTTCTTTTATATATAAACTGGGATTTTTCTGTTCATCACATCTTTAGAAGTTGTCTTCAATTCATGGGCTAGTGCACACAGGCATAGACACACACAGAGCTTTCATATTCATAATAAACAGACAGAGCCATGGAGTACGGGATCGTTTAATAAATTATGAGTGCTGCAGGATATGAAGAAGCTTGAGAAATTTTGAAGAATTAAAGCACTAATTGACAGAATGATTTATAGATCTGGATAAAAACTCTCTCTAGGGATAACTTTTCTTCACTGTAGTAATGTTTAGTTTGATTCTTTTCTTAAATGTAAATTCCTTTAAAAAAACTGTAATGATTTAAAATTCTGTTAGCACATTTGGTACCCTCTGCTTTGTGCTCTGTAGCCTGTGCCTGACATACCCAAGGGAATATATCAGATAATCAGACCTTTTTCTGGTTTTCTCTCCCAATCTGTAGAGATAGATTCTCTTTTTTTTCCCTTCCTTCCTTCCTTCCTTCCTTCCTTCCTTCCTTCCTTCCTTCCTTCCTTCCTTCCTTCCTTCCTTCCTTCCTTCCTTCCTTCCTTCCTTCCTTCCTTCCTTCCTTCCTTCCTTCCTTCCTTCCTTCCTTCCTTCCTTCCTTCCTTCCTTCCTTCCTTCCTTCCTTTTTCTTCCTTCCTTCCTTCCTCCCTCCCTCCCTCCCTTCCTCCAGTCTCAGTTTTCAATAAGATGTTATTCATCCAAATTAAAGGTGTACATATTTTGCTTCTGAATAAATATGATTTCTTTGGAATATAGAATTTATTTTGTCTTCTGTTATCTTTTACATATTGGAAAGAGGACAATTGTAGTGACTAATACATGTGTCAGCAACTTTTCATCTTGTGTAAAATGCAAAGAGAGAAGGTGAATGAACTCTTTGATGAGCAGAAGTCATTAAATTACCTTGAGATTGTTCATATCATTCTCAAACTCTCAGCTTTACATTAGGGATGTAAATGTACATTTAAATGTATACATTTATATTATGATAAAAAATTGGCTTCAAAACCTGGCAACTTAGGGCCTATGTAACATGGATATAGGATCACAGAAGGGATCTCAGAGTCCATTTGCTCCACTTCCCTCATTTTGTGGAAAAGGGAACTGAGGCCAAGGAAGATTAAATGATTTGCTCAAAATCACTCACATAGTAGGTGCTAAAGGTGGGGTGTGATCGTAGGCCTTCTGATTCTTGAGTTAGTATGCCTTTTATTGCAATTTGGCTCCTCACTGTGTATTCTGCTGTATTTGATAGATTTAGTCAAATTGATGCTAAATCATGTGCCAATGTTCTTGTCCCTATTCCCTAGTCAAGTACATGCTGGCTTTAGATCAATAAAGAGCTGATAGTGATAGTGGTCCTAGGCTCTTTGAATGTATTTGCTATTATTAACATTTACTGAATAACTGCAGCATATTACTTAATATCCTTCAAGAATTCAGGGCATAGTTATGCATGTGCCTTAAATTTAAAACAAGAGAAAACTGCCTTATGCAGCAGCACTGGGGATTTAGGTTCTATATTAAGAAGAATTTCCTGACTGTTGGTGATAGTTAAACATTGTTAACAGTTTATGAAGAGATCAGTTCTATAATCTCTTATCCTAGAGCCCTTTAAAAATTAGGATAAATTTCATCTGCATCAGAGGATTTAGGTAGATTCTGGCCTGAAGACAGAGGAATGATTAGATAAAGTATGATAATAGGCACTGACCCACTTGCTCTGGGCACAAGATAAATCAGAGAAAGCCTAATGAAAAATTCAATATATGTTACTTCTTTCTTCCATTTCCATTGGTATCTCTCTTAATGTTGAGGCTTTAGAGCAACAGACAGGGTACTTAGAATGAAATGGGCAATTATAGAAAGGTTTGGATGGGAAGGGGTAGAAGGTCACAGAAGTACCTGTTGGCAGAACCTATGTAGATTTTGTGAGCTGGAATTTTTGTGCATCAATGATTTTGGAAAATTATACAACATTTCAGAAACAGGATTTAAAACTAGGTCTTCTTGATCCAAATCCAACATTTTTTTTCCCTATTATAAAACATTTTTTTATTTTATTTAGAATTTTTTCCCACAGTATATATGCATGAGTAATTTTTTTATATAATATTATCCCTTGTATTCATTTTTCCAAATTATCCCCCCCTCCCTCTACTCCCTCCCCTTGATGACAGGCAATCCCATACATTTTACATGTGTTACAATATAACCTAGATACAATATATGTAAATACCATTTTCTTGTTGCACATTAAGTATTAGATTCCGAAGATATAAGTAACCTGGGTAGATAGACAGTAGTGCTAACAATTTACATTCACTTCCCAATGTTCCTTCTCTGGGTGTGGTTATTTCTGTCCATCATTGATCAACTGGAAGTGAGTTGGATCTTCTTTATGTTGAAGATATCCACTTCCATCAGAATACATCTTCATACAGTATTGTTGTTCTGTTCATTTCACTCAGCATCAGTTGATGTAAGTCTCTCCAAGTCTCTCTGAATTCATCCTGCTGGTCATTCCTTACAGAAAAATAATATTCCATAATCTTCATATACCATAATTTACCCAATCATTCTCCAATTGATGGACATCCATTCATCTTCCAGTTTCTAGCCACTACAAAAAGAGCTGCCACAAACATTTTGGCACATAGGTCCCTTTCCCCTCCTCAGTATTTCTTTGGGATATAAGCCCAATAACAGCAACGCTGGGTCAAAGGGTATGCACAGTTTGATAACTTTTTGGGCATAGTTCCAGATTGCTCTCCAGAATGGCTGGATTCTTTCACAACTCTACCAACAATGTCTTAGTGTCCCAGTTTTCCCACATCCCCTCCAACATTCATCATTATTATTTCCTGTCATCTTAGCCAATCTGACAGGTGTGTAGTGGTATCTCAGAGTTGTCTTAATTTGCATTTCTCTGATCAGTAGTGATTTGGAACACTCTTTCATATGAGTGGAAATAGTTTTAATTTCATCATCTGAGAATTGTCTGTTCATATCCTTTGACCATTCAATTGGAGAATGGTTTGATTTCTTATAAATTAGGGTCAGTTCTCTATATATTTTGGAAATGAGATTTTATCAAAACCCTTAACTGTAAAAATGTTTTCCCAATTTGTTACTTCCCTTCTAATCTTGTTTGCATTAGTTTTGTTTGTACAGAAACTTTTTAGTTTGATGTAATCAAAATCTTCTATTTTGTGATCAATAATGACCTCTAGTTCTCCTCTGGTCATAAATTCCTTCCTCCTCCACAGATCTGAGAGGTAGACTATCCTCTGTTCCTCTAAACTATTTATTATCTCATTCTTTATGCCTAAATCATGGACCCATTTTGATCTTGTCTTGGTATATGGTGTTAAGTGTGGATCCATATCTAATTTCTGCCATACTAATTTCCAGTTTTCCCAACAGTTTTTTCCAAATAATGAATTTTTATCCCTAATGTTGGTATCTTTGGGTTTGTCAAACACTAGATTGCTATAGATGTACCCTTTTTTTTCCTTTGTACCTAATCTGTTCCACTGATCTACTGGTCTATTTCTTAGCCAATACCAAATGGTTTTGGTGACTGCTTCTATATAATATAGCTTTAGATCAGGTACACTTAGACCACCTTCCTCTGACTTTTTTTTCATTAGTTCCCTTGCAATTCTCGACCTTTTATTCTTCCATATGAATTTTGTTGTTATTTTTTCTAGGTCATTAAAATAGTTTCTTGGGAGTCTGATTGGTATAGCACTAAATAGATAGATTAGTTTGGGGAGTATTGTCATCTTTATTATATTCGCTCGGCCTATCCAAGAGCACTGAATATCTTTCCAATTATTTAAATCTGACTTTATTTTTGTGGCAAGTGTTTTGTAATTTTTCTCATATAATTCCTGACTATTCTTTGGTAGATGGATTCCCAAATACTTTATACTCTCAACATTTGTTTGGAATGGAATTTCTCTTTGTATCTCTTGCTGTTGCATTTTGTTGGTGATATATAAAAATGCTGAGGATTTATGTGGATTTATTTTGTATCCTGCCACTTTGCTAAAGTTCTGAATTATTTCTAGTAGCTTTTTAGCAGAGTCTTTGGGGTTCTCTAAGTATACCATCATGTCATCTGCAAAGAGTGATAGTTTGATTTCCTCATTTCCTACTCTAATTCCTTGAATCTCTTTCTCGGCTCTTATTGCCGAGGCTAGCGTTTCTAGTACTATATTGAATAGTAATGGTGATAGTGGGCAACCTTGTTTCACTCCTGATCTTACTGGGAAAGGTTGCAGTTTATTTCTATTGCATATTATGCTTACTGATGGTCGTAAATGTATGCTCCTGATTATTCTAAGGAATAGTCCATATATTCCTATCTCAAGCGTTTTTAGTAGGAATGGATGTTGGATTTTGTCAAGTGCTTTTTCTGCATCTATTGAGATGATCATATGGTTTTTATTAATTTGATTATTAATATGGTCAATTATACTAATAGTTTTCCTAATATTAAACCAGCCCTGCATTCCTGGGATTTATATCTACTTGATCATAGTGTATTATTCTGGGGATGATTTTCTGAAGTCTTTTTTGCTAATATCTTATTTAAGATTTTAGCATCAATATTCATTAAGGAAATTGGTCTATAATTTTCTTTCTCAGTTTTCGATCGACCTGGTTTAGGTATCAGTACCATGTCTGTGTCACAAAAGGAGTTTGGTAGGACTCCTTCATCCCCTATTTTTTCAAATAGTTTATATAACATTAGGGCTAATTGTTCTTTAAATGTTTGGTAGAATTCACATGTGAATCCATCTGGTCCTGGGGATTTTTTCTTGGGGAGTTGATTAATAGCTTGTTCTATTTCTTTTTCTGAAATGGGACTATTTTAGCAATTTGTCTCCTCCTCTGTTAATCTAGGGAGCCTATATTTTTGGAGAAAGTCATCCACTTCACTTAAGTGATCAAATTTGTTGGCATAAAGTTGGGCAAAGTAACTCATTATTTCTCTAATTTCCTCTTCATTGATGGAAAGATCCCCCTTTTCATTTGTAAGACTAACAATTTGATTTTCCTCTTTCCTTTTTCTGATCAGATTTACCAAAGGTTTATCTCCCTATTATAAAATGTTGAGAAGAGACAAATAAGTAGGAAGAGCCAGTGATCCAGACTCAACAGGTGGAAGTGATGTAATGTGTGTGTGTGTATGTATGTTTGTATATGTGTGTATATGATGCGTTGGAGGTAAAGTTGTCATAATGGTACAAGCAGATATGTAGGGCCACAAAATTGATTCTAAATATATGAACATGCTGAGAAATAGATTCTATTCATCATCCATCCAAACTTTCTCCATACAATTTTTGATTAAATACCAGGATTATATTTTAGATTTTAGATTATAATTTAGAATTTAACCATTAGCTTGTACTGGGGGAAGAGGATTCAGTATCTTTTTCATGTGCTCTGAAATAAACAGTGAGGAAAACTCTATTAGTTTCCATCAGATTGTTCATGAAAAATATATCTGCAGACCATTTAGTGATTTAGAAATAGGACTAGTTGGCTAACAGCTTATTTTCTCTGATCTCACTTCAATTCTCAAGAGACAGACTCTCTGGTTTGGTGAGGTTCCTCTAATTCAGAGATAGAGCCAGAGACAGCTTTGTTTGAGTGAGTTCCAGAGATAGCATTTAACCTTTATGAAATGTGGTCTTTGGAAGCAGGAATGTGGGGTCAGGCAAGCCAAGGTATCCCTGAGCCTGAAATCAGCAATGAAAGATAAAAAAATTTGTCCTCATAACTTATTAGTCATATGACTTTGGACAAGTCACTGATTTTTTTTTTTTTTACTTATAAAATGGAGATAATAATAGTAGCTTGATTTGAGGGTAGAATAGCATATTGTAAAGTGCTTCACAAACCTTAAGCCAACATATAAATGCTAGTTATTATGATCATTCTTGTCTTAGTCATTATTATCATCATCCTCATCATCCAATGAGTCCAGGAGAACAAAGAAAATGGGTAGTATCCTAGTTTTCATATCTATTTCTTAATGACTGACTTCTTAAACACTAAACTCAAGGGTTAGATGGAGGGTATGCTCTGGATTACTTGGGCATGCTGTGTTTGACAATGATCTTTTTTGGATCTGACTGCCTCATCTCAGAGAAGGATATGTTCCACCTGATTTATGTTGAAAAAGGAAGGTCTCATGAGTTTTTACTGATGGACTGGATGGTCACAAACTATCTGGTGCGGGTGGCCCCATAAAGTCAGCTGGGATAAGCCTTCATCAAAAATGATGTATATGCCCTGAAAAATCTTTTATGCACGTTTTTAAAGATTCAAAACCTCGCATACATTTATGTCTCCACATTGAAGCCAGTGTGACAGGAATGATGATGGGATTTGTGAAACAAGCCTGACTTTGGAGCCAATGTGCTGCAAACACTCATAAAAAACTGACTCCATTTAAATAGCAACAGATAACGTCTTTTCCAGACTGAGTACCAGCCAATCTGTCATGTGAGTGATTAAATAAAGGAGTTTGATTGATGGAATTTGGATTCTGTTTCCTTTTGCAAGGGAATAGATGAACCCAGGAGACCCTAGACCTTGAAGCTAAAACATGCCTACAAGCTTTGGCATCTGCCATTTGGTTATTAATTATAATTACTAATGAATCAGTTATATGTTTATTCACCTATGTACTGTTTACCTCCTACCCTGATAGATACTGCAGCTGGAGAGAAAGAGAAGAGAGGCTACTTGTAGCTGTAATAGTCACAATGAAAATATATTTCTATATTGCTTTAAGAGTTGCAAAGAATTTTACAAGAATAAATTTATTAAATATGTTTTAGACAGAGAAGGGTATGCCAGCTTCTGGAAAAATATGAGATTAGAGAAGACATTCTCTCTTCAAGGAGTTTACAGTTTGGTGTGACATAACACCAAATATATAATTATAATATAGTAAGTAAAGTAATAAATATTTATTAATTGCCTGCTATGTACTGGACACTGTACTGAGTGTTTTCCAAAGCACATTATCTCATTTGATCTTCACAGCAGACCTGGGGGTAAAGGCTCTATACAATATAGTCAGTGTTATAAAGAAGTACACAACAAAGAACTCTTTCGTGATGAATGCAAGCACAACACATTTCCTAAACAGAAGGCTTATGCTTTTACAATTCTATGCCCAATCATACAAATAAGGATCAATCACTACAGTAGTTTGAATTATCACTTTGTATGAGTTCTAGGGCTTTAAAAAAAAAAAAAAAAAAAAGGAGTTTTGATCAAACTCCTTCTAATTTCAACTCCTGTTTTTGGCAATAAAAGAATGTTCAAATAAGTGTAAATGGAAGAGGGGAGTGGGAGGCATTGGACTGAAATGGCACTTTCTCTTCCATCCATCTACCTGATATCAAGGGGATAATGAAAAATCTTATCTTGAATCTTTGGTGCTTGGGGATTCTTTACATCCAGGTGAATAATTATGAAATATTTAGCTTAGCATATGAGAAAAATTCTCAGGTAATTATCATTATGAAAGCAAAGGAGAGTGAAAGACAAAACTAAATAGGTATACATGATATTTTCCAATTATGAGTCTAGGCCTTCCCAGAGAATTCTGCTCAGCAGAGGTACCGTGATACAATGGGAAAAAACCTAGATTCAAATCTATCTCCATTTTCTACTAGCGTGACCTTAGGCAGCCCATAATCTTCATGGACCTCAATTTTCTCATCTGTGAAGTGGGCTAAGGGGTTAAACTAAACATATTCTATGAATTTTCTTCTAGTTTTATATGATTATAAAATGAGCTTTGATTGTTTTCTTAAGTTTCTATGGAGTTCCTTATAGCATTTTCATATGGGATCTTATATATATATGAATGCTAATTCACATTCTATAGAGAAAGGGAAACAAATTTACAATAAACAAAAGATTCTAATAAGGAAAAAACCTCCATTATTAATATAACTATATATGCTTGTAAATATTCTCTAGCAAGGAATATTAATTCATTTGCATCTCTCAGAGAAAGGGTGACACAGTCACACAATTCTAAAGAGCAAACATCTTTATACATCTCTCCCTCTCCAAACAACCATCTGTTCATTTTAAAATATGTTATGTATATACTTATGTAAGCATGCTTTGGTGCATCTCAGACCATCTAGACAGAGTTGTCTCTGTGGGAGATGCAGACCTTCTTCTAGCTTTACCCTCATGTGGGTAAGAACAAGCTAATTTTCATTGATTTTGTGGATGGAAGTGGAACTGATCTTTAAATTTGTCTGACTAAGGTAAGTTTGTTCTCCCTTTTCTGTGACATCCAAGGATTTGTTGACTCACAGAAGAGATACCATGTTGAAAGCTAGGTAGAGAAATATCATCTTCCCCTTCGGCCTCATGGCCCAGAAAAATAAGCTTTGGACAATTTGTTTGTCTTTTGCTATTTTAAATGCAGGGGTGGAGTTCAAGATGTAGGAACTCAAGATTGGCTGATCTTGGAGCTAGACTTCTATTTTGGATATTACAACAATCCCAGTAGGAAAAGCTTGAGAAACCAGCGTGGGAGACAAGCCCAAATCTAAAGGAGCTTTGGACTTGGAAGTTGCTGGGATTAATGGAATGTAGGAACAGAATTAAAATGTTCTTGTCTTCTTAATTCACTCTTTCTCCTCCAGATTAAAGTGGTAAATGGGGGGATTTTGTGACTGAGGTGTGGATAAAAATGTTGTAGGTTCTTATAATACATTTGGAGTAAATATTCATCCATAAAGGCTAATCTGACTTTTGGGGCAGCAAGACTGCACAGTAGATGCAAAGCTGGGCCTGGAGACAGGAGGACTCATCTTCCTGAGTTCAAATCTGGCCTCAGACACTTAATAGCTGTGTTATTGTGGACAACTCACTTAATTTTGTTCCCCCAGTTTCCTCATCTATAAAATGACTGGAGAAGGAAATGGAAACTATGCCAGTATCTTTGCCAAGAAAATCCCCAAAGAGGTAACAAAGTATTAGGTATGATAGAAAGGGATGGAGTATAAGTGGTTAAGTGAAACGAGTTCTTAGCTTTTCTAAAATTAGGGGAACACAACTGATTGAAATTTAAATTAGTGGCAGAGGTAAGAGACTTCCCAACCCCTTCAGAGTACTGGACAACTCTGGGAGAGATGTGAAGATCTGGTCTCCAGGCAGTAGAGGCTAGAATAATATTGTACATATTAGCTTCTTGGTTGGAATATATTCTCCTTTTGGGCAGGTATTGTTTCACTTTTGTCTTTTTTTAACCCCAGCACTTAGTACATACAGTGCCTGACAGATAGTAAATATTTAATAAACTTTTATTGATTGTTCTATAAATTATAAGAAAGAGCATCAAATCCACAAGCCAGATACTATGAAATAAATAACAATAGTTTAACTGTCATCCAAAGCCTTGGCAAAGTTTTCAGTCATAATTCTGCTCACTGAATGTACAAGACTCTTTTTGTCTGGCCCCCAGGTCTATCCTTTTGTTATGGGACAAAAATACTCTTCATAGCCACCTGAATGCTTACCTAGCAACTTTTGTGAATTATAATTTCATATTTCTCTGAAGTAGGTTGGCCAACAGCCTAGAACAATTGTTTAGAGAAGGATAGGCAACCAATGTTATATGGTTTTTGTAGCTCCCAAATTTCATTCCTTCTCTTCCACTTCCCTACTCTTCCCTATTCTTCTTTTGCTTTTCCTTGGTCCCCAATAGGTCTTCCTATCTTACTCAGGCTAGAAGGGCAGCAGCCATTCACAGATCAGATCCCAATATTGCACAGAAACTTTGACCTATTTCTTTTTGACTCTGTCCAGTTCATCTCTCAATCCCTTCACTCCAGGGGCTTGTCCTTGTAGATTCCATACTCAGCATGGAAACCTGATGGACTTTAGAGGTACTATAGTTTAGGACTCCATGATTCAACCT
Organism: Sminthopsis crassicaudata; assembly: GCF_048593235.1. Taxonomy (NCBI): domain Eukaryota; kingdom Metazoa; phylum Chordata; class Mammalia; order Dasyuromorphia; family Dasyuridae; genus Sminthopsis; species Sminthopsis crassicaudata. Next base: position 504,274,508 of record NC_133617.1, read on the forward strand.
ATATTTCAAATTCAGTCTCCTCTAAAAACAGAGATTATAGGCATGTGCTATCACATCTTGTCCCAAATTTTTTATGAATCTTGAAATATACCATATTTGCAGTCTTCCCTTACCATTGTCATCAAATATCTTTTCACTTAGTAAAAACATTAATACAAGCATTTCCCTTTCTAAAACTTATTATTTTGGTTACTCCAGCCCAGTGGTTGAATAAACTAGGTTAAATTTAATGCACTTATGGGAATTGTTCTACCCAACCCCCCAACACAATATAAATTGTCAAAAAAAATTAGTAGCAGTGGTATTGAGAAACAACGAGATTGATTAAAACCATAGCTAGATTGTGTGCAGAACTAGCTGTACATGGATTATTTTATAAGGTGATTTGAGACATATAGTTTATAACAAGGAAATTTAAGAATGAGTGGTGCCTTTGGCAACTAATATTAATAGCTGACATTTATATAGTACTTTAAGTTTTGCATGACACTTTACATATACATATGTTATCTCATTTGATCTTCCTAACAATCCTGCAAAAGAGGAACTATTCTTATTATCTTCATTTTACAGATGGAGAAAGTGAGACTATGTCAAAACAAGCTCCAAAATCTAAAGGTATTTAGAAAGAATTTTATTAACAAGTTCAGTGAAAGAGATAGCAAGGAAAAAAAAGTATGGTTTGTTCTCCCCAAGTCTTGGTTAATATATTATAGAGTTCAAACATGAAGGTAACTTGAGATGTGTATCAGCAGATTAATCTAAACAATCAAAGATTGAGTAAAGTTAAAAAACAAGATTTTGGGTGAGGTTCCAACATAGGACCTAGGTAGGATCTAAAAATTCCTTGCAACAATCTCTAGGCTCCCAAGTGAGTCTCTGGGATTATCACAATCTACATGTCCCTTGTTAAATGCTATCTAGCCACTTAAAGGTAGTTTCACAATATTAATAAAAAAATAAAGTATTTAAGTACTTCACCTAAAAGAAGTTAAGTGACATGTCTTAGTCACTTAGCTATATAAGTGCCAGAGATAGGATTCAAAGTCAGGTCTATTTATTTATTTATTTATTTTGATGATAACTTTTTATTTTCAAAATATATGAAAAGATTGTTTTCAACATCCAGCCTTGCAAAACCCTGTGTTCCAAATTTTTTCTCTCTTCCTTCCCTCTACTCCCACTTCAAGTTATTCATTATGTTCAACATGTGCAGTCTTCTATCCATATTTCCACAATTATCATGCTGAACAAGAAAAATCAGATCAAAAAGCAAAAAAAAAAAAAAAAAAAAAAAAAATAAGAAAGAAAACAAAGTTCAAGTAAACAACCACAAAAAGTGAATATTATGTTGTGATCCACACTCAGTCCCCATAGTCCTCTCTCTGGATGCAGATGGCTCTCTCCATTACAAGTTTATTGGAATTGTCCTGAATCACTTTGCTATTGAAAAGAGCTACATCAGAATTGATTGTGACATAATTTTGTTGTTGCTGTGTACAATGTTCTTTTGGTTCTACTCACTTCACTTAGTATTAGTTCCTGTAAGTCTCTCCAGGCCTCTCTGAAATCATCTTGCTGATCATTTCTTATAGAACAATAATATTCCATTCATGTGCCATAACTTATTCAGCCATTCCCCAACTGATAGACATCACTCAATTTCCAGTTCCTTGCCACTCACTTCAAAAAAGGCTGCTGTCAATTGGGGAATGGCTTGTATACTTAATAACTTGAGTCAAATCTCTATATATTTTAGAAGTGGGTTCTTTATCAGAACCTTTGGATGTAAAATTCCCTCCCCTTCCCCAGTTTTCTGCTTTCCTCCAAATCTTGTCTGCATTGGTTTTGTTTCAACAAAAACTTTTAAATTTAATATAATTAAAATTATCCATTTTAAATTTCATAATGTACTCTAGTTCTTCTTTGACCATAAATTCCTTCCTTTTCCAGAGATCTGAGAGATAGACTATATTTGTTCTTCTAATTTATTCAGAGAATTACTCTTTATATCTAAATCATCAACCAATTTTGACCTTTCCTGGGTTTAGAGTGTTAGGTGTTGGTCAATGTATAGTTTCTGCCATATTATCTCCCAATTTTCCCAGCAATTTTTGTCAAATAGTGAGTTTTTATCCCAGAAGCTGGAGTCTTTGGTTTATCAAACATTAGACTACTATAGTCATTGACTATTGTGTCTTATGAACTTAATCTATTCCACTGATCAACTTCTCTATTTCTTAGCCAATACGAAATGGTTTTTTATGACTGCTGCTTTATAATACAGCTTTAGAACTGGTACATCTAGGCCACCTTCATTTGCATTTTTTCATTAATTTCCTTGAAATTTTTAACATTTTGTTCTTCCAAATAAACTTTATTTTTTCTAGCTTTGTAAAGTAATTTCTTGGCACTTTGAGTGGTATGATACTGAATAAGTAGATTAATTTAGGTAGAATTGCCATTTTTATTATATTAGTTTGGCTTGCCCATGAACACTTGATATTCTTCCAATTGTTTAGTTGTGAAAAAGTTAGGTCATATTGATACCAAATCCAGAAGTGCATCACCTAGCTGCCTCAACAACTTTTACACTACTTGTTTGTTAATTCATTTGTTTATGGAGAGTGAAGACAAACCTCCCAGGCAAGGGAAATATACATATGAATTTTGGGGATCCCTGCCCTTCTCCTGAAACTGTCCTGTGGGGAGGAGTGCTGAGGTGTTCGTTGTATTTGCAATTTTGCCTTCCTTTAGAGTTGGTACCTTTCTCGATGCATGAGTCATTGTGAGAAAATTGTGATGCAGTCAATTTTGTGATAATGAGGTCTTTCTGTGATGTACCAACATTTTGAAACACTGCTGTACCACTATTCTGACATGTTCAAGAGCCCCTGATAGAGCAAATTTTGTAAATAGTGTTCTTTTCTAAGAAGTTATAAGAAACCAAGATAACCAAAATAACAAAATGAGAAAAAAATGTTTTTCTTATAATGGACTTAGTATAGGTTTTTCTAGTTGTAATAAATTCTTTTCACTCTTATTCTTCTTTTATATATATATATATATATATATATATATATATATATATATATATATATATATATATATATATATATATATAAACTTTTATTGTTTGATGTTGCTGAGTGAGTGAGCATACTGTTTGGGTAAAATGTATGTATCATCAGAGTTCTTGCTGATTAGAGTTTTGATTGAGAAATGGTTATGATTCAGTTAGTGTTGTGATAAATGGGTTTGAAAGCCAAAAGATCAGAATCCTGCTATTCATTACTGATTTTCTGTGTGACTGGGGTAACTTACTGAGGTTAAAGCTCAAGGTTTTATTACATGGAATGCAAACAACCAGGTAATTTAGTCAGTTTAAGGTTTTGCCAAGTAACTTGGCATGTGAATCTTTTAAAATGTAATGCTGGAGAAACTGAGCAAGATAGAGATTAGAGAATATTTACTAATTTATTAAATGGGAGAGATATACTGGGACCAATGGATCCATGGTTTGGTCCCAGAGCTGAATGAGACTGTGTCTCTAAGAATCCAGCAGTGAATGTCTGATACAAGATTCTTTTATTGGGTAACAAGAACAATGACATAATGGGGGAGGTACCTGGATGGAGATGACCTAATGGGGGGAGGCACCTAGGATGACATAATGGGAAGTACTAGAGAGGCTCTTGATATTCTAATGACATCTAAAATGGATAAAGACCTTTATCCCATCAAACATTAAGAGGGAATGATTATAACCTGAGGCAGAGTAACTAAATAGGACAATTAGGGAAACTGGGTCAGGACATTAAAAGAGAACTGTGGCACAACAAAACCACAATCCATTTTAGGCCACAAGGATCTGATTTCCCTATAAAATATATATTTAATAGACAGATAATTTAAATCAATAATTTCAAACTGTCTTGAATTTCCCAGGTTGTTTTTCTGCTGGATATTCCCTTGTTTCCATCAGGTTAAATAAGATTTAGTTTGCCAGTGGTTCGGTATAAAAAAACATGGAGCACACAAAAGATCAGAATCCTGCTATTCATTACTGATTTTCTGTGTGACTGAGGTAAAGCAAGTCAGTTTTGTTGAGAGGACATAGAAAATAAAAGACAGTCAGGGTTCTATGGAAATATGTCAGATCTGCTGAGACCTCGGATGGAATTGGACACACAAACCCAGGGAAGTTTGATTGTTTCTTGTGGAGTTCTTAACTTGGCCATGTCAGACCAGATATTTTAGGAAGGAAGCAAGGTGCTCAAACTTGGAGGGTGGTACTGATATATATGATAATTAGGAAGGGGAAAGAAATTTTTGGTCTTTTTGTCTGTTTTTTATTTGATAAGGTATCTCAGGGGATTTGAATTTCTCCAGCATTTCTTTGTTTGGGGGAAATAGAAGACTGGAGTGCTTAGATCTTTTCACTTAAAATTAAAAACAGGGAAAAATATGCAATCCTGATTAATCAATCATGAGATCTTTTAATAATACAATGTTCAACAAAAGTGGAATAACATAATCTGGGACTTTTAGTGACATATCTGGATATCAGTAATTGATACTGCATTTTCTCAGCTTGTAGACAAGTGAGGTCATGAACGTTGAGTAAAAAACTCCCTAGCTATATTCACAGTCTAACAAAGACAGTATCTTTAGAAGAACATTGATAAACTAGGTTGTCCAAGAAGGGCAAGGAAGATTGATGAGGAGACATGAGAGCATTCCAATTGAGTATTGGCTGAAGAAATTAGGATTGTTTAGCCTAGAGATAAGAAGATTTGGAGTTAGGAGCAAGATAGCTATCTTTGAGTATTTAAAGGACTGTCATGTGGAAACAGATTTAAGCTTATTCTTTTTGGACCTAGAGGATATAAAAGAAAAGCAGTGGGTTAAAATTGCATAGAAGTTAATTTAGGCTTGATGTGAGGAAAAGATGACAAATGATGCCCTTTGAAAGAGTTCCACAAAAGGTTTGAGATGAATATAACATTTAAAGACACAGCTACAGAGCTAGTTGTAAAATTTCTTGGCTTCTAAAATCATTTTGTCAATTTGTGAACAATTCCATTCTTCAGATAAAATTGTCTTTAAATCATAGCAAATGTGTCCTTGGCTATATCATGCACTTTGTGGCTAAACACAGCTCCGGTACTGTAAGGTGAGAAGTTAATGATAAGAAGCAGAAACTTATGTTCATTATTGAAAAGTAGCTATAGACAGAAATCAATAGTTTCTGGGCAGCTTTGAAAGTTTTTTCTTATAATAGAAAGTCCTTTTTCAAGGCAATATTGGATGATCTAGAATTGGACATTTTTAACATAAAGAAGTCCTAGAAAATAAATAGTCTTAGTTGGACCTGAAGCTTGGAGTGCATATAGATTACATAAACAATAAATGAGATAAAAACCAATAGCACGTGGGAAGATGATACTGGGATTTCTGATATTTCTCTCTTTTTTTCAGATATCTGTTTTATTGAAAAAAAAATGGAAAGATGTAGTTTCTTTTAAATTTTCTTCACAATTCATCTGTTTATTCTGTAAATAGGATATAATAAAAATATGGAACTGTCATTGGAATTATAGGAATCAGTATCTTTATAAAGTACTAGAAAATTCCAGGCATAGTTTTCCTCATCTGTAAAGTGAAAGAGTGGGATAAAATGGTTTTTAAGGTCTTTTCCATGACCTTATGTTATAAGATTATAATTAACTTTGTTAAAAATTGAATAGATGGCTAAGAAATAGACCAGTTGATCAATGGAACAGATTAGGTACAAAGGACAAAAAAGGGTACATCTATAGCAATCTAGTCTTTGACAAACCCAAAGATACCAACATTTGCGATAAAAATTCATTATTTGAAAAAAAAAACTGTTGGGAAAACTGGAAATTAGTATGGCAGAAATTAGATATGGATCCACACTTAACACCATATACCAAGACAAGATCAAAATAGGTCCATGATTTAGGAATAAAGAATGAGACCATAAATAGTTTAGAGGAACAGAGGATAGCCTACCTCTCAGATCTGTGGAGGAGGAAGGAATTTATGACCAGAGGAGAACTAGAGATCATTATTGGTCACAAAATAGAAGATTTTGATTACATCAAACTAAAAAGTTTCTGTACAAACAAAACTAATGCAAACAAGATTAGAAGGGAAGTAACAAATTGGGAAAATATTTTTACAGTTAAGGGTTCTGATAAAGGTCTCATTTCCAAAATATATAGAGAACTGACCCTAATTTATAAGAAATCAAACCATTCTCCAATTGATAAATGGTCAAAGGATATGGACAGACAATTTTCAGATAATGAAATTGAAACTATATCCACTCATATGAAAGAGTGTTCCAAATCACTACTGATCAGAGAAATGCAAATTAAGACAACTCTGAGATACCACTACACACCTGTCAGATTGGCTAAGATGACAGGAAATAATAATGATGAATGTTGGAGGGGATGTGGGAAAACTGGGACACTAATACATTTTTGGTGGAGTTGTGAAAGAATCCGGCCATTCTGCAGAGCAATTTGGAACTATGCCCAAAAAGTTATCAAACTGTGTATACCCTTTGATCCAGCATTGCTGCTATTGGGCTTATATCCCAAAGAAATACTGAGGAGGGGAAAGGGACCTGTATGTGCCAAAATGTTTGTGGCAGCTCTTTTCATAGTGGCTAGAAACTGGAAGATGAATGGATGTCCATCAATTGGAGAATGATTGGGTAAATTATGGTATATGAAGATTATGGAATATTATTGTTCTGTCAGGAATGACCAGCAGGATGAATTCAGACAGGCTTGGAGAGACTTACATGAACTGATGCTGAGTGAAATGAGCAGAACCAGAAGATCACTATACACTTCAACAACAATACTGTATGAGGACATATTCTGATGGAAGTGGATATCTTCAACATAAAGAAGAGCCAACTCACTTCCAACTGATATGATGGACAGAAACAACTACACCCAGAGAAGGAACACTGGGAAGTGAATGTAAATTGTTAGCACTACTGTCTATCTACCCAGGTTACTTACACCTTTGGAATCTAATACTTAATGTGCAACAAGAAAATGGGATTTACACACATATATTATATCTAGGTTATACTGTAACACATGTAAAATGTATGGGATTGCCTGTCATCTAGGGGAGGGAGTAAAGGGAGAGAGGGGAAAATTTGGAAAAATGAATACAAGGGATAATGTTATTTAAAAAAGTTACTCATGCATATATACTATCAAAAAATTTTTATAATTATAAAATTAAAAAAAAAAAAAGAAAAACTTAAAAAAAAAATTGAATAGAATAGGCCCATACATAGACTTCATACTCAGCTATCTTTTTATTTTCCTTCCATGTTACCAGCAATTTGTCATATTGAAATTGGAAGTTATATGAGGAAATTGAGCTCATATAATGATAACTGACATTTACATTGAGCTTTAAAATATGCAAAATACTTTAAATATATTATCTCACTTAAGCCTCACAATAGCTTTGTGAGGTAGATATTGTAATTATTATTGTTTCCATTTTGAAGGTGATCAAATTGAGGCTCAGAGACATTAAGTTACTTATCTATTATTACTCAATGGGAGCTAGAAATGTTATATTAGTTCAGGTCTTCTTGAATTCAAGGCTAATACTATGCCTATTTGTAAAGGCATTCATGCCTGAGGCTAAGGGTTAAAGGCAATATCCACATTGGTGTGGATGGAGCCACAGGACCTAAATAAAGCCCTTCATGTATCTGTTAAAGTAGCACTCCATGAGTGAGGGTGAAATATCTCACACTGCCTGCTTTTGCTTATTTATTAAATTTGTGAAGTTGATATCATTTACTAGAAAGCCTTGGAGCTTCAACTAATTAAAATCCTGAACTTTTGCTAGCATATTTGATGAATTGTTGACTTTTGATTTTGGTGTAGGAATTATTATGGGATTTAGAGCATGAATGAATCTTTAAGGTCACTCAGTTCACCCCATTCATTTTATATTTGGGGATACTAAGACTCAGATGTGATGTGAAATGATTATTTTTATAACTATGGTCATTTAATACAGCATGGGAAATTATAAATGAACTTCATTTCACAGATGCACTTCTATTTATATAAAAATAGTGCATTGTGCATTGAATCTGTATTCTCATGGAAAATGATCTTCTTTAATTTGTATCTTTTCCAAATCTTAGCAAGATGCCCTTCAAGAACAGGCATTTAATAAGAGTTTGTGACTGCTGTATACATATGCAAACTATACAGTTATAATAATAGTTATTAAACTATTACTTCTTTCTTCTGCTTGGTAGTGCTAGTCTTTGAATCAGGAAGATTTGGATTTATATCTTGGCCCTGAAATATTAGCTGTGTTATTAGCAAAAAAAATGTTTCTCTCTCTGGGCCTGGGTTTCTTGTGATATAAAATATAAATAACAATATTTGTGAAATGAGAATAGTGAATACTTCCTAGTGTTAAGAGACTCAAATGAGATATGTGTAAAGTAGTTTACAAATATAGAATAAGTAAAGTGTCATATAAATGTCTATTTATTCTCATTATTGTTATCATTCTTCTATGAGGATAATTTTTAGCTCTTACTATTTAGTCATTCTGATAAATTCTTCCTTTTTTTTTTTTTTTTCTTTTCTCACTGAATAAAAGTTACCTACCCAGTATTTTTGGTGGGCTGATGTGAGATGAAATATCATTAATACTTTGCCCTAAATATTGGTACTTAATTCAGCCAGCCTGGTCACTATTGGGCAAATGTTTTTTGTCTGGCTACTTTGGTACTTAAAAGAACACAAGAATCAGACCAGTGAAAGAAAGTTGATTCTTTTTCTCTAGAATTTCATAATCAAGTGCAACCCTGATTTTAAAACCCAAGAGAGCTATCTTTTGCTAGTGCCCCTATAATCTCTCCTTGGGATTTGTAAATTTTGAGAGAAAAGATGAAAGAGACTAACTTCACTTCAAATTGCTGAAGAGAAAGACTGGGAAGACAGGAAAGGATCTGACAATCTCCATCATGTCCCTATTCCCAGCTTGCTATATTTAAATATAAATATTTAATAATAATTAAATATTAATTAATAGTAATATTTTAATTCAATAATTAAGCTATTATTGAAGTTCAATAGATTTCTAGGAGTTTCCCTTTGGGTAAGATGCAGAACCTTCTCTTTTGGTTGAGCTGCATTGTGTTACTGCCACTGAGAGAGCTTGTATGTTGTCTGGTATGTATTCTCCAATGTATATTTTCTCTGATTTCTCTTTTGCTATGATTTGGATTAAGGATTTCTTTACTATTATCTATGTGTGTTTATTGTGAAAATATTTAGTAGGCCATAGATGTAGAATTTGGGGTCCCTATTTCCCTCCAAATAACAAAATGGTCAATATTTGGTTGAAATTGATCATAGCTCCTAGATTAATAATATTTAAGAGCACAGATAGATAGACTTCTAGTCTGGTACTCCCTTATATATCATCTAAGAGAAGAATGGTGGCTTCAGACTCATCTGCTTTTTCTCCTTATAAGAATGAGTCTTTCTTGGGGAAAGTTGGTTGAAGGGAAAGAGGGAAGGAAGAAGCTATAGATATCTATTATGTTTTCCTTTGAGGTACAGAGAAATAGGATTTTGTTTATATATTGAGTCCTCCTTACATATGTGGAGCTATGCAAATTATACAAGTCAGCCAGAGCTTCTTCCTTCCTTGTTGTGATTATCTTTGCTTTTTGTTTTTCTTCCTCTGGCTGTTCCTCTTTTAACATCTGAAATGCACTGGATCTTCTTTGTGAATACAACTTTCTCATAATCTTAAAAAAAAATTAATCCTTATTTTTTTTGGTCAAGAAACTTAAAATTTTATCTTCAGTAGGATATTCACTTTCACAGAGCTATGAATTGCCTGAAGATAATTGAAGTTAGTCTAATAAATGGAAGAAAAAAAAGGAGCCTGAAGTTCTGAATAGTTATTACTCTCAAGCTTCCCCAGCCTTTTCTGTGAACTGTCAGCTGTTAAGCAAAGCAATTTATGTAACAGCTTCAACAAGTTGTGCCTTCCATGAGATTTTCTCTCTATTAAAATGTTTTTTAAACTCTTTCCCCACTGCCCTTCATGGACAATCTAGCAGGATATGTAGTAACCCTGGATTACAATCTCTTTACCTCAATTAAAAGACCCTTCTTTGTTGCTACTTTGGTAATCCTCTTTAATTCAAGTTAATGTATCTGATCCTTTCTTTTTCTTTCTTTCTTTCTTTCTTTTTTTTTTTTTAAAGTTTTTATATCACCAAAATTGCTTGAAGGGATCATCCACACTGGGACTGTGAAAACAGAAGCATGATTATCCCTTGGATAAAGATGCTGGAATAGTCATAATTAGCCTCTTGTCTGAAGGATTACAGCTAATGTTAAACCACAACCTATTAAGTGCCCACTATCTAGTTAGTAAAAACTTGTCATGTTAGGTGTGGCATTAATATTGCATAATTCTCAACACAGGTGAAAATTACAGGCCAAAGTGTAAACAGGGTGCAGGATTTTTATAAGGTATAGTTTATAGACCCTGGTTGTCAAAAGAAAAAAGATTTTAAAGAGAATAGCCTAGGAAAGAAAGTCTGTAGTGTGCAGCCATATACTAGGCAGAGCAGAATATACTCAGGTTGGATGAGGATTTATTTTAGAAATGAAGAGCTATAACAGGCCTCTTGACACCATAACTACCATCATGTCCTACCCAGAATAAAAGTCTCAGGAGGGTACACTCACCCTCATTCATTTTATCCTTTTTCATCCTGAACCTGCTCTGCCTTTCCCTTCTGCTGTGTTCTTCAGACTTGCTATTTTATTGTTAACAATAAACTCTTCTCATTGGATCTCTTCTGTGCACATTCTTTCTTGCACTCAGAAACCTGAGCTCTACCAGAAAATAATTTTTCTAACTACCCTTTCCAGTACTGGGTTAGTTTTCTCTTTTCTACCATTACACATTAGGCTAGGAGAATACTTCTTGCCTCTTATTGTCATTTCTAGACTTGTCCTTTTTAGTTCTACATAATTCCCCCTCTTTTTTTTTTTTTTTTTTTAATCAGGAAATTTCTCACCTGTTCTATTGTCTTCCTCTTTTTGGAACTTAAAAGGACCTATAAACATTCTAACTTTCCAGGACATTTTTTGGGAGGTCATGGGCAAGAATCACAAAGGATAGATAAGCATGATGGGATTATGATTTGCTTCACTGGAGGGAATGTCCAAATCAGGGAATCATTTCAGTATTTGAATTGAGTAAGGCTATCATTAACTCATTCAGTGATTTAAATTATGAGTATATATTGGGAAGAGGCAATCTGAACTGACCCCAAGTTGAACAAACTTAGATTTTCAAGTACCTCAAGCATATGTTAGTATCAGTTTATACAGATGGAAGGAAACACTTGGGATTTGGGATCAATGGGGAGCATTTGGGAGAATGATAGCCATTGAAAACATCTTACATTTTGCCTATAGATGACTTGATGATGGTAAGATTGACATTGAAATAAGCTGTTCCTAAGGAGTTCTGAGATTATGTGTAGGGAGTTCAATTTCAAATCCATTGACCTGACATTTTGATTATTGTTTGACCTGATAGATACAGGAAATATTAGTCAGTTATTATAGGTCATTTAAGATTAATGTGAGCACAAAGCTATGGTGATACATATAGGAGATATAGATATACATGTATTACATAATGATATGTTAATATATTATAATATATAATACTTATTTATGTACATATACATATGTATACATACATGTATGTATGGAGTCATGGTAATTCATTCAGCCAATAAATTTCATTGCATTTTTTTAAGTCACTATATATGCCAGATACTGTTTAACAAAGGAATTTTTTTTAAATGTAAAAAAAAAATCCCTACTCTTATGGAGTTCACAATCTACTGAGGAAGATGAAGCTCAAACAGATACACACAAATAAGTCATTTACAAGATAAATAAGAAATAATGGAGAAAAAGAAGTAGAATTAAGATGGTTTGGGAATGATTGCCTATAAAAATAGGATTTTAATTTTAAATTGAAGGAAGTTATGAAGGCCAGAAGATAGAGAGGAAGAAAACAATTTTCTAGGCTTGGGGGATAGTCTGTGAAAATCCCTAGAGTCAAGAGATAGATTATTTTGTTTGGAACAGTAAGGAAAGCCAGTATTGCAGACTGAGGAGTATGTAGTGGTGGTGATCTGTGATATTCAGGCAGTTGGGTCTTTATCACAACTAAATGAAACTGGGAGTCTAGATCTTCTATAAGCCATTCATTTCTCTCTATTCTACATACAGCTACCACTTTAGTTCAGGACTTTATCATTTTTCAGCAAGTCTATTGCAACAGACTTCTAATTGGTCTCCATGCCTTCATTTCAATCTATTCTCCACAGCTGCCAATGTCATTTTCCTTAAGTCAAGATCTTAGTCACATCTCTAGTACTATATTGACTCAAGATACAAAAATAAACTCCTGGGAGGAGTTTGAGAGGGAGATAACTAATGTGAAAGGGCAGTTCATTAATAAAAATTCTAAAGGCACAATGAAAGAGAATAGCAATGTAGGATAGGCACTTGGGATGAGGAAAGCTGAAACAGAAGAGTCTTTCAAGCCGTTTTATTGTTTTAGTACAAGATCTGTATTGCTGTCACAATCTGGCCCAATCCTATCTTTGTAGCTTCATTATACATTACTTCCTTTCTCACAATTTATGGTCTAGCCAACCAGTCTTCTCTTTGTTCCTCAAACAAGATACTTCTTCCCTCATTCAACAATAATTTTGTAGTAGTATCAACAATTATCTATTTCTCTTGGTCCTAGCAGAACTTCTGTTCAGATAAGGAGGGAAAGAGATGAACTGAGAAGCTCATTTCCAGCAGTGGAGTGAACTAGGTAGCAGAAAGCATTCATAGAACCATAAGATATGGTAACCTGAGTCAGTCACAAACTCAGGGAAACATGGTGGAAGCTTTAAGACCATTAGGCAATAACCAAGTTTATAATGCTTGAGGATAAAATGGTTATTCATATAGCTAGAATTTTGTTGCTGGAATAAAAATGAAGTATGTTTTTATGTAACTGCAACTTTGGCTGTTGTCTGTTATATGAGAACTTTGTGTTAGCTATGTATTTTTTACAAGCAATGCTTTTTTGCTACATAATATAGTTATATTAAAATTATATCTTGTTTTGATACCTCAGACTATCCCAGACTATATTTCTAGTAGCTACTTATAAGTTTATAAGTAGCTAGTATTAAGTAATAGTAGTATGAAGTAAGATTGCAAAGATGAACCTATAAGTTATATACAGACTATACCAAAGGTACAGGGAACTGTATCATATATTAACCAAAAATCACATCCAGATATATATGTACTAAACCTGGAGAAGCCATCTACACATTGCTGTCAGGTATGATGTACAAATGTCAGATAAGCTCCAGATATCTGCATCTTATTCTTTTTTCCAGCAAATGCCTGATAACTTTGAGACGATGTGGTCATGTTATATTTAAAGCTTTTACTGGACTGTGAGATGATTTGGATATGTTAATGAACTGAGGTGGTATGGAAAAGATTTAGTCTTTTTCACCCTCAAAAAGTCCTAACTAGATCTTAACCCCTGTCCTCCAAGTATATTTCCATCTTCATCTGGGTCTCTGTTGCTGAGTGCTTACAAACTCTAATCCAGGATTATATGACTGATTCTCTCTCCTTCCCTGTTCTCTTCCTTTATACTGTCTGTCTTCCTTCGGTACCCTATCCCCTACTCTATCCTGTGTTCTTCGGTACCTCTCTTCACTGTTTTTCTCTATATTCCCCCTGGTGTTGCCCCTATACTCTCTGCCATGTGAAAGTGCTATATCAGTCATGCTTCCTGTTGCCTGGTGATCTTTGTAAGTACCTAAACAGTTAAAAGAGCAACTAGTGAATAGAATGCCAGACCTGCAGCCAGGAAGACCTGAATTCAAATCCAGCCTTAAGATATTAGCAGTGTTCTGCAAAAATGAGCTGGAGAAGAAAATGGCAAACTGCTCCAGTATTTTTGCCAAGAAAACTCCAAATGAGGTCAAGAATAGTAAGTCATGTCTGAAACAATTGAACAATAGTAACAAAAAATTGAATATGCCTGCCCCATTTTACATTTTTAAAAATTAGCAGTTTAGTAGAATGCCAAACTATATATTTATTAATACTTAATGGATGGATATTTTTATTTGCATTTTAAAAGTAGTTTTTTATTTTTTCAAATACATGCAAAGAGTTTTCAGCATTCATTTTTGCAAAATCTTGTATTCCAAATTTTTCTCCCTGCTTCTCCCACCTTCTCCTTTCCTAAGATAGCAAGCAATCTGATATAGGTTAAACATGTGCAATTCTTCTAAACATATTTCTATATTCATCATAATGTGCAAAAAAAAAAATCAGATCAAAAGTGAAAAAAACAGAAGAAAGAACTCTCCCTTTCATTAGACAGCAAGCAAGCAATATAGGTTAAACCTATATAATTATTCTAAACATTTCTATATTCATCATTCTGTGCAAGAAAAATCAGGTGAAAAAGGAAAAAAATAAGAGAAAGAAAAACAACCAAATAAACAACAACCATAACAAAACAAAAAGATAAAAATACTATGCTTTGATTGATCCACATTCAATCCCCATAGTTCTCTCTCTCAATGCAGATGGCTCTTTCTATCACAAGTCTGTTGGAATTGCCTTAAATCACCTTAATCAACAAATATTAAGTTTCTGTTACAATGTTCTCTTGATTCTACTCACTTCACTTAGCATCAGATTATGTAAGTCTCTCTAAGGCCTTTCTGAAACCATCCTGCTGATCATTTCTTATACAACAATAATATTCCATTACATTCATATACTACAACTTATTCAGCCATTTCCCAACTAATGTGTATCCACTCAGTTTCCATTTCCTTGCCACTACAAAAAGAGCTACTACAAACATTTTGCAGAGGGGGCATCTTTTCCCTTTTCTAATGATCTCTTTGGAATACAGACCTAATAGAGACTCTGCTGAATCAAAGGGTATACAGTTTGATAGCCTTTTAAGCATCATTCCAAATACTCTTCAGAATGGTTGGATCAGTTATAACTCCCACCAATAATGTATTAGTGTCCCAATTTTTCCACATCCCTTCCAACATTTATTATTATCCTTTCCTGTTATCTTAGCCAATCTGAGAGATGTGAAGAGGTGCCTCAGAATTGTCTTAATTTGCGTTTTTCTAATCAATAGTGATTTAGAGGACTTTTTATATGACTAGAAATGTTTTAATTTCTTCATCCAAAAATTACTTTGACCATTTGTCAATTGGAGAATGGCTTGTAGTCTTATACAATTTAGTTAATTTTCTATGTATTTTAGAAATAAAGTCTTTATCTTTATTATTGGATGCGATTCTCCCCTTCCCCTTCCTCCCCCCCCGCCCCCCCCCCGTTTTCTGCTTTCCTTCTTGGCTGCACTGATTTTGTTTATATAAAAATCTTTTAATGTAATATAATCAAAATTATTCCTTTGCATTTCACAATGTTCTCTAGTTCTTCTTTAGCCTCTACTTTTCCTAATTTGCTTAAAGTATAACCCTTTATATCTAAATCATGAACCTATTTTGAGCTTATCTGGGTGTTAGGTGTTGATCTACCAACAATATACAATGTTTTAATATGATTATCTATAACAAGTGGACCTTATACTTCATTGATTTAGAGAGCGACCAGTGAGAAAACACTTATTAAAAACACAATTTATTGTCTTGGGTTTTTCTGTGCCACCAATAGGGTTAAGTGACTTCCCAAAGATCATGCAGTCAGTATACAGATATATTAAAAATGGGATGTGAATCCAGGTATTTCTGATTCTAAGGCTGACTGTCCATTATACCATACTTTTTCAGTATGGTTATGTTTGCTATCAATTAGGTGTTTGTTGCTTGAACTACTTTAAAATGATATATAAATCTAATATAAATGTTATATTTTGGGTATTTTATATGGAATATAGGAATTATGTCATTCTTTGCATTAGTATTCATTGATCCTAATATATAGCATATACTTAATAAATAATTGTTTATTGATATATTGTACTTCGTGGATGATTATCCATCATTATATCATGTACTAAGTTAAAATTCTTAGATTGTGTCCACAGACATCCATATATATACCATGCAATTTCTAGGGACAATAAATCTTCCATTTGGGATAAGATATATTGAGTACTATATCTGTCACATCTAAGAGGTCTTCAGCTCTGTTTTGGGTTGACCTTCTTCATAAAACTGAGACTATGTGAAAAGAGCTGAAGATTGGCTTAGGACTTGAATTAAATTTTTAATGTGGGCCCTGGAGAATTGGTGGTTCAAGGTTGAGAGGGAATGATGGTACTTGGAGCATTTTCTTTCTCTTTTTAAATTGTTGTTGACTGTCCTTCACAAGTGTCCTTGGTGATGAGTAGGCAAAGAAAATAAAATGTCCTAAATAGTTTATCTGATGAACCAGTTTCACTGAGAAATAGTTAAAGCAAAATAGGAGATTGTTGACCACTAGAAAGCTGTGAGAAGAAAAGCAGCCACTTCAGAAGCTATACCTGATCGCTTGACTTTTCCTATTGTCCTAGTTAATGATACTGAAGATTTGGGGTAGAAGAATATGATTATGGGAAAGGTTGTATTTGTTAATCATTGACCATAGTTGATTAGCTATTTTTTAATGAATCAAATATATTTACTAAATACGTAGAAATAATGTTTTATAAAGTGGTGTAGTGCTTAGAGAATTAGCTTCAGGGCCAGGAAGTGCTGCATTTATTTACTTAATTTATATATATATATATATATATATATATTTAATACTAGGTGAAAAAGGAGATTCTTTGTCTCAATTGCTATTTAGCCTTAATACTGAATGAGTGCAGCTTCAGTCAAACAGATTGGTTGAAGATCTTGGTTAAAAAGGCCAACGACTCCCATCTCATCCTGGGCCATTTCCAGTCTTTTTTATCTATATCTTGCCACTAGACCCAGATGGTTCTGGAGGGACAAGTAAGGCATGTTGTGGTTCAGAAGGGACCCCAAAAGATTGTAGGCTTGAACCCATATCCAAGTCAAGGGACAAAATTTATTGTAGTTGTAATGTTGTACCACTGTTCTCTTTTTAATGTCCTGACCCAATTTCCCTAATTGTCCTATACAGTTACTCTGCCTCAGGTTATAACCATTCCCTTTTAAAATTAGGATAAAGGTTTTATATCTTAGACTTTAGGCTATACTTCTTCCCTCTTAATGTTTGATGAGATAAAGGTCTTTATCCATTTTAGACATCATTAGAATATCTGGAGCCCATTAAGATCTGGGGTGAAACAAGGTTGTCCACCATCACCATTACTATTCAATATTGTATTAGAAATGCTAGCCTCGGCAATAAGAGTCCAGAAAGAGATTAAAGGAATTAGAGTAGGTAATGAGGAAATCAAACTGTCACTCTTTGCTGATGATATGATGGTATACTTAGAGAACCCCAAAGATTCAACTAAAAAGCTATTAGAAATAATCCACACCTTTAGCAAAGTTTCAAGATACAAAATAAACCCACATAAATCATCAGCATTCTTATATGTCACTAACAAAATCCAACAGTTAGAGTTACATAGAGAAATCCCATTTAAAGTAACTATTGATAGTATAAAATATTTAGGAATCTATCTGCCAAGGGAAAATCAGAAACTATTTGAGCAAAACTACGAGACACTTTCCACACAAATTAAGCCTGATCTAACCAATTGGAAAAATATTAAATGTTCTTGGATAGGGTGAGCAAATATAATAAAGATGACAATACTACCTAAACTAATCTATTTATTTAGCGCTACCAATCAGACTCCCAAAAAACTATTTTAATGACCTAGAAAAGATAACAACAAAGTTCATATGAAAAAACAAAAGGTCAAGAATTTCAAGGGAATTAATGAAAAAAAAAATCAAATGAAGGTGGCCTAGCTGTACCTGATATAAAACTGTATTATAAAGCAGCGGTTACCAAAACCATTTGGTATTGGCTAAGAAATAGACTAGTGGATCAGTGGAATAGGTTAGGTCCAAAGGACAAAATAATCAATAATTCTAATAACCTAGTGTTTGACAAACCCAAGGACCCCAGCCTTTGGGATAAGAACTCAATGTTTGACAAAAATTGCTGGAAAAACTAGAAACTAATATGGCAGGGGGCAGCTAGGTGGCGCAGTGGATAGAGCACCAACCCTGAATTCAGGAGGACCTGAGTTCAAATGTGATCTCAGACACGTAACACTTCCTAGCTGTGTGACCCTGGGCAAGTACTTAATCCCAGCCTCAAAAAAAAAAAAAAAAAAAAAAAAAAAAAAAAAAAAAAAAAGAAAGAAAGAAAGAAAGAAAAAAAGAAACTAATATGGCAGAAACTAGGCAGTGACCCACACTTAACACTGTACACCGAGGTCAGGTCAAAATAGGCAAAATGGGTTCATGACCTAGGAATAAAGAATGTGATTATAAATAAATTAGAGGAACATAGGATAGTTTACCTCTCAGACCTGTGGAAGAGGAATGAATTCATGACCAAAGAAGAACTAGAGATCATTATTGATCACAAAGTAGAAAACTTTGATTATATCAAATTGAAAAGTTTTTGTACAAACAAAACCAATGCAGATAAGATTAGAAGGGAAACAATAAACTGGGAAAACATTTTTACAGTCAAAGGTTCAGATAAGAGACTCATTTCCAAAATATATAGAGAATTGACTCTAATTTATAAGAAATCAAGCTAATCTCCAACTGATAAATGGTCAAAGGATATGAACAGACAATTCTTGGATGAAGAAATTGAAACTATTTCTAGTCATTTGAAAAGATGCTCCAAGTCATTATTAATCAGAGAAATGCAAATTAAGGCAACTCTGAAATACCACTACACACCTGTCAGATTGGCTAGAATGACAGGGAAAGGTAATGCAGAATGTTGGAAGGGATGTGGGAAAACAGGGACACTGATACATTGTTGGTGGAGCTGTGAATACATCTAGCCATTCTGGAGAGCAATTTGGAACTATGCTCAAAAAGCTATCAAGCTGTGCATTCCCTTTGATCCAGCAATGTTGCTACTGGGTTTGTATCCCAAAGAGATCTTAAAGAAGGGAAAGGGCAATGTGCAAGAACAATGTATGTGCAAGAACGTTTGTGGCAACCCTCTTTGTGGTGGCCAGAAACTGGAAACTGTGTGGATGCCCATCAATTGGAGATTGGCTGAATAAATTGTAGTATATTAATATTATGGAATATTATTGTAAGAAATGACCAACAGGATGATTTCAGAAAGGCCTGGAGAGACTTACATGAACTGATGCTGAGTGAAATGAGCAAGACCAGGAAATCGTAGAATACTTCATCAACAATACTATATGATGACCAATTCTGATGGATGTGGCCATTTTCAACGATGAGATGAACCAAATCAGTTCCAATAGAGCAGTAATGTATTGAACCAGCTACACCCAACTAAAAAACTCTGGGAGATGACTATGACTACATAGAATTCCCAATCCCTCTATTTTTGTCCGCCTGCATTTTGGATTTCCTTCACAGGCTAATTGTACACTATTTCAAAGTCCGATTCTTTTTGTACAGCAAAACAACTGTTTGAACATGTATACATATATTGTATTTAATTTATACTCTAACATATTTAACATGTATTGGTCAACCTGCCATCTGGGGCAGGAGGGAAGGAGGGAAAAAATTAGAACAAAAGGTTTGGTAATTATCAATGTTGTAAAATTACCCATGCATATATCTGGTAAATAAAAACTATTAAAATATAAAAAACTCCCAAAAAACCAAACAAAAATAACATCCCTGTGTGACCAAATGATATCTATTGATTTACAATAGATTATCAAGAGTTGAATAAAGTTGTTCTGTCCAAAAAAAAAAAAAAAAAAAATATCGAGAGCCTCTCTAAAACCTCCCATTATGTCATCCTAGGTGCCTCTCCCCATTAGTCATCCCCATCCAGGTACCTTCCCCATTATGTCATTGTTATCCCATAAAAGAATGCTCTATCCAATATTCAGTGCTGGATTCTTTGAGATGATATTCTTATTCAGCCCACTGGTCCCAGTAAATCTCTCCATTTAATAAATTCTGCATTGAATACTATCTAATCTCTGTCTTGCTCAGTTTCTCTGGCATTACAGTAATGCCAATTGCAGTGGGCTAAATTTCAAAAAGATTTATGAAAGAACCAGGAGCAAGAAAATAAATTTATAAGAAAAAGAGAGATCAGGTGCTTCACGTCAGTGATTTGATAGTTTTATGGCTTTGAGATAGAACTGAGGAGTGGTTTTAGAAGTGCAATTGAAAGAGTGGTTTAGTATGTACCACATTATTATCTCAGAATCTTTGTTATTACTGACTAACAGATTATTATCTGATAGTCATCGTTGTTTGTGGAACTAGGCACTGCTTAAGCCCTGTGGCCTCAGGGTGATTGCCATTTTTCCCCTAGAAGCTGTATACCATCAAGGAAGATGACCTTGCCCAGCCCTCCCTCACTTAAATCTAATTCAATTGCATGTCATAGCATCACCTCCCTGATGTCATGGTCTTCTTTGAGAATGAAGGACAAATAACAATAACTTATAACACACAATATTGCCCAGATGTTAACTGGGAAGCTTGCCTCAAAACACTCCAGTGATGTATTAATTGTAAATTAAAATGTAATTGGAAAATTCTTAACAAAATAAATAATGTGATATTTTGATAAGAATGATTACTTGTTTTCCCAAGTCTAGATGAGCCCCCCCCCCCAAATTTAGTAACTCACTTTCTATTAGTTTTTAGTGAGACCTCTGTTTTAGGCAACTCTCAAGACTAAGTAGCAGAAAATGTGCTTTTTTTTAATTGTGGAAGTTTTCTTATCTGAGAGGTCTTTATAACAATTGAAGTAACAGTTCATATCCCTGGACTAGTTATATGTAAAACCTGCAAACACTTCCCTCTCACCAGATTGGCTTGTTTGAATCTAAGCACAAAGCAGAGGTGCTAAGCTTTTACTAATATATTTATTTATTTTTCTAGTAAGCCAGAGGTTACAATTAAATAAAATCAAAGGTACTTAATGAAATAGCATATTAAAAATGTTGTCAAGAGACTAGAAATTTCTAGTGATCTCACAGTATTTCTTTTCTTGGGCCTATTCCACAAACAGTGTATGGGATGGGTGCTAGACCCTGCTTTCCCAAATTGACTCCTCAGAAGCATCTTCAGGTACAAACAGAAAGCATTTATTTAGTCTTTGCAAGGAAAGGCCCAAAGACTCTGTTGTGCCACAGTTTCCCTAAATTGTTCTGCCTCAGTTTCCCTAAATTGTTCTGCCTCAGTTTCCCTAAATTGTTCTGCCTCACTTCCTTGAATTGTTCTGTCTCAATCTTCCTGGTGGCAATTCCCCGTTCCTGTTCATTAGGACTGAGATAATTAGGCTGTAGAGATCTGGCCATTCTGACATTCCAAAAGATAAAAACACCAGATGTCTTATCTCAGATACCTATTTGACATCCTTTATCTCTAAGTTCCAGACTTTCTGTCTCTAACTAATTTCTCCTATTTTATCAGAATTTATAGTCCTACCCCCAACCTGTCAGAACTGAATTGATGGTCTCTTCTTGGAAATTCCCGCTCACCAGAGTTTGGACTCCATCCCCTACCTTTGTTTACCCTGATTGGAATCTCACATTGGAGGCTGCTGCTGCTGCTGAATGCTTTGAGACATAGCCCTGGGACCAAGATGGATCCTTTGGTCCCAGAAAATGTCTCCCTCTCAGAAATTCAAATAAAATATTAAAACTCTCTAATATCTATCTTGCCTCAGATATGAGCAATCCAATATGCTGTGTGTGGCTCTGGGCCAGAAACAGTGCATAGATTAATTAGCAAAAGACTTGGGTTCATCGGATGGACTGCAAGGGAAATGACCATTGACCAGTGGTGGGCAATGCTGTCTACTTCCTGTGGGTCAACTTCCTGAAGCTTAGACCTAGAGTCTGACTTTTTACAGTCCTTCCCTACAGCTCCTGTAAGGTCAGGGGGCCTTCAAATTACTACTGTGTCCCCTAGAAGCTATATTATATCATTTTCCCTCTCAAGCAGTTTATTCCCCAAATTCATTTGGGACAAAGGGATAAAGATCTCATCAAGAGAACCAGGGAAAAGGCTGAGCTTGCTGTTGCCCACCCCAACTATTCTTAGTTTTTTCATGAATTGTGCTCTTTGATACTTCCCCCCACTCTGTGAAAGGGAAAACGCAGTTGCATACCTCATACTTGGAGGTGAACTGATAAGGCTTTCACCTCATCTCTAATCACCACACACAGCAATTTTAGGTTTAGCATGATGACAACAATTCCAAATAATTTATTTAACACTTTTAGAATTTCCCTAAGTAATAGCCAAATAGTCTTAGATTTAGTTCCTATTCCCTTAAATAAGTTTTCCTTTTGTTTTATGGAGAAAACAAGACAATTCTTAAAATTGAGATAGAACAGATTTTAAAAATGACTTAACTTTAGTTAATGAGATTCCCTAGATTCTGATTAAATATTCTAGATAAACTGAATTGCCATTTGGTTATTTTCCAATTTTTGCAACTCATTTCTCTTTTGTGAGCCAGGAAAAGGATTAAAAACCAGTTTTTATTGATAGTCTCTGAATTTGGTTTTCACAGGGCTTTCAGAAATCTGACTCTAGATAACTCAAAAGCAAACTGTTTGGGTAGCCAGAGTTTTTAAAGTAGTAGCAAACTGCTTTTCTGTTTTCCTAACTCTTCTATTAAC
Source organism: Sminthopsis crassicaudata (assembly GCF_048593235.1). Taxonomy (NCBI): domain Eukaryota; kingdom Metazoa; phylum Chordata; class Mammalia; order Dasyuromorphia; family Dasyuridae; genus Sminthopsis; species Sminthopsis crassicaudata. The sequence continues at coordinate 504,297,485 of NC_133617.1, forward strand.
ACTACCAATGCAAATAGATCACATATCCTTTTAGTGGGCTTTAATTAGAGCTCCTTTAAAGTTGCTTTTATTATCATATCTCAAACAAACTTCCAAATTATTTTACACACATGGAAATCATTTATCAGTTGGTAACATTTTAAAAAATTCATAATTATCAAATATGAAGCAATTATATCCAATAAAGCAGTTAATGTTCATATAGCATGTGGTCTTCACAACAACGATTATTATTTCTCTTTACAAATCAAAAAACTGGCCAGAGATAAAATATTTGCCATAAAATACATAGCTAATACATGTCCACAATTGAAACAGAGAATGGTGGTCTTATCAAATGCAGAGGCTGACTGGCTTTCTCACCTCACATCGCCATGCTGGGTAGTGCCAGGGGTACCTGAATTCTTCCCAGGCAGTTCCTGGACAGAAACTGTGGTGACTAGCACCAGGATATCCCTTTGATAGTAGTTTCAGGTGCCAGGGCTTAGGGAATGCTGACCATGGAAACTTTGGACAAGATAGGAGTCAAGGAAGGATTAGCAAAAAGTTGCTAGTCACATAGTTTTTTTTTTTTTTTTTTTTTTTTTTTTTTTTTTTTTTTGCATTTGCTTTTCTTTCAGAATACAGTAAATTCCTGGAATTATCTCCAGTGCTTCAGAAATTTTTCTTGCAATTTAAAAATGAATAATTTTCAAACTTTTTAATCATTCCTCTCAAAACTTTGAGAATCTGCTAAGATGTTTTAATTTTAGTTATCTGACTTTTTCAGGTAGTCCCCAGCTTGGCCAGAGTTGAAGTCCACAGAAAAAAGTTAGGCTTTTAAAGAAATTTTCTCAGTATTCTAACTACAGCATAGAATTTATTTTTCTTTCTGGTTGCATTTTAAATCTTTCTAGGTAACAAAATATAGCTCACAGAACAAACATGACACAGGCATTCTGCACAGAGATGCAGACACAGACAAGACATGAAAAGACATGAATAAAGGACTGTCCCATCTTTGCCAAAAGCCATAAAATTTTGCCAAAACTTATCCTGTAGCATTTCATCTCCTCTGGCATTCCAGAGAAGGTGAAAGGGTGGCAAAGATCCCCTAGGAACTTTGCTGAAAATTGCAAGAATTTCCAAGTCTGGACGTCCCCAGTCAAGGAAAACTTGCTTAGCGTGAAGCTCATGATGACCCAGACAAACCTTCTCCTAGTAGCTTGGGGTGTCACAATTATAGGATTGAGGGAGAAAAAAAAATGAGGGGCTTACCTTGACAAAGAGGGAATTAAGCCAGGGGAGGTCAGACTCTCCTTTATGGGACACCAAATGTTGAGGTTCAGAAGGGATCCCAAGAGTTTAGGGGTTCTGGCAAGGTATTTAAAAAGAATTTGCATACTTGAACTCAACTCAAGTCAAGGGGCAAAGTTTATTGTAATTGTAACACCACTGAAACAGTCAAAATTCCAAGAGAATTTAGCAAAGAAACAGAAGCAAAGAGACACATTTATCTAGTTCTTCATGTTATAGATATACTAATTTTTATGGCCTATGGTAGAGTGTCTCAAGAATTTGGTTATCACTGACCAACAGACAGAAATGTTTGTAGAACTATTCTAAGGCAAGAAGACTGAAATCAGATAGATTGTTAAAACAATAATATTCTTTCAGGGTCACAAATTCAAAAGCCTGAGGATTTTAGAATCACTGACAGACTGTTAGAATAGAAACCCCCTAAGGTCCTTAAAATTACTGCTGTTTCCCCTAGAAGCTTTATTATAACAGGGTCATAAAGAGTAAAATGTGGCTTAAAATGACTGAATAAGAACAACACTTCCCAGACTTGTTCTGATAATCAAATGAGTCAATATTTGTAACATAATGTTTGCTACTATATTAATGTTATTTTATTATTATTAGCAATAATAGTTAAAGCCAAACACAATGTCCCTAAGCTAAAATTATTATTTTTTGAATCTTTTTTATCTTAGTAGAGATCAAAGTTTTATTATAGATAACTATCTAATTTTGACATAAATATTCCCAGGATCTTCTCTGGCTTTGAGCTAGAGGAAAAGGTAAGCTAAGGAAACATGTTTATTCTTTTTTACTCATTTAGCTCAAATTATTTATCATGCATATCTGTCAGCAGAGAAATCTGATTGTTAATACCTGGAAGATAATGCACAAACATTTGTCAACAAGGTGAAGGATAGGAATTTATACAACTAGAAATAGTGAGTACTAGAAAAGGGATGCTATAGGTCCTTTAGGGCTTGCTGACTTTTTGGACTTCAGCTTCTGATTCTTGATTGATTTTATTTTTATTCATTCTGATGCTATCTTTGGAGGTCTCTATCTTCATTAATCAGAGGTGGACACTATACATATGCTTGATGTTTCTAATATATATACTCTTCAATATTTGCATATATAAGAAAATGTTTCTTTTATATTTCATCCAAGTTGAAGGTCACACATAATAAAGGTAAAATCCATGGAATGCACAGGAAATGTGCTATCTGGTATATATGAAGAATAGAAGATTTTGAAGCTTTGGATATCTAACTTCCAAATGAAAAGGTCAATTGAGACAATAAAATTGCTCTTTTTATTATCTTGGTCACCAACCACTCTTTGGAATGAGACTTCAAAGGGATTTGGAAAATCTTAACTGGATGGTCATCAGAAGATACAGTCTGAATTAGGAAGAACTGTCAAATAGGAGAGGTACTACCTCTTTTCCTCACTTCCTGAGAGAGGAGAAACCTTTGAGCTATATTCCTGGGGAAACAAAACCAGAGAGAGTTCTGTCAGTATCAAAATTTCTGCCTTTGCTGAAAGACCACAATACATTCCAACTAAAAAACAAAACCAAACCAAACCAAACCCCAGAAATACCCAACCAATCCTCGGACTAGAAGTAATGAAGATCACAGTTGTCCTGAGCATAGATGTTTCCTATGAGAAGTCACCCCGACTTACACTCATCCATTTGCAACACCTCATGGCAACTCAGCCTACCCTAACAACAGAGCCAATCATGTCATACAATGTAATAAACCTTCTGAGGACCCTCCAGAGAGAAGAAGGACAATGAAACTCTGCAGTTGTATACCTTAAGCTTTATGCCCGGTCTTTCCATTGTGCCTATTGCCTCCATGACCTCTGTATGCATTTGGGGATAGTTTGCAATTGTAGTTCTGACTATACAATTTGAATAAGTGACTTTTCTAAGGTTAATTGAGTCAATTAGTCAAATAATTAATATTGTGTTTATGCCAGGCACTGTGCTAAGTATTGAAGTTACAAATAGAGGCAAAAGACAATTCCCAGAAAGGATGCTACTACAAATAAGGTGAACTCTGATAATACATTTCCAGAGAAATGTGGGAAAATGAAGTCACATTATTGTCTACTAATACAACATTTAGAAAATTTGGCCTCAGATACTTGCTAGCTGCATGACTGAACATGTCACTTAATCCTGTTTACCTCATTTTTATCTGTAAAGTGAACTATAGAAGGAAATGGTAAACCATTCCTTTGTCTTTGTCAAGAAAACCTGAAATGACTGGAAAACAAAAACAACAGTTATCAATAGTGTTATTTTAGATGGCAATTACAGTTATAATATAGATGGAAAGAAAACACATTTAAAACAAAGAAATGATATTTGATATTTGATCAAGGAAGGTAGATTTTTTTGTTGTTGTTCATTTGTTCTCATATGTGACTCTTCACGACCCCAGTGAACCATAGCATACCAGGCTCTTCTAGCCACTATCTCCTGATGTGTAGGAGGTAGATTTTAGAGTAACTTAAAACTTGAAAATGTTATTGAGGAAAATAGAACAGATATTTTAGCTGATGAATTGTAAACCGAACCACTAATGCACAGAACCATTTCGCTATTTCATTGATGAGACAATTCCATGAGGTCAGGGATCATATCTCATCTTTGTATGTTTCTCAGTGGTTAGCACAGTAATCTGAATAATAGGTATCCAATAAATATTGAATGAATTTAATTCAATCTGAACACTTTCATGGAAGATGTGGATGACAAAAAGAAATTATAGTACATATCTATCTTTATCTCTATCTACCTATCTATCCATCCATCCAATGTATGTGTGTATTTGTATCACATCAAAATTATATACAATTTGGTGGTAAACATCCTTGTTTCATATGTTATTTATTGAAAGGTTGCAATAGACTTGTAACCTAATGCACTGACTTAAAAGATCTGTAAAAAATTAAAAAAAAAAAACAAACTGCTTAAAATGTAGTAAGATCATATCTCCCAACTTTGGATTGAAGCAAAGTAGCCACATATTTCACTTTTTAAGTTTCTGTTTCCCAGGAATTAGCTTCTCACTTGCTTCTTGGGCTGTCGACAAAGTTGTCTGAGAAATAATATATCTGTAAACCAAATGAAAGTCATAAGGGCACATGAAAGCCAGTGCTTTTCCATTCTTTCTTCCTTTGAAGTATAAACCCCCCTCAGCTTTAGAATGGGGTGAGCTTCTCAGCATGGGGACAATGACCTGCTCATTAACATGCAACTTTGAAAGCCCAAGAGTGAAGGCTAGGACTATTTGCACTTTTATTTCAGGAATAATTGGGCCAGATCATGGGGTTGCCTATTTCCTACCTGATTCTGCATATTCTTCAATAAGGTCCTTCAGGTACTCATTTACCATATCATGTAATTCAAATGCAAATATATATACATATATATATAGATATAGATATATTTAATTTTTTTATTTAAAAATTATTATTATTATTATTACTGAGGCAATAGGGGTTAAGTAACTTGCCCAGGGTCACACAGCCAATTAAGTGTTAAGTGTTAAGTGTTAAATTAATCTAAGTCCAGATTTAAACTCAGGTCCTCCTGACTTTAGTGCTGGTGCTCTATCCACTGCACCATCTGCCTGACCCTCAATTGCAAATATTGATCGTCTGGTTTATTTAACATAGAGCTTCATGGTCAGAATTCTCTCAAATCTTTACACCACAGTAACTTCTTCCGTTTGCCAATGTTGTTCAGTCTTTTATGCACAGAAAAATTGAAACTGAGTAAGAGGAGGAGAGTTAGTGAATTATAAGTGATGACAGAGGGCTTGAGGCAATAATAGAACACAATCTAATTCACTCCAACCCGAGTCACTTTAAAACATCTAAGACACTATACTAGTCACTAATGATACACAAACAAAATAAAAAGCAGTGGTTGCCCTCAAGACGCCTAAATCCTCTTGGAAGATTATAGCATACAAAAAAAAAAAAAAAATTAAGTACAAGCACAATGGTTTAAGAGGAAAGATGAAACTACTAACTAGGGGAATCGGGAAAGTTATGGTAGACTGGAATCAGATTATGAAAGACTTTCAATTTCAAGCTGAGGAATTTGTTTTTTATCCTAGAGACACTTGGGAGTTTTGGAAATTTCTTGAGTGGAAGAGTGACATGGTACTTAGTACTTAGTGAGATTACTTTGTCAACATATCCTTCCCTAAATCCTCCCTAAATGATTTATCCAATAAGGTATTGATCTTCCTGTAGAACTCTGAATATTTGGAGCATTTACACTATCAATTTGTTTTCTCTCACTTGAATGGCAGATGTAAATTTTTCAGGACCTGGTAGGTACCTATGCTGTAACACATGGTCTCCTGTTCAGTACTCATTTTATTAAATTCTTTGGTCTTTTTTCTTACCTTGTCATGAAACAAGTTTTTTCATTTGTTTTCACCTAGAAATGATATAATAGATTGCTTAAAATAATTTCAGGTTGAGACTTTCTACAGTGCTCTGAGACAGGTCAAATCTGGGATATGTACTACATTCAATGATACAGTGTAGGTCATTGATAAATGTGAAAATCACATTTATTGTTAGTTTGTTTTCATGACTTGCAAACTTTTTATCAAATTAAAAAATGTATCAGATCTTTGACAATGGAAGAAGCAATTAAAATTTCATTTTGGGGAGTTCATAATTTTATAAGAAATCTTCCACATTTTAATTTTATAGAGGTAAGAACTGCTTCTAAATTTACTTCACAAAGAAATAATTATCTGTGCAAAATGGCTTTTATTCCTACTTCTTTAACATTTCTTATAATAGTATGGCAAAATATGATAATATCTTTTGATACTATGATACTATCTATGCTATACTAAAATGATACTATCATTTTGCAATAGTTATTTCCAAACTTCCTACAGGAATTTGATTCAAATTGCAAATTCTTTGTAGTACTTGAATTAAGCATTACTCTTAGTTTCTCAGAGGAATCTAGCAGAGAGGAAAGTGCTAAACAGGAATTTATTAATTATAGAAGTCAAAAAATGTACAGTAATCTGGAAATTACATTTTCCTTTGATTTTATGCAATAAAGAGATAGATGTACTGACAGAATATCTGTACCATCTCCTGTTATAAAGAGATTTCTTCATAAACTATAAGTTGCTACAGAATTGGGAAATATAATTTAACAATGTTTATAAGTGTGTGACATGGTGAACATATAAATTGCCTGCAGTGATGACAAAGCTAGATGATGCAATGCATTGAATGCTGGACTTCTTGGATTCAGGAAGACCTGAGTTCTAAATTCAAATTCAGACACTTAACAGCTAGGTGACCATGGACAAATCACTTAAGCTTTTCATGCCTTACTTTCCTCTTCTCTAAAATTGGGATGATAATAGTCCTTCCTTACCAGAGTTGTTGTAAAGATAAATTTAAAAAAAATTATTAAATGTTTTACAAAACCTAAAGAATTATATAAATGGTAGTTATGATAATGGTGATGATGATGATTTATATTTAAGAAATAGAATATAAGATATCATCTAAGACACACATACACACATACATATGTATATATATATATGTATATATAAAACTAGAATAGGAAGATAACAAAGATGAGGAAGCAAGCACCTCAAAGGATGGACATTAGTATTCAAATATTCTTCAGTCATATCCAATTCTTTACAATCCCATTTGGGGTTTTCTTGGCTAAGGCACTGAAGTGATTTGCCTTTATTTCTCTAGTTTATTTTACAAATTGAGACAAATAGGGTTAAGTGACTAGTTAGTAAATGTCAGATTTGAACTTAGAAAGAGATGAATTTTCTTACTCTATATCCACCTAGCTGCCCTGATACATTGATTCTCCTGTAAAATTAAGACAACTTAGAAGAAGTTTTATTGTATAAATCATACACAATTTATCTATGGACAAGGATAAGATTCTCAGGATGAGAAGGAGGAATGTGCCACTGAAAGAAGTACAATATCCATATCCATGAGATAAAAATCGATTGAAATATTTTATGCATATATACATATATACATATGCATAAAATATTTCAATCGATTTATACACACACACACACATATAGTATAGCATATAATAAATTATCACTAGGATGAGGTCACAGGAGATGAAGACCTTTACTAATTTCTGTCTTTTTCTTGCCATTGAGATTTGTCTTAGGTTCATTGTTCTGAGGTTGTCACTTTCCTCAGTAGGGGAACTGAACTCCCCAGAGTTCCAATTCCATTCTCACCTGAGAGGATTCCCAAAAAATAATACTATTTTTGATTTCAATCTATGAGATCTCCCCTAGTACAGAATAGGGAGTACAAACATGAATCTTATGTACAATAGGCAGTTTGATTCTCATCCAGAAAGAGGAATGCTAATTAAAGAGGAATTATAGAATAATTGCAGTCAGTTAATAGGTTAGTATTCAAGTTTCATTGGTACAAGAATAATAGGCTGCCCTTTAGTTGTTTTACATTTCCCTTTTATTCAGTACAATCTATTCACCATTAAAGAGAATTTTTCTTTCTAATGGGTTCTTTCTTTATGTGAGGGACTTTCTATCTTGGCTGTGGTCTGCCTTTACAACTTTTCTGACAGCTAATATTCTATTCCTCCATTGCTCAGGAAGTAGGAAAAAGACTAACTACCTTTCCAGATCTCACCAGACCCTGTATCAAGGCAAGAAAGAGAAAAATAGGAGGCAGTCTTATCTCAAGCATAAGCTTGCCTTGGAGGCTATGTGTGCCTGGGGCCTGGCCTAGTGGAAGCATATGCAGTTTCATAACCCTTTGGATTTAATTCCAAATTGCTCTCCCAAGGCAGTTAGGTAATGCAGTGAATAGAGCACCAGCCCTGAAATCAGGAGGACCTGAGTTCAAATATGAACTCAGACACTTCTAGCTGTGTGATCCTGGGCAAGTCACTTAATCCCAATTGCCTCAGCAAAAAACAACAACAACAAAAACAACAAATTGCTCTCCAGAATATTTGGATGAGCTCACACTGATTATTACACAACAGTGTAATTGTTTCCTAGTTTTCCCACATTGTCTCTGAGATTTATGTTTTCTTTTTTTTTTTTTTAAATCATATTAGCCAATCTGGTAATTTCAGAGCTGTTCTAATTTGCATTTTTCTAATCAGCAATGATTTATTTTAAAATTTATGGAATAAAACAATCTTTCCATAGAATAATGCAATAAAAAGATGATTGCATATAAAACTTCAAATCTACTATGTATAAGTTGCTATTCTTTACAAATATACAAAATTATCATGCATATTTCTTTTTTCCTCTTTTCCCTCTCCCTCTCCCTCTACAGATGGGGTGATTATTAATCCAAATAAGTATTTAATATTTAATTATTAATTAACAATTAATATTAAGATTTAAAATTATTCTATACATATTTCTATTTATCAGTTTTTTCTCCTCTAGATTCAGATGGTATCTTTCTTCATATGTCTTTTATAGTTAACTTGGGTATTTGTAATATAGTAAAATATTTATATAATATAATATTTATTATATGATAGTTATTTAGATAATTTTTCTTATGACCATAGATAACTTTGATTTCTTTTTGAAAACTTTCTGTTTATATCCTTTGACCATTTATCATTAAGGTAATGATGTGTATTTTTATAAATTTGATTCAGTTCATAATATTTGAGAATGAAGCTTTTATCAGAAATACTTGTTATAAAACTTCCTCTCTGTTCTATTTTCTTTTTAATTTTGGTTGTACTGATTTTATTTGTATAAAAACTTTAAAATTTGATGTCATCAAAATTATCTATTTTGCATTTTGTAATTCTCTTCATATTTTCTTTAACCCTAAAATCTTTACTTATCCATACATTTGACATAAAGTATTCCATGCTTTCTTAATTTGCTTGTGTTATCATCTTTTATATGTAGATCATGTACCCATTTCGACATTATCTTGGTATACGAAGTAAAATGTTCATCTATATCTAGTTTCTATACCTAGTTTTTCAGCTTTCCCTAGCAGTTTTTGTGAAATAATAGTTTTTGTTCCAAAAGCCTATATGCTTATGTTTATATAATCCTAGATTACTATTGTTTATTATAATTACATTCTCTCTTCTCCCACCTATTTCCTTGATACTTTGATCCTTTGTTTTTCCTGATTAATTTTTCTATTTATTTTCCTAGCTCTATAAATTTTTTTGTTTGGTAGTTTGCTTGGTATGCCAATGAATAAATAGATTAGGTAGAATTATTATTTTTATTTTGTTTACCTGGCTTACCCATGAGGAATTAATATTTTTTTGTATTGTTTAAATGTGATTTTATTTCTGTGGAAAGTACTTTGTAATTGTGTTCATATAGTTCTTGGGTTTGTCTTGCAGGTAGGTTCCTATGATTTTATATTGTCTACAGTTATTTTAAATGTAATATCTTTACTTTTTGTTGCTGGACTATATTGGTAATATGGAAATGATAATGAATGTGGCTTTATTTTATATACTATAACTGCTAAAGTTGTTTATTATTTCAAGTAGTTTTTAGTAAATTCTTTAAATATAATGTTGTATCATCTGCAAAGTCTGATAGTTTTATTTACTTATTGACTTTTAATTCCTTCAATTTCTTTTTCTTCTTTTCTTTCTTTTTCTTTTTCTTTTATTTTATTTCTAACATTTCTAGTGTAATTCTGAATAATAGTGTCAATAATGGGCATTCTGTTTCACACCTGATATTATTGGGAAGACTTCTAGCTTATTCTCATTAAAGGTAATGCTTGCTGATCGCTTTATGAAAATATTAGTTATCATTTTAAGGTAAGTTTCATTTATTTCAATGTTCTTTTTTTTAATAGGAGTGGGTGCTATATTTTGTCAAAAGCCTTTTCAGAATCTAATGAGGTAATTATATGGTTTCTGTTGATTTTGTTATTGATATGATCAATAATGTCAATAATTTTCCTAATATTGCACCATCTCTGCATTCTTGGAATTTAAAAATCTCATCTAGTCATAATGTATGATCCTTGTGATATATTGTTGTAATTTCCTTGCCAGTATTTTATTCAAAATTTTTGCATCAATATTCACTACAGAAATTGGCCTATAATTTTCTTTCTCTCTTTTGGCTTTTCCTGGTTTAGATAGTAGCCCCATATTTGTGTTATAAAAGAAATTTAGTAGGACTCTTTTGCCTATTTTCCCAAATAGTTTATGTGGTATTGTGATAAATTATTCTTTATATGTTTGGTAGAATTTGTCATGAATTCATCTGGCCCTAGGATTTTTTCTTAGGGAGTTGATTGCTGGCTTGTTCAATTTCTTTTTCTAAGATTGGGTTAAGTGTTTCATTTCTTCTCTAAATTTGGTAATTTATCTTTTTGTAGATATTCATCCAATTTCATTCATTTTTTATGATATAGAAAGCACTTTACAAATATCTGCTTTGATCCTCAAAACAACCCTAAGAGATAGGTGCCTGTGAGGAAACAGGGAAACAGCTAGAGTAACACAAGTTGTAAGTGATTGAGATAGGATTTTTGAATTCAGGTTTTCCTAATACCAAGCCAATCCACTTTGCTAACTAATAGTCACAATTGTTTAATTGTTTCCCCCAAGGGGATACAACATATTTATGTATTACAATGCATCACATATTATCGTTCTGGAGAGTTGGGGCAAGGTCTCAAACATCCTTACAAAAACAAGATCTAGGATAATGATTTTTGAATAGTAGATGTTCAATAAGCACTACTGAATTTATATCTCTGATTGAAATTTTAAAAAAATGGACTTCATAAGTATGAAGTTTAGTGATAAAAAACTTTACATTCATTAAATAAATAATTACTCAATTATTCAAAGAGATGAGTCATATCATTGATTCAGGTATTCCCTTGAACAGTATAGATCACCCTTCAGCTGTCCCTACCTATTTGGAGTGACTGTTATTTGTGTTCTCCCAAAAATTCACCACAGGTGTTCCTTCTTTGCTTTCTCCCAATATCAGGAAGGTAGCAAAGGAGCACACTAACAGTCCACCTATTCCCCTTTTACGGACACATGTCCAATCCATTTTCTTTTCTTATCATACCATTGCTTGATGATACACTTTATTTATATTTCATGAGGCAACTGGACAGCACAGTGGATAGAGTACTTGGCCTATCTACAGAAGGAGGCTTGAGTTCAAATGCAACCTCAGATATTTACTTGTGACCTTAAGCAAGGCACTTGACCATCATCTCTGTCAGGTTTATTAGGATCAAAAAGATTATATTCGTAAAGTGCTTAGCATAATGCCTGACATATAGTACATACAATTCTCTTCCCTTTTCCTTCAGTTTCTCATTGACTATATATTGCAGCCTATTCACTCCTACCATTACTCCTTTGATTGACACTTATATTTTTAATTCTTCAGAGTCAAGAGTATTCTGTGTTTTGCTGTCAAAAATAATGCCAGTACCATGATAGTTTGATGAAGTGGAGGTCTGGTATCAAATGCTGATTTTGGCACCAAATGATGGGTTTGGGTAGCAATTCACATATGAAGAATTCACGTCTTTCTCCTTGCCAAAAGGTACTTTTATTTATGAGAAGATGTTATGGACAAAATGAAGACGTGAAATAGATATCAGGAGTGGTAAATATTAAATAAAATTGTCACATTATATGTTAGCAAGGAAAGGGGTTTTAACAAATGGAAGATATAGCTCCCCAATGGCACTTACAATTAACCAGGAAATAATGGAAAACTCCAATACTTATATACCTTGATTATGACCAACTCACTTTTTTCTCTAAACCTCAGTCCTCTTATTTGTAAAACAAAATGAATGGACTAGATCATCTCTGAGACCCTTTCTTTCCAGTTGTCTGTGATCCCAAATTCACATCCAAATTTCTGACCAATTTCTGTGCTCATGTAAACTCAGGAAAACAGAGGAAATATTGATGGGAGATGCCTTTAAACCACTCTTAAAGAATGAAAAAGTCCCACTTGTTCTTTTTGGACAGAATCCATCTAGCTTGATGCTGAATAAGGTGATTTTATGCTGTCAAACATCAAATTAGGTCCAAGAGTTTGATTGAATCCATAACAAAACAAAATAACAAAGCCAAAAAACATGACATCCCTTCTAGCCATTGCTGAAATGATAATGAAGTGAAAATTACTGAATTGCTTGTTAGTGAAAACACTAGAGTCCAACACATCTGTGATATGCAGCCTAAGAAGGCCAGGGGCTATGAATGTGATTCTTGAAACCCTGAAGTATTAAAGATTATTCCCATGAATCTGAAAAACTAATTTTGCCCTAAGCTTTTGAGTCTTCAGTCTCTAACTTTGCATTGCCTTCTCTGCTTTCTAGGTGGAGTGAATGACAGCACAGAAAGAGAAATAGGGACATATGGAGAAAATATCCCATTGTCTTGACTACTTTCCTCTAACATGTGTGAAGTTTCCTAAAGCTCTTTAAAAGGGATTCAGCATGAACAACTAGCAAGGAAAATTTGTCATTTTTTTACTGCTCTAGCACATGCAAATGACAGCTACATTTAAATATTCATGTTAAAAACTCAAACATCTGTGTCAGGAGATAGGAAACATAGTAATGCAAAAACATCAACACTTCTTCGGTCACAATTCAAGTTTGTTTTAAATAATCAATAAATTGACATGTTTTTAATGAATACTTCCATGTACTGAGTGAGCTAGGTGCGGAAGGGAATACAAAGAAATAAAAGGCAAGCAAAATATGAACATAAAATGCATTCATCTTTTCTCAAATGAATGGCCATTTGTGCTTTTTCTTATTTCTCTTTATCATCATTATCATCACCATCATAGCTAGTTTTCATATTGTATCTACTCTGTGCCTGGCATTGTGCTACATATTTTAAAAATATTGCTTCATTTGATCTTCACAACAATGCTGGGAGGAAAATGCTATTATTAATCGCTATTTTATAGTTGAAGAAACTGAAGCAAACAAAAGTCAAGAGATGTGTTCAGGATAACATAGCTACTAATTATCAGAGGTTGGATTTGAACTACTCTTCCTGATTCCAGGTGCAATGTCTATCTATTTGCCTACAAATAAATCAACCAACAATAATCTATTAAGCACTTATTATGTATCAGGAATGGCACTATGTGGGTCCATTAATCTCCTAATAAAGCAAACTCTGAGCATTTGGATCATTTTTTACTTTTCTTTATTTTTTTTAATTTCTCAAATTAGTCAGTGGCCAAATACTGCTATTTCTTTTTCCAATATCTATTAAATAAGTCATTTTCTTCCCATTCCCAGTCATGTTTATTACCCAAGTTTAGACAATGTGCTTTAGGGGAAATGTTCTTGGGAGACAGAATTCTTGTGTTCATTGACCTGCTTTAAAATCTGAGTGTGTCACCAAAATAGCCATGAGCCTCCATTTAATTATCTATAAAATGGGGATAATAGTACAACGCACTATCTACCTCACAAAGTTGTTATGGGTAAAGTATTCAAAACTTTACATAAAAGCAAGTCCTTATCATTTTATTATGACATTTTCTCCATCTTTTTGGCTGATGTTTAAATAGAAATAATCTGAGGATGTCACTATCCTGTTATTATTCTTTTATATTAAATGTTTTATGGACATGGCCACTGTCATGCTGCAGATCCTCATCACTTTACACCTAAATTTGTAATAGTCTACTTATTGTTCTGCCTGACACAGTTATTTCCTATTCTAGAGCCTTGACTCAGTTATCTTCTTAAGGGCAAGGTGTGAACATATTATCCCTTTATTCTATAAACTCCAGTTACTTCCTATTATGTGCAGGAACAAATATAAAATTCTCTCTTTAGTTCTCAAAGACCTTCATAATATATTTCTCCCTCATTTCCAATTTTACTCCTCTATGTACTTTTGTACATAGTACATAATAAGAACTAACATTTTTACAGCTGCATTAATATATTGCCATATTTCTAATTCTTGTATAATCTGCTTTGGTCACTAAGTCTAAGAAAAAAACTTGTATAATTTCTGGTGGGTAATGACCAGGGCTTTAATGTACTTTTGTATATAGTACACTTTATATACTCCTCTATTGCCCTTTTTCAAACAAGGTACTCATTTCCTGACTCTGAGTATTTTTACTAGCTAGCTCTTATTTTTGGAATGCTCTCTTCCTTTACTCTGCCTAGTGGCTTTCTTCAAGTCTCAGCTAAAATTCTATCCTGTTTTGGAAGGCTTTTTAGTTCCCCTTACATCGAAGGCCCTCCATCTTTTGATTATTTCAAATTTATTCTGAATGATTATACATAGTTATTTGCAAGTTGTCTTCAACATTAAATTGTGGGCATCTTGAGAACAGGGTCTGCCTTTTACCCTTCTTTATATTTCCAAAATATAGCAAAGAGCCTGGTTGTTAGTAAATATTTACTGACTAACTAAGAATGGATAATTTCCAGTTGGAAAGTGCTGAATTCAAAATCTCACCCCAGAAATTTACTAGCTGTGGTCACTGGGTAAGTCATAATTCCTCCCAGTCTTTGTGTCTTCATTTTTGGAATAGCACTTATCTCACAGAATTATTGTGAGGATTAAAGTAAATAACATGTACAGTGCTTTGTAAAACTTAAAGCCCCATAGAAATGTTAGCTAATTTAGCTGTTTTCTTCTATTGCACAGGTGGAATTATTGACTTCTCCTTGTAATTGCATAAGAGAATTGGGAAGTAAGCTTATTTTCCACAGACTCACTAAAAATTCTTTATGCAGGACAACTCCTGTAACAGACAGGGTGACAGGAATGCATATATTTTACTATATATCCACATCTTTTAATTTTTCTAGTTAGTCTCTATATTTTAAAAATATTTCATTTCACAAAGCTCAGAGATTATGAATATTTGTTGTGGTGGTATTTGTTAAGGATGTAATTCTTAAGTTTTTATGGTTTATTATTATGCCTGAGTGAATATAGACAACAGTTCTGTCAGTGATAATTCTTAGGTCTTAATATGTTTTATAGATTATGTTTTCAAGATTATTTTAATGTCCAAATTTGTGGTATGGGATTTTGCTATTAATCATTTCATGAAAGGCTTAGTGAACATATGATGCATAATTTTGGGCACCAGGTCATGTCTTTCTAGGTATGTGTTAGGTGCCATCCTTCCCCTTATATTGATATATTGCTTAGTGTTTTCAGTATCCTTGTATAATTTGCATTCATCATTATAAAGAAAAAAATCATCTTTTCATCTTGTTCAATAAAGCTCATATAGAAACAATCCTAGGACAAGTTATTCTGCTACCTTGCTATTTATTTATTTTTAATATTCTATGAATTATTGCAGAGTTGGATAAAATGACTGATTTTTAAAATTAAAAAAAAGGTAGTATAGTATAGTATACAGTTAGGTGGTTTAACGGATAGAGTGCCAGGCCTGCAGTCAGCAAAACCTAAATCCAAATCTGGCCTTAAAAGCTTACTAGGTGTGTCCAGAAACCTGGGAAAGTCATTTAACCCTGTTTGTCTCAGCTTCCTCATTTGCAAAATAGGCCGGAAAAGAAAATGGCAAACCACTTCAGTGTCTTTGCCAAAAAAAACCCCCAAAACCCAAAATGAAAAAAAATAACTGAATAATAACAAATAACCTATTATTCTAGAGCCCAATTAAAAGCATCCTCAGTATAGCAGACAGGATGACAAGGATGATATGCACCTCATTTTGTTCATAATTTGTTCGCTCTGTATATAATTTTATTTTTTTTCTTCTAGGCATCAATATTCTGAGAATTTCTTTGATGGAGATTACAGATTTTCAAGTATTTTTCTTGACATTTATTAAAGATGTTCTTATACTTTTATGGATCAATGTTAAGTCCAGTGGATTTTGGTTAATAAAGTTCAGTAAGTGATATTTCTCTGGTTTTAGTACAGTTTATTGATTGAGTTCTCAAGGATATTTTGAATTCCATAGTTATAGTATGTAGCAATCTTCTGATTTATAAACGTAGCTATATGATCATGCCTTGCTATACATTTAGTTAAGAACTAAAATTTTTCAGCTGCATTAATATATTGCCATATTTTTAATTCTTATATAATTTGCACTGGTCACTAAGTCTAAGAGGAAAACTTGTATAATTTCTGGTGGGTGATAACCAGGGCTTTAATTGTCATAAATTCCTTTCCATAAACAAATAATATTTAGTCGTTTGATGATGATTATTTTGTCCATATGTGTATTAATATCTGAGCTTATATGGATTTTGCTTATGGATAGCTTTTTGATTATATTCTTGGATCTTAGCTGTTTCATAGTTTCTTTCTTGAGGTAAACCACTTTTAGTTACAGCTAGGTGGTACAATAGTTAAGAGTAGGTTAATGTTATGATGGTAAGAATCTAGAATTTTTATTTTTATTTTGTTCTCTTGAGGACATTTCAAATTTTTTTGTTCTCATTAATTAACTTGGTAAGACTTTCTCCCTACTGTATGAGCAAACTAGATATTGCTGTATCCTTTTAATGCCTTTCCCTTCAACAGCTTCCACAAGCTACTTCTAGCATAACTCCATTTATTTTTCTTTAATG
Source organism: Sminthopsis crassicaudata (assembly GCF_048593235.1). Lineage (NCBI taxonomy): Eukaryota > Metazoa > Chordata > Mammalia > Dasyuromorphia > Dasyuridae > Sminthopsis > Sminthopsis crassicaudata. The sequence continues at coordinate 504,314,417 of NC_133617.1, forward strand.
ATATTTCTTAATAATCATTCCTTTCATCTTATGATTCTTAAATGTTTTCATACATTTATAATATTTTGAAGAGTGGTGGCTTGTTCAAAGAAGTTCTAGCAAATGCTAGATTTTTAAGAAATCATGCTCTTTTGGTATACTTAGTAGTTGGATTTATATCCCTTAAACTCACAAAGGATTTTTCAAAATTCTCATTTAAATATGCTTATCTTTTTTCAAAATCCTTTGAGAAATTAGTAGTTTTGCTATCTGCTTTTTAAAAAATTAGGTACAATTTTTAAAAGGTTTTGTTAAGTAAAAATTTTAAACGACAACATGTTCTTTAACATTGTTTTCTTCAGATTTAAACACGTAATGAATTTCACCTGTTTTTAAAATTTTGATTTATGTTTAAGGATAATGTTATTTTCTATGTTGTCTTGCATTTGTCTATATTTGAGTGCTAACAAAAAAAGGATATTTCCAATTTTTTTGTGATAAAAATTATTGCAAAATGCACATGTTCATGTCTATGTAATACACATTTGTGGATTGTTTACATTTCCAGCAGGTGAAATTTTGGCATTTCTGATTATTTCTGGTTTAACTTGTCCTCTTGTGTTACCAGTTAGGCAGCTAGGTGGCACTGTGGATAAAGTCTGAACTTGGGAGTCAGGAAGACCTAAATTAAAATCTTTAGTTTAGTATGACATTAATTTAATGGGACTCTAAGTAAGCCACTTAATCTTTTTCAGCCTTAGTTCACTCATTTGTAAAGTAGGACTAACATAACACACCTCACTGTGCTGTAAAGATTCTATAACACAATATAGACAAAGAGTTTTTACAAACCTTAAAGCTTTGTATATTCCTCAAATTTGTTATTACATCATTTAATTGCCTTGGTCTTTGAGGGGGTTATTATCATTATTATAATCAACACTTTTATCTTATTCTTTTTATATTTTATGTTGAGGTACAGATATAAACAGTTTCAGGATTATTGTTATTATTCTTTTAAAATATACTTTAATTCTATCATTTGTGTCTCAACTTACACAGTCTCTGTCTCTTCCAGGTTCGATAATAAAGAATAAATTTATTAAAAAGAGAAGAAAAGATCAGTTCAAAATAACCAATGTACTTAAAGAGTCTGACATTATTACACAAGCATACACAAACTCCCACCTCCTATCACTGCAAAGAAGTAGAAGGACTGATGATATTTCTGTAGGGAAAAATCAGATTGGTTTTTTTCAGCACCCTGATTAGAAAATTACTTTGTTTTTGTTTGTATTTCACATTGCTATAGTCCTATTGTATGTTATTTTGCTGTTTTTTCTTTCTTCAGTTTGCATTAGTTCTTGCTTCTCTGTATTTATTTTTTTCATTGTACTATATAAATACATTTATATAGTACAACATTTTTTTTAAGTCATTGCCCCAATGAATGAATGATTTCTTCTTTTCTAGGAGAAGAAAGCTTCCATAAATACATGGAAACTTTCTTTTTGTTATTGACCACCTTGGGCTATATTCTTAGTAATATCCCTGAAAGTTATGAACATTTTAGACATTTTCTTTGCAAAATTCCAAACTATTTTTCAGAATATTTGGAAATATTCAAAGCTCATAAGTACATCCTTCTATCCATATTTCCCTGCCCAGTACTGTTTCTATCTTTTGTCATCTTTGCCTATTTGCAAGGAGTGAGATGAAACCTAAAAGTTGTTTGGATTTACCCATCTCTTATTATTATTCATTTTGAACTTTTTCATTAAAAGAAAGCATTAGTAGAAAAAGAAGAGTTTTCTTTAATGTGGTTTTCTGATAATTTGCAGTTCTTGAACACTTTGTTCATATTTTTTGACAAATAATTATTCACATTTTTTAGTAGTTTTTAGTCACATACTGCTGTTGGTCACTTATATATCAAAAACTTATCAGAGATATTTGACACAAAGATTTTTTTTTCAGTTAACTACTTTCTTGCTTTAATTGAATTAATTTTATTCATCTAAAAACTTGTCAATTCCATATATTTATTTTTCTATTTTCATCTGTTTAGTTAAGAGTTCTTCTCTCTCCCTTTTCTGACAGCTATAATTTTGAAAAGTACCTTATCTTTTTTTTTAAAGGTTTGGTGTTTTATTTGGTAATATAACCTTTAATATTCATGTCACATCAGTTTGGAGTTTGTTGTACTATATAGTATAAGTCATTGTAGAACATGGGTTTTTAACCTTTTTTATGTGTTGTGGACTCCCTGGGCAATTTGGTAAATCCTATGGACCGCTTCTCAGAATAATACTCTTAAAATTCCTACATATAATACATAGAATTATAAAAAGAGCAAAATATACTGAAACTGAAATGAAATTTTAGGAAAACTTACAGAAATTACCATAGATCAGAGGTTTTTAGTTCTATAATAAATTATGTAAGACTGCTTTTCAATTTTGTTAATTTATATTTTTGGGTTTGCTGAATATTGCATTATTAAATTCAATTTTAAAATTTCTTTTTGTCTAGTTTCTTCCATTGATTGGCTTCTATATTTTTTAAATTAATAGAAGATAATTTTTATGATTATTGCTTTATGATATAGTTTGAGGAATGGATGTGCTATTCTCCCCTCATTTCTTATTTTTTTCTTTATTCCTTTGGATACTATTGATACTCCCCCCCTCAAATTATTAAAAATTTTTTCTATATCAGTAGGTTTATCCTCAGTTTGTTGATATAGTATTAAATCTTGTATTGTCATTTACTGCCATGACCTACTTATGAGTATTGAATCTTTCCTAAATTATTTAAGTTCTTTATTTCTTTAAAGAATATCTTTTAATTATATCTATATAGGTATTTAGTGTTCTTGAGCAGATTGATTCCAATAATTCCATCAATTTCCAATTGATTCCAATTTCATAGTTATTTTGAATAGGAATGGCTTTTCTGCTATTTCTTCTGTTTTAAAATATTCTTTTCATATTCATTATTTTTAATATGAGAGAGATTGAGGAAAAACTAAAAAAATCAGTTAAGAACAATTCAAGAAAAACAAGATGATTATGAAAAAAAATTTAACCAACTAGAAAAGGAGATCCAGAGTCTTAAAGAAGAAATGGACTCTGAAAATTAGAATTGGGAAGGAGGAAACCAAACACACACACACACACACACACACACACACACACACACACACACAAACAGATCTCTCTGTCTGTCTATACACACACACATACACACATATGCATCTGTACAAGACTGTACTACACTTGTTTATTTTCTGTTTCTCTGAATGTGAATAACATCATCCTTCCTTAAGTCCATATCTTTCCATATTTTTTTAAATCTTCCAATTCATCATTTCCTATACCATAGCAATATTCCAATCTTATACTATCTGATTATTTAAGTAGTCTAAAACAATATTGATTAATATGGTTGGCATATAACATAGTTTCCTTTTTTTTCTTTTTTGATGAAATCTATTTTAGCTTTAACTTTGAGATAAATTATTATTAGGTCTGCTTTTTTTTCTAATAAGTTCTACTCAATCATTGTTATTATGTTTATGTGTATCTCTTATTTCTTATCCCTACTGCATCTTCTGCTTTACTTTTTATTTTCTAATACTTGACTCACTCCCCCATCTGTCCCTTATCCTCTCCCCCACCTTTTCTCTCCCTCTTTCTTCTATTTCCATTAATCTATATATCTTATTTCATTTCAAATAATCTACAGATCCTCCTCCTCTTATTTATTTATATATTTAGAAGATTTTATACCCACACACATATATTTCTTCTTTAACCCATTCCCAATATGAGTAGAGTTCCAGAACACTATCCCTTCATTCTTAAAACATTCTTATATATTTTTTGAATTCTAAATATTTTTCAACTATATCATTGTACCAAATATACATGTGAAATGTAATACCTATTACCATATTAGCCATATCACACACAAGAAAGCAAGATAAATAAAGGAAATGAGAAAACTTTATTTTAATTTGTACTCATTCATTAGTGATTTCTCTTGAGGTAGATGACATTTTTTTATTATGAGTAACCTGGGATTTTTAAAAAATTATTGTATTGGCCAGAGTAGCTAAGTCTTTCATGACTGATCATCTTTACAATATTGTTATCACTGTGTATAATGATCTCCTATTTATGCTCACTTCACTTTGCATCAGCTTATATCTTCCCATATTTTTCTCATGACCCTTGTCATTTCTGAAAGTATGAGTACTCCATCACAACTTGTTCACTCATTCCCCATTTGATAGACATCTCTTTAATTTCTAATTCTTTTTCATGACAAAAAGTTCCTATAAACATATATGTATATATTTATCAATAGATCATTTTCTTTTCCTTTGAATTCTTTGGAGGTACAAACTAAGCAAATCAAGTGATTGTTGAGTGAAAGGATACATATAGTTTTAAAGCCTTTTGGGTATAAGTACAACTTGTTCTCTATAATGGCTGAGCCAATTTGCAACTCCACCAACAGCTCATTAGTATATCTATTTTCCCATATCCTCTTTAGCATATATGTTGATTCTGATAAATATGAGGTGATAGCTTAGACTTGTATTAATTTGCATTTCTTCAATTAATAGTGATTGAGAGTATTTTCTTCATATGATTATTTATAGCCTCAATTTCTTCTTCTTAAAACTACCTATTGATATCCCTTACCCATTTATCAATTAGGAAATGGTTCTTATTTTTATAGAATTGACTCAGTTCCCTACATCTCTCAGATATAAAATATCTCTAATCCATTCTTCTTTTTGCTTCTGTTCTATGAGTGAAATGATCTCATTCACATTCACAGATATTTATGATACTCTATATTTCCCTTCATTCTGCTTTCTTTTATTGATCCTTCTCTCTCTTTCTTTCCCTGTCTCTCAACAAAAGTCTCTTTGGCTCTTGAGCACTGCCTCCCTTAATTTATCCTCCTTTTTTATTATCTTCTTTCTTTCTTTTATCCCTCTCTCCTCCTATTTTCCTGTAGGATAAAATAGACTTTTATACATAAATGAATGTGTGTGTATGTGTGTGTGTGTGTGTGTGTGTGTGTGTGTGTGTGTGTTTGTATGTTGGTTAAAAGAGGGAAGAATATGTGTATTTTCAGAGAGGGAACAGTATATCAGAATATGTTCTTCCCTCTCTGAAATAATATATATATATATTTAGATATATTCTTCCCCTTTTGAACCAATACTGATGAGAGTGGGGCTCAAACAATACCTATCACTGCTCTCTGTAAATATTCTTATTTTCATGTCTCTTTATGAGATAAATTTCTCCATTATACCTTTCCCTTCTCCTTTCTAGTGTATCTCTCTTTTTCATCTCTTTAATTATCTATCTATCTATCTAGACCATGAGAACTAATCAGCTTAAAACCTATGCCTTCTATGTAGGCTGCTTTTAACTGTCCTATTAATAATAAAGTTTGGAAAAGAGTTCTAAGGGTGGAGCCAAGATGGTGGAATAAAGTCAGGAAGCTGCTCAAGCTCTCCCAAATTCCCTCAAAACAAACAAACAAACAAACAAACAAACAAACAAACAAACAAACAAAAGCTAGGAAACCAAGTCTCAGGTTGTTTCCTAGAAATAGTAGCCAAGCTTAGAGATGCATAGGAGCAGAGTTCTACCTTAACAGTAAAAAAAGAGGAAGTCCCAAAAGAAAAGGAAAGAAAATGAGCATAAACCAGAAAAGCACCTTGACCATAGAAAGCTACTATGGGGACAGGGCAGACCAAAACACAAACTCAGAGGAGGACAGAATGTCCACAGAAAAAATCTTGAAGAGTGAGTTAAATTGGTCTCAAGCCCAAAGTAGCTTCTTGAAAATGATTGTAAAAGACTTCAAAAGGCAAATAAGAGAGGTAGAAGAAAAAAATGAGAAAAGAAATGAGAGATATTCATGAGAGAGTCAACAGTTTTAAAAGAAAGAAAAAAATTGTTTGAAGAAAGAGATATAAAAAATAACTGAAAAAAAAACCACACATTAAAAACTAGAACAGCAAATGAAAGTTAATGACTGTGTGAGACAACAAGAATCAGTCAAATAAACTAAAAAGAATGAAAAATTGGAAGAAAATGTGAAATACCTCATTGGCAACACAGCCGACCTGGAAAATAAATCCAGAAGAGATAATTTAAAAATTATTGTCCTACCTGAAAGCCATGAGCAAAAAAAAGATGCTGGATAGCATTCTACAAGTGGTCATTAAAGAAAACTGCCTAGAAACAGAGGGGGAAATATTCATTGAAAGAATTCATCAATCACCTTTGGAAAGAGATTCCACAAAGAAAACCCCAAGGAACATTGTTGAAAAACTACGTAGCCATAATCTCAAGGAAAAAAATACTTCAAGCTGGCATAAAAAAAAAACCCAATTCAAATATAAAGGAGCAAAAGTCAGGATTACTTAGGATCTGGCAGCTTTTACAATAAAATATATTCTGGAAGGCAAAGGACCTGGGGTTACAACCAAGAATTAACTGTGCAGAGAAACAACATCATCTTTCAGGAGAGGAGATGAAGGTTCAATGAAATGTCTCTTACTTCATTTCTATTTGAAATTTCTATTGGAAAAACATTTCTATTGGAAAAACTAAAACTAATTGGAAAATTTAATCTACAAACACAGGATGCAAGAAAACCATAAAAAGATAAATAGGGGAAATATATATTTAAAGTTTAAACTGTTTACATCTCTATGTAGGAAAATGATATCTGTAACTTTTTCAAGCTGTGTCTATCACTGGGGCAGACAGAGCAGGGTATCATATGGACTGAGGGTGTGGTTGTGAATGGTTTTTAATGTTCTGACATCAAAGGAAAAGAAATTAAGAGGTGGGAAAAGACTGGTACTGGAAAAAGAGGAAAGGGGAGGTATAATGGGACCACTAGTTCACATGAAGAGGTGCAAAAGGAAAGAACTACAATCCAGGGAAAGAAGGGAGGGAGATGAAGTTAGATCTCATCAGTTTTGGCTTGAAGAGGGAATAATTTAATCATTCAGTTAGGTATAGAAATTTATTTAGCCCCATAGAGAAGAAGGAGGAGAAAAAGAAAAGAAAAAGAAGGGACAGAGTTGTAATCATAACTTAATGTGAATGGGATGAAGTCTCCCATAAAATAGTAGTAAATAGCAGAATCATTCAAAATAGAGAATCCTACAATCCTACAATAATGGTTTACAAGAAACACATTTGACACAAGGAGACATTCAGAGTAAAGATAAAAGGCTCGAAGTGAATTTATTATACTTTAGCTGAAGTAAAAAAGCAGGGGTAGCAATTCTGATCTCAGATAAAGCAAAAGTAAAAATAGATCTTATTAAAAAAGATAAGGAGGGAAAGTACATCTTGATAAAGGGACCATAAATAATGATGTAGTAACAATGCTAAATGTGTATGCACCAAATGGTAAAGCAGACAAATTCCTAAAGTAGATTTTTAAGCCAGCTATAGGAAGAAAAAAACAGCAAAACTATTCTAATGGGGGACCTCAGCCTTATCCTCTCAAAATCAGACAAATTTAACCACAAAATAAACAAGAAAGAAACTATGGATCTTTAGGATCCTAGAAAACCTAGATAGGATAGACCTCTGGAGAAAATCAAATAGGATCAGAAAGGAATACATCTTATTCTCAATAATTCATGGTAGCTTTACAAAAATTGACCATGTATTAGGGCATAAACACCTCACAAGTAAATTCAAAAAGGCAGAAATAATAAATGCTTCCTTTTCTGACCACAATACAATAAAAATTATATTCAATAAAGGGCCAGGGAAAAATAGACTAAAAACCAATTGGAAATTAAATAATCTAATTATAAAGAATGAGTGGGTCAAACAACAAATCACAGAAACAATCCATAATTTCATTTGAAAGAATGACAGTAGTGATATAATATTCCAAAATCTATGGGATGTAGCCAAAGCTGTTCTTAGGAGAAATTTTATATCTCTAACTAGCTACATGAATAAAATAGAGAAAGAGATCAATAAATTAGACATGCAACTAAAAAAGCTAAAAAAAGAACAAATTAAAATACCCCAATTATGCACCAAATTCGAAATTTTGAAACTCAAAGTAGAGAATAATAAAGTAGAAACCAAGAAAACTATTGAATAAACAAAACTAAGAATTGTTTTTTTTTCTGAAAAATCTAACAAAATAGACAAACCTTTGGTTGATTTGATCAAAAAGAAGGAAAGAAAAAAAAAAAAACAAATCACCAGCATCAAAAATGAAAAGGGTGAACTTATCACCAATTAAAAAGAAATTTTTAAAATAGGAGCTATTTTGCCCAACTCTATGACAGCAAGTCTGACAATCTGACTGAAATGGATGAATATTTATAAAAACATAAATTGCCAGATTAACAGAAGAGGAAATAAAATATTTAAATAGTACTATTTTAGAAAAAGAAATTGAGTAAGCTATTAATGAACTCTCTAAGAAAAAATCTCCATGGCGAGATGGATTCACACGTGAATTCTACCAAACATTTAACCAACAATTAATTCTAATGCTATGTAACTATTTGGAAAAACAGGTAAAGAAGGAGTACTGTCAAATTCCTTCTATGATACAAATATAGTACTGATACCTAAGCCAGGAAGAACAAAAAAAGTGAAAGAAAATTACAGACCAGTTTACATGATGAATATTGATACAAAAAAAAATTTTTTTAAATGTTTTTTCTGTTTCTATTGAGATTATCATTTAAGAGCCCTGATCCTGGAGTTACATATCTTGCCTGCTGACCTTTCAAGTTATTAGAAAAATGTGTCGCTCTAATCTTTTATGGGCTCTGTTACTCCATGATTAGATTTGAGGCATTATTTTAAAGTTGTTTGGAGGAAAATGTTAGGAGAATTTGACTAGGCTTTTAAACCTATAATTTCCCATTTTGGCTCTGGTTCCCCTCTTGTGAGTTTTTGCTACATAGAAATGTTTCGATTTTGATGGTTTAATTTTTTTTAATTAAAAAAAATTATTATAGCTTCCTTCCTTCCTTCCTTCCTTCCTTCCTTCCTTCCTTCCTTCCTTCCTTCCTTCCTTCCTTCCTTCCTTCCTTCCTTCCTTCCTTCCTTCCTTCCTTCCTTCCTTCCTTCCTTCCTTCCTTCCTTCCTTCCTTTCTTTCTTTCTTTCTTTCTTTCTTTCTTTCTTTCTTTCTTTCTTTCTTTCTTTCTTTCTTTCTTTCTTTCTTTCTTTCTTTCTTTCTTTCTTTCTTTCTTTCTTTCTTTCTTTCTTTCTTTCTTTCTTTCTTTCTTTTTCTTTTTTTCTTCTCTTTTTTGGTGAGGCAATTGGAGTTAAGTGACTCTACGAGGATCACCACAGCTAGTAAGTGTTAAGTATCTAAGGCTGGATTTGAACTCAGGTTTTCCTCACCTGAGAACCAGGTTCTCTACTGTAACATCTAGGCGACTCAGACATCGAGCAGTCTAATGTAATCAGATCCAATTTATTATTGCTCCCATCCCAGCTTTTCTAACTCTTATTTGATCTTCCTCTTTTCCTCAATATAACTTTAAGAACAAATGAATATTATTATTATTGTCCAAAACTTTCTTTGTTTGTTCCAGATAATTTTGAGTTTTAGTTCTCCTGACACTATTCTTGGAGGGTCATGATACATTTAAAAAAAAAAAAAAAGTATCATCTATTACACTCTGTGCTTTCAAATTCTGAGCATAACTTTAAAATATGTAAGTTGGTTTGAGAGTCCTTTGCATATTAATTAGTAGTGATAACTCAAAAAAAGGTTACCTGTTTCTCCTATCCACATTTTCCTACTTTTTAACAGTGAATACTTTTCTAAATGCTATTTTTATGGCAATTCATCAGTCATAGGAAAGTAAGAAAGAGAACCTATGCATAACATTTATATTGTTGTGAGATTTAGTGAACAATATAAGGTTTTATATTAAATTTAAGGTTTACAAAGTTTTACCCAAGAGAGCTAAAGACAGAAGGTATCGAGTTTTTAGATTAGTGTCTTGAATTGAGTCTTTGCCAGTTATGTGGACAGCCACTTGTGGTATGCATTGGTTTATGGGAGCTACCCAAACTAAAACTTCTCAGCTTCCCCTTTTTAATATAAGAAAGGCTCTATCTCTGATATATTAGTGATGTTTCATCAGTTTTCTTTGCTTCCCAGGAATTTTATAACAATTATTTTTGTTTTATATTTTGGGATCTTTAATTCATGTCAAATCAATAAATATTTATTTAATACCAACTATATTCCAGGCACTTGGCTGAGCACTGAGAATACAAAGGCAAAATCAACTTGCCCTTCTCCCCTCAACCCAAGACCTATTCACTCTCTTGAGGAGCAACTATGCACAAATTGAATAAATGTATGTGTATGTATACCTACCTATCTATGTATCTATATGTCTACATATATGTGTGTGTATGTATATAGATGGATAGTAGATAGATGATAGGTAGATAGATAGATAGATAGGTAGATAGATAGTTATGAGAATCTTAAAAAGAAGGTAATAAAATTAAAAAAAAAGACTGAAAGAAGGTGAAATTTTCAGCTGAGATTTGAAGAAAGCTAGGGAAACAAGGAGGTAAAAAAAGAGGTGGGAGAATGTTCTAGTCATGAGGGACAGTCAGTGGAAATTTCTGGAGTTAAAAAATGGAGTTTCTAGTTTGAAGTACAGTGACCTGAACTCTCACTGAATTTCAGAGTATGCAGAAGGGAGCAAGGTGTAAGAGGACTAGAAAAATAGGAAAAGCCCAGATGCTAAAGAGCTTTAAATGAGCAATATGATTGGTTGAGATTTTTTAAAGAAGGAAAGTATATTTTGCACCATTCTTAACTTTTCAAGTTTATCAGGCCTCTCATCATAACTTTGACTGTACTGTGTAAAACATTTTTCTGAGTCACTGGCTCACTTCTCCAGAGACAGTTATAGTTCATTAGGGTTTCAAGGCTCAGTGAATCCAGTGTAAGCAATGAAAAAATAAAGGTACAATTGAGCTTATTCATGACCTAAATTTCTGATTTTACTCTTAAATCTACTGAGCCAGGCTTCAGATCTCACAGCATTTCATAATTACAAAAATCAGGTTAATATTCACTTAGAATTTTTTGTATAGCATTTCATGTATGAGGGTACTTTGCAACTATAAGATGTTAGCATACAGTTAATACCTGTTCAGGCCTAGAATAGGCACTAACATAGCAATCACAGTTTTTTCAAAGATAACTTTTTTGTTGTCAGAATTATTTCTTTGTAAGAAGACTCTCATTTTTAAAATTTCTCAGCTTTCCTTAATTGATTTCTCAATCCTTAATCTGATTGTTCCTCTAAATCCTCTGAAATATATATATATATATATATATATATATATATATATATATATATGTATATATATTTAATAATAAAATAAATATATATTTAAATTGTAATGGCATATCAGACTTTCCCTCCCACTATCATGAACTTTAAAAAAGAGTGATCTCTTCCCTGTAAGATTCTCACCAGTAACCAGTCCTCTATTGGTGAAAATCAGATCTAGAATACAATTTCTTCTTGCTTAATTCCTTCACCTTTGGAAAGATAAGAACATTATTAAGACAATTCAAGGAGTCATGAACTGTTCTGCTCTGTCAATGAGGGACAAAGATAGAAAAAAAAAAAGAGAAAAAATAGAACAGATATGGACAGAGAGATATGGACAGATCACCAAATACTCACTCTCTTAATAATTAAAGCCTTTTATCTCTAGTACATCATGACTCTTTGTCAGAATTTAAATCCATTTTCTGAATTCCTAATGTATTTCTTCTTTTTATAAAATTTCTACATTTTGTTCTTTCATAGATCTTCAGCTAAATACACTTCATAGTGCTTTTTCTCTACCAATTCCTGATTTGTTCAAATGACTACAACTTCTTAATATATGCAATTTGAAATGCCTGATTCTTTGATTTTGCTAGTTAAGCTTAGGTCTTCTAATTCCAAGTTCTGTTCTGTTTAACAGATTACATATGATTTGTAACCATCCATGGGTGGTAGTTGACTAGTTGGACCATAGATTTCTAGCAATTCTCATGTGTTTGCTTATTTGATCAATTTTGAAAGAAAATCTCAAAGTAAGCCATTTTTGGAGTATAGTGATCCGTGAAAGAACATAAAGTAAACAAGAAATCTCAAAAGGTTAGGAAAAAAATTCTGTGAGATTTGTGTTTAATTTGTCCTTAATGTCTGTGATTTATGAGTGAATTTATAATATGGGGTTTTGGCAAAAAACATGGGGTTTTAGAAAGACCTAGATTCAAATTCTGACTGAACACTTAATTGTTTGACCTTAGTAATCCATGAGACATAGTTTCCTGTTCAGTAAAATAAAAATAACAATACTTTTATTCTATTTAATTTTTGAACCATAAACTCTACTTTCCCCTCAATTTCCTAAATTATTTAACAAGAGTGAGTCTCATTTATCTAAACCTGAAGTTAAATAGGTAAGATTTGTATAACTATATCAAAATGATTCAATTATTTGTAATATTTAAGGAAGTTCTCATACGAGTTATACACAGCCTAAATCCAAATACTTTTGTATTAGCTAGATTATTTGATAACCTAAAATAGCTTTTCATCATAGCTAATAAATGTCTCTTCCTAAGCTTACTTTATAGTTCATTTACTTGGGCATGAACTAAAATGTCCTCAATTTCTAAGTGGTTAGGTTGACTGAATGTTGAAACAGAAGGCCAGGTTTATGAGCTTATTATTGTTGTTGTTTTATGCTCTGTTATGATTCCATGGACAATATATTTAGAAAAGGAAACAAAATAGCTTGGTTTGCCCTGAAGTGGTAACAACCACAGAAAGCAGTGAATTCAGTTTATGAGAGTTTGTGCCAACAGTTCATTTCCCCTCCCAAACTTCCTGTTTCTGATACTTTGGATTCCATTCAAAAGTCTATAAACAAATATTTTTGCCAAATGATGAATAGGATATTTTCAATCAAAGGCATGCTATTCAGAAAAAAAACATCACTCTTTAACAAACTTTATGCAAATGTAGGCAAATTATATTTATTAAAGTGATGAAAGAGAGTGGGGAATTTTTAATGAGTAGCAATGCTTGTGCTATCTAAGTGCAAGGCAGATGTAATGATGCATTATAAACACAGAAAATTTAATCAGTGTGGGGAAAAATATAATGAAATGGTTGTTTAAACACTGTAAAGTTAATGTTATAGTCATTACTTACCATTGAGCAAGGCATGGAACACATTACCCAGGCTATATTTGATTTGTGATCCTGCCTACAACATCTGGCCCTCTGCTTCACTTTTATTTTAATATAATTTCTAAATCCTTAATCTAAACCCAAGAATACATACATAATAACACATATACTCAGAGTCTCATTCTAAAGAACACTTTCTCCTCTCCAAGATACTTCAAAAGCAGGCATTGAAAAGCTTATCTGATCAGATAGCAAACACTTTAAAAAGGATGATTTTTATAGGAAGGAAACTCTCTTCTATGGATTTGCAGGGACTAATAGTGCTGACTTTAATAAATGTTTCCTTCTTTATCTTGTCAGAGAAAGGAATGGAACAAGTTTTCACTTTTCCCAATACTTCTTTCAAACAAATGTGGCTTATATGACTTGAAGAATAAGTAAAGGGAGACTCCTTTAGAGGAAAAAGGAAAGAGTAAAACTTTCTAAATTTCCCCACCACAGAGAAACTTCAATTAACCAGAGTTCCATTTACTGGCTCCACATTTTAAGGAAAGTTTAGAGTCAAATTATGCTTCTCAACCTATTTAAGCATCTTAGAAATGTGTTTGTGATGTTTAATAGGAAAAGCAAGCTTTTTAAGAATTGAATAATTCTGTTTTCAGAGCTAATTTAAATTTATGGAAGTGCAGTTCAATGGTAATCTTTACTAGATTATGTAACTACAAAGAATTTTCATATTTAATCTTTGGAGTACAGAGCTAGCAACTGACAGATGTTTATCCAGGGAAACTAAGGAAGAATGGCTAGTCCACTTTGGCTAAAATCCAGAGTACAGAAAGGGAGGAATGTGAGATAAGGCTGGAAAGGTGAGTTGGAACTATATCAAGGAGAACTTTAGTGTGATTAGAGAATTTTTATTTTGTTGGCTAGGCTATTAAAGTCTTTGTTCAGAGGCATGACTTTATCTAACTTTATCAGACCAATATATTAGGAAGATGATTTAGGCAGTTGCTGAAAGGTTTGATTGGAGAAAGAAAAGATTAGTGTCATGAAGACAGAAAATTATTACTATAGTCTACTTGAGATATAATTATCAGTGGTAATGGAAAGAAGATAATATATGTGAGAAATAACGTGGAGAAAGAATTCACAGATTTTGACAACTTATTGGATATGGAAGAGAGAAAAATCAAAGATATTTTGACATTGAGTTTAGGTGCTTAGGATGATGATGTTATTGACAAATAATAAAGTCAAGAGTAGAAATTGATGTTGGGGGAAAGATAATGAGTATATCTTTAGAAATACTGGGTTTGAGATGCCAATAAGACACAGCCAAATAGTGATTTTTAGCAGAGAGTTGGAAGTAAAGGGCTAAAGGACAGGAGGATCAGGAGTGTATATATAAGTGTGGAAATTATTTGCATAAAGGCAACAATTGAAGCCATGTGGATAAAATTGCCAAACAAAAGGATGACAACTGCTATTTGAGAGAGCAAGAGGGAGTGAAGATCAGGTGCTTGCTTAAGTGGCATTATTTAAGGGCCTGCAAAAACTCCACTCTTTAGATTATTTCCCTGATGAACCTACCACTCATTCTTGAAATTGTAACCTTATAAATTCTTTCTTAAGTCTGACATTATTTCTCTGTCTGGTCCCTTTTTAAAAGTTAATACCTCTGAAAAAGACTAACTCTGATTCAGCCAAAGTGGTCACATATTATACTCCCATTTCCCATCTTTATGCCTTTGTATTGATCATTTCACATCCCAAAACTGCAATCTTTCCTTTCCTTTTCTTCATAGTATAGTTTTCTTCCAAAATATAACTCTTAGGACAATTTTTTTATATGGAGCTGATCCTGATTCCCACAATTGTTAGTATTCTTCTTCTAAACTAGCATGTAGTACTTAACTATCATATTTATGTTTGTATTATTCACTTTATATCTGTACTGTATATATTTTTATTTGTACTTGTCTCCTTCATTTGAATGGTAAGGTCATTTTGTTTCATTTACCTAATTCAGTATCTGGGCCCTACTAGGAGCTTAATAAATATTTATTGATTGAATGAACACCCCATGAGCATAAATCTATCAGTATGCAGAAAGAAGAAGCCAATGTGAAAGCACTGGATACTTCAAGGAAGAAGTAGGATCAAGAAGAAACTGCTAAAAGGGGCTGAAAACAAGTATCATTGTATTATAATGTTGCTCACACTTTTTATTTTCAGAACATAATGCTGTAGACATTATATTCACTACATCATATTTAGTATAACGATAATATTGACTATTAAATCTTAATTTACCTTTTAAAAATTTATTGATGCCTTTTGTTTTTACATCACAGTCATTTATAGATTTACATCCATTCCAGAGAAGACAATTCAGGATAGTCTAATGGCTTAAGGATCAGATTGAAAGAAAACAAGAAATTCGTAGGCCATTTAAAATTGGACAAAACGGAAGTTTATTTAGCAATTGCAAAGCAAGTATATTCAGCAAGGATGCAGGCTTTGTACTAGTAACTATAGCTTCCCTTATTTTCATACAGAAACTCCATCTGGTGAGAACTGAATCTGACTTGTCCCCTTAGTTCCCCAGATCAGTTAGGACTTTTTTTAAGGAAAATCTAGAGCAGACCCTATAACAGGAATCACATCTTGGGGGTAAGGTTCTAATTTTTGCTACAGAAAATGTCCTCTACAAGATGCTTCACCACTTAATCTTAAAGTTCACAGTGGATAACACTGAGGTCAGGGATGAAAGAAGTCTGGCATAAACAACATTAGAAGTTTTTACTGCAGATAAAATGAAAGCAAAATCAACCCCCAAAAATGAGTAATGTGATGGTCTGCTGAAAGAGCTCAATATTAAAATCTCCAAATAGAAAATAAAATAAAGAACAGAAATCTCAGGTTTTGCCTTTTTACCTTTTGAAGGATTAACTCTTGGCTCTTCCGTGTCATGAGTGGATGGAAAATGATGTCAGTGAGCAGGCGTAATATCAGAAGAGTAGAGAGACAGCATAAAAAAATGATACTTCTG
This sequence comes from Sminthopsis crassicaudata, assembly GCF_048593235.1. Classification (NCBI taxonomy): domain Eukaryota; kingdom Metazoa; phylum Chordata; class Mammalia; order Dasyuromorphia; family Dasyuridae; genus Sminthopsis; species Sminthopsis crassicaudata. Next base: position 504,330,722 of record NC_133617.1, read on the forward strand.
GAATAATCATTGACCCTCATCCTGGTTTAAAATCATCTATAGCAAGGTAGTAAGGGGTCATTACTCTCTTGCATGTAGCTTTCTTATTGCCAAGGGTGATATCAGACTTGGCCAGTTCTGTTCTATCAGGTTAATGCTCCCATCTATCTTCCTAGCCCCCTACTGTGTGTGTGTGTTAATACCAAATCTTCACTCCTTTAGTTAGAAGCTTCTGCTGAAGGATTGTTTCTTTCTTGTATAGGAGCTGGCAAGAATTCTCTGTTACTTTCATCCATCTACCTAATGTTACCATAGAGTCAAGGAAGGGGTCTCTTTTCTACCAGATAAATGCATTCATCATGATATAGTTAGAGTTTCACCTTTCCATATAATTAGAAAATAAGGCTATTCTCAATAATCCCATTCCTTGGTCTTCCAATCCCTTTCTAAGAAGAGGCTTTTTGAACTATTTTAGGTAAAAGGAAATGTTCTGATTGATGGGGACTGGTGGTATTTTCCTATGATGTAAGGAGTCCTGAGGGAAGAGGTCTTAAGGTATAGATTGCTCTGTTCTAGGAAAAGAATAAGGAGGGACCTTGGAAGATGAGCCAGAACTATGAGGAAAAGGAGTTTAGATTTTTCTAATAAATCTTCCTAGAAGTCAATCCAAGAAACTGTTGAGAGGCCTCCTTTTTTTCTGGTTCATTGCCAATAAACTTCTGGGAGATGGGATATCTAGTCTAGCAACCAGGGATATAATGATAAACATGATTTAAGGTCATATCACAGTACTCTTTAAAAATTGAGTCTTTCAAGTGGCAGGAGAATTCCCATTATGCAGAAGTTGTTGCCTTTACTTAGGGGATCATATGTTCAGTGTCCACCACAATGGCAAATTGGTGATGGACCCCTTGCCCAATCTCTATTGTTTTTATAAAGCTGTGAATCTAGTACTCATAATGACAAGAATAATCCATGAATTTAATATCCAGTGTGGACCCTGTAGCTAACATCTCTGTCTCTCTGGCCTTAATCATTAATTCTTAAACTTCATATCGGCAGCTCTGGGAGGGCTGAGGAGCTGGCCATAATTTTGACTATTAATTTTTGACTCATAGGCAGCTAGGTGGGGCAGTGGATAGAGTCTTGAGTTCAGGAGGACCCGAGTTCAAATCTGACTCAGACACTTAACACTTCCTAGCTGTGTGACCCTGGGCAAATCACTTTACCCCAGCCTCAGGGGAAAAAAAAAAAAATGACTGATTTTTTTTCTTAGGTCTTAGGGGTAAAACTAATACGAGTGAGACATGCTCCTAGTACTTTGCAATCTAATTTCTGAACCTTCACAAGTGTGTCTATTTTAAACACAAAATCAGCTAGTGACATTATTAATTCAAAAAGAATATATTTACTTTTAGTAAAAACATATTGATTAGATGGCGCAGCAGATAGAGTATTACTACTAGAGCAAGGAAGACTCAGTTGCTTGAGTTCAAATTAGACCTCAGACATTTACTAGCTGTGTGACCCTTATCAAGTCACTTAACTTGTTTGCCTCAGTTTCCTCATATGTAAAATGAGTTGGGGAAATAAATAACAAGTCACTTGAGTAGCTCTGCCAAGAAAACCTCAACTGGAGCCACAAAGTGTTGGACATGACTGAAAAATGACTAAACAACCACAATCATAACAAAGGCAAAATTAATCATAATAACAGTATTATTCAATAGGAGGGAAAATCAGGAATAATCAAAACATTAGAGTTCATTCACCCTCTCCTACCAATCTATATTTTATCTTTAGGACCAAAAAGGTATAGAAATCTATCAGGGAAAAATTCTTGTGTCCAGGACAACTTGCTACTCTGCAAAGCAAGAGTTGACATCCTTGTTCCCTTCAGGAGCAAGTACTTCTTTGTTAACTGTTCCCCTTCTGATTGTCATTTATTTCTCTCCTGCTGGGTAAGACTATTCCTCCTGCTCTGGAGCCAATGAAATGCAGAGAAAGTCTTTTAACTCACTTTTAAACTTAACATAACACCGGGGAAATATTAGGTTATTTTAGAAAAAAAAAAAAAAAGAAAGAAAATCAATTTTTGCAACACTTCAGGAACAAGCAGTTCCCTTAAGCCACAGAACTACAAAGCAACTTGGTTTGGCTCTCTGCACCATATAGATAAGCCTATTCACTTTTTTTTCTTTAATTCAATTTTATTTCATTTTTAGTTCCAGATTCTCACCTTCCTCCCCTTTTCACCCATTGAGAAGGAGAAGTACATACATACATATATATATGCAAAACAAATTCCTGTATTAGCCATATCGAAAGGAAGAAAAAAAAAAGCAGACTCAAAAAAAAAAAAGAGAATATGCTTCTATCTGTACTTTGAGTCTATTACTTTTTCATCTGGAGGTACAGATCATATTTAAGGCTGGCCACTTTTTTGTTTGATAAGATTCTACTTTTTCCAATCAGCGTCTAACAAGTAAAGTCTTATTTCTCCAATCCGTAGAGGTCACATAAAAACAGATAGAAAGCCTGACTTTGCCTCAATCATCTTTCTGTTTGTCTTTTTCAAATAATGAGGGAAGTAGAAGGCAATCAAGTGCCCCTAATAAAGTTTTTTCTCTCTACTACTGGAGAGCAACAGGATTCAACTTTCTTAATTTTGTTATTTTATCATTTTTGCTATTGATGGGATGAATAAGTCCCAAGCAAAATGCCATGCCCCTGCTAGCAACCCAGTGTCTAGGTGGGCCATAGGGAGGGTATTGACAAGATTATCTTGACTCCACAGACACGATATATAATTGGAAGGCCAAGCTATAGATGTAACCCTCAAAATTATTATTTTCTGAGGCAAGCATATCTTGCTTTGAGCCATTTTTGTAAAATATCCCCCTTTTTGTTATAGCTTTTTATTGACAAAACATATGCATGAGTAATTTTTCAACATTGATCCTTGCACTCACTTCTGTTCCAACTTTTCCCCTCCTTCCCTCCATCCCCTCCCCTAGATGGCAGGTAATCCCATACATATTAAATATGTTAAAGTATATGTTAAACATAATATATGTATACATATTTATACAGTTATCTTGCTGCACAAGAAAAATCAGATTTAGAAAGAAGGTAAAAATTACTTGAGGAAAAAAAATAAACAAAAATGCAAGCAAACAATAACAGTGAAAATGCTATGTTGTGGTCCACACTTATTTCCCAGTATTCTTTCTCTGATCATTACTGATCATTACTCATCATTTTGAACTGATTTGGATCCTCTCATTGTTGAAGAGAATCACATCTATTGAATTAATCACCATACAGTATTGTTGTTGAAATGTATAATGATCTCCTGGTACTGCTCATTTCACTCAGCATCAGTTCATGTAAGTCTCTCCAGGCCTCTCTGTATTTCTCTTGTTGGTCATTTCTTACAGAACAATAATATTCCATAACATTCATATACAGTAATTTACTCAGCCATTCTCCAATTGATGGACATCCATTCATTTTCCAGTTTCTAACCACTAAGAAAAGAGCTGCCACAAACATTTTGGCACATACAGATCCCTTTCCCCTCCTCAGTATTTCTTTAGGATATAAGCCCAATAGCAGCACTGCTGTGTCAAAGGGTATGCACATTTTGATAACTTTTTGGGCATAATTCCAAATTGCTCTCTAGAATGGTTGGATCCATTCACAACTCCACCAACAATGCATCAGTATTTTCCCACATCCCCTCCAACATTCTTCATTATATTTTCCTGTCATCTTAGAGCCAGGGGTTCTCAAACTACGGCCCGGGGGCCAGATGCGGCCTGCTGAGGACATTTATGCGGCCTGCCGGGTTATGGCAAATGGGCTGAGGGGCGGAGACAGAATGTGAGGTTTTGTTTTTACTGTAGTCCAGCCCTCCAACAGTCTGAGGGACCATGAACTGGCCCCCTATTTAAAAAGTTTGAGGACCACTGTCTTAGGCAATCTGAGAGGTGTGTAGTGATCCCCCATTGTTAATTGTAAGTTCATCAGGAAATTTTCCTGCCTAATAGATTCTTCCCCCTTGTAAATGGCAGGTGCATTAGGAACTCTGACTGCTTTATGACATCTTTCACTTACTAATAGAAAGTTCTGCTAGGGAACTTTGCCTGCCATCTTTTCCCTCGTAAATGATAAGTTCATTAGGAGCTTTGCCTGCCTTTTGCATCTTGGGTTCTGTAATATTCTTCTCTAAAATATAATGTTCTCTTGTTGGGGGTTTCTTGGGGTCTCTGGAGGCAGCCTTAGTTTCAGTTCAGTAATCACCCCAAATGCAGCCAGGTATTAAAATCTGAATCCTTTATTGTCTCTTTCCAAGTATTGTCTCCTTTCCTGCGTCCCAGTTAGCTTTCTTAGAGGCTTTCTCTACTCTTAGTTCCCAGAGTTTGAGCTCTGGCTTCTGAATCTCCCCAACTGAATCCTATTTGAGGCTCCTAGCTTATATATGCTCTCTTAAAGATGTGAATCTTGTGGAACTGTAGTAAGTACTAAGTACATGTACTGAACTAGAGAACTATAAAGCACCCTGCTCAATAACCATTGTCTCTATCAATTCTACTGACTTAGCACCTTGTTTCAAATTCTGGCCTATAACAGGGTTCGACTAGGGAACTTAGTCTGCTTCTTTCCCCAATTTAGCTCATGCAAATAGTGAGTTCCTTGCAAACTTTGCCTCCCATATGGTGTCATCATAATAAAACTTTTTGTCCCTTGACTAGAAGATGACCTGAGCCCATAAATTCATTACAGATGATTCTTTATTCTAGACTTCCAGACACTATTTAATGATTTTTATGTTTATAGTTTTCCTTATATGAACTAAATGCTTTCTTGGTCAGTTTGCATAATCTTTTAATATATTATTTTAGAATATTCACTAATATACAAATTTTTGTGAGTTAGTGTTTATCTAGGGTTAGTGATCTATAGATTTCTTTCTCTGCTTTGTCTCCTTGGGTTTGATATCATGTTGTATTGTAGTCTTAAATATTTTTGCTTTTCTGAACTAATTTATATATTTTTATGTCCTGCCATATGGTTGGGTTTTATAAATGTGAAGTGCAACATGGAGAAATATACATTCACTTTTTAGTTTCCATTTAGCAGTTGCCAGAGTTGTAATCTTTTTTCTTTTAGTCCCCAACTCATTAAGATTGATGTTCCATATCTTGCATTTTTTTATCCTTTTAAATACACCTCTTATTTCTTCCTTTGCCCCTATTTTCTTTGTGGCAGTTCTATTTTTTGATAGTAAACTGGGTATTGATAGATTAGAGTCCAAAAGACTCTAAAATCAAGGATCAAAGTAGTTTGTTACAGAATTATTGACAAATCTATTTTTTATTTTTTTTCTTTTTATTTTTTTTCCCCCTGAGGCTGGGGTTAAGCGACTTTCCCAGGGTCACACAGCTAGGAAGTGTTAAGTGTCTGAGACCAGATTCAAACTGGGGTCCTCCTGAATTCAAGGCTGGTGCTCTTTCCACTGCGCCACCTAGTAGCCCCTGACAAATCTATTTTTTAAATCATTGTTGTCCATATTTCATCGTTTAAGTGCTATTGGAGTGATATGGATATTTGAGGTCTTACTCTAAGCTTACTGATAATTTGTTATAGAATATAAATAGAACACATAAATGAGGCAAACTTGCTTATTGACTAATCAAATTTCATTGAGTTCCCAGTCATTGGAGGTGTTCAAGTTGATGATGGTTGACTGTATTTTAAAAAGTTGCTTTTATTTATTTTGTTGAGTATTTCTCAAATATAAATAAATATTACATAAAAATATTTAAATTTTCTTCCTCACTCCCTTTACTTGAGAAGGCAAGCAATTTGAGCTTGATTATACCTGTTAAACAATATAAAACTTATTTATTATTTGACATGTTGCAAAAGAAAAAAACAAAACAATAAAAATTTTAAAGTAAACAAAAATGTTTCAATTGGCATTCAGAATTCATCAATTCTCTTTCTGGAGCTGTATAGCATTTTTATCATGGGTCCTTTGGAATTGTCTTTGGTCATTGTCTTGATCAGGGTAGCTAAGTCTTTCATGGTTGATTATGAATGTAGGTATCTCTTTTTGAGTAGGACTGGATTAGATGACATACAAGGTACTTTCCTTCTGACCATGTGAGTAACTGCAATTCTATACTCCACACAATTTAAAAAATAATAGCTCTATTTATATATCCATCTCTCTGTCTGTCTCTCTTTCCCTTCCTGTTCTTCTCTCCTTCCTTCCTTTCCTCTCCCCTCTGTCCCCTTGCCTAACTATTTATCCAGTTATCAAAATATAGCACTATAATCTCATTTGTAAAATAAAATTTTGTGAATGAACATGAATTCTTTAGATTGAAGAATTTGTTCTGTGGTACTGCTAGCTTAGTCAATCAATCATGCATCTATATAGTTCCTCTCTGTTATCGGTAATATTAAAGAAAACCTTTAATGATTCGGTAAATTCTGTTCCAACTGCACAAAGTATGAGAGAAAAAAAATACAGCCAATTCTGAGTCCCTAAAGCCTGGGTACCAGTTGGTACAGTTGCTGCTATTGGCACCACCCCACAATTAAAAAAGAAATTAGAACATAATTTGAGATAGAAACAGGTGAAGCTCAAATGATTTAGCATTGAGCTGAGATGGAGCAAATGACAGCTGTTCTGAAAAGCCTTGGCTTTGTCACTGTGGCATTTGGACAGGGATGATTCCTAATATTATTTTATTATATTTAGGCTAAAACAACATTCAAATTTTGTTATAATTAAGAAAGGTGATGAAATTTCAGTGGGAGGATATTTGCATTTTACAAAACTCCAGGATGAGACCTTTTTCTTTAGGTATTTCTTATTGATTCAGAACTGTGAAGAGAAAGCCAAGATTTTTTTAGGGGTTTGAGAAAGATTTGCATTTCAAGCATACATTTAAAGAGGAATTTTTAATGTAGGAATCTCTTTAAAAGAAGACCTCACTCTGTATTTTGTTTTGATGACTTACCCTGGTCTCAGGACTTTGTGACACCTGTACTCAATTGTCTTTAAAGTAAATGAGTCCCTGAGAAACATTTAACTTTGATCCCACCCAGAAGCCACTGAAGACTCATAGCTGTAATTGCAGCCATGACACGAAAATACAAAACAAATTCTACTGCATTATTTGTCTTTGTCAAAAGAGCAACAATGCTTAGGACTGAAATCCAAAGTTATACGTTACTTTTAAAAGAGCAATTTGTCAAGTGTTTCATTGACACAAATTGAAATGAAATGAGGTCTCAGACTCTTGAGGTCACTTTGAAACAGAAAGAATTCATTATCTAAGTATACACAGAGGAAAAGTGCCTGACAATTGAACTTGGCCTGTGAAGGATGGATGCTCACACATAAAACCATAGCAATACAGGTCACTTGCAGGAAATAAACTACATTAATCTGTAGACTAAAGTATCCCCAGGTTGATAGCCTAAGCTTTTCTTTGTACTATCAATCAGTATTGCTTTGGGGTATGTTGTTTAATTTGCTATAGAAAATCTGTCAAGTCTGTTCCATTCTTTCCTTTGGAAGTATTCTGGCACTAGTCCTGCTTTTTCAAGCTCAACAGTAATGGAACCTTCACATAATTTTTCCATTTTCTGATTGTTTATCATTATTTTAATATGCCATCGTATTGATTAGAGACAGTGTTGCATAGTGAATGAGTGTTGGGCTTAGCATCTAGAAAACTTGGGCTCAAATCTTTTCTAACATTTATTAGCTGTGTCACTTGGGTAAGTCTCAAGAAGCTCCCTGTGACATATCTAGTAAAACAAAGAAAGATTATGAATAGAGTTGCCACACAGAAAGTTCCCCATGCTAAAGAAATCATATATCCTTTGAGTGTTTGCATGTATTATATTCAATGAATATGTTGTGTATACTCTACATTATTCTCAATAGTGAGCAATAAACATGTTTTTTGAATGTTTGTGACTGATTAGGCAAACAGTTGTAAAACATTTACTGTGTGCTAAGTACTTGTGATCTAAATAAGAATGAAAAAGCTTGCATTTTAATTTCAGAAACAATACACACACAAATTATACACATAAAATTATTTGGAGTAGATATAAGGTAGTCTTCGAAGGAAAGATACTAGCACCTGGGGTGGTGAGGGTGGAGTCTGGAAAAATCTCTTGTAAAAAGTGACTTGAGCTTAGTTGTGAAGGAACCAGAAATTGAAGAAATGGATAAGAGGAAGATCATTCTAGTATTGGGAGCAGCCACAGGAAAGGCAAGGAGAGTAGAAATGGAGAGAATGGAGAACAAGTAAGCCAGTATGAAAATGGGAAAGAATCAAGTTGTGAATGAATAGTGTTAGGTGACAAACATAGGATTTTATGTTTAATCCAGATGTAATAGGGAGATACTGGGTTTTTTCAGTAGAGGATAGCATGACATGATCCTATCTGGGCTTCAGGAAAATTGCTCTGGTGGTACTCTGCTGAGTGAATTCAAATGTGGAGAGATTTGAGATAGGGAATCTAACTTTAAAAAACTATAATCATTAGACAAGGCATGGGTGGACAGAATAGTGATGGGATACAGCTTCTAGGGGAAATGTGGCAGTAGCCTTGAGGCAGTGTGGAGAGTACTCCAGATAATGCTGGCTGCCTGAAAATGATTTGTTGGTCCGTGATAAAAGGGTTTCTGAGATAAATGGTGAGGTGCATACTAGACCACTCCTCAGCTACCCCTGGGCCATAAAATTAGCATATCAGTGACATGAAGAACAAGATCTCTCCGTCTTTTCCTATAAATTTGTGTTCTTGTTCCTGGCACTCTACTAAATCCTTTGTAACAGCCCATTTCAATTGGTATTACAATTACAATAAACTTTGTCCCTTGACTTGGAAATGGGTCCAAGCCTGCAAATTCTTTTGAGGTGCCTCATGACATTCATCTATGGCGCCAACCTTTTGGGGTCTTCTTTTGAACCTCAACAATAGGACCTAGTGCTGCCACATTGCTGGGAGCAGCCTCATGGTATAATCTCCCATCTCCTCCCCATGGTTCCTGCCAAGGAAACTCATGAGAAGAATGGCATCTTTGCTGAAGGTGAACTATGACCCACAATTTGAACCCATATTTTCTCTTCCTGAGCAGTTTAAGACCTTTGAAGAAAATGAAGAACGCTTTAAGATGTAAGCAAAGCTGTACTGATTTGAAACTAAGACTGACCTTCAAGGATTACACATATTTAACCTTTATATTAACCTATATTGACTTGCTTAATGTCTTGAGGAGGGGGGAAGGGTGAAGGAGGGAGAAACATTTGGAACACAAGATTTTGCAAAATGACTGTTGAAAACTATCTTTGCATATATTTGGAAAAATAAAATATTATTTTAAGAAAAATGACCTTTAGGAATGAAAAGAGCAAAGGACTGGTGACATGAAGCTGCTATTTATCAGAGTCTGGAATGGAAGAGGAGATTTTTGTGGTAATGGGGTTTGTCAGATGCATGTGATATGAGGAGAAGGAAAAAAAGAGAAAACTCAGTTAATTGTCTGAATTTTTTCAGTGAGGTATGAGGAGAGATTTTTTTTTTTTTTCCTGAAAGAGTGAGTAATCCTGGTGAGGAGAAGTCTTGAGGAAAGAAGAGAAAAATTGGAACATCCATTATGGTGAACAAGAGAGGGAATGGGAATGTTGTCAGCATATTAAGCATATCAACCTTGGTTTCATTTAACTATATTATTATCTAAGGTGAAATAGAAGTATTGCCTTGATGTAATTGAAGACACAGTTGTAACTAGATAAAATAAGTTTGCAGTGAGCTGGTCATTATGGTTTTCTTGTTTCTTCCAGAAACATTTGATAACATGAGTAGAAAGGAAAGAGGTAGATAGTGTCATTAATCCACAGATGGAGTTTGGAAAGGTCTGAGTGGTGATAGGACAAGGGAAAAATGACTTTATGAGAATGAGATAGTGTAGAGTTGGATTGCTTCACTAAGGAACTGAGATTGGGAAGGGCAGAAAGTATAGCAAAAGTAAGTTGTGAGAACTTCAGAGGGATGAAGTTTTAAAAAATCTTTAATTTCCCAACTGCAGAGTGGGTATCATACAGAATAGGAACAATTAACATAAATAGATATGTCTTTTTTGATACCTGAAATGCAAGTCCTTCCACTTATTATCCATTGACTAAATATCACAACCTATCAGGAGTACCTAATACCCCAACTAACAATCTCCACTCCTGATTACATCATTACAACTTCCTGCTAATGCAAGTCTCCACCCCTAATTACACCATTAAGTCTTCCATCCCTTGAGTGTAAGTCTCCTCTTTAGATTACATCATAACATCTGCCCCCCCAAGTGTAAGTGGTTCTCTATCTCTAATTATATTTTACAACAGTGTGTCTTATTCTAAATCCCTACCTTTGACTACAATCATTTGGTCTGAGTCCTTCATTCTGGATTACATTTTACACAATATTTCAATATGTTTTCTTATTCTAAATCCCTGATAACATTCTCCCTCCCTTTTCAAATCTGAATCCCCCATCCCTGATTACATTTTCCTTTTATTAGTTTTATTTCCTTGTTCTAAATCCTATCCTCCATTTCTTAGGTTTCAAATTTATTAAACTAATTTAAGTTTCATTTCTCTGTAGTTGTCTAATTTAATTTTTGTAACTCTATGGAAACTAACCCCACATTCAGTTCTCACATAGATCATGGCTTGGGAAAGTATTAGAGAATAGAGAAGTTAGAGATCATGGTGAGAATAAAGAATAGTATTAGAAGGATTAATATATAGAGATAGAAACCGAAAGTATTATAATGTCAAAATAAATGGTATGGCCATCTATCTGTGTATATGTGACTGATGTGGAGTGGAGCAGGTTACAGAGCTGAGTAGCATGAGGAACTGGGAATTTAGGATTTTTGAGTGAACATTGGCATATATACTGAAGTCTCTTGGTATGAGAGTAGGAGTTGGGGTAAAGAGAAATATGGTATGCCAGTCCTGAAATCATTAAGAAAAAAGGGAAATTTATTAGACAGAGACAGATAAATAGAGAGATGGATGACCTCCTGGATGAGCCTTAAATATGCTTTATAGTATGTCCTGACTCAGGCCAAAAAAAAAAATGCAATTGACTACATGAGAAACTAAAACATATCCTCTAAACATTCTTTGATTTGACAAGGAATAATTTATAACAAGATAATATCCCTATGAGCATGAGCTATTTCTCTCTTCCTTAAATCCAAAATCAACTCAGCAAAAACACATTTTGGTGCTGTCAGTAAACAGTACTATGTGATTCTTACATGAAATCCAAAGGAATGCCCTGTTGCTATTCACACTGATATTTGCAGATGTCTTTGCAGATGTTTCCAGGCTGCTTTGAGAGCTTAACATTGATATAGAAAGCTTTTGTCAGGAGCCATGTTCTCTTATATGCCAATAGGAATTTGGAAGGAACCAGCTGCAGTGTCAATTGTGAACCCCATGCATAGTTGGGATAACATGAACATCCAGCTCCACTCCTGAATAATTGTACATTGTAATCAGTGAGATGCCAATGGGGATAACTTGGCTATACTCATGATGCCTTTCTCTTATTCAGTAAAGCAAAGAAGATTTGATGAATAGGAGATCATATTTGACTCACTGAGATGTTGCTGCTGAATTCCATGGGATCTTATGACTTTCCTTTATACTTTGGCAATATTACTCATATATGTTGAAATTATCTGTGGTATCCAGCTTATCAAATTCCTGAAAATGAGGCCATTCAAATCCCTGAAAAAAATTTCCTTTCTATGTTGGAAGTAGGAGAGTGAAGAGAAATGTGTATTGAGCCATCCTTTTTCATATTTAGCCTGAGAAATATTTTGTTCTTATTGTTTCCATGTGACATTTTATCAAGATATTGCAGATCTCTTAATGACATTCTGAGATCTGTGACTACTATAATTTATCAAGTGATAGATAATTAAATAAAAGCACATGACAAAATTTGTCATCCATTTCACTGGGGATGACAGTCCAAATAAGATGTCTTTGTGGTCATAAGCTTAGATGAATTGAAGATATCAGTGTTGTAAAATTTCGTGTGCCTTTAAGAGGATATCTTGCCTTTTTAAAGGGACCCTGAAGTCTGAATAAAGTATTTCAGTGGCTTCATTTATATGGCTTTAAAAGTGATTGAAAGACTATTGTCCAACATAGAATTAAAAGATAATTCAGTTCAAATTCTTTTGTCACTCTGATCTGGAAGCCTTAAAAATTTGAAAAGTACTTCAGCCAGGAATTGTGTGAGTGATTGAGAAGTCCCAAGAATAATTACTTTAGCTTTTTTTTTTTTTTTCCCCCCAAGCAGAGAAATTGAGGGGAAATTGATTGATTAACTGATTTTTGATGAGGTTACTCCAGTACCAACTATTGGACACTAAAATCGCAGAATATAGGAGAAATTCAGCATGGATTGAATTTCTTGACAAAATCATTATTCTTGCCTAGAGTTGTGAAAATTCAACATAAGGTGAAAAATAAATGATTTAAGATAGTAATATCTTGAAAGTACACAAGAGGGCAATCTTTCTCCATAAAAGTAGACCTTTTAGCCTTCAAAATAAGGTCATGTTCAAGTTTTTATTTCTGTTGACAATAGGAAAATATATAATTGTATAAATGCTACTTTGAAAAAGAGCAATAATTAGAGGCTCCTTAAAGACAGAATTTGTTTGACTTGTCTTTATATCTCCAGAGCCTCGAAGATGCCTGATACATAGTAGGTGCTCAATGTTTGTTGATTGAACACCAGCAACCCTAATTTCTAAAGAATTTTAAGATTCACAGAGTATTTTAACACTGTAGCTCTGTGAAATAAGTTTGGGGATTACTACCCACATTTTATTGATGCCACAGAAGTAGAAACACAGAATTTTAAAAACTTTTCTATATTTACATGACCTGATGGAAGTTTAAAAAAACAACAAAACACCTGGATTTGAACATAGGAATTCTGACTCACAAAACATTGTCTTTTCAGTTATAATCACCCACACGTTAGAAGTTTGTGATTTCTTTTATTTATTATAAGATGATGCACGATCAGTGACTAGACCTTGTCTATCAGAACACATAAACTGAAGTTGTTTTTATAAGTATAGATAAGAAAGAATTTATCTTTCTGATCAAATTGTACAGATGATATAAAATTAAATAATTTTAAATGATTCTGAGGTATTTCCATTATTTGGACATTTGCTCAATGGCTAGTGATGCAGCCTACACTTAACTAAAAAGTCTTCGTCATCACTCAAGAGACATGTACTTGTTTTGGTGTGTATCATTTTCTAGCTGTGTGATGTTGGACAAGTCACAGCACCTCAGGTTCTCATGCCAAAAAAAAGCATTTAGACTAGTTCATTTTTAAGTTACCCTGTAATCTGAAGTATGTTGGAGCTAGCTCTGATAGTTAAATTTTGGAAATCAGCAAACATTACAAATCAGGGCATGGTTCATCTTTTGGTTGATTATCTCCAGGCTTACGAAAATGATGGAGGAAATGTTAATAATACAAATTAAATTTAAAAGCATTTTTAGGTTTTTGGGCAATTGGTTGCTAAACATTTAACAGCACATCCTTGTTTGTAACCTTGACATCTTTTGATTCTTCCATTTGTCCCACACTCATTTTCTTAGATTATAGTTACAGTCTTTGAAAATAGCATTTCAGAATTCTGGAATTATTTAATAGGGGCTTTTGCCTGAAGAGAGGGATTGGAATCTTGGATAGACTCATAAGCTTTGTGATTCAGTGATAATGATAATTAACAATTAGCACTTTGGGTCTCTGTCATCACTCCCATTCCAACACCCACATGCAGTATATTTTTTCAAGGCAGGAACTATTTTATTTTATTTATTCCTGGCACTCCCAGTACCTAGTAACAGTGAATTGCACATTAACTCTGGAGTAAATGATTGTTGAATGAATGAATTTACTGCTATCTGCTATCTCTTAGTCTCATCCTTATCACTTTCTGTCTTTCCTCCCTCCATTCAACCCATGGATATATACATGGACATATGAAAGACAAGAAAAGTCATCACAATCAAATTAATCATGATTTCTGATAGTTTTGCTAACTTTTTCTAGTACCTCATTTTTTCATGATTCCAGTATGTCTTGGGATGCTCTTGTTATCAGATATGAAAAGGCTATAGACTTTTTTTTCTGCCATTATTTTTTATGGTTCCTCCAAAGGTTTTCATAATACACAGTAAAATTCCAGTCTTTAAAGACCTCTCAGAGCCCATAATGAGTGATGTATGTTGTTTTCATTTGACTTCTATTGAATAGTACTTCAATACCTTGCTTATAATAATTATGAGAGGAGTAGCATTCTGCCTAGAGAGAAACTTCACCAGAAAGAGGAACACAGACACAGACACACACACAGACACACACACACACACACACACACACACACACACACACACACCCTAAAGTTACCAAATAACTTATTTTTAAAATCTGAAATTAAGGTGATCAGCAATATTTTTAAAAATTAGCATAAAGGGGACAATTTAATTTAATGTATTTTTTTTATGGAGTTAGAATGTTCAAAGCAGCTTTTCGACATCCTTTCCCCCTCTCTGACAGCAGGCAGAGTGTGGTTCATCACAGTTATACCTTCAACACGACTAGAAGCATCAGAAAAGCAAGACAGACATGAAATGAATGCTATTTGGGGCATCATTGTCCTTTGGAAGCAGATTGCAGAATAACAGCAGAGTTTTTGACTCTGCTTTTTCCTGACTTAGCATTTTCTCAAAAACAATTAGGAAAATCAAAGAAATAAGATTGGACATCTTGGGGGCTTCCAGGCAGAAATGGAATTTCCTATATCCTTTAATTAGAGACATAACATGGGAAAATATCAAGATCAAAAAACTTGTGGGAATATGTCTGTTTTCCATGACCTTCTGTCCAGTTTCCAGTTTCATTATTTGTGGAAATTGTTTTCCACAGGCAACCTAAAAATAATGGGGGATGGTGGTGTAATACTCTGAAGTTAATAGGTATTTTTGCACACTAATTAACTGGGTTAAATTTAGAAAGAGTGTCATCTTTCTAAACGAAATACTGTTCCAACACAGTATATGATTGTGAAGCCCATAGCAAGGGAAAAACAAATCAAATCAATACATAGGGTTGGAGTTTTCTCATGTATCAATCAACAACAGATTGAGGAGGGACATATATTTTGAAGAAATAATGCTAAATGCTACTTTTTTAGTGATTTGAATTAGTAGGCTCTGTTTCAGTGTGAAAAAAACATGACTTCTAAATTTCCAAAAGTTTGATTTGATGCAGAATGATGTAACAGACTTCTACCAAGCCTTGGGCTCCCAGCAAAGACTCTGCTTTGTATTTCATCCTAGTTTGGGAAGAAAGATAAGATCATTTTATTTTATTATTATTATTATTATTTTTTTTTCCTGAGGCTGGGGTTAAGTGACTTGCCCAGGGTCACACAGCTAGGAAGTGTTAAGTGTCTGAGACCAGATTTGAACTTGGGTCCTCCTGAATTCAGGGCTGGTGCACTATCCACTGCGCTACCTAGCTGCCCAGAAAGATAAGATCAAGACCAGAGGGCAGGGTTTCTTTCCCTCATAAAGTGTATATTAGGATTTTTGAGGATCTCAGGAAATAGGACTTGGGAGAAGGGGGAAGTGATTAAAGGTTAAATCCCTGACAAAAAGATTAGTAGGGAGACAATAGTTGGTGGCAGCAATATCTGTAGTCTTCTTCAAACTCAAGTCCCACTGGACACTGAGAAGTGGCCTATAAATGGATTAGTAGTGAGATACATGATTGTGTGTGTGTGTGTGTGTGTGTGTGTGTGTAGCAATCTCTCTGGTAACCAGAGTTTGAGAGAAAAACAGACTCAGACAGGAAGATGAGTCTTTCTGATTCCTGGTCCAGCTCTCTATCCACTGTGTCACTCAAATGCCCTGCTTTACTTCTTAGAGATGATAATTGAATGCTTGGAAAGGATGAGACTATCAAGTGAGAAAATATTGAGAAAAGAGAAACTGGATAGAACGTTAGGGTTACACCAATACTTAATGGGTATGACAACAAAAAAGAATGAGAAGGAGCAGTTATGACAATATTATGGCTCTATCTCCCTCTATCGATCTTTAATTCAAAAGTTTTCTGACATGTTTCATCTCTTTAATTCCTGAATTTCCTCACATAAATTAAGCCTAATTAATATATAATGTTTCTCTACTTCCTTTTTGATATGCTGTTCTATTTGAATAACGGGTATTTCTACACCTATATTCCAGTCATGTGAACAAATCTACTAAATCTCAGTAACAATTATAAAATTAAATTGGTCTATGTAAGTTAGCTGCTCTAATTTACCTTGCTTGTTACTCATACTTCTATGCATTTGTGTATATATTGGTACCTGAGTTTATTAATGCCTCCTTTTCTAAGATTTTGATTCCTATGAAGTTCTGGGCATTGTTATTCCTGCATGACAGCTACTCCTTGTGTTATCTAGATTGATATATATTCTTGGCAGCTTAATAATTCCTCTTCTTTTCCTTTCAAATATTTGCAAGAATCTAAGCAATTTTTTTTTTTAACAATTCTTATATCTTATTTGGCATTCCATCTCTAGTCAAGATCTTGTCATTAGTATACCTTAAACCAATAGGGCAAAAATCAAAATCTCATTTTCATATACTATCTTCATAATGAATTATTCATTTCCTAATCTTCCTTTCTCTTTTGAAGCCCTAGACTACAGATATTGTTATTTCTGCAAGACTTCAAAATCCTTAGGAATGGCTTATATGTTCCTTTTAGAAAGTATCACTTGTTTCAATATGAGTGAACAAAAAGGAATATTATTGATTAAATCTGGCAAGAATCGTGAGGTTTTCTATTGTATTCTGTTATTAATATCAGATCAACAGATATTTTCATCAGTAGCCCACACCAAGGAATCCATTCCCACTGCTTATTTCATCTTTCTTTAACTCTTGTTAACTTGTTAAATAATTTTTCTCCTAGTTATATCTATGGATCCACAATATCTTAGTCTCACCCCTGCTGCCTACTGTAGTCTAACTGCCTTTATTTCTACCCTTGTCTTATTTTAGTTGGATATGATGGGCACCTGTTTATTTGGGGAAAAAAGTCATGCTAGAAGAATGAGGTGGGATCCAAAAAGAATCTACATGGGTTTTGTGTCTAATATGTTACTATATGGAGGCAACAAATCAAGTAATTTAGTTAATGAAAGAGAGGGAGAGAACTTACATTTATTTGTTTATCTCTGTTTATAACTTTTCTATTGCAAAAAAAGTTCATATAAATATTTGTAGTTTGAAAAATCTGATTTCCAGTTTGGCTGGTGATGAAACAGTGAAAACTGAATATCTTGAATATCTATATTTTCTTCATAATAGTTATTGTATTTAAGGTGGATGGACTTCAGTGATGAAAAACAAAAAAACTGGGAAAGTAGATAGTAGTTGGTTGTGAGCAGGTTTGGCTTAAGTCATAGCAAACTAGTTCATAACCTGTGATGCATTATGGCTTAGGAGGCAGATGCCCCCAACTGTTTACCCTAGTTAATTAAAAAGCACTTATTAATTGCCTTCGATATACCTGGTACCTTTGCTAGACCCTGTGGATCCCTGTTTTAAGAGAGAATACATCCTGTATCTATATAGTTATATGCCAAATAAATATATAGTGAATGTTATAGGCAGGCCTGGCTCAGATCACCAATTTATTAGTTCAAATTCAGCATTTATAGGCCACTGAAAATTAACATAGAAAGAATATAATGATAAAATATTGGTGATAATAGCAAATATTTATATACTACTTTAAGGTTTGCAAAATATTTTACATATGTTAATTCATTTGATCTTTACAATAATCCTGTGAGATAAAGAAAAAAAAATAATCTTGTGAGACAGAATCTCTTATCTACATTTTGCAGTTAAGGAAACTGAGATACATAAAAGTTATACACAAGTAGTAAGGTTTAAACATTTTTTAAAGAATTTTTTGCCTGTAAGTTTTTGAGGCTAGATTTTAACTCAAAGTCTCCTGACCCTAGGATTCCACTCTTAGCATTTTATCTATTGTGCTACTTGGCTACCTCTAATAATAATATTTAACAAGGTTCAATAGAAATGAGATTTTGTAGATATATGGCCTTCCCTTTTTCCTAACTCTTCCCACCCCTCCACAATGAGGAAATATTTCTGGTCAGAAGGACAGAATGTAGTGATTCAGGTAGTTCTGAGGTGCTGAAGTTGCTGACCCTATGTGCACGGACATTTTTGTGTCTTTGGGTAGTCATGAAGTTAGAACAATATAATTTGAGGTTTCCAGATTTAGTGTATATATTAAGAGAAACACAATTTAAGCTTGCCTAATCCCAAAGTCAATCAAGTCTTCATTTTGTTACCTTTTAGGGAAACTGTAACCCACACTGGAGGTTGAAAAGAGAGGATCTTGGTATGGACTTTAGTCCTAGCATAGTGATTTATTGAAAGTGAGATTACATGTGAATTCTACCAAACATTTAAAGAACAACTAACTCCAATGCTATATAATATACTATTTGAAAAAATAGGGATTGAAGGAGTCCTACCAAATTCCTTTTATGACATAGACATGGTACTGATACCTAAACCAGGTAGATTCAAAACTGAGAAAGAAAATTATAGACCAATCTCCCTAATGAATATTGATGCTAAAATCTTAGATAAAATATTAGCAAAAAGACTACAGAAAATCATCCCCAGGACAATACCAGCAGGGCTGGTTCAATATTAGGAAAACTATTAGCATAATCGACCATATCAATAACCAAATTAACAAAAACCATATGATCATGTCAATAGATGCATAAAAAGCATTTGATAAAATCCAACATCCATTCCTACTAAAACGCTTGAGAATATAGGAATAAATGGACTATTCCTTAAAATAACAAGGAGAATATATTTAAAACTGTCAGTAAACATCATATGCAATGGCAATAAACTGGAACCTTTCCCAGTAAGATGAGGAGTGCAACAAGGTTGACAACTATCACCATTACTATTCAATATTATACTAGCAATGCTAGCCTTGGCAATAAGAGCCAAGAAAGAGATTCAAGGAATTAGAGTAGGAAAAGCGGAAATCAAACTATCACTCTTTGCAGATGACATGATGGTATACTTAGAGAACCCCAAAGACTCTGCTAAAAAGCTATTAGAAATAATTCAGAACTTTAGCAAAGTTGCAGGATACAAAATAAATCCACATAAATCCTCAGCATTTTTATACATTACCAACATAATCCAACAGCAAGAGATAGAAAGAGAAATTCCATTCAAAATAACAGTCGATAGTATAAAATATTTGGGAATATATCTACCACAGGAAAGTCAGGAATTATATGAGCAAAATTACAAAACACTTGCCATAAAAATAAAGTCAGATTTAAATAACTGAAAAGACATTAAGTGCTCTTGGATAGGGCGAGCAAATATAATCAAGATGACAATATTCCCTAAACTAATCTATTTATTTAGGGCTATACCAATCAGACTCCCAAGAAACTATTTTAATGACCTAAAAAAAATAACAACAAAATTCATATGGAAGAAGAAAAGATCGAGAATTTCAAGGGAAGTAATGAAAAAAAAATTAAATGAAGGTGGTCTAGCTGTACCTGATCTAGAACTATATTATAAAGCAGCAGTCACCAAAACCATTTGGTATTGGCTAAGAAATAGACTAGTTGATCAGTGAAATAGATTAGGTTCACAGAACAAGATAATGAATAAAAATAGCAATCGTGTTTGACAAACCTAAAGATCCCAACTTTTGGGATAAGAATTCATTATTTGACAAAAAACTGCTGGGAAAACTGGAAATTAGTATGGCAGAAACTAGGCATGGATCCACACTTAACACCACATACTAAGACAAGATCAAAATGGGTCCATGATTTAGGGATAAAGAACGAGATTATAAATAAATTAGAGGAACATAGGATAGTTTACCTCTCAGACTTGTGGAGGAAGAAGGAATTTGTGAACAAAGGAGAACTAGAGATCATTATTGATCACAAAATAGAAAATTTTGATTACATCAAATTAAGAAGCTTTTGTACAAACAAAACTAATGCAAACAAGATTAGAAGGGAAGTAACAAGTTGGGAAAACATTTTTACAGTTGAAGGTTCTGATAAAGGCCTCATCTCCAAAATATACAGAGAATTGACTTTAATTCATAAGAAATCAAGCCATTCTCCAATTGATAAATGGTCAAAGGATATGAACAGACAATTTTCAGATGATGAAATTGAAACTATTTCCACTCCTATGAAAGTGTTCCAAATCACTATTGATCAGAGAAATGCAAATTAAGACAACTCTGAGATACCACTACACACCTGTCAGATTGGCTAAGATGACAGGAACAAAATGATGAATGATGAATGAGGAGATGTGGGAAAACTGGGACACTGATGCATTGTTGGTGGAATTGTGAAAGAATCCAACCATTCTGGAGAGCAATCTGGAATTATGCCCAAAAAGTTATCAAAATGTGCATACCCTTTGATCCAGCAGTGCTGCTATTGGGCTTCTATCCCAAGGAAATACTAAAGAAGGGAAAGGGACCTATATGTGCCAAATGTTTGTGGCAGCCCTTTTGTAGTGGCTAGAAGCTGGAAAATGAACGGATGCCCATCAATTGGAGAATGGTTGGGTAAATTATGGTTTATGAATGTTATGGAATATTATTGTTATGTAAGAAATGACCAACAGGATTAATACAGAGAGGCTTGGAGAGACTTACATCAACTGATGCTGGGTGAAATGAGTAGAACTAGGAGATCATTATACACTTCAACAACAATACTATATGAGGATGTATTCTGATGGAAGTGGATATCTTCAACATAGAGAAGAGCTAATCCAATTCCAATTGATCAATGATGGACAGAATCAGCTACACCCAGAGAAGAAAGACTGGAAATGAGTGTAAACTGTTAGCAATTTTTGTTTTTCTCCCCAGGTTATTTTTACCTTCTGAATCCAATTCTTCCTTTGAAACAACAACAACAACAAATTTTGGTTCTGCACATATATATTGTACCTAGGATATACTATAACATTTAATATGTATGGGAATGCCTGCCATCTAGGGGAGGGGGGTGGAGGAAAGGAGGGGAAAAATTCGGAACAGAAGGGAGTACAAGGGATAATGTTGTAAAAAATTACATATGCACATGTACTGTCAAAAATATTATAATTATAAAATTACTTAAAAAAACAAAGAAAGTGAGAGCAATATACTAGCATCAGGCTGATGAGGAAAGATACCATATTGAAGGTTGTACTTAATCTGTGCCTCGAAGGAAATAAGGGATGTTAAAAGTGGAAGGTGAAGATAGTAGTCACATTTCCTGTTGTGCCAGCAACTGAAAGTTTGGCCCTGCTAGTGAGTTCCATTGACAATTCATCATAAGACTTTTTGTCCGGAAAGCTATTTCATGAATAAAGGTAGAAAGAGGTGGAATAATGAGCTGATATGATTCCCTTCATTGACACTATTACCCACACCAGATGGTTTGGTTATTTCCATGGCAAACTTTTGCTATGGTATAAATACAACTTGAAAGCTTTGGGGTTTGCTTATCACCAGTAGTAATGAATAAAATATACATGTGGAAATAATAGATGAGATGGCTTGCAGTTGAACCAAAACCCATATGTTGTGGATGAATAGTGAGGCATATAGCCAAAAACTAGATTGTTGGGAATTGTGAAGTTTTAATGCAAATGTCCCTTTTTAACTGTTTTTAGCCAAATGATCTTTTAATCTATTTATAATCAGTTAATCAACAAATAATTACTTAGCATCTATTAGGTAGATAAAAACACACCAATAATTTATAATTATTAGACAATGAATTTGAGACTGATATGTACAATAAGACATGAAGGGACTAAGTTATTCCCTCTCATGTTGCTCAATTAGAATATATAACTATATATATATACACACACACATATATATATATATTTATCACATTCATGAAACTTGGCTTTTGAATCTAGAAGAAAAGACTTGTTCAAAGAAAACTTTTCTTTTTAAGGTATTTAAGGTATTTTCAAATTGGATCTCAGATTTTCAGAAGGAGACACAAATAATAATGAATGGTGTATGTTGTGGCAGGAAAGTGGGGACGTCTTATTTAGTGTTTGACAATCTTGGAGATAATCATTGTCCTTGACAGCTGCACCAGTACAATGATAAGTAGGAGAAAAAAGAAACCATTCTAGTTGAAACTCCTCAAGACAAAAGCAAATTTGGTAACTTTGCATCTGTTTTTTCATTTTTCTTTTCAGTCATATGGTTTGAACACAGAATCAAGCATCCTTGAGCACAGATGAAAGAAAAATATATTCCTTTTCATTATAAGTCCCAAAAGCCTCAAAGGGACAGCATTTCTTTGACTTAGCAAAGACTATTGAAATAATCGAATAAGTCATCCTCTCTCTTCCTGCCTCAGGTGATATTTGAAAGCTGCCCAAAGTAATCCAGACACTAAGTTTAGGCCACATGGTCCTAACCAACTCCATCTGTACAGCCCACCACTCTGAGCAGCACAACTAGTTCATTGTCAATCGCTTTGCACCTTTTCCACCCTTCATATTCCATTTTAAGCTTTGTGGAGGTGGTGGAATGCCATACATTAGTGTAAACTGGAGTGGGCAAGGGATGGCTGAGTCTCCAGGAGCCATTGAGCAGTTGCTGTTCTTAGAAGGGGGATGCCTTGGCTCCTGTCCAGCCATCCTTATTTGACAGTTGTGAGTGCTGATATGCTGCAGGTCGACATTCCATGTCCCCCTCCACTCCTGTTCTGCCTTTGATCAACGTGTGAAATATGAGTGGGGTGGATCTACTAGTCACAAGTAGCCTCTCAACAGAGCTCCTATTCAGGCATTGGATATCAGTACTCTCTAGGAGACAGCTGTTACAGATGCATTAGACAGACAGGGACATATTTAGTCTCTTACTTGGATTGTAAATGTAGCTGCCACACAAGCATAGTCTTGTTTCTTGAAGAACTGCTACTGACTCCATGTTATTGTAACCTTGTTAACTCTTTGACTAGTAGAAATAACCCTTGTTACCTCTCCTGCTGAGGGAAAATACATGCCAAGGATGAAGGCTATGAGCTAAGTCACAATTCAGGTTATTCCATGAACAAAAGAAGAGTTGTGTCTTAAAAGGACAGGGTGCTTTTCCTACTGTCTGGAAGGAGACTGAGAGCTTCTGAGATCTAACCAATGAATATGAGATATCAAGTTCTAAATTCTGTTCTTCTCAATAGGGACTGAAACAATCTCAAATTGGATGGTGCTAATTGATACAAGTTGAAGGGTCTGATTTCAGTCTCTTAGGTGATGGGGGCAGGAAGGATGGTAATAAGAACATGATGGTAGAGAATGGTCTATTAATTGGAGAGGGAGAGAGGGAAAAAATCTAGGAAGCATTTTGGGATGTAAGGCCAGAGATTACAGTAATATGTGAATTATTCAGGGCAATAATTTTGTCTTGAGCAATAATTTCAATAAGATTTCACTATGTGAGAGCAATGGTCATGGCCATGTGCTTCTAAAGAAGCTGGGACAACTCAGAACATCAGACCTTTACCAGATCAGACTAAATTGAGATAGTTTTTCCACTTTTATTTGTTTTTCTGTTAGTTGAATGTGCCAGGTTATGTTGAGAGCAACCCTTATGGTCTATAAAAATCAGTCAGTAATGCATAATCATTCAGAAGTGACCCAATCTTTTAAGTTTGCTCGACTTTTGCTATGTGCAGCCAGTCTGCAGGTGCATTAAAAGTATCTTCTCAGCCCTAATCCTGTATCCCTTTGATGCTGTGATTAGGGAGGAGTTGAAATGGAATTAACTCTATCCCTTAATTGAAACATTCACCAATTAAGAATGTTTTGCCCTTACATGGAAGTTGTTTATTTCTGTCTATAAAAGAGGCACCCAGTTTGAATTCATACCTACCAGCACAACAATTGCTAGTTGCCTTCATGTGCTGAATAAAATCCTTTTAATTTTCTTTTCCTGTGTTTACCTCATTAATCACAACAAGGAATGAACAAGAATTTTTTCCTTTTAACAACAGGCTCATGAGAGCTAACAATGTTCAGTGTCAGCATTTACACCATAGAAATCAATAAAAGCTACAAATCCCGCTTGATTTATTGGATTTTTTTGGGGGGGAGTCTGAATTTAGGAAAATGAAGGAGAAAATGTTGGTAATGCAGGTTAAACTTAAAAATGAATCAATCATATGTATTTTCTTGCCCTCTTGTTCCCCCTTCTTCCAGCTGGTTGTTAAACATTCATCAGCACAACCTTGCAGATGCATTTATCATATCATTGCTCTCTTTTGCTATATTTTTAATTTTGGTTTTTAAGAATGGGTATTGTTCTGTTGTTGTTCAATCATTTCTGATTCTTTATTATCTCAGGAATTATACTATCTCTAGTTTTCTTGGCAAAAATACTAGAGTATGCTATTTCCTTCTCTAGTGAATTAAGGCAAACAGACCTTTATCAGATCAACAAGATTGAGATAGTCCAATCTCAAGGTCAAACAGGTAGTGTGTGTCCAAGGTCATATTTGAATTCAGGTCTTCCTGACTCCAGACCTAGCAATCTATCCACAGAAGTACCTAGCTACTTCCAGATATTACTTTAGGGAGTTCTAACTTATAAAGAGCACACTTCAACAATTGTTATAGATATTGATTTAGGGAAGTTAAGATACTTGAGAATCATTTAATACTTATAGTGAAACAGGATTAAAAAGCACAAAGGAAAAGGCACTTGAAAAAGAACATTAAGAACACACTATGGCTTCAAAATAGCCTATTAAACTTCAGAGAAATAAAACAAAACAAAGCAAAAGAAGGATCTTCCTGAGCCTGGCTATGAAGAGTATTGTTATTGTATAATTGTGCTAGCTTCTTGAATGTGGATGAATAGTGAGATAACTTGTAAAAAAAAATAAAACAAAAAGACAGCAGCTGTTATCTACAAATATAAAGGAAAAAAAAAAACTCACCATGCTCAAAATCAAGAGTATAGCACTGAAGATTATTAAAGGTAATTTTGACTGCTGAAACACACCTTTTCAATTCAAAACTATGATAGAAATTATCATTATCAGAATAAGTGTAGGTAAGTATAATATCTGAACATCTTCATCTGAATGCAAGATGAACACAAAAATGTTTTGAGGATTTTTTCTTTTCATTGGGTATGGGTGTCAATACTGTTAATAAAATAATGAACTCTGATAGATATATTGATATTCTGAAAAGCAGAAATATTCCATAATCATAGAAGTTTTTAAAAAGACATGACACAAAAATGTAATATTTTTACCATGTCACGTATTAATTATGGTTAAGAGATATCAAAGAGATAGTGATAAAAATGCTTCTACAGCTTGGGTTTCACTTGATTTACTTCCTCCTCTATTTAAACATGTGGCTATAATGACACAGCTTTGGAAAAAAAAAAGATTTTTCATTAAAAATAGGCTTAAGAGCCAAGATTTCATGATGAAGAATTAAAGAATATGTGTGAAGTCTTGGAAACTTAATGCCAAAACATTTTAAAATACACAACAATGAATACAACAAAAGGACATAATACATATTTAAAAAATAAAGGAAATAAATAAGTGGTATGATTGATTGAATGTGTTGGCTGTGTTATAATAAATCCCAACTTTTGAGAAAGCAATGTTTATGGGCTAGAATAGTTAATGATTCCAATCAACAATTATGACCTTTTTTTTTTTTAATTAAAGCTTTCTTTTTCTTTTTCTTTCTTTCTTTTTTTTTTTTTTAACAAAATATATGTATGAGTAATTTTTTCAACATTGACCCTTGCAAAATCTTTTGTTCCAGATTTTCCTTTCTTCCTCCCACTCCCTCCCCTAATGGCAGGTAGTCCAATATATATTAAATATGTTAAAATACATGTTAAATCCAATATATGTACACATATTTATACAGTTATCTTGCTGCACAAGAAAAATCAGATCAAAAAGAAAAAAGAAAAACTGAGAAAGAAAACAAAATGCAAGCAAGTAACAACAGAGAGACTGAGAATGGTGTGTTGTGTTGCATACTCTATTCCCATGGTTCTCTCTCTGGGTGTAGATGGTTCTCTTCATCACTGCACAAGTGGAACTGGCTTGAATTATCTCATTGTTGAAGAAAGCCATGTTATGGCCTTTTGTTTTAAGATTTTCCATGTAGTGTTTGGGAAATTTGGGAAACTGATGAAAAACAGTGCTGGTAGTACTTATAGGAAGTATAGTAAGAGACTCAGAGGATTTGAATAACAAGGCAAATATTTTTAAAGGTAATAGCAAAAGTAAATTTAAAAATATGAGTTAGAGAAACTAAGTTCACATCACACCTTTGGTGTAAATGACCATGGAGAGGTTGGTCTTTCTTGAGATTATTTGATACACACAGGGTTGGAAAAAACTATTGAACAAACAGTGCTTATGACTCCTTAGGATCCTAGAGACCTTTATAAAGTGGAGAATATGGATACATATGCTACAAAATACAAAATAACTACAGTTATTTTGCTGGGGGAAGGTGAAAAGGGCTGAGGAACAAATATCTATGACCAAAAGTGTGGTGGTAGAATCAATCCCTAAGCAAAGAAAATATTGCTACCATTATTAGATAGCTAATATGTCAAAGAAGTTTGTGATGTGATAATTATAAAATCGGAGAATGTAAACCTCTGTAAAATGAAGGCATTAGACTAGATGAAAAGGAGATCTAGACAAGGTATCTAATTTCAGCACCTAACTCAGAATGACTTTAAACATTTTAAAAAATTAGATCTTTTTTAGACCGAAAAGGGATTCCATTTCTCTAGGTTAAGAAAAAATTCATTTAAAGAAGCAATTATACCTTAATATAAGAGAGACTATAGGATAATCCATATAAATCAAGATGGGGGGAAATGAATGATTAATTATCATACCAGACTCATCTTAAACACATTGGACAGAGTTGTGATTAATTTTTTTTCCCTCAAGAGCAATAATTACATTATTTTCTCCATAAGACATTGCAATGTAAGCGATAAGTAGACTGCAGATATTTCCTCTAAATAAAATGTTCCATATATATATATATATGAAATTAACTTTTTCAATATTTGGCATTTTTAGGATATTTCTGGAGGCAAAGTTGCTCCATTTCTTATGTTTAGAGGAGTTTCAAATGAACATCATTTGCCCCATGTAGGCTAGGCTAGATTTTTTTTTCCTTAAAAAGTATTGAAACTGTATCTGAGATTTAATTGGTTCAAGGATTAGGGATTGAACCAATTATGTAACTTCTTGGTCACCAAAGTATTAAAAAGCAATACATAAGAACTCTTCCCTCAGATGTGACCAACACATAATCAGAAAAGGTTCATCAAAATGAATCAGTTCTGTGATCTTGCTGAATATATTTTAATAATATTGCTATGTGAACTTCATTTTGTTAATGGTTAACTAATCTTAGAGTATTTCACTTCATTTCAATTTTGAACCTGAACCATTACACCGTTCTGAGTCAGTTAGTTCTGCCTTTCCATAGTCCAATCCCCCAATGAGGTTGACATGAAACCTTCCCCTAAGAAAGAAAAGTGTGACAATAGGTAAATTATATAACTTTTTAGTGCTTTAAAATAACTAAGACTTTACATTATAGAGAAGGTGTTGATTTCCTCTAAGTAGTCCAATGAAATCTTTTCATCTAAGCAGCTATATTTCTATCCTAGAGGGTAGAATTGTTGCACATGAAAATCTGTGAAAGAGTTTCTGGATAATTTACAACTGATTTATTAATTAAGCTAATTAATAATCAATGAACCAATGATCAGTGACTTATCATGGTAACCACAAACTTGGTGAAATGCCTTAAATGTTTCCAAAAAAGGAATTCCTTGGCAAGTGGAAAAATCAACTTTGACTGGTAGATATTTAATGAAGAGATGGACTAAAATTCTTTAGCTCTTCCTGCTGAGAATGTGCCTTAATCATGAAACTCAGCTGCCTCAAGGTATCTGGGCAGGGAAAAACAGTTCCTTCCAGAGGAAGGACTAGTTTTCTCTTTCATGAGTTGGGTTGCTCTAAATTCTAATTAATGCAGGGGATCAAGGACCTGGAATTCTTCCTCCAGGTAAAGGTTCCCTCAATTGAATTCCATTTATATTCTAAACAAAATTAGGCTTCCCATTTGGGTGAAGTTCGGTCCAAAGAGCATTTGCCTTGAGAGCTAGGAACAAATCTAATTGCTCAGTCCTGTCCTTCAAGGATTGACTAATCTTTTCTGGAATTGGATTTTAATAGAAATGGAAGGATAAAGGTGCATCACAAATTAAAAGTTTTAAAAAGTATAATAGTAATTTCTTTCAGATTATTGGATTTGGAGTCAATAATACCTGAGTTTGAATCTTCTCTTAGAAAGAGGTCAAGGTTTCCACCCTGGGGCTATTTAACTATATTGAGAATTTTCTTAGGGCAGTCCCCATTCATGTCTCTGGACTCATAGCTTTGCAAGTCACACCTGTACCATCTCAGATTATGCTGGGAGACTGAGTTTTGGATTGTGCTATTGGTCTCATTTCTTATTGTCCATGGGCTTCTGACTGATTTTTGTGTAGTTTTTTGGTAGGAAGAAGACATTTAATATAATTTATTAGATGTCTGCTTACATTTCAGATAGCTATCATAGTTAGAAAACTCTTATTTAAAGTCATAAAATCTTAGATGGTGGAATAAAGGCAAACTCACTGTGCTCTCCCTTAAACTGCTCCAAATTTCTTTAAATAATAAACAAATTTTAGAGTGTCAAAAACACGCACAAAGACAGAGTAGAAAAATTTTCCAGCTGAAGACAACTTAGAAGGTCAGCAAGAAAGGTCTGTAGCATCAGGGTGGGATCCCCGTACTCAGTCCCAATGCAAACAATACCAGTGCAACCCCCCAGCCCAGCCCTAGTGCCAACAAAGTAGGAAAGGGCTTAGGGAATTTTGAATCAGGAGCAGCACTGGCAGTTTCTAGACTTCTCAAATTAGAGATACCAAAAACAATTTAGAAGGTCGGCAGGAAAGGTTTGTCAGTAGGATGAGAAGGCCTTGGGAAACCAAGAGTGTGTGTGGGAAGTGGTGGTGGTGGCAGCTTCTCAAGGTCTCAGCTCACAGGAGGTCTCTCTACTAAGACTGAGGAAGGACTTTGTGATTTTAGCATACTAGATCTTACAACTATAGAGGTGTGGGGACACTCCTAACAATTCCAGAGCAGAAAAGAGTGATTGTGGTAAAATCATAAGATCTTATACAATAGTTGGGGTGTATTTTGCACATACCCTCAACTTTGGAAAGATCTTAAAGATTCTGAGTAAACTTAAGCATTATTTCAATAGTTCTTTCCAACCTTGTGTTCTGTACCAAAAAGTCTCATTTGCTTACAAATCTTATTGTTCTTCTGAATTATATATTAAAAAGTCTCAAGGTGTTTATTCAGTATAATTCCTAGACATAGTAAGTTAGATCTGACTGATTGAGTTAGGTTTCTAATTGGCATGAAATACCATTCTATAAGCATTAAATATTCTATAAGCATATAATACTTACAGAATATTTAATAGTTAACATAAGAATATTTAGTTAACATAAGAAAGGATTCAGCATTTAGCTCCGGTAGAAATCATAGTCTTCTCTCCCTATCCCATACATCTCCATATAGAAATGCATCTGTTCAGCATAGACAATCATAGTAACTTAAATGTCCATTGGAGATCTGCCTGGCCTACAGGGGCCTTTCTTTTTTTGTTTATAGTTCACCAATAAGCTGAATCCAGAGCCCAAGATTCCAGGAGCTAATCAAGTCTTTAATAACAATTTCAGTTTTTACAGAAAATAATTATTCCAGCTCACCAGTATAGCAGTTCTGATAGATATTTTTCCTACTAGGTAATTCTGAAATTAGCCATTTTCAAGGAAGCCTGAGGCCCACCATGGTACGTAGGCTTAGAAATCATCATCACTCCCAAATACAATTATGCAAATTCCACAAATGACAGTTTGAAATATCATCTTAGACCATAGTTTTAAAGATTTAGTGCATGCTTACACCTGTCTCTAGTTTACTCATATCCAGTTTACTTTCTAATTCCTGTAGGTCAATTTGAGTCTTCTATTATAAAACCAAAAAATTCTAGTTAGTGCCAGGAACAAAGGATATGTGACCAGAGTATCAAATCAATTGGTTCCTTATCTGTTAAATGGGGATAATAGTATCTTCCTCCAAGGTGTATTATGAGGATTAAATCAGACAAAATTGTAAAAGTGCTTGGCATAGTGCCTGGCACATAGTAAGTAACACACATAGTAAGTTCGTGTTCTCTCCCTCTTCTTCCCCCTCCGTTTCTCCTCCCTCTTTTCCTCCCCCTCCTCCTCCCTCCCCCTCTCCCTTTCTGCTTTTGTTCTTATTATTTTCTGAGTGATCTTATATATATATGTTTGTTTGTATGTGTGTACATACACACAGGTAAATATATTGTTTTTGTTTTCTGGGTGACCTTTGGTTATCCTTTTATTTGTGAAATAGGGATGATAATAACAGCACCAAACTCTCAGAATGGTTGTGAAAATCAAATGAGATAATAATTGTAAAACTCTTTGTACATATCCTAAATAACTGTATAAATGTTAGCAATGGCATCATTCCATTCAAGATGGCTGCCATAAATTCTTAGTCAGCCTCTTGCTCTGTATTTTTCTTTTGTCACCTATAAAGTCCTGCTTCAATATCATGGCATTTGGTAAGAGCATTGGGATGGGATTGAGAGAACTTACTTTCTACTCTTGATCTATCAATAATCTTGGGTCACTGATTTTGGGAAAGTCATTTATCGACTTCAATTTCCTTATCTTTAAAAATTTGGGCCTCCAAAGCAAATTATCTCTAATGTCTTTTTCAGCTTTTAAAGTTCATTCTTCTTTTATCTATCTTGGTTTTGGTATCAAAAGAAATTGTTCCTTTGACACTGCCTGTCTGGTGAACATGAGGCAATCTAAATTGTAGGCTCACATTATTATTTTTTGACAGTACTGTCAGCTATGGTTGGGCATGTGTTTCTTGTGACTATGGAGGAAAAACTCCTGAATGAGCAAGTGGTGGAAGTGATGGTCAGTCAGAGACTGCCTAAGCTGTTTACTTTGACCTAGAATCCCCCCACTTTGGGCAGTCTCTCTAGCCTGATGTAGGCCATTGTTGTCTCCTATTTCCTGTGCATTTACCAAAAAGGGTTGTCTGTAGTCCAGATTGAGATTGGCATTTGGTACCTCACTAGGAGCTGAGAGAGGCAGAGCCAGCTCCTTGGCAGGTTTATGACAAGAAGCTAGGGCTTCATAGGATGCCTGTCAGTTAGAATTTATGTGCCACCTGGTCAAGTATGCTTAAGTGGACCCAGCTGCCCCTACAGTGATTGTCTCAACTCCCTGGACCACTTCTTCATCCTCTTTATTGCTTCCTCCTTCTTTAATGTTCCACAAGAGTCTTAAGACTTAAGGAAAAGAGCCAGAGTTGCTCTTTTTATTTGGAGATAGGGCATGCCAATCAGTCTTGTTAAGGGTTTCAGGGCACAAGCTGAATATCATGTTATTCATGGGGTAACATCTGCCAAGTGATTTTTAAAAAGTTATCTTACAATTTTGTTCCCTGTTCCTTATCTCCTTCCACAACAGTTCTTCAACACTTTGCCAATAGTTCCATACAAACACTTAACACATATTACCCAGTTCACTCATACAAAACCTAGTGTATGTGTATGGGCACAAATATTTTTCTATGCTTTGAATGGAACATAGGGTTTAGAGCTTCAAGTCACTTGAGAAATCATGTAAATTAATTCTTCCATTTTAAAGACAAGAAGATTTAGGTTCAGAGAGGTTATATGAATTGAATAAAAAAGCATATAGTGCTTATTGTGTGCCAATTAGAGGCAGTTATTTGGCACAGTAGATAGAATGTTGGGTTTGGAGTCAGGAAGATTCATGAGATTGAGAAGCAAATGATAAACCACTTTAATAACTTTGTAAAATAGAAATAAAAACAACAGCTCAAAAGGGTACACAAAGAGTCTGATAGAAATGAAACAATTGTACAGCATGTGCTAGCTACAGTTACAAATACAAATAAGCAGTCTCTGCCCTCAGGGAGGTTACATTCTAATAGGATGAAATAATATATAGAGAAGAGTTATGGCTACAAAAGGCTCCTTTGAGCTGAGAAGTCATAGAAATGATTAACAGAAAACATGAGAGTTGATTGGCTTGTTATTTCATTTGATCCTGAAAATAACCTCGAGAGCTAGGTGCTATTTATTATCATCCCTATTTTTCAGTTAGGAAAAGTAAGGGAGGGGAGAAATGACTTGGCCCAATAGTAATTCAGCTTTGAAATTAGGTCTTTGTAATTCTAGGCCCAGTGCTCTATGCATTGTACCACATAGCTACTTTTAATGTATTAATTTCATTATAATTCCTAGAAAAAGAGAGGTGGACATAGGATGTGCATATGTAGTAGATATAAGAAGATGGTGCAGAATTAGGAAATTTATGAAAGATTTTTGTACATGTAGATTATTTTGCAAGGTTCCTATCTGATATGTTCTCAGATCAAGTCTGTTTTCCCCTCAGACTTTTAGGAGTATCAGTGAGGTGAGGTACGATCTTTTCAATACTAATAGCTTCTTGCTTCCCCTTTAAGTTGCTTTATCTAAGCCCAAAAGTCTTCACCACCCTCCTTTCCCATTATTTCTAGAACTCCAGGGCATGTGGTCCCAGCAGAGAAAAAGATGTCTAGGAGCATTATCTGGTGCTAATTGTAATAAGTAATAATTGCAAAATCTCTACAGACTTTACAATGAAAACCCATAGAAACTTCACAATCTAGCCAATCTGACAACCTAGAGTTCTATTGATTCCTTTGTTCCTGCTGTTGTTGTTATACAGATTGCTAGACATGAAACATTGGACATTCTAGGGACATTTTTCTATTTTGAGAGAGAGGAGGGCAGCCACACTGGGGCTAGTTAGAAAAATCCAAGTCTGGAGATGCCTCCCAGGACTGAATTAGGGACTATCTGGGCAGGAAATTGAGTACTGTACAACCCCAACATGATGGCTCAAGTTTTGATGGACTTGAGGTTGTGAAACTAAAGCAATGGAGGACACTGGGAGAAGGGAAAGAAAACAATGAAGATGAGTTATAATATGCTGAGTGGGGCAAAATGGTGACAAGACAAAATAGGAGATATGAAGTGAAGCCAGTGAACAGCCATCAAACTAGTTTAAAAAATTCATTTCTTTCTTGTCTTCTGTGCCTCCAGAAAAGAATCCATTTTCCATTTTTCAGTAAATTCTTTATTTCCTGATTTTCTTTCTCCTTTTAAAAGGACAAGAATTGCATGGGAGAAAAGGCAATTTTGTTGCCTAACCAAAGGTAAATTATTCTGACTGCTATCTTTCAGTGTTTATGCTGTTTAAAATTCTAACAGTCCTTTGACAAAGCCAGAACTAACTGAACTATATAGGGACAAACTCTTGTTATAAAACTTTATATCCTTTAAATGGAGCTAGTTACTTATTGAATATCAGGGGAATGATGAGACCTATACATTTTAAAAGTTGGGGAGACAAAGAGAGAGAAAGACAGACACACACACACAGACAGAGAGAGAGGCAGAGATTTGGAGACAAGAGACAGAAACACAGAGACAGGGAAACAGAGGCAGAGAGACGCACAGGGAAACAGAGGCAGAGAGACACACAGAGAAAAAGACACACACACACAGAGTGCCAGAGAGACAGAAACAGAGAGAGGGAGAGAAAGAAAAGGAAAGAGAGAAAGTGAGAGAGGGAAAGAGGGTGAGAGGAAGAGAAAGGAAAGACACACAGAAAGAGACACACATACACACACAGAGAGATACAGAGACACCCAGAAAGACACAAAAAGATAGAAAGACAGATAGACACAGACAGAAAAAGCAGCATTCTTATTTTCATAAGAGTAAAATGAATCATATTCAAATATGACAATTTACTTGTATGAATTTGGAATGAAACAAAGGAACAATCAGAGAAAATTTGTGCAAAAAAACCCCGGCTGCTTTGATATGGGGAAAAGGAGGGAAGGGCAGACAGTGGAACAATTCTTTTATTCATGAGTTTTAGTGAGGTCCCAGCAGGCTAGCTGTCATTGCTCTTAGCTAGAGGGCCTCTGGCCTTGTTCATAAACTCCTGCTAGTGGCTAGATGTGGGAGCTTGTCTGGGATTTTGGAATTGTTTTTTTTCTTCCTTAAAGTGGGAATGTCAGTGTCACTAAGAACTATCCTGTGACTTTCTCACTCTCCAAATTTATAAAAAAGAAAATTTTCCATGTGTAATTGCATTTTAGTGATATTTCTTGCTATATTTTTGAAGAACTACTCTAAATATAGATTTTACCCCTTTTTATTTTTTATTAAAGGAGAGGGCAAGAAGATTTAAAAAAGGAAAATAATTTATAGTATGTGATAGAAGAAAAAGCCAATTAATAGTCAAAAGAGTAAATGTCAATAGTGTCCCATAATGATGGATGGTGGATTGGATAAAAAAACAATTCACAACAATATGTTGTTTATAGAAAACATATATGATATAAAGAATCAGACAGAATTGATTAAATATGTTATGACCTAAGTGAATGAAAAAAGTAAGGTTGACAAATCATAATTTTAGCCAAGATATGGTAAAAAGAAAGCATAAGTAAACTCTCTATATATATTCCGCCCCTCGTGTTACACAGCTAGGAAGTGTTAAGTGTCTGAGATCAGATTTGAACTCAGGTCCTCCTGAATTCAAGGCTGGTGCTCTATCCACTGTGCCACCTAGCTGTCCCCAACTATATTTTGCTTATAATAATTATAACTGATGTCATTCTTAATTATACATCTATACAATGAATTAAGTAACATCTAAATACTTAAAGGAAAATCTAATTGAAGTATAGGGAGAAATATTTGGCAAAAAAATTTGGTCTATAATATATTCCTTTTATACTTAGACAAATCCAAACAAGAGAAAAACAAGAAAGAAGTTAGAGGTGCAAATAACATTTTAGGAAATTAAATAGCCATCTTGTGTAATTATTGAGTGAAAATCAACATATTTCTCAGCTACATATGATATTTTTAGAAACAAAAATAAAGAACTAAAAAAGAAGAAAAATAAATATTAAATATCTTTTAGTGAACACAATATAATATCAAATATAATCAATAGAAATTACTTAAATAAAGAATCCAGAATACACTTTTAAAGAATGCTTGATTTAAAGATTATACTTCAAAAATAGATTATTTAGTAAAATAAAATGATGAATGAGATAATATGCCAAAATTTGTGAGTCAGCCAAAGAAGTTCATATCAGAAAATTTCTTTTTCTAAACATATTTATCAACAAAAGAGAAAAGCAAGAGAACAATGAACCAAGTGTGTATCTTAGAAAAATTTGGAAAACAGCAAATCCAAAAGCTTCTAAACACAAAAATATAAATTTAGCAAAAAACAAGATAAAATTAAAATAAAAAAATTGACTTTCAAGAAAAGGCTAATAAAACTGATTTGATTTTTTTAAAAAGTAAGGAAAACTAAATCCATATTTTAAAAATGAGAAATCCCAGCAGATGACAAGGAAATAAAGATGCTATTAGAAAATATTTTGCCCAAATACTGGTCAAAAAATCTTGTAATTTGAAAGAAGTGACAATAAAATGTAAAGTACTCAGATTAATTGAACAAAGAAAATAGAAAAAAAATCCACTGATCTTAGAATAAAGAATTAAATGATCAACCACAAAAAAATGTGGACCAAGTGAAATTTAAGAAGGGAAAATTAATCATGATAGTATCAATTGTATGGAAAAAATAGAGAAAGAAGTCATGATACTAGATTACCTTTATGAAACAAGTATGACTCTTCTAACTTAATAGAGAGATGTAAGATGAGAAAGTAAACTAGAACCTGATATCTCTGATGAATATTTACAGATAAATATTGAAAAAATTACCAAGAAAATATAGCAATATATTAAAAAATATCAACTATGTATTCAAAATATTGTTCAATTGTTTAAGTTAGATCTAGATAAAATAGATTGCTAATCAGATAGTATTTTTGCCAGATGTCAAGATGATTCAACATTAGGAAAATTATAAAAAGAAATGTTAAAAACAATGAAATCAAATGATTATATTTATAGAAGCTTATAAAAAATACACAGAGGGAAGGGAAAGGAGAGAAGGGGTTAAAAGAAGAGTAGCATAGCATGCTAAGAAATTCATAGTTTGTATAACATTCTCTTCTTTTTTTCTTTGTATCTTGTTTAAAATTTGTATCTTTGCATCTTGTTTACAATTATTAATTGAATATCTAAAATAATAATTAAATTTTACACTTTGTGAAGACATTTTGAGATAGTTTGACATATTAATGCAAACAAGTTTTCAGCTCATTATTTCATTTATTAGTATTGGCTTATTTAGATTCAAACAAGTCTTTTGTCTTACACATGAATGCCAGGCTCTAGATCTTTGAATCTATATTGAGAGGGATAGTCACTAGAAGCCAATTGTATTCCCTAACTATAGACTTAGTGAAACTTGCTATTATATATACACATTTGAATTATTGGTTTTAAAGTGGTCTATCACCAAAAACTTGTGTATAGAGGAAAATTCCTATTATAGACTAAAAATATCCTGACAGTGCCAAATTATATGCTATTTGTCATAAATCCGGAGTAGAGACAGCCATTTGTAAATTCACATGCATTTCTACAAAAGGAAGATAAATATGGCTTCAGAGACTCTTTCCTAAGGAAAGTACTACATGGTGTCTCTGGATATATGAAGTGAGAACCCTGGAGCTAGTAAGAAACAAATTTCCCTGGCCCAGAATAGTAACAGATGTCATTAAGAAGTTTAAGAATTGTTCTGATATATTCAAAGAAAAGTGCTACTGACTTATGCTGAAAATTAGGAGAAAACTAGAAACCTTTGCAACTTTATTATGTTGAGAAGGAAATAGCAAGAAAATAAGTTATTTTTAGTTAATATTTCTTACAAACTAGCTAGTTCATAGATATGTACAAGCATACCAAGTCAGGAGCCAGAAAACCTGTGGGTGCTAAAGTTTGATAATGTATGAATTCCCAGATAGTGTCTACCATAATCA
The DNA here is from genome assembly GCF_048593235.1 of Sminthopsis crassicaudata. Taxonomy (NCBI): domain Eukaryota; kingdom Metazoa; phylum Chordata; class Mammalia; order Dasyuromorphia; family Dasyuridae; genus Sminthopsis; species Sminthopsis crassicaudata. The sequence continues at coordinate 504,368,196 of NC_133617.1, forward strand.
AGATAGATACTTTGAGATCTAGAAACATAAGGAACAAATAGTATTGGCAGGTATCAAGAAGTATAAAACTATATTTTCCTACAAGACTCCCATAGCTTGATTGTTTCAATTAGTAATAGAAACTAGAAAAAAAATTAGAGTTGATTTGAAATATTTCATTTCTAGTACACATGTCCAAATCCACTAGAAATGAAGCTAAGTGTTTACACTATACTTGCTGATGTCTAGGCAAAAATCTAAGCTTATCTGTGGAGTTGTTTTTTGAAATACAGAAAATGGAGAAGATGTAAACACAATCAGTACAAATTTTGGCTGAACAAGAAGTTGAAGAAAGCCTATCATTTAGCCCAAAACTTAAACTCAAGAGAAAGAGCTTTGACAGAAACAAATGACCCCTCTTACTCTTGTTTTTCACTTTCTTTGGATTGCAAAAATATGTGCTTTTTACTGCTAGCTCATCTTGGAACTGCTTCCACTCAAAAAATCTATTAACTTTTACATATAACCCCTGTATGTTCCTAGCAAATCTTATCTTTCCTTCTATTCCCCCCCACCCCCCATTCTGAATCTCCTGGAGAATACCTCTTGGAGTTTCTATTTTGTGGAGGAGTCCTGGCCATTGACTTTCATTTTCCTTCTATTCCTCTTCCTTTCTCTAGATTTCAAAACTTTGGGTTTGTATCTGCTATCTGTTTCTCCAATATCACTTTTTCTTTTTTAGCTCTCTTTTGTATGTTGTGCCATAGAAAGTAAGCTGTTTGCAGGGATGGATTGTTTTCCTTTTCACCTGTATTTGTATCCTTAGCACCCAGTATTGAGTACTTAATGCATAAAAAAAACTATCTCCTTTCTTTCTTGTCTAGCTTTAAGCATTGATTGGGTATTGTCTCAGTCAAACTGAGACCTGTTAAAAAAGACTTCTCCTCTTCTTTCCTCTCCTCTCGTTCTTCCTCTCCTCTCCCTTTTCTCTCCTCTTTCCTTCTTTTTTCTTCTCTTTTTATTGTTTTCTTTTCCTTCTTCTTTTCCTTCCTTTCTTTCTGCAGGTACTCTGCCCAAAGGAATCTACAGTTTGATCACCAAAATCTCAAAAGATATCAGGGTTTGGGGGATTTTTTTCTTAAGGACTGTGATTTACATCCAAATCACTCTGGCCCTCATTGAGTGACCACCCTTATATCCCAGGCCAAGACCTACTTAGTTGTTGGTTGGACCTTGATTGTCTCTGAGTGAATATAAATAGTAATTGTTTCTATTTTGGCTAGAAACCCTTTAGGACTTCCCCTCCCAGTTTGACATATATAGATATATAGACATAATTATCTATATACAGACACAGATACAAAACAAAGTCTCCATGTATATATGTATGTTTGGGTGTGTGTGTGTGTATGTGTGTGGTATACATGAATGTGTATGTATATACATATTTTTTGACTAGGTAAACAAGGCATTCTCTGCTTCATTTCTTACTTAGCCTTAATCACTGAATGGATATTGCCTTAGTCAAGCAGAGATCTATAAAAGACTTTAACTCAAAATGGCCAAGGTCTCTCGCTGCATTTAGCACCATCTACAGTTATCCAAATCCTTATCTTTCCAATGGACTCAGATGGATCCAGAAGAAAACATGAGGTTGGTGACTTTGCATAGCTCAAATCCAATTTGCATGGACTCAAATCCAATTTCATTTGCATGTCATGGAATCACCTCCTTGTAGTCTTTCCCCTCTTCAAGAATGAAGGACAAATAATAACAGACCTTCAAAAAGGAGATTAAAAACATTTGCTAAGAGATTGTTTTACAAGGGGCACACAAGTTAGCAGATCACTATGAGCTACTCCAATATGTGTTGTTTAGATACTGGGCAATTTGCCCATTTACAAAGTAGTCTCAGAAAATGTTATGGGCCTGGTAAAGATAATTCATTGCAACCATCTATTGCACCTAGGAGATTTAGTTAGACTCATATAAGCAGAAGGAAAGAAGTGATAGATGTTTAGCTAGGGGAATCTTAGTAGAAAAGATAGTATACTAGTCATATATCAGACAATGACTCAAAAATCAGCATGACTAAGACAAGAATTATAACCTAAAAACCTTCTCTAGAACTAAGGAGAACCTTGGTTAAGATAGCAGGAGAACATTGAACTAAGAAGCAGTATTGTCATTTCTAGAACTTTGACTCTGTGTATGTGTGCATGTGTGTGTGTGTGTGTGTGTGTGTGTGTGTAAAAACATATTACTATGTTTAGTGGTGATAATAACTATAGCTAGCATTTAAATAGCATTGTAAGGTTTGCAATATGAATTACAAAAAATATCACATCTAGATTTTAGTTTCAGCCTAGTTATTTTTCTATTTTACTTTTTGTGTTTATATGTGAATGTGCTATTGTTAAGAATGGATTGAAATTTGTGCTGACTCAGTGACCCCATTGTTCCCATTTCCTCTTGTTTTGTGGGTCTATACGTGTTAGCAAGTAATCATTGGGAGAGACATTTGGGAGAGCTAATTTGTGCCTTCTCTTTTGATCCCTTTGTCCTACCTTCCAACCCACACATGTAATTTCGTATCTGTTCATCTCATCTCCATATCCCTCATTTTCTTATGAAATGACAGTGGGAGAAGAGATGATATGCAATGGTCCATCCCCTTTTGTAAACCTGTTTCTGTCAATTTTGTCTTTCTCTTATTCCAAAAGTTTTCTTTAAAAGTGGCTGGAAATTTGAGTTCCATGTTGATCCCTATGGAATCTTGTTTTCTGCCTTGGTATTATTTAACAAAGATTCTTTTAAATTTTTTTATCCTGAGTTTTACCTCTTTTATCAATATGAAACAATTTCCCCTTAATAATATTAGCAAACCACATATCAGCAAATTTTTTTAGGACCTTTTTTGATGACTGTTACTGAGGATGGTCCTGCTTCACCTCCTTACAAGCCAGCATGGCTAACTGTAGTGGAGCAATAATATAAGGTCACCACAATGAGCCTCCTGCCTACTTCTACTTACTGAGGTAAGCTGTTAAAAAGATTGGAAAAAAGGGAAAAGACCGCTTTAGAAACAAATCTGACTAGGTAAATATGGCTTTTTATAATTTACTAGCTCTACATGAAAATCAAACTTGAACTAAAAGCAAGAGCTTAGGAAAAAAAGAAAATAAAACATAAATCAAGGACTATGACACTCTTAAGAAACTACTTTTATATGAATGTTCAGAAAAAAAGAAGTACATTTTTTAATAGGTACCAGTAAAAGGATGACTCAGGCAGGAGGCTTTATGGAGCTTTCACTTTAATAGTTCTCTTGTGCATACAAGATTTTTAATTTAACTTGGGGAATTTTGAAGAGACATGCTTTGGTACCCATGAAAAAAACTGGGAGGTTTTTTTTTTCCCTCTCTACTTTTTAAAGACCTTGGACAGGTTGGAATCTGTAGAAATAAAAATGAAGGAAATCTTTTTTTCTTATTTCCAGAAATTTATAGTATTATACTATATACTATATTATACTATCTACCAGTATTATAAACTATAGAACCAAATTTGTAACAGAAACGTAATATTTTTATAGCAGATTTCCAAATTTTGGTCTCAACTGGACTATGATTGGCTTCTAATCTGTGTATGGTTGAAGCCAATTAGAACAGGCTATTTGTCATGGATCAACAATTTAATTTCAAAGTGAGAAAAAAGCTTTTAAGCAAAAGTCCTCCTGAGGAGGAATAAAGTCAGTGCTTTATACATATAAGTGAGCTTGTTGAGGTGTAGGAGTTGAACTCCAAAATATATTGTGATTTGGGGCTGGTGTCATGAGGTATTTCAAAATAATTTGTTGTCATAGACCATCTCCAAATCAAGAAGCAAAAATTTTAATATGTTCTGGCAATGGGAATTTTAGCCATTAACAAAGGGAAAGATGTAGGCTAAGTTCCATAATAGAACTTGCCACTAACAAAGGAAAAGAAACCAGATACCTAAGCGCTTAGAGCTTGGTCAAACATAAAACCCATCAAAATTATCTACTGTATCCTGGGCCATTAGCAGTCCTGTTAACTTTTGTTGTGCCACTGAACTTTGATGACTCTGGAAGGAGAGTGAGAGGAGTCAGGAAATTACCTTATGATAGTGGCTCTCTTCTAAAACTAAAGATAAACAAAAACAAAGCATCTTGTTGGAAAAAAAAACAAAACCTAGGGGCAGCTAGATGGCACAGTGGATAGAGCACCAGCCTTGAATTCAGGAGGACCTGAGTTCAAATCTGGTCTTTAGACACTTACCACTTCCTAGCTATGTGACCCTGGGCAAGTCACTTAACCCCAGCCTCAGGGGGAAAAAAGAAGGAAAAAAAAAAAGGAACCTAAGTGTTAGACCTTGGGTTCAAAAAAAAAAAAAAAAAAAAAAAAAAAAAAAGAAAAAGAAAAAAAACCCTTTCTTTCTTTTAAAAAAAATAATTAGCTTTTCCTGGTCACAACTGAAAAACTTAGAGATAAAGTGAGCTATGCCTTTTTTCTGCCTTCTTTAGGTATCAAGGTAAGGTTAGATTAGCACAAAAGGAATTAATTGATAAATGGTCAAAAGATATTAACAGATAGTTTTCAGATGATTAAATAAAAGCCTTTTTTAATCATTTGAAAAAGTTCTCTAAATCAGTTTCAATTAGAGAATGCAAATTAAGACTACTCTAAGGTACCACTTCACATCCCTCTGATGAGCTAAGATGCCAGAAAAGATAATGATAAATGCTGGAGGGATGTGGAAAAACTAGAACACTAATGCATTGTTGGTGGAGTTGTGAATTGAGCCAACTATTCTGAAAAGCAATTTGGAACTATGCACAAAGGGCTATAAAACTGCATACCCTTTGATCCAGCAATACCTCTCCCGGGTCTGTATTCTAAAGAGATCATAAAAGAGGGAAAAGGACCCACATGTGCAAGAATGTTTATAACAGCCCTTTTTGTAGTGGCAAAAAATTGAAAATTGAGTGGATGCCCATAAGCTGGGGAATGGCTGAATGAATAAGTTATGGTATATGAATGTAATGGAATATTATTGTTCTATAAGAAATGATGAGCAGGCCGATTTCAGAAAAGTCTGGAAAGACAATATGAACTGATGCTAAGTAAAGTGAGTAGAACTAAAAGAACATTGTATATAACAATCACAAGATTATGTGATGATCAGCTGTGATAGACTTGGTTCTTTTCTACAATGAGATAATAAAAGCAATTCCAATAAACTTGTGATGGAGGGAGAGAAGGAAGGAGGGAGGGACAGACAGAGAAGAGGGAGGGACAGACAGAGAAGAGGGAGGTAGAAAGAGAACACTATGGAAACTGAATATGGACCAAAGCATAGTATTTTAATTTTATTTTGTTTTTGGTTTTGTGTTTTTGTTTTTTTTTTGCTTGTTTTTTTCTTATGTTTTTTTTTTCCTGTCACCTTTTGATCTAATTTTTCTTGCACAGAATGACAAATATGGAAATATATTTAGAGGACATGAATATAAGTAACCTATATTGGATTACTTGCTATCTATGGGAAGGAGTGGGGAAAAGAAGAAAGAAATATTTGGAGCACAAGATTTTGCATGGGTAAATGCTGAAAACCATCTTTGCATGTAGTTGGTAAAAAAAAAAAAAAACTATTAAGAAGAAATTGGTGTGGCTCATCAGATGATTTTAAAATAAAAGAAGAAAAGTTATGGGGAAATGAGTATGCCATCATGATTTTTTCTTCTCTCTGAATATATATTAACTGAATAGAGTGGGTCCTGAAATTTGAATTGCCAGCAGTAAATGACTCTTGGGAAAATTGAGACTTTGTGTGATTCCATTTGGAAATATAAATACAGCTGTGATTGATTTTATTCTGCTCTTATTTTAAGTGAGATATAGTCTCCTATTAGGATAATTGTGGCAAATCAGAACTTATACAAAATACATTCTTTATTTGACATTAAAGCAAAAATTTTGGAAAATATATGGATCAAGAAGACCTGAATTAAAATCAGATCTCAGAGATTTGTCAGCCATTTCATCTTAAACAAGTTACTTCACCTCTGTTTACCTCATTTTTCTAATCTGCAAATGAGACTTTAAAAAATAGCACCTACTTTCCAGGATTGTTGTAAGGATCATTTGATTATAAAGTTCTTAGCACAGTTCCTGGATCTTGATAACAACTATATTAATGTTAATAAATTAAAAATTCTACATTGGTCTTGAATACAATCATTATAAAATGTCAAAAATGATAAAATGAATGATTTTCTATATGAGATAATTTGGAAATTTATATGACAAAATGGATGTCACCTAAATGGTAATGGGTTTTATTTCATATTTTTAATACATTATACTGTGTATGTCATTATTATATTTCTGAATATTTTCTTATCATATGAAATTTGGGTTGTATCAGAAATTCTATTAGAAATGCTATTAAGTTCTTTTGGAATATGAATTGAGTTGTCAAAAAATATGCCAAAAATGTTTGAAAAGTGTTAAATATTTAATGAGGCATATTTGCTTTAAAGTGGATGATGATAGTAATTAATAAAAATTACTTAGTGTTGGGAAAAAAGTAGAATAGATCACTTTAAGTTGTCCTTGTCTGAGAAGTTCCTTGAGACTTTCTACTTTCATGAGATCTTATCAATCCTGTTGATTATGTATGGAAATCTGAGAAACTAGTGCCATTCCAGTCAGAGTAGGAAAATGTAAGTTTGCTTATAGTAAGAAGTGAATTTCATCTAAGATTATTTGACTGTTACCTTTAAAAATAATGAAATTGTATCTCTTAATAAATATTATATGTTGACATTATATCTTTGAAGCAATTTAATAATGGTTTCCCTATTCTGATATGAATTATATCAGATCAATTTGTGCACTAGAAAGAATAGTTTTGATATTGTCATAACCATATCTCTTTGTTTCCTTTTACAGCAAATTTCTATGATGGAACAGGTAAACAGCAACATTTATCATTGTGATTTTGTCTATTAATTATTTAATTAATACTAAAATATGTCCATTGCTATAAGAGAATGCAAATGTGCAAGTTTTTAATGTTTTTAACTAGATAAATGAGTTCTAAACTTTGCCATTCTCTTGCTACTACTTACATATTCTTGTATAAAATTAAGTCTTTAAAGTATCTAATTATCTAAGGATGATATAAGGATAATATGCATATCTTTTAAAAAGGGGGGATAAGATAATAACATAAAAATTCTTTTAAATTTAATGGAATTGTAAACTTTGATAAAGTGAACAAGATTTGACTGTAGAAATTTAAAAACCAAGAGACATATCTCTATCTCTATCTCTATATCTACATACACAAATGACTTCCAAATGTTTCTAATGTTATTCTATTACAGGTCAAAGGTATATTTTAGTAACAAGTTCTGAAAATTAGATTGTGGTCTTTGAATACAAAAATTTCATCAATAATTAAAAATAATTGAAATCATATCTTATCTATACATTTTGAGTTAGTACTTATATTAACTCATTACTGGGAAGCCAATTTTATTAGATTTTTGTCAGGGTTTGCTAAATTATGCAAAATTTTATCACTCTCCGAATTTAGAATTATTCACAACTTTATGCAAGTAACTTGGAACCAGAGAGGCAGATCTGCTAAGGAATCTCTGCAAGTGACTTGGAACTAGAGAAGCATATCTCCTAGGAGAAACTGCCCTGACCACGTTGTCTATTCCAGGATGTCTAAAGGAAGATGTTTTCTGGGATTAAGTAAACATTGGGATTCAGTTACCAGGTTACAAGGATACTTGATTTTGTTTAGTATTGATGATTATTATTGTACTACTTTGGCCTTTGTTTCATGGTATTTGTGTTTACTGAGTTTTCTTGATGTCCTTGGTAATATCCCTCAAATTAGTACATAGGAAACCCTCTCAATATTTAATCTGTAACATGATTTAGTTTATCTAAAGAAACTTTTAAATAGCATTTGCCTTCTTAACAGATATAAGATTATAATTTTTAAACTTTGATCAACTTTTATTTGTTTTTATTTAATGTAAATAATATTTTTCCAATTAAATGTAAATATAGTTTTCAATATTCATTTTTTTAGTAAGATTTTGAGTTCCACATTTTCTTCTTTCTCTTCTGATCTCTCTTCCCAAGACAGCAAGCAATCTGATACAGGTTATACATAAGCAATCATGTTAATCATATTTCTAGATTAGTCATGTTGTAAAAGAAGCAGATTTATCCAACTTTTATGATATTGACAAAAAGCCTGGATTATGAATTTATAATATTTATGTTTATATTACATTTGTTTCCTATTGTAACATACAGCACTAACATTTTTGTGAATTGATTTGATACAAGCAGAAGTGATTAGGAGGATGCAGCAGAAGAACAATAAAACTGTGATCTTGGTGCTGTACAATGTTTATGCTTAACTCCAAAAGGGAGAAATTATTGAAATTCATGCTGATTTAGCTAAACCATTATTGTAATCTTGCTTATCTTCTAGAAATTCTAGGTACATACATGCTAGTTAGCACAGTTAACCAGTTTTTTGAGAAGTGTCTCTGTAAATTTAAAAAAATGATATTTTATTTTTCTCAATGACATGTAAAATACTCTTTTTGATCATTTTTTCATTTTCAAATATCTTTCCTCCCCTCTTTCTCCCTCTTTAAGAAGGCAAGCACTTTGATATAGATTATACGCATTCAGTTTTGCAAAACATCCTCAAATTAGCCATATTGCAAAAGAAAACAGACCAAAAAAAAAACCCAAGAAACATAAAGTTAAAAAATAAGTATGCCTTAATCTGCATTCAGATTCTACCAGTTCTTTCTCTGGAGGTGAATAGCATTTTTCATCATAAATCCTTCAGAATTTTCTTGGATATTGTATTGTTCATACTATTTATGATCTAGTTCTGCTCATTTCAATTTGCATCAGTTCATGTAAGTGCTTATTTCTATTGTTATTATTATTATTTTTAGTGCTTACTGTTAACCTTGACAACTGTCAAACCACTGAATGTTCAAAGGGTGAATGAAGGAGGTGGAGGCCCAAATTATTGAAAAATAGAAGTTATTTTCTTCAATAAAACTGAAGTGAAAGCTGTGCTAAATAGGAGATGAGGGAAACAAGATACAGAGGTACTTAAATCTTGATTAAAAGGTTGCTCCATTTTAAGATGACTACCAATAATACTCATAACATAGCCTCAAGGAGCTTACAATCTAATGAGAGTTACCACAGGCAAGCAAATATACCCAAAGGAAATTATAAATGGGACAAATAGAAAATAATTAACAAAAGGAAGGCACTAGAATTAAGAGGGATTGGGAAAGACTTCCTATAAAAGAGGATTTTAGAGGAAACAAAAGAAACCAGATAAGACTTAGAGGAGATCATCCTCTCATCCTGTTTAGTTCTAGTCCTTGTATTTTTTTTTTTTTTTAACTCCTCAATTGGGGACTCCTCACAGACTCTAGAAGCAGGGGTTCTTAAAGTGCAGCCCATGGGCCAGATGTGGCCCACTGAGGACATTTATGTGGCCCCTGGGTTATGGCAAATGGGCTGAGGGGTGGAGACAGAGTGTGACCTTTTGTTTTTACTGTAGTCCAGCCCTCCAACAGTCTGAGGGACAGTGAACTGGCCCCCTATTTAAAAAGTTTAAGGACCACTTCTAGCAAGTTAGACATCTAAGGAAGGCAGCAGTGTCCCCCTTAGTTGTCTAACTGAAAGCTTAGACTGGTGGTAATGGTAGTGACTATGGCTGTGGGATAGCCCTCATACCTAAACTTTAGCAATATATCAGCTTGTTCACTAGCTATCATTGCTTGAAAATAAAGGGCTCCAAGAGGCAGCTAGTTGGTGCAGTGAATAGAGCACCAGCCCTGGAGTCAGGAAGACCTGAGTTCAAATTTGGCTCCAGACACTTAACACTTCCTAGCTGTGTGACCCTGAGCAAGTCACTTAATCCCAATTGCCTCAGCAAAAAAAAAAAAAAAAAAAAAAAAAAAAGCAATGGAGCAGGAATTTGTATCTAGGTATTTTGACTTCAGAAATATCCATGTTGATTTCTTTACTATGTTTAAAGAATTTGTACTTTGTAATTTTCCCCTTTTATGATATGATGTTTGGAATCTATTTTCTATGACAGTACATAGGGTTAGAAAGTCGATATTCAAAAGGCTTAGTAATCTGAGAAATGGACTAAGCTACCAGTTAGGATAGGCAGTTATTAAATAGTACTAAAAGTTTGTGTGTATATGACTCAATCATCTAGGAACTTTTACTCTTGGACAGCTTAGAGAATGGGGGTCTTAGTCAAGGATGACAGAGGGAACCTCTGCCGATTAGGAACTCCAGGCCCAGCTGTGCTGCATAGATGCAGTTAACTAGCACATTCAGTAGTGTAGAAACAGTGGGACAGGGATGGTGCTGTCCATGGTCACTTGCAGGAGCAGGGATTCTTGATTTTCAGTTCCATTTCAGAGGGGAGAGAGTAAGTGAAACTAATGATGGTGTCATTTCCCCAGGAACAAGTCAAGAAGAAAGAATTAAACTATAGAAATTTACTATGGGAATAGGGAAGGGCAGGGTTCATCTTCAGAGGAGAATGGCGAAGTAAAAAAAAAGCCTCTTCTATCCCAAAGAGTAATATTAAATGGCTATCTACCCAGAATTTATAGAAGAACCCAGAAAAGACTTTAAAAATCAAATGAGAGAGGTTGAGGAAAAACTAAAAAAGAGAATTAAAAACCATCCAAGAAAAACAATATTATGGGGGAAAATATTAATCAACTAGAAGAGTAGATCCAGATTTTGAAAGAAAAAATTCTTTGGAAATTAGAATTTGGCAAGGGGAAGATATAAGAGACCAAGAAATAACAAAACAGAATAGAAAGAATGAAAAAAAAAAGTACAGAAAGTAAAATATCTTTTAAGAAAAGCAAACATCTATAGAACAGATCAAAAAGAAAAACTATAAAAATAAATGAACTACCTAAAAGCTGTGACCAAAAAAAGCCTTGACACAATAATGTTAGAAATAATCCAAGAAAATTGCCCTTAGGAGATAGAACAGGAGGGGAAAGTAGAAATAGAAAAAAATCACAGATCACCATCTCAAAGAAATCCTTTGTGGAAAATACATAGGAACATTATTGCCAAATTTCAAAACCCTCAGATCAAAAGGGAAGTTTTGCAAGAAACACGCAAAAAAACTTAAATATGCTAGAAGTACAATTAGAATTAGAACTCTTCAGTAGCCATAATAAAAGACTAAAGGTCCTGGAATATTATATTCCATCAATCAAAAGAACTAAACCTGAAGCCAAAAATATCATATATGGAAAAATTATTCATAATATCGAATGAAAAGAAAGACATTCAATGAACTTGCAGATTTTTGAGGACTTTGAACCAAACTGAAACTTAATAGAAAATTTAACATGTAAGAGCAATATCAAAGATTAATTTCAAGGAACTCAATGGGGACAAATTATACATATGTTATATATGTGTTTGGTTATATGTGGTATGTATGCATATAGATCTATGTATATGTATATATAGATACATGTTCATATAGATATGTGAATATATGTGGGTATGAATGCATGTAGGTCTATATATACATGTATAATGTATATGTGGTTCTTAGGTGTGTGTACAGATATATAGATATATATATCTATATATCTGTGCTTGGGAGAGGTGAGGGAAGATGAAAGGGGAAAAAAAGGATAAAGTAAAAAAGTACACAACAGAACAAAAGAATAACTTATAAGGAAACAAAGAAAAGATGGACACTCATGAATATAATTTATTTTATTATTATATATGGTTTCTTGAAATGGAAATTTATTGGTTTCCATTTTGTAACCTCCCTGATGTTCTGCTGAAATTTTATTTTAAATTTTCTTTTTCTGTCTTTTTTCTATTTTATTTTTTCTTATTTTGTATTTAGTTCAATAAATAAAATTTAAAAGGAAATAACAGAGTTAATCTGACATTTATTAACTGTGCAAATAAATCACAATTTCCCTTAATCTCATTTTCCTAATTGGCAAAATAGGGCAGATAATATGTATAGTGCATTCCCTGCAGGGTAATTGTGAAGTTCAAATGAAAAATGTATGTAAATCTTCAAACTTGAATAACTACTTAAAGGAACAAACATTAAACAACTGTTGCAAAGAGTGCTTTACAAATATTATCTCATTTGATCCTTATAATATGTCTTAGAGTTGGGGGCTATTGTTACCCCTATTTTGCAGTTGAAGAAACTGACAAGTTATGTGATTTGTTTGGAATAACACAATTAGAAACTACCTGAAGCTCAATTTGAATTTAGGTTTTTATGACATCAGGGACTCCATCCACAATGCCACTTAGCTGTTTCTAAGAATTAGTTGTTATTATTAGTCAGAAATTTTTTTCTGAGTAACCCCAAATATGATAAGTCTGATAATAAATGAGGGACTTAATAGTACATAATTATATAAAAGAGAATCTCTTTACAAATACTTGTTGATTACCTGATTGATATCCTGATAACACTATGTGCTCTTCAAGACAACTGGCTGTTATTCAGAACTCACAAATTCAGGGCAAAATAATCACTAAATCAGCTAATCTATAAACATTTCTAAAGCACCTTATATGTGCCAGGCACTGTGGTAAGCAGGTGCTGGGAATCTAAGTGTACTAGGTTTAGAGCTGACCCTGTTTTATCCAGTTTGATGTCTAGAAAAAAACAAGATTATTATAGCATCTACCCAGAAAAAGATAATTATATCCCCCAATAGGCCCCCAGAGTGAAAGTTGACCTGAAAAGTAAAAATAACATAAATGCAACAATATACAAAAAAACTATTGAAAAATTGGTTGAACTGGAAGGAACGCTGGTCTGTTACTCAAGAGGTCTGGATTGTGCTATTGCTTCTGTCATTAATTTTCTTTTTCTTTCTTTTCTTTTTTTTTCTTTTTCTTTTGTGAAGCAATTGGAGTTAAGTGACTTACCTTGGGGTCACACAGTTGGGAAATGTTAAGTGTCTGAGGGGGGATTTGAATTTAGGTCCTTGTGACTCTAGGGCCAGTGCTCTATCCACTTTGCTTTTTGTCATTGACATTCTATGTGATTTTTTTCCCTTTTTATTTATTTTTAATATACATTGTTTTATGAATCATGTTGGGATAGAAAAATCAGGAACAAAGGAAAAACTATGGGAGAGGAAAAAAACAAAACAGAAAGAAGTGTACATAGCTTGTGTTGATTTACATTTAATCTCCATAGTTCTTTTTTTGGATGCAGATGACATTTTCTATCCAACGTCTATTGGGATTGCTTGGGATCACAATCATTTAAAAGAACCAACTCTTTCATAATTGATTATCACACATTCTTTATTATTGTGTATAATATATTCCTGGTTCTACTTGTTTTGCTCAATATCAGTTTATGTAAATCTTTCCAAGCCTTTCTAAATCAGCTTGTTCATAATTTTTAGGTAGAAAAATTCCAATACCTTCATGATTTAGAGCATTTTTTCATATGACTATAGATGACTTTAATTTCATTATCTAAAAATTGTTCATATCATTTGACCATTTATGAATGAGGGAATGACTTATATTCTTATAAATTTGACATAGTTCTTTATATATTTTAGAAATGAGATCCTTATCAGAAATATTGGCTGTAGAATTTCCCCCCAGATTTGTACTTCCTTTTTAATATTGTTTCTGTTGGTTTTGTTTGTGCAAAAAGCTTTTAACTTAATGTATTCAAAGTTGTCCATTTTGCCTTTCATAGTTTTCTCTAGTTCTTCTTTGATCATAAATTTCTCCCTTTTCCAAAGATCTGATAGGTAAATTATACCTTGCTCTCCAAGTTTGCTTATAACCTCATACTTTATGCCCAAATATACCCATTGTGACCTTATTTTGGCATGGGGTGTGAGAGGTAGGTCTATGCTGAGTTTTTAACATTGTTTTTTAGTTTTCTCAGAAATTTTTGTGAAATAGTGAGATCTTATTCTAGAAGCTGGGTTTTTTTTTTTTTTTTTGAGGGGAGTTATCAAGTACTAGATTATTATAAGCCTTGATTATTATGTTGTGTATATCTAATCTATTCTACTGAACCTTTATTTCTTAGCCAGTACCAAATGGTTTTGATGACTGCTACTTTATAATATAGTTTTAGGTCTGGTATTATAGCTAAGCCACAATCCTTTGTATTTTTCATTCTATGTGATCTTGATCTTAATCTTCTCTAGGCTTTGATTTTTTTATTTGTAAAATTAAGGGTTTTGGATTAGATGAACTCAAAGAGCCTTTCTGAGTCTGATGTTCTTTGATTCTATGAGTGAGGAAGTTGTTCAATATTCCAGTTTTTCTAACTGTACAATGGGGATGACAACTATTTTTCTCTCTACCTTTTAGAGATGTCAGGAGGAAAGATGAGATAATATACTTGAAAACACTTTAACTCTGTTATTTCTCTAATGCAGCAATTTTTACTGTGTATACTACCCTCTATTTCCCCATGAACATGGTCAAGAAGTAACAGGTTTAATTTTCCACAGACTCTAAAGCTTTCATATTAAAAAAGGAAGATTCTTTTCAGTATTTAATTTGTAATTCTAGTGAAAAAAAAAAAAAAAGCCTTCCCAAGTCGTTCAGGGAAAATATTTTTGAGATAGGGAATAAGTAAAATAAAGTACTAATCCTTATTATCCCTTTTGTTTTCTACCTGAAAGAAAAAGCACTTTTTCCATTATGTTAATATATATATATATATGAGTATGTGTACACATATACACATACACACAAACATTTCCAGATCAGATTAAAAATAATTTCTTAGAAATACGGGAAAATCATGACTCCATCTGATTGATGATGACTACCTACTGCTTAACAGTGAAGGGCTTGAGGTGCGGGTTATAATTAACATCATATATATATATATATATATATTTATATGTGTCTGTGTATAATTATAATTTGGGTATGGTAAATATGTGGTCTTTCTTGGTTGTACTTATTTTTTAAAACATTTGTTTCTAAATGGGATTAAGGGGTGACATTTGGAAGAGTATGTTTTGTGATAGAGATGCCATAAACAAAGGAAAAGGGTTAAAAAAGAGAATGATTGAAGCACTTTTTTAAATGTAAAGAAGAAAATAGAAAAGAAGTGCAGAAAGAAGCACAGATATGAGGACAGCTTTGAAATTTTAATATTGAATTTATTTTATTCTTTTTAAAAATGCAAATTGTATGTAATTGAGATTCATGATTTAAGTACAATTCTCTTTTCCTATTCCTCTATAGATGTGGCAGAACTCATGTTTCTTGACATTTGTTAAATTCAAAATAACAACAACAAAAAAAGAAACAAAGTTTAAATGTTGAATGCTCAAATTCTAGAGTAAGAACACAGTAACTGAATAATCAATTTATGTTCTTATACATTTCCCTGTTTTCAATGTTATTGTATTTGGTTAAAAAGTTTTTCAAAATATAACAGAAATAATATTGGGGAAATCTTGTTGTTTGCAGGATTGATAAGATTTTATTTGACAAAGAACTATGAGAAGGAATGAACCATAAAAGTATACTTGCAGAGTGATTTAGGGTTATTTTGAGAATAATAGTTGAGGGTTGCTTTCTTGGAAAGGTGGGCAGCTACCCAAACAGAAGATAGCAAGGTTCTAGTGTCTTACCAATAAAGCAGATCAGTAGCTTTCACTCTTCCCCAAACTCCTGAAAATAAATGTTGCTGAGATTTTATCTGTTTACAAAGAGACACAACTATAATGTATATTGAACCCTTCTGGATTCAACTCACATAGTATTCTCATTTAGACTTATGTCAACCTCTGCCCTGGTATTGGAAAATGAAACAAAAGCAAAAAACAGAAACAAAACAAATAAAAATCTACCACCATTCCCCGCTTAAAAAATTCCGTAATTCTGACTACTGACAGTCAACTCAAATTAGGTAAGTTGGTTTCAAATTTTCTTTATGTAAAAACCAACAGCCCTGTAAACCAGATTCTCAATACACACAAATTAGTTTGACTGAATTCCATTTGCTGTCCCCATATAAACCCCTAAAGCAAATAGCATAGTTGAAATCAGCTAAAACATTAAACAAAAAGAAACTCCAGTACCTTTTTTGTTGTTCATTTGATTCTAAATTCATGCTTTGACTGAATTTTTCATACCTCATTTCATATTTCATTTCTGCAATTTTACAAAATAGAATCTCAGAGTCAGAAAGAACTTTTGAGACTAATCCTACTCACAGTTTATTTAGTAATAAGCCACCAGATGCTTAGGAAGTGGTCTTTGCTTGATGACCTACAATGACCTACAAGGAAGGTTTATCTCCTACTTCTTAAGGCAAACCTTTTTCATTTTTAAATAATTCTGATCACAACAGTTTGCAACTTTTATACACTGTTTCTTCTACCTTTAGGAACAAATAGAAAATTCTTATCTATCAATCCATACTTCATGTGACAAATCTTAACATAATTGAAAGCATTGGTCAGGTCATCCTACCTGAATCCTATCTTCTAAAGGCAAAACATACTCAGTTCTTTCCATTGAAATTCAAATGACATGGACTTTTAAGTACCTTTATCATACAATTGCACTCCTTTAGGTGGCAATGCCTTACTCATATATTCGTTGTAAAGGCTGTTAGGACCTCTTCCATTTTTATCAAGGGAAGTACTAACCTTTTCTTCTTTCATATAATACCACTCCTTTGGAAACTCCATTTACTCAAAGTTCTTAAAATGTGTTGACCCAAACTAAATATAATACTTCAGAGGAGTTTGGACCAGGGATAAGCACAAAAGAGTATTACCTCCTTATTCCTGGAAGCCATCTCTCTCTTGATGCAAATAAACTTTTTGACTTTCACATTACACTAATGCCTTATATCGTACTTGAAGTTTACTAAAATCCTCCAAATCTTTTTTATGTGTCTAATCTTTTATTTTTTTTTAACCTAAGTATATTGCCTTTAAATTACATTTTGTTGGAATTGGTCCATGATGTTAGTCTGTTGAAAAGTTTTTTTAAAGATCTTGATTCTGTCAGTCAGTAAGCATTTATTATTGTAATGCCAGAGAAACTGAGGCAAGATAGAGATTACAGGGTTATAATATTTTATTTGGAAGTGAGAGATTTACTGGGGACCAGATGGATCCATGGTTTTGTCCCAGACCTGAATGGGACTATCTTCTCCAAGAATCCAGCAAACAATATGAGTTCTCAATAACATATATATACACGTGCTGAGATACAGGGGTAGACCGAGTCAGGGCAGAATCAGGGTGCTGAGAGTGGGAACAGGACTATGGATCTGGTTCTGACAGGGTGGGGGGAGGCATAGGGGATATCTGATAAATTAGGATTACAGAATGGGGAGAGGCACCCAACATTCTGATAAATTGGAATGGGAAGAGGCATCCAACATTCTGATGATGTCTAAGATAGAAGGTCTTTCTCCTTATCTGAATCATCATGATTAGGAGGGAGGGGTGGTGTTGCAGGATTCACCAGAACAATTAGGAACTGAGGCAGAACAATTCAGGGAAACCAAGGCAGAACAATTTAGGGAAACTGAGTCAGGACAATTTAGGGAAACTGAATCAGGACAATAAAAGGGAACCGTGGCACAACATTATGTGCCAACTATATGCTAGGCACTATACTAAGCTTTGGATATACCTAGAAAGACAAAAAAAGCTTCTTTCCTCAAGATACTCAGAATCGAATAGAGAAGACTAAATGGAAATACCTGTACAAATAAGATATATACAGGAAGTGTTGGCTCTTAAAGGATCATATTATGTGAAAATCTGACAAACTTGCTAGCAATATCATAAAAATAATACCATACAAGATAATAATTTTTAATAGTGTGCTAGAGTAATTCTAACTAGTTAAATTTTTGTTATGAGCATTTTTACTTCAGAAATCTATAAATCCAAGCTTGATTGTTTTTGTCCAATTATCTAGATTTGAAAATGTGTTAATAAAGTAGATAAAGCTTAAAAGTTTTTGTATTTACCCTATTCCTCAGTTTAGTTGTTAAATATTTGCCAGTAAATCCCCATATTAATGTAAAAATATTGCATGAGCCAGAAGAAGTACAGTAGGTGGTTTTTGGAAATGTCTTCATCACTGTAGACTTCAGAACAGTGTAATAAGAATTATAATGACAAAACATTAGCAACAATAATAATTGACATTGATATAGCACTTTAAGTTTTGCCAGTGCTTTATATCCATCACCTCATTTAGACCCTACAATACCTCTCAATGCTTTAAACTTAATCAGAGAAATGTTCTTAGTATTCTCCATGAGAGTGTTCTTTTCGAACTATCAAACTAAAGGATAACTCTTTTCATCTAGCTAATAAGCCAGTTTCAAATAGACTTCAATAAGTTATATAGTCCTGAAAGGGATTTAGTACCCTAAAAGAGTTAGCTGTAAGAAGTGGGGTTGGGAAGCATAGTGGAGTTAGGAGAGACGCTATGTGGCATGGGGGGAATAACCACAAGGCAGAGTGCTGTGGTGGTCTGGCTCAAAGGTAGCAGCGATGGGATAGCCCATAAATAGATTTTATAGGAAAATTTAACCTTAGAGACATGACTGGGATTTCTGACAGTCATGGCAAGGTAAGACTACTTAAGACCTCTACAGAGGGTGGGTCTCAGAGTATGTATATATGTGTATATATGAGCTCCAACCAGCTGGCATGTGCAAAGTTAGCCTAAGTAGCCTTTGAGACTATCAGACTTCTCTACATTCAGGTCCCCAGCTCTCCTACCTATCTGAGTTAGAGAAAATGACTTTTCCTTAAGACTTCTAGGTACAGGCTGGGTACAGAAATGGGCACCAGGGCAAGCAAATTATTCTAAAATTCAATGAGAGAGCATTGGAAGCATTGGAGCAACAAGAAAAATACAAAACAAAAAAAATACAAAAGCACAAGTCTGGCAATAGCTACTGAAAATCTGCAAAGGCCTATATTGCCATTATGCCTGGGTTAAATTTTTAACCATTTTAATCATTTAACTAACTAGGATAATATGCTTTTTTATGTTCAGCTGTGATTTGTAATGGGTTGGTGATCTGTACCATTAGAGGGGGCACCAAATTAATGAAATCCCATATTCTTTGAGGAATAAGTATTATATAAAAAACCTTCCTATCAGATTCTATCATCAGGACTTAAGACACTTTTCAGAAAAAAAATCAGAAAAGCCAGGCAAAAGGTGCTGAGAGTCACAAGCTCTTTTATTTGGCATTTTTAAGGGAAATCATGTGGCTGAACTGCAAAACTGCAGTGAAGCACCAAAAGGGAGACCCAAGCCACAAAGAAATAATAGTAACAAGGACAATAATAGCTAGTTATCACATTAAAGTTTGCAAAGTATTTTGCATATGCTATGATCCCATTATATTCAGGAAAGGATTCTAGGGAAGCCCACTGACTATAATGTCAAGATGAGCAGTTTCAAGCAGGATGTTAAATCAAAGCTGCTCCAGAATCAAGGTTATCTATATGTTGAAAGGAAGAAGAGATTTCCTGCTCATTTAATCTGATTAGTTTCCCCACCTCCAACCTTCAGTCACCAATAAAGAATACCAATTAGATAGAAAACGGGAAAAATCTGACTTAGAGCATTTTAGATATGAGGAATTGTAGAGAAGCGACAAGACAGCAAGAATAGGGTGCCTGCTAGATTGAGAAAGACTGGAAGTTAAAAACACAAGGTTGTTCTCTCAGACTTCGTCTACCTGGAAGAATCAAAAGCACATCCCCTTTCCAAAATTCTTCTATCACTGAGTACTTAACTAGTCTCAGACTGTTTCTAACTCACTCTGAACTAGACTATAATTTTACAACCCTTAAAGATAGAGACATCATCTTCTTTTCCTCTTATATGCTTCACAGAACACTACAAGGCTGGACAACTGGTAGGGCCTCAATCAACATTTGTTGATTGAGTATAATTCATTTTTATATAGTGTCTTAAATTTTATTTTGAAATACTTTCCTCACAACAAGTGAGATAGGTAGTACAGATATCCTGAACTACCTAATGGGAAAACAAGGACTTAAAAAATGAAAGGTGGGGCAGCTAGGTGGATGCAGTGGATAGAGCACCAGCCTTGAATTCAGGAGGACCTGAGTTCAAATCTGATCTCAGACACTTAACACTTCCTAGCTGTGTGACCCTGGGCAAGTCACTTAACCCCAGCCTCAAAAAAAAAAAAAAATAAAATAAAATAAAAAAAATTAAAATAACTAGAAAGTGTCAGAGCCAAGACCTGGGCCCAAATCTTCTAACTCCAGATTTGGTGGGATTTTTACCCTATTCTCATACTGTTTTATTTTTCTAATCTACTCAAGAAAATGAGATTTGCTACTGTACAATTTAATTTTCACCTCATTTTTAAGTCAAGAAGAAACTCTTGGTTAGATTTGAAATTTGCCTTAAAGTGCATTGTCCACTATTAAAAAGACAAGATTCATAATTTTGGTTTTGGGGGTCTTGATAAAATTTCTCACTAAATTCTATCACATTATGAAATAAATTCAAAGAAGGAAGAAATAATTAACATTGATGCAGCCCTGAACCCTTGACAAAGATAATTAAGTGGTATAAATAGATAGAATATTGGGCTGAGAATTAGGAAGACTCATCTTCTAGAGTTCAATCAAACCTAAGACACTTAATAGCTGTGTGACCCTGGTCAAGTCACTTATCCCTGTTTGCTTTAGTTTCTTCATCTGTAAAATGAAATTTCCTTAGAAAAGGAAATGGCAAAAAACTCCATTATCTTTGCCAAGAAAACCCTACATGAGATCATGAAGATTGAACACAAACAAAAGGACTCATCAATAATAATACTGCTGACAAAGTATTCTCTTCACAATAAATCTATGAGTTAAGTTTTGGAATTATTTTTATCTTCATTTTGCAAATCAGAAAACTAAGAATTAAAAATATTGAGTGACACTTATAGTGAACTGACTAATAAATGTATAACATGAGATTGAAATACAAGTTTCTTTGACACTAAGTAGAGCATGTTTTCAATTATGCTATTCTGCCTCTCTAATATTTTAATTACAAAAGAGGTATTAATTACTCTAGAAATTACCCAGAAAAGCAAACTCATCATGGAAATCACTGCAATCAAATGAATAATCAAGCAATAAGTATTTATTAGGTACTTATTGTATATAGGCACTGGGTTAGATGCTATGGCCACAAAGACAGAAAAGTAAGACTATCAATACCCTCAAAGAAATCTGTATCTCAAAGTGGCGTCAAAATGTACTCATTTAGATGTATGTAGGCAGCGGTTGGCACAGAGAATGGTACACTTGGCCTGGAGTCAGGAAGAACTGAATTCAAATTCAGTCTCAGACATTTACTGACTCTCTTACCTTGGATAAGTCACTTAATCTATTTGCCCCAGTTTCTTTAACTATAAATGAAGATAATAAGAGAACCTATTTTCCTGGGATGTTATGTGAATCAAATGAGTTACTTCTAAATCACTTAGCACAATGCTTGGTCCATAATAGGGACTATATATATATATATATATATATATATATATATATATATATATTAGCTATTGTTTTTATTAGATGGATGCAAAACAAATACAAGTAATCTTGACAAAGGAGAAAAAAGGAATTAGCTTCTGAGTTCATGAAAAAAAAAAGTGACATTGGAATTGAATCCTGAAGAAAATCAGGAATTACAAGAAGTAACAGTGAGGACAGGATGCATTTAGGGATAGGGTACAGGCAGTGCAAAGATCTCTGTATTTATCAGTTGTGATATGGCCAAATAATGTAAATAATTACATTTGTATGCATGGACCAAATTTTATTGACCCATAAAGGAAAAATAAATAAATTGGATTAGGAGAAATACATAAAGACATATATGAACTGATACAGAGTGAAATGAGAAGAACAGCAGAACAGTTTGCATAATGACAACAAAAAGAAGTAAGGAAAAAACTTTGAAAGACCCCAGAATTCTGCCTAAGTGGTATCTAAATATAACTCCAGAAACCTGATGATAAATCATGTTTTTCAGCACTTGCCATAGTAATGATAGACTACAGTTATGGAATAGGGCTTTTATTCTTAAAGATGGCCTTTGTGTTGATTTGTTTATTTGACTCTATATATTTGTTACAAGGATTTTGTGGATAGTGATAGACTAGAAAAATAGGGCAGCAAAAAATTATTTTTAATACACAAAAAACAGCATGCATAAGACAGAGAAATTTTAACATAGTTGCATATTTATTTACATATAAAATTTACATATACACATATAAATATATATACACAGGTATATAGATAGCATATAAACTATATAGCATATATACAAAATCATATGTGTATATATACATATGTACATGTGCTTGTGTATACCTGTATATATGTAATATATTAATCTCTACATTTAAAATAGAAACATATTTATATATGCATATTTGTTCACTTAGGTATATATGCATATGAATATACATATGCATCCATATAATGACCACAAACATACATATGTGCATTTGTGTTTGTTTTCTACATATTCACCTTAATTCTATGTATATGTGTATTTACACATATGCATAAATGTTTTGATGATTATATGTGTATATGCATAGGTGAGTGCTTATACATATATAAATATAGGAAAGAAACCATACTAGAACAAAACAATGAAACCCAAAGGAGGAAATAATATCAATAAGAGAGTGCATTTTTCACCAATGATGAATAATTTTTTTTAAAGTCAAAGAGGAAAAAAAAGTCTTTAAAAAGTCATTGGATTATATTAATTAGGAGAAAAATTGTGGAATGAAATTGTAAAATGCTAAAGAAGGAGTAGTGGTAGGGAGATAAAAGTAGCATGGGCAAAGTTGGTTCTCTAGCAATATACATTCAAAAGGAAAAGTGACACTTTCAGGTACAGATGGAATAGTGAAATCAAGAAAATATTTTTGTTAATTTTTTTTTTAAGATTGAGCCATATAAGTAGAGGAAAGAGATGGCACCAGTAGAAAGGAAAACATCAAAGATTCCAGATAATGTGGACACTACCATTTGAACAGGACCCTAGAGGAGACAAGAAGGAATGAGATCAAATTAACAGGGTGGGGATGGGGTTAACCTTGGCCAAAAGAAATCTTTTCATCTCTCCCTAAAAATAATATCTAAAGTCTGTAAATATGTTGTCTCTAGGTTTTTCAGGTGTAATATTTTTTAAACATCATTATGGCAAGACATTTGGAAGTGGAAAAGGCAGTTTAGTACAGGGCTTATATCTGCTAATTTTAAATGACCTTTCAAATACATAATACAAACAAGGTCAAATAAAAAGCTCCTCTTAATTAAAAGGAATGAATGGAATTGATTTAACAAAATTATAATGCTGCTTAATGACTGTTGGAGATTATATTCATGGCATAAAACTGACATTTTATCTTAATCGATGTACATTTTGTTAAAATCAATGTGCTCTATTATGTGAGGACTATTGAAAAGAACTTTAATAAAGTCTAATCTATCTAATCTATAATCTAAAGTCTATAATCTATAGAAAATAACCAATCCAAATGGATTTAGCAGTAACTGATCCCTTATAACTGTTTCAATATCACATTTAGATGACAAACCATTAGTAAAAGACTAATGAAATTCCTAATTCAACCTAAGACAATAACTATGACCAATCTGGAAATAATGATTGGTCTAGAGTTGAAGTCTAATGAAATTTAATGTAAATGTTTAGGAGAAAAATAGCTCCTTGATAGTCAGATATTTTAAATGATTACAGTAAATTATAGGTTTTAATGATTTTTATTAAATACTTATAACCATCATGATGCAGATTGTTATAATATGGGAGCCATCTACCAGTTAGACCAGAGGTCTAACTGAGACCTATAGAATGGGATCTCTTTAAAAAACTGGGAATTATTGTTAAGGACCATGTCTAAGTGAAAGGACAGGTCAATTCTCCAAGAGCCTCCACAGCTGTGAATCATAATACTTGAAAGAGTTGCAAATCAGCCTTTATTAATGCAGATGTTCCTTGTGGATTGGGAATGAAATAAATTGGAGGCAGAGGGAAGAGTAGACAGGTCAGAGAACAGCAACTCCTCTCAGTCTCCTTGTATTGTCATTGTCCTTTCATATGAAGAGATCCATTCTATAGGTCTGAGTTAGACCTCCAGCAGCCACTGCCAAGTGGCTCCCATATCAACAGTAAATAAATAATCAATAGACAGATTGGCACAGTAATACCTGAAAGCAAGAAGTCATGGGTTCAAAAGCCTGCCTTTTAAATTACAACCAGCTAGGTAGTGCAGAAGATAAAGCATCAAACCTGAATTTAAGACGAGCTGAGCTCAAATCTGTCTTTATATACTTATTAGCTATGTGACTTTGTACAATCTCTCTAAACCTAGTTTACTCTTCTATAAAAAGCACCTATTTCCTAAGTTTTGTTCTGGGGATCAAACAAGATAATATTTGTAAAACAATTTGCAAAATTTAATGCACTATATAAATGTTACCTATTATTATTCATTTGCTATAAAAATCATAGGTAAATCAAATGGCCTCAGTTTCCTCAATTGTAAAATGAAGATAACAATATTTATAATATCGACCTCAAAAATTATGAATCTCATATGAAATAATGAACGGAAAATATTTTTGCTAACTTTATTGATTATCAAAAAGTCATCTCCATTTTTGGACATTGGAAGTAGAAAGGTATCTATTAGACAATAATCACATTATCAGACAATACTGCTAAAATGACAGTTTCTCTCACTTGAGTCAAAACACCCTAGCTTAGGCATTTGGAAATAAATTAGAGATGACTTTTGCAAGAACTATTAAAATTGCTTAATCTTAATTTCTAGTCTCTCTTCTTTCCTATCCATCTCCTACATAGTTGCCAAGATGATATTCATAATGGATTATCCTGACTATGTTTATCCAAGAAGCTCCAGTGACATCTTATTATCTTTAGTATTTAGGACAAACAACATTCTACTTTTCCAGACTTAACACATTAGTCCCATTCACGCAATCTTAAATAGAGTCAAACTGACTTACTTGTTGTCCCTCATGAAGAATATTCCATTCATATGTCTGTGACTTAAAAAGGTTGCCTTCCATATTGGAATACATTCTTTTCTTATTTCTACTTATTAGAATTCCTACCCCCTTTAAAGCTCATTTCAAACACCAAGCTCTATAATAACAAAGCATTTCCTGATGTCCCACCCCAGCCACTGATGTTTCTCCTTAAAAGCTACCCTATATGTACTTTTACTTTTGGCATATTTGCTACATATATATATATATATATATATATATATATATATATATATATATATATATATATATATATATGTATGTATGCATAGAAAGATTATTTTCTTTGATAAAATGTATGTTCCTTGAGAGCAGGGACTTTTTTGTTTTTGTTTTTTATTTGCTGGATTTATCACAATACCTGACATTTTGAACAATGACTGCTATGATTGTGAGCTATGAATTAGAATTCTTATTATTTAAGAATGCACTTGACTGTCATCTTAAGAGAAAGGGGAATTTTAAAAAATATAATTTTAAATACAAAGAAACTTCAAAAAATGTGAGGCAAAGATAAACCTGAAAAAATATAAATTCCATCTCTAATACAGATGCTAATTTTTTACATTAGAAAAAAAGTTACAATTACTTTTTTAGATTATTTGTAGTAATCATGTTTCTAAAAAGACCCTGACCCAAAGAAGTTCAAAAACAAGCGTTTTCTTTTCTTATTGTTTCCTCGAATTCATCTGTAATACAATTTGCCTTATAATATTTGCAACTATATTCACTTAAGTTAGTAAAAGCAGAATTATTTGTAAGTTAATATTTTGCTGGAATTCTTTCTGCACTCTGTATCTATATTACAGGGAGGGGGGAAATGTACCTTAAAAGAAAAGGGATTCTTTATTACAAAGTAATAAATTAGATTGGGAGAAAAAAATGTGTTTCAATTTAGAAGCTATTTCATTATTAGTAGTATTGGGTCAGAGCCAACATGCCCCAGTAATAAAGACATCCCTAATGCTCCCTAATTTCCCTCTAAACAACTAAAATAGCATGTCAAAAAAAATTAAAGCAGCAGCAGAACAACAACAACAACAAAAAAAGTTGGGATAATTTCCCAGCTTGTATCAACTTAAAAGATCAGTGGGAAAGGTCTGCCTCACTGGCATGAGAATAGAATGCAGCTAAGCATAGACCATGATAAGGCAAGCCAGATGCAGACCTTGGTGATAAATACAGAGGCAGCTCTGGGAGCTCTCTGCCCACAGATGGTAAGAAGGTCAGACTACTATTCAGAAGAAAATAATAAGGGACCCTTTCCTGGTACTGGGAGCACTCTGTTGCATGACCATTACATGATTTTCAGTCTCAGAGAGAAAGAGAGTACTAGCAGACTAGATACTCTGGCCATTAGAGAATG
This sequence comes from Sminthopsis crassicaudata, assembly GCF_048593235.1. Lineage (NCBI taxonomy): Eukaryota > Metazoa > Chordata > Mammalia > Dasyuromorphia > Dasyuridae > Sminthopsis > Sminthopsis crassicaudata. The sequence continues at coordinate 504,394,820 of NC_133617.1, forward strand.
GGGACCCAGGTCAGTTTCAGGGAAGAAAAGAATTGTTATGGTTATTCACAAAAAAGACCAGGAGAGCAATCACCATGTCTCTTCTTAGATCATTTTACCTTGAAAGAATTAAAAACTTACATACACCCAGGAGCATAAAAACCCTGAGGCTTGGGACAATGTCTTTTCACCCCAGGAACAGGATTCCATTTTGATATGAAGTCAAGAAATAATATGGAAAACGAACAAAAATAAAGAACTTGACCACAGAAATATTATGATGACAGGGAAGATCAAAACACACTCAGGTGATTAAAACACCTACATCCAAAGCTAAAATTAGATTGGTCTCAGCCTCCCGCACCACCAAAAAAAAAAAAAATTCCTGGAGGAGCTCTAAAATTTTTTCTTAAATCAAATAATAGAAGTAGAAGGGGGGATGGGAAAAATGACAGTATCATAAGAAAGTCATGGGGAAAAAGTCAATAGCTTGATAAAGGAGACATACAAATATTTTTTTAAAAAATAACACCTTTAAAAAAAACAAAACAAAAACAAACAAACAAAAATAGAATAGGCCAAATGGTAAAAGAGGCACTTTTACCTTACTATCTTATCCTGCTTCTTCCAGATCCCCTTATGTCTATCAGAAGCATCACAATTTATTTCTCAAGTTATCTATTTTGTATTGTTGTGGTCATACTGGACTCCTCACTATCATTTACCCTACCCATATAATTTGTTGATAATCTTGCTTCTCACTCTACAACACATCTTACAACCACAACCCCAATTCAGGTCCTTATTACCTCTCTCCTGGACTACTACAACAGTCACCTAATTGTCCTCCCTATTTCTAGCCACTCTCCATTCAAATCCATCCTCCATATTACTGCCAAAGCAATTAAGTCTTGCCATATGACTTCCCTGTGGATTTCTGTTTCTTTTAGGATCAAACATATACATCTGTTTCTCATTCAAAGTTCTTCAGAACCTGGACTCACTCACTCTCCTTTCTTGCCCTATTTTCCCATTGCTCCTTCTATAAAAAGAAGTAGTATGGCATAGTATTATCCATCCTCAAAGCAAGATCACCCTCAAAACAGGGTTCAAGTCCTTATCTTAGATTACCCAGATAAGTAAAATCATAGGTCTATTTCCTATTATTTCCATAGCCTCCTCCACAAACCTATGGTTAGGCCAAACTATCTTTGCTGATTTTCACATATAAAGCTCTATTACCTACTTTCTGTGGCTTGGTATTGATTATATTCCATCTGTGAAATAGAATCCCTGATTTCCTTCAATACTCACTGTAACACCAACTTCTATGTGAGCCTTTCCCAGTTCCCATTTACCCACATAGCAACTCTTACTGTCTCACACCAAAACAGGTAACCTTGTATATAGTTTATATATAGAAATTCTGTATATATACATTGCTTTGTGAATCACATTGGGAGAGAAAAATCAGAAAGAAAGTAAAAATCCATGGAATAATTAAAAAAAAACAACAGAAAAAAGAAGTGAACTTAGCATGTGTTGATTTACATTCAGTCTCCTTAGATTTTTTTCTGGATGCAGATGGCATTTTCTGTCTAAAGTCTATTGGGATTTCTTTGTATCACTGAACTGGTGAGAAGAACCAAACTTTTCATACTTGATCATCATACATTTTTACTGTTATTGTGTCCAATATATTCTTGGTTCTGCTTGTTTCACTCAGCATCAGTTCATGTAAATCTTTCCAGGCCTTTCTATAATTAGCTAAATTATAATTTAGTATTTTTTATATAACAATAATATTCCATTAATTTCATGTACCACAATTTGTTTAGCCATTCCCCAGTTGATAGGCATACATTCCTTTTCCAATTCTTTGTTACCACAGAAAAAGCTGGTACAAACATTTTTGCACATGTGGGTCCTTTTTCCTCCTTTATGATTTCCTTGGGAAACAGAACCAATAATGGAACTTCTGGATCAAAGGGGTATGTATATTTTTATAGCTCTTTGAGCATAGTTCCAGATTGCTCTCCAGAATGGTTGGATCATTTCACAACTCCACAACAGTGCATTAGTGTCCCAGTTTCCCCCCATTCCCTCCAACATTTATTATTATCTTTTCCTGTCATCTTAGCCAATCTGAAAGGTATGAGGTGGTACTTCAGAATTGTTTTAATTTGTATTTCTCTAATCAATAGTGATTTAGAATATTTTTTCATATAGCTATAAATAACTTTAATTTTGTCATCTGAAAACTGTTCATACTTTTTGATCAGTTATCAATTAGGGAATGACTTGTATTCTTATAAGTTTGACAAAATTCTGTATATATTTTAGAAATGAGACCTTTATCAGAAATGTTGTCTGTTAAGATTTTTTCCCAGCTTTGTACTTCCCTTTTAATCTTATTTTTGTTAGTTTTGTTTTTGCAAAACCTTTTTAATTTAATATAACCAAAGTTATTCATTTTGACTTTTATAATGTTCTCTAGTTCTAGTTCTCTCCTCCCTTCTCTAAAGATCTGATCTTCTCCTAATTTGTTTATGGTATCATCCTTTGTACCCAAATCATGTATTCATTTTGACCTTATTTTGGTATGGAGTGTGTAGATCTAGGCTGATTTTCTGACATATTATTTTCCAGTTTTCCCAGCAATTTTTGTCAAATAGTAAATTCTTATTCCAGAGACCTTTGTATGCATTTTTGTCAGACATCTTCTAAATCCCAATCACCATTTTCATCCAAACTTTTTGTTTCATAAACTCATAGACCACAGGGTCAGGAGGGAATGTTTCTTGTATTCTATTTGTAATTCTTGTTTATTGACAGACTCTCTTGACTTGTAAGTGGCCCAAGAACTCATCTAATTGAATCCTCTGAAAGAGGAAAGAAAAACAGTTCAGGTAGCCTCCATCACTTCAGCAAAATGAAATGTAAAATCCTTTCTACTTTGCAGTTCTTGAGTAGATAGCATCTGCAACAAGTATAAAACTTTCTAAATGTTAAATTTTCCTTTTCTTTCTTTAAACAAAGATTATTGTATTTCCTAGAGTTATTATTTTGCTTTCTGAACACTAAATGGCTGGCTAAAATCTTTCCCCTGCTTTGGTTTTCCCTACTTTGAAAGCCTCCCCAGCTGTGGACCATAGCATCTGAAGGAGTTGCAGGGCAGCCTTTGCTGACACAGGTGTTGTGGATGGGGAATGAGATAAATTGGAGGCGGAGGGAAGAGGAGAGAGGTCAGAGAAAAGCAACTGCCTCTCAGTCTCCTTGTATCATCCTCTCACAAGAAGAGATCCATTCTGGGTTGGAAGATTCTGGGATCCACCATATGGCATCTGAACATGGGGCAAGAATTACAAGAAGTACCAGATTTTTTGGTGAGAAGGATCCTTCAAGAATTAAGAGGGAGGAGGGGCAAAGCTGGCGGTAACTGGCTTCAGAAATCTATAAATCCAAGCTTGATTGTTTTTGTCCAATTATCTAGATTTGAAAATGTGTTAATAAAGTAGATAAAGCTTAAAATTTTTTGTATCTACCCTATTCCTCAGTTTAGTTGTTAAATATTTGCCAGTAAATCCCCTATTACTGTAAAAATATTGCATGAGTCAGAAGAAGTACAGTAGATGTATGGTTTTTGGAAATATCTTCATCACTGTACACTTCAGAACAGTGTAATAAGAATTATAATGAGAAAACATCAGCAACAATAATAATTGACATTAAAATAGTGTTAGGATTACAAGGTGATAACTCAGGTTGTCTAAACAATTCTCTAACTCAGAATTCACACCTTTGGTTCAAGCCTTTGAAAGGAGTTTGCACCTTTGGACTTCTGGGGAGGAGTTTACATGTTTAAAGGAGTTTCCACCTTTAAGAGGAACAAGTTCATTGGTTTAAGTATTTTCCCACAAGCCTCGGAGTTCTCACATGCCCATTCTCTGCGAGGATAAAAGAGGCAACATTGAGCCTGGAGAACAGTCTAGGTTGGGACAGAGTTGAGACAGCAGTCTGGAAGGATAACTTGGAGACAACCGGATCTTCACATTTTGGCACCCAACGTGGGGCAAAGACTTTTGCTTATCCTGACAAGGACTTATTTTGGGCCCTTCAGAGGAGCCAGCCCGGACCTTCACAATATAGCGCAATATAGCAATATAGCAAGTTTTGCCAGTGATTTATATCCATCACCTCATTTAGACCCTACAATACCTCTCAGTGCTTTAAACTTAATCAGAGAAATGTTCTTAGTATTCTCCATGAGAGTGTTCTTTTCAAACTATCAAACTAAAGGACAACTCTTTTCATCTAGCTAATCAGCCAGTTTCAAATAGACTTCAATAAGTTATATAGTCCTGAAAGGGATTTAGCACCCTAAAAGAGTTAGCTGTAAGAAGTGGGGCTGGGAAGCATAGTGGAGTTAGGAGAGATGCTATGTGGCATAGGGGGAATAACCACAAGTCAGAGTGCTGTGGTTGTCTGGCTCAAAGGTAGCAGCGATGGTTTAGCCCATAAATAGATTTTATAGGAAAATTTAACCTTAGAGACATGACTGGGATTTCTGACAGTCATGGCAAGGTAAGACTACTTAAGACCTCTACAGAGGGTGGGTCTCAGGGTTTTGACGTAACTTGGATTTCAGATTAGAGGACCTCCCCAGAGGGTGGGACCATGAAGCTAAACTAATTTCTATCAGTGCCTTCTCTCTGCTTGCTTCAGGGATCAATTATTTAGTTTCTTTCTGTCAAACATGCCATTTAGAACCTCATCATTTATTTTCCTTTATTTGTGTGAAAAGTGTTTTGTAATTCTGTTCATGTGGTTCTTGTAAATATCCTTGCATGTAGACTTCCAAGCCATATATATTGACTGTAGTTATTTTAAATTGAATTTCTTTTTTTCTATCTCTTCATGCTAGACTTTGTTGGTAATATATAAAAATGCTGATGAGTTCAATTTTATTTAAGTTGTCAACTGTTTTGACTAGCTTTAAGTTGGTTCTCTAGGATTTTCTAAGCTTATTATCATCATATTGTCTGCAAAAAGAGTTTTTGTTTCCTCATTGCCTATTCTAATTCTATTTCTTTTTTTCTTATTGCTAAAGCTAATATTTCTACTACAATATGGAATAATCATGGTGATAATGACATCTTTGTTTCACTCCTGATCTTATTGAGAAGGCTTTTAGTACATCCCCATTATCAATAATTCTTGTTGATAGTTTTAGATAGTACTTATTTTGAGGAAAGCTCTCTTTGTTCCTATGCTTTCTAGTATTTATGATTACAAATAGGTATTATATTTTGTTAAAAGCTTTTTCTGCATCAATTGAGAATCACATAATTTTTGTTGACTTTGTTAATGAAACAATCAATTATATAGTTTTTTTCTAATATTGAACCAGACCTATATTTTTTGTATGAATCCCACTTACCCATGATATTTGATTTTTGTAAAATATTATTTTAATATTCTTGCTAGCATTTTATTTTAAAACATTTGCATCAATATGCATTAGGAAAATTGACTTATACATTTCTTTGTTTTTTCTTTTTCTGGTTTAAGAATCGGTACCATATTTATGTTATTTTATAAGACACTGCTTATTTTTCAAAATTTTATATAATATTGGATAGAATTCACTTGTGAATCTCTCTGGTTCTTTGGGGATACACACATACACATATAATTTATGGTTTAATTTCTCTAAACATGAAGTTAGATATCTCATTTCCTCTACAGTTAATTTGGGCAATTTGCATATATATGTATATATGTACATATATACATACATATATATGTACATATATATATATACTCATATATATATGTATATATGTATTCGTTCATTTCATATAGAACGTCAAATTTATTGCCATATAATTGAACAAAATAATTGCATTCCTGTAATTTATCCTTCTTGGCGGAGCTTTCTGCCTTCTCTTTTTTGATACTGGTAATTTAATTCATTTTTTTTTTTTTTAACAAAATCAAATTAATCGATGATGTATATTTTTATTGTTTTTTAACTAAAATTGGCTTCTAGTTTTATTTATTAATTAGTTCAATGTTTTTCTTTCAATTTTATTAATTTCTATTTTGATTTTTTGAATTTTCAATTTGGTATTTAATTGGGGATTAAATTTGTTCTTTTTCTAGATTTTCAATTGTATATACAATTCATTGATATATTCTTTGTCAGTTTAAATGTTTAGATATTTAAATTTTCTCTTAAATATTGCTTTGATTGCATTCCATGTTATTTCTTTGTTGTAATCTTCTTTATTATTTCGATGATTTGTTCTTTGACCTAGTATTCTTTAGTATTTGATTATTTAGTTCTAAATTATTTTTTATTCTGTGTTTCCATAGTTTTTTGCTGAATGTAATAGAGATCCTCTTGGCCTTGGAACTGTGACCAGGACTCTTATTCCTTTGCAACCCAAAGTACTATTGCTCCTCTTAGCCCCTGTAGCTAGTACTTCTTTCTGTGTCAGAAGTGAGACCAGGGCTCCTATTTTCTTGTGAGCAATCAAGAGCATTCTTCTCTCTGGAACTGCAACCAGAATCCTGTTCTCTTTTGGCAGCAAATGCTAGTAATCCTCTTTATTCTGGACCTGCATCTATTTCATGCAACAGAGTTCTGCACCCAGTGCTAGCTAAAGTTTTCCTATGATCTTTTTGACCAGTTATATGACATCTTCCCCCCTCCCACAGCCCCCTTACCATCTTTGGGCTTAGAACTTCTGAAGGTATTGCTACTTCCAAGACTCACAATTTGTGTTGCTCTATTGTGTGCTCTGAACTTAGCCCTACCATGCAATAGCAGGCACTTTGCCATTCCCTGCCATGATGTTCTAAACCTTTCTTGCTAATTTCCTAAGTTGATTTGGTTCAAAAATGCCTCAGCCTGCCATTTTATTGGCTCTGCCACTCAAGATTTTGATATGTGGCTCATTTTAAATTTGTTTGGATGGGGAATAGTAGGAGACATTAACTGGGTTGACTATATTCTGTCTTGGCTTTGCAATCACAATCTAAAATTTCAAAAAATTATATCTTTAATATTTGTCTTGTCTATTAATCTAGTAACTGTGATTAAAGAAAAAAGTAACTCTAATCTGGCATTACCACTTAGTGATGAAGTCATGTTGGTTCATTGTTTTTTTTTTTTCTAAATGACTTTTAATTCTCCATTTTCAAATATATTTTATAAGTTTGCCAAGACTTAAAATGAATTTTACAGTATTTCTTTTTCTTACACATTCTATTTTGTTACCTTGAAATTGGACCATCATTCCATATTTTCTAACTTTGAAATACCTTTTCAGTTCTCTCTGATCTTCAAAAGATCACTGGCTTTAGCAATTCTACTTTTCAATTTTTTCAGACCCTGCCACATACTTTATCTGTGTCTTGTCACTGGTATTCAACAAAAAAAAAAGCTAGATTCTCTTCCTATATCCCTTCTTATCTTGAGGAGTGATTATCTCTTTGAAATTTTTGTTTGTTTTTAATCCAAGTGTCATTTTTACTGGTATTAATGAATTAATGAAAATTATTAAATGCTCACAATGTATCTGATACTATGCTAAGTGCTAATGATTTAAATTTAGAAACATTACAGTCTGTTTCCTCAAGTGTCTCGTATTTCATTAAGGAGAGACTTTATAAACGATATAAAGTTGGTCTATGTCAGGAGTGGGGAACGTCTGTTCTATGGGTTGTATAAATGAAATCATTTGGTCTGGCCCTGGTAAGGCTACTGCTGCATCAGCAACCTTCCACCGTTTGAATTCTTTCAATTAATAATTTTGTATGGCCTGGGAATTATGTTATAAATATCCAAATGGCCCTTGGTTCCCCATTTCTGGCCTAGATGTTTATAAGGTAGTGATGCATTAATATGGCAGTTGGTTGACATATCCTTACAAGAAACAATGGCAGCTTAATTTATTACTTTTCCTAGAGCTAGAGATATTTTCTCTTTTTGTATTTGCTTAGATGAGAGATTGAAAGGAAGGAAGAGAATAATTGGTTGTAGGGAACAATTGCCTGGACAATAAGTAGAAAGATAAATTTTGTATATTGTTAGGATTACTAAGTGAGAACTCAGGTTGTCTGGACAGTAACAAGGTGAGAATTCAGGTTTTCTGGACAATTACAAGGTGAGAACTCAGGTTGACTTGATAGAGGGGGCAAGCTCATTGGCTGGGGTGGTTCTTCCCAGAAGCCCTTGCATTATCCCACGCCCATTCTCTGGGAGAATAAAAGAGGACTCTTAGAGATAGAAGAAGACTCTCTGCATTACATCAGGCCTGACGGGGCTCTCTGCAGGAAGGGAAGTCACTTCTAAGGACAAGAGTTAACAGCAACTGCCTGGAGACAACGGTTCACTACAGGAAGAAGAATCTGTTGGAGAGATTTGAGTTGACACAGCAGATCTCCTTCCAGAGAGCGATCAGCAGCTTCTGGAGACAACAGCTCGTTACATTTGGCGTCCACACGTGGGGCAAGGACTTTTGCTTATTTCTGACAAGAGGAGCTAGACCAGACCTTCGCAATTTGGTGCCCAGACACGGTCCTGATTCCAGTGGAAAAGCCTCCCATCCAGATCTCAGTCTCTCTGACCCAGAACCGTGAGTAACAAGGAAACTTTGTTAAAGATTAAGTGAGTGTGCTAATAGATAAATAAGGAACTTGTTAAGGGCTAAACCAGCAATCTCTTATAGTGAAATGGGGCAAACACCTTCTGTTCAAGGAAAATGTTTAGAGAGCATCATCAAGGTTATGAAAAGCCAAGGATTGATTATAATTTTAGAGGAGATTACTGAACTTTTAAGAACTGTGAAGGTCATATGTCCTTCTTTTTCTCTGGAAGAAGAATTGGATCCAGATGAATGGGAATTAGTAGGAGAGCAATTAGGTGAACACTACAATTGTCTTTGTGACATTTTACCCTTTGGTTCCAGACCAAACTCAGTTTCCAAAGATACAATTCATACCTACAATTTAATCCAAATGGCTTTAAAAAATGTTATTCTAAAGGAAGAGATGAAGGAGCAAAATGGGGAGGTGTCAACTAAACTAGGTGAAAAGGATGAATCAGATAACAATGAAGTTAAGTACAATTCTGAGCAACAGCAACAGGAGCACCTCCCATCTCCTCCCTCAATTAACCCTTCAGGGGTGGAGCAAGAAGGAGGAGAGGAAGAGGCAGAAACACAAACAGAATTGCCTGTGAAGCAGCCTAAGCCTATGACAAGATTAGAAAAAGCATTGATTAAAGCTAAGAGAGAAGGACAGGATATAAGTGATTTTATACATGCATATCCTGTGATTGAAAATACTGACTCTGTAGGTAAAAAAAGGAGAAGATATGCACCTTTAGATTTGAATACAATTAAGGATTTGAAAAAAGGTTGTACCCTTTATGGGGCTACATCAGCTTATGTCAAAATGTTACTAGATGGTTTGTCTTATGAAGTCCTAACCCCGAATGATTGGAAATCCATAGCAAGGACATGTCTGGAACCTGGAGAAAATTTATTATGGCTTGCGGAATTTCATGAATTATGTAAAATTCAAGTCAGATGCAATTTGGAAATAGGAGTTAACACACAATTCACTTTTGAGCACTTAGCTGGTGAAGGTCAGTATGGAGAGAATTCGGAACAGATTAATTATACCATGACAATATATGAGCAAATTGCTAAGGCTGCAATAAAAGCTTGGGGTGTCCTTCCTGGACAGAAAGATCGTGGAGAGGCTTTCACTAAAATACAGCAAGGTCCCAATGAACCTTTTGCAGATTTTGTGGGACGTTTGCAAACTGCTGTCAAAAGAACTATTGGAGAAAATTCAGCTACAGAAATAATGACCAGACATCTGGCTAAGGAAAATGCCAATGAGATTTGCAAAAGAATTATATGGGGATTAGACAAAGATGCTCCTTTAGAGGAGATCATAAGACGCTGTGCTACAGTGGGAACAAATGCTTTTTACACCCGGACAATGATGAATGTGGAAAGACAGGGTCCCTCCTGGCAAGGGCCTTCTAGAGAAACTCGGCGATGTTTTCAATGTGGAAAAATTGGACATCTAAGAGCTCAGTGTAGATTTGGAGATACAGTGAAAAGACAGGGTGAGAGAAGACCTAAAACCCCATGTCCAAAATGCAACAGAGGATTCCATTGGGCATCAGAGTGTAGAATAATTCAGGGAAATGGGATGAGGGGCCCAGGTTCAGGGCCCCAGGCAAAAAAGACTTGGGGCATGATGGCAGCTGATGTTACACCCAAAGAACCTTTAGAAGGCCAGGACTCTGATTTGATCAACCAGCAGAAAAGCAATCACATGGCAGAAAGGGATTACCTAATAAGTGAGCCAAAAGGCAATCAGATTGCAAAAATGGATTACACTTGGGGAGAATACAGGCCTTTTAAACCAACAGGGCTGTGTCCAGTGCAAACAATTCCAATGTAATTGCCAGATGATGAGAAGAGATTTAGAAAGTGGTAAATAGAAGGTAATTAGATAGGTTAACTGCCTGGGAGAGAGGGTTTGCTTGTATTTCTTCAGCAGGAGAAGGAATCAGATGGGTGCCAACAAGTCATATTCGCCTTGTCCATCAGAGAGAGACAGAAAAAGAGAAAGACCTCAAAATAAAGGAGAAGATCTGAGAAACATCTGACACTGAAAGAGCATGGATAATAAGAAGACTGTTAAAGAACTTAAAAACCAGCAGGAATCATTGGACTTCCTCACACAAGATGAGAATAATGGACAATGGACTTATGGACATTTATAAATTTTCAATTTATGATTATGATTATGTTATATACTTCTAGCATGTGTTATGTTACTATGTTACTATGTGCTTATGTAATTTATGTAATTATCTGTAATACTTCCCATATTGATGGATTTATGTTTCAAGGTCATGACTGTCCTATGTTCTAAATCAAAAGAAAGGGGGAGATGTTAGGATTACTAAGTGAGAACTCAGGTTGTCTGGACAGTAACAAGGTGAGAATTCAGGTTTTCTGGACAATTACAAGGTGAGAACTCAGGTTGACTTGATAGAGGGGGCAAGCTCATTGGCTGGGGTGGTTCTTCCCAGAAGCCCTTGCATTATCCCACGCCCATTCTCTGGGAGAATAAAAGAGGACTCTTAGAGATAGAAGAAGACTCTCTGCATTACATCAGGCCTGACGGGGCTCTCTGCAGGAAGGGAAGTCACTTCTAAGGACAAGAGTTAACAGCAACTGCCTGGAGACAACGGTTCACTACAGGAAGAAGAATCTGTTGGAGAGATTTGAGTTGACACAGCAGATCTCCTTCCAGAGAGCGATCAGCAGCTTCTGGAGACAACAGCTCGTTACAGTATATCATCACAAATTCTTCTTATTCTCCAAATATTCTGGAAATAAAATCCTTTGTCCTTTTGGATAGTTAGTACCTATTATACCAAGTTTTTTTTTTTTTTTTTTTTTTTTTTGAGAACTCTCTTGTCTAGATGCCATTTTATTGCTTTTATACATTCACATTTTGTTAAGCATACTAATGAGTGATGTGGACCTTTCTCCTCTTTTTCTCTTTTATACTTTCTCCATCTCCTCTTGCTCCTTCAGTCTGAATTCTTTGTATCCATTGTTCTGTATTTTAGTTTGTTTTTTTCCCCTTAACAAGGGCTTTTGTCCTTCAAATTGTTTTCTTTTGCTTCAGCTTCAGTTATCCTTTTCTTTCCCTTCCATTATTTCTCTTTCTCTTCAAGTCCTTCCTCTAGTCTGATTATTTGAAGTATACCAAATCTTCCTTTAAAATAAATCTTTACTCTTCATAATGGCAGAATTTCCCCAAATAATCTCTTGATAATCACTTCCACTCAAGTCTGTTTCTCTCATCCAAAATTTTCTCTCCAAATCCAGAAATAGAATATCATTTTATGGTAAAAGATTAAAGATCCAGAATTGAGTAGACATTCTCTTTAAAACAAATACATAAACATAAATGCTTATCAAGACTATCAAACCTTCCTATATCAAATAAGGTTCCTTCTGTAAGTTCTTATCTGAATCTATTTAAAAGGTTCTATAATCTGTAGTCATGGGACCTTGCATGAAGGCAAAAAAAATATTTAAGTTCCTTTTATTTGCTAGGCAATGTACTAGGCATTTTACAAATATTTTCCCATTTAATATTCACAATCATCCTGAGGGATAGGTAATATTATTATTCCCATTTTATATTTAGGGAAACTGAGTCATTTTAAGTCAATTTCCTAGAGTCATACATGCAGTAAATATCTGAGATCCCATTTGAACTTAGCTGTCCCTGACTTTTGAGCTGGTGGAATAGTAGTAATAGTGTTATTAATAGTGGTGGTGGTGGTAGTAATAGCTGTTCTTGTTGTTATAAAAACAACAGTTGTGTCTGATCCTTCATGACCCCATTTGGTATTTTTTGGCACAGATACCAGAATGATTTGTCATTTCATTCTCTGGCTCATTTTACAAATGAGGAAACTGAAGCAAACATGGTTAAGTGAGTTGCACAGGTTCACAGAGTCAGTTTTATGCCTGGGGTTGGATTTGAACTCAGGTCGTCCACATTCCAGGTCTGCTACTCTATTCAGTATGTCAACTAGTTGTCCCTATAATAAAATAATAATAATTAACATTTGTATAGTGCATGCTATGTGCCAACTATTGTGGTAAATGATTTACAAATATTATCTCCTTTGATCCTTACACCCACTTTGAGAGGTAGCTATTACTATAATCATTTTATAAATGAGGCAGATGTTAATTGACTTGCCTAGGGTCTTGCTAATAAGGATGGGTTCTTCAATCTTTTTGATTCCAGATCCATTTCAATATTGACTGGACCACCGAACTGTCTCGTTATAGCACATGCACATTGGACAAGTATATTTGCAGGCTAAAAAACTTATGTTCTTGGGATATAATATGTCTCAAAATCATCCTTATATTTTCAGATTATCATAACATGATTTCAGTACTTTATTATAGTCTTTATTAGATTAATTCTTTTTAAGGGGTTCTTTTAAAGTTAAATTTTATTTTATTTTTTCAATCAGTAAAAAAACAAAAAAAAAACAAAAAACAAAAAAACAAAAAACAACAACCCCCCCCCCCCACCTTTTCTTCTAAGAAACTTTTATTCAGGTTTTAATGTAAGGATATATGTTTGGTCTCAGGTCTATAAAAATCCTAAGCAGGACATGTCTTTGATGTTTTAAAGCTAAATATAGAAAACACTTTTTCTTAAAGAAACCTTTTACATCATTAAAAAAAATCTCAGTGAAGAAAAGTCTCCAGGACAGATCTTGGATTTATTAGACATACATAAAGTGGGAAATTTAGAGAAAGGAAACAAAAGTAGCATTGTTAGCATAATATTCAGAAGCCTTAAGGCCTGTGCATTGGCAGGACCTGCAGAATTGTAGGATATTGCACAATGATCTCTTTTCATTGATTTCTGATTTTTTAAATTAAGTATTAAACATTAAAAGTAATGCTCTAGTTTAATAATTCCACTACAGACTAGGGATTGTAGAACTGAAAAAGAAATAAAAACAGATGGAGTAAGCAGCTTATTTCTCAATTGTGAGAAACATGTATATGATAGTGAAAGAATTGCTTGCTTCACAATTCACTATGACTTTGTCTGAGCTTGTTTTTCTGTCTTTAGGAGATACAAAACAAAACAAAACACAACACAACAAAACAAAACTGGTTGCTGTTCTTTTAAAAGCCATATCTTTCTGAAGGTTTTATATTTCACATGTTACTTGGGGGAGTTTGGGGCAAAATCATTGTTGCTGTCATTCTTCATTCTCTAAGAACAGGACATCAGGGAAGAGATGCCATGACATGCAAGTGAAATTACAAGTGAAATGGGATTTAAGTGAGAGAGGGCTTTGTAAAGCTACCAGTCTTTCCCCTCTGGAGCCATCTGGGTCCTATGGCAAAATTTAGATAAGGATAATGTAGATGGCCTTCAATAAGACGGTAGAGCTTAGCCTTTATAAAGATCTTTCCCAGGGCTCAGTTTTATTTAGGTAATGCCCATTCGATGATCAAGGCTAGGTAAGAAATGAGGCAAGAATGACCTCTTTCACCTAGTAAAATCAACCTGGAAGGGGAAGGCCTTCAGAGTTCTTGGCCAAAATGGAAACAATTGCTTTTTACATTCACTTTTAGTCATCAGGGCCCAAACAATGACCATGTGTGGTTTGGCTTGGGACCTATTGTTGGCCAATCAATGAGAGTCAGAGTGATTGGCATTTAAGGCATGATCCTTAAAAAAGAACACATAACATCTAAATTTCAAGTTATATTGTAAGGTTTTGGTGGTCAAATTTTTATTTTCCTTTGGATAGAGCACTTGCAGGTAAGGGTATGATACTTTATGTGCAAAGATGGAGAAGAGGGAGAGAAGTTGGGAAGAAAGGAGAGAGGAAAGGAAGGAAGGAAAGAAAGAAGGAAGGAAGGAAAGAAAGGGAAGAAGGGAAGGGAGAAAGGAAGGAAGAAATAAAGGAAAGAAAAAGGGAGAGAGGAAGGGAGCTATGCTATAATACTGGGAACTGGCCTATTACTACTCACAGGTTGTTGTTTACCCTTTGTTCTCAAAAAGGATTATGATAATGCAGAAGTGATGCCATGACATTCAAATGAATTGAATTTAAGTGAAGGGAGGGCTGTGCAAAATTACTAGCCTCATCTTCTCTTTTAGAGCCATTTGGGTCCAGTGGTAAGATATAGATTAATACTACTTAGAAATGGCCCTGTATGCAGTGGGAGGCCTTGATCTTTTTAAAGTTAAGCATTTTCTCAAGTCCAGAAGGCTTTGAATATGATATTCTGGAAGGCAAAGGTAAGTTTTGGACAGAAATCCTCAAAGAAAATGTAGTGTATCTACAAGCTATGGTAACACTGGAAACAGGCCATTTATCCTATTGAATGTGTACAAAAGAAGCATTTTAAGTATGAAAGGAAACCTTTAAGAGAGCACATTAAATTTTTTTTTTAAGTCTATGTTTAACACTTGAGACTGAACAGACCTGAGGGAAGATCAGGAATCAAAAGAGGCAGCCAAAGTCCAAACTGCAATCTAAGAGTTTTTCTTTTCCTTTCTGGTTTTCCTTAAATTCTTCATTATTGGCTCAGTTATTCAGATTTCATTCAATACCTCAGTGACTGATGGAAGAGAAGGATAAGTAAAGAAAAAAAGTCACAATCAATAAAACAGATTTGAATAACACATGTGTGTAGTATGGAAAAGAACCCAACCAAAACAATCTATTCAGACAAATCCCTTGTTAGTTAGAAATAGTAATAAGTAGGCAGTATGGTGTGTGATATTGTGTAGAAGTTAAGGAGGTGATTGAAACAAGAAACTGAGGATTTCTCAGAATAATAAATGTAGGAAATTAAAGACAGCACCAAATGTCTCTTAATCATTAAGGTTCTGGGAAGAAGAGCAAAAGACTTGCTTTTCTAGCAGAAATATCTGAGATAACCTCCTGGCCTTAACTGCTTAGAGAAAAATATGACTAATTATTTAATGGCCTGGAGCTATTCAAGAAGTCTCCAAACTAGCTATCTCTATTTGTTGATTGAGGAAGCCTGAGGTAAACTAAGTTTCCTTGGTTAAACCTTCTAACTCCTCTGGCTTAATGGCTTGCTTACCTCTAAATAAATCTTATTGTGAAGGATTATGTGGTTTCTCATAAAATTATTAACTAAGGTAGATTGAACCCATAACCTAAATTTAGTTTATGAAGATCTAATGGGTTTGGAAAATGAAATTCTTAGTAATAGAATGCTCATACTAGCTCAGGCAAGCATTTGTAAACCTTGTAAAACTGACCACCACCATAAATTTAGGTAAACATATATGCAATAAAGTCAACTATATCGGCTTGACTAGAATTTAGCAAACCCGTGCTACTTCCACCTGAGAAAGCATTAAGTGAGGTAGTGAAAATTAACTGAATAAGGGGAGGAGGGTCATGGATTCTTGTGATTTATGACTATATAATTGCTCTTAAGTCCTGTGAAAATTGGCCTCCTCTCTCTGGAGAACTCCAGTGAGTTTACCCTCAGCTTTTTGTGAGATTCTAATAAAGCTGCTGTTCTTCACTTTGAGAAATCTCTGAGTAGTCATTTTGAATTAGGATTTGCTGTACCACATAGAGGTGGCAGAAATCTACCAAACTGGTTATAATTCTGTCTCTAATTTTATGACTTTAAACTCATCATTCTAGTCTTCATTTTTGTTGTATGTGAATAATGAGGTAGGATTAGATGATATCTGGAGTCTTATGCAACTTGAGACTTACAATGACAAAAGCAACTCAAATTTCTTTAGCCCTTTAAAAGTAAGTTTAAAAAAGCAAATGAATAAAACACATAAACTCATAGCACTTTAAAGTTTATAACAATAGGAACGATAGTTGGCACTTTAAAATTATAATGCACTTTATATACATTATTTCATTACCCCCTCTAAAAATAACCTGGCTAGATAAGTACTATAAACATTCTCATGCTTATATCTCAGGTATGGTGCCTCTTCCCCAATACTTACTATGTTCTTTCTCTTTATATGGCCTGAGGTTGGCTGCCTCACCCACTTCAGCAGATTAGGTAGTTCTCCAGACAGTTAATCATAAAGTTATTTTAATTCTTAGGTTCCTATAGGTAAACTTTGTGGGCAATTATTTCCATGAGTATGACAGCTCATCAGCCCTCACTGAGTTATTTCCTTTTAACATAGCAACTATTAATAAACTTAATAAAATAATTTACTGGAAATATAGAGCAAACATAATATTTTCATAATATTCTATGCATAACCTCCAATTACATTCTCTTACCAATGTAAACTATGTCCATGGGGAGAACAATCCCAAATCTAAAGTACCAGTGAACACTTGTAGGAAAACATTTGGCCAAGAAATGCCACAAATCTGAAGCTATAAATTTCAATGTCCTCTTTCTGTCTTAGGAACTGTCCATTAAAGTACCAGATGAATGTACTTTCTGTGTTAAACAGATGCTTTCATGTTAAGCTGAACTCATGCTTGTTGAAGGAGACTAATACCTCACTAAGCCTGATGACAGTCCACCTGGCAACGTCTTTGATTTCCTGCTTTCAAACTATTCCTCTGCTCAGCTAGATTTGTTTTTTGAAAGCAGCTATAATATTCAGCACTTTCAGCTTGAGGCTTAGTTTATGCTTTAAACTAAAGTAGTTATGCTCTTGAAGTTGTATTATGCTCCTTTATAAAGGACAATGACCATTATGTTAAAGTGGGCATATACTTTTCCAACTCTGCTTCTTTGTAAGGATTCTCCTTTTCCACTTCTTTATAATAGCTTATGACAATATGGAAAAGTACTTTTTAATCTTTCTTTTCTTCTTTTCATATTTTTTTCAGCAGTAAATAGAGTATATTCTTCTAAATTCTTCTTCTTAGCTACAAGTTCTAGAAAGCTGATTTTTTTGTATTCTTTTTTTAATTTTCTAAGTATTAAGTTGCAATAGAGAATATCCCAGTCTCTCATTGACCAGCTAAACTACCTGGTAACCTGTTAACATATGACAGTTGAGAGAGAGCGTTCCTTTTAACATAATTCTGAAAAAAATTTTTTTTTACCTCTATCTTCATCTTTCTTGATTCAGCTGCTGGGCTCTTTTTGAAAAACTCATCCTGGGCTCATGGTTTAGTAAGCATACTTTCATCTTCTGTCCATAATTGGATAAGTTATATTTATTTCCTAATCATGGAACAATTCTCTTATCCATATTTTCATAGATATTAATCTCTCTGATTCTTTAAGTCTTATATGTAAATTATTTAACTATATATATATATATATATATTTTTTTTTTTTTTTGGCAAGACTCCATCGCTTGTCATATACAAACGAGCAACTGCTATTAGAGAAAAAAAATTGGATCAGACTTAACCAAGTAGAACTTGGAGGTAAACTTATACTAAACAGGTAATATGTCTAGGATCACCTCTTATATTAAGACAATATTTTTAAAAAAGGGCATAGAAACAGGTCCTAAACCCAAGACTTCCCAACTTTTGAGTCATTTAACTTTCTTTTACATCATATAGGCTTTTATTCTATTATTTCTTTTAATAGATTAACACAAATTCACACCTATTAATGCTCTGCTATATTTGACTATGGTGAGAATTATAAATATCATTTCATGAAAAAGTGAGAAGGGGTAGAAAGGATAACAATATTCAAAAAACTTTTTAAAAAAATATTTTAATAGATTTACGCATGGGTAATTTTACAATATTGACAACTGCCAAACCTTTTGTTCTAATTTTTCCCCTCCTTCCCCTCCCCCTCAGGTTGACCAATACATGTTAAATATGTTAGAGTATAAATTAAATACAATATATATATATATACATAATATATATGTACATATATATATGTGTATATACACACACATGTCCAAACAGTTGTTTTACTGTACAAAAAGAATCACACTTTGAAATAGTGCACAATTAGCCTGTGAAGAAAATCCAAAATGCAGGCAGACAAAATTAGAGGGATTGGGAGTTCTATGTAGTGGTTCATAATAATCTCCTAGAGTTCTTTTGCTTGGTGTAGCTTGTTCAGTTCATTACTGATCATTGGAACAGATTTAGTTCATCTCATTGTTGAAAATGGCCACATCTATCAGAATTGATTATCATATAGTATTGTTGTTGAAGTATACAACGACCTCCTGGTCCTACTCATTTCACTCAGCATCAGTTCATGTAAGTCTCTCCAGGCCTTTCTGAAATCATCCTGTTGGTCATTTCTTACAGAACAATAACATTCCATAATATTCATATATCACAATTTATTCAGCCAATCTTCAATTGATGAGCATCCACATAGTTTCCAGTTTCTGGCCACTAAAAAGAGGGCTGCCACAAACATTCTTGCACATACAGGTCCCTTTCCCTTCTCAAAAAATTTCTTAAAGAATTCATTTAAGTTTATTCTAAGAGATTTCAAAGCTAAAACCAGGAGGACAATAAGAAACTTAACATTGAAAAGATCTGTCAAGATATCCGTAGAAATTAGATTCTCTGATATTGATATTAGTCATAAATTTTGAGTTCTAATATCAGTATTCATGATGTATTTCATGAAATATTGCAAATGGAATTAAAGAAAACAAAAGTGGAAAGAGTAACTGAATCAGATCAAGTATACATGAAGCAAGATTGTACTTGAGGATATTAAGGATGATGCTTAAAATAGAAAAAAAGGGAAAAAAGTCACAGATTTTTTATTGCTTATTTTTTATTTTTTATTGCTACTATAAGAAAATAGTTCAAAATTATTAATACCTACTGACACATAAGAAGAACTTAAACAAGTATTAAGGAAATCCTTAATAAAAGTAAGTAAAAAAAAAAAAAAGCAAGTTAAATTACTTTGTTTTGTTACCTGAAGAAGGAAATGCTGACTCCTATGTCAGCAGAAGCTCCATAATTTTTGTGGAATAAGCCCTGCTAGTTTATTAAACTGAATAAGGAATAAAGCTTCCCTCCTCAGACGGGAGATTTTATCATTCTCTTCCTTTTTTTTGTTGATTTTTGCTTGGGAGAACTTTCCATCAACTGCCTCTTTTTACATTATTTAAATTAAATTTTTTTTTTGGCTTGCAACAAGATAGGTGACAACCTCTTAGAACTTTATAAAAAGGTATTGCTTTGTCACCATATATTTGGAAGAATGGAAGAAAAGAATATGAACTCTGTTCCTGCGTGAAGTGAAATGATGCCACATAGGAAATCTGTTCCAAAAAGCTGAAGGTTTTTGTCAAGCATTTTAGCCAAAATGGTTCAGAAGGAATCATTGCATGGGAAGATAAAACAAGGGGAGGAGAGACCCTAGTTTCATCTGTAATGCTCCTTCCCCTTACTCTTTCAGTAGAGGAGTACTTTTTGAGGTTCGATGATCTAGAGAATGTAGTACTTCTTATATTCCCATTGGTTTTCTGAGAGCTGGTATATCAACACAAATAACCTGTACAGATATTGTGTCCAGGATTGGAACAGAATGGAAAAAAGTAAATTAAATTATCTGTGGGGTATAATGCAATATTTTAAATGACTTTAATTTTCCAAAGCAAAAAATCAGCTTTTAAAGTCAGCAAGTCAATAAGCAATTATTAAGTACTTATTATGTGTCAGGCAAAATGCTAAATACTAGGGATATAAAGCAAAGCAAAAAATAGTTCCTGTACTTAAGTAGTTCATAGTTGGATTTGTGTGTGTGTTTGTTTTTAAGTTCTTAACACCAAGGTTCTTCTGGCCTTGCTATATGGCTACAAACAACTTAACACCATAATTTTCACTGAATGAAAATTCTTGGGGAGGTGGAGGTTTGTTTTTATGTATTTATTTATTTTTTTGATTTAGCAGGAGAAAGAATGCTACCAATCAGAACTTTCTCCAAGAAGATGACCATCTCTATAAGTAATGTGTCTCTGACAATTTTGGTAGGTAGCTGACAGTGAATAGAGTTCTGGGCTTGAAGACAGGAACATTTATCTTCCTTCCTGAGTTCAAATCTGGCCTTAGACATTTGCATCTGTGTGACTCTGGTCAAGTCGCACATAGTCCTATTTGTCTTAATTTCCTCATTTATAAAAATGAACTAGAGAAAGAAATAGTAAAACCACTTCATGACTAAACAACAACTCTGGCCGTTCTGATAGGAGTAGATTGTGTTTCTTCCACAATATTCGTGTAATGTCAAAGGATCAAGAAAAGAGTATATAATGTCTCGCACTTTTAGTTTGTCAAGGAAATGAGGGAAGATATGAACAAGAATCACATAGGAATGAGATGGATAAGTGGAACATAATCTGCAACTTATTCATGACATTATGGATCCAGCAAAATAAAAATTATTGGAATATATATTTGAAAGGAAAAACTGGTGGGGAGAAAGCATCCTGGCTACATTTTTTTTTTAATATAGTCTATCTCTGCTGTACATTTGTTGACATATTGTTTTATTAATTAGTGTTGCTTTTCCTGCATACAAATTAGTGTGTGAGTTTGGGCACTGATACTAATTAGTGTTCTATGCAGTATATCCCCTTCTTCTGTGAGAGAGTCTTTTGGGATTTGCTTTTATAGCTATTAAATTGTCTCATACATGGTATGTTCCCTTCTATGTGGGAGTAAAATTTGGGTCCTATTATTCCTTTCATTCTCTGGGACACTTTTTAAAATAGCAATAGGAGTGGAGAGAGACTAAGTTTCTTAGCTATAATTGCTTTCTGTTTCTCAATTCAATTTAATTCAACATTTAAAATTTTTTGTATTTATCAAATTTATTAATAGGTAAAACATTCTTTTTTTTTTTTAATTTTAAGCATTTAAAAAAGTTTTGAGCTTGAAATTCTATGCTTTCCTTTCTTTCTCCCTCCCTGAGAAGGTAAGCAATCAGATATGGTTTATACATATGTGATTATGTAACACATTACCATATTAGTCATTTTGTATAAGAAGAATTGAATAAAAGAAAAAGAAAGAAAGAAAGTGATACATAGCATGCTTCAGTCTATAATCAACCAATATTGGTTCTTTCTCTGGAGGTGCATAGTATGCTTTATCATTAGTTGTAAAGTGCTGACACTTTTAAAAGGTGTGCTTGAATCAGACAACCAAGCACTTAAGGATAATTATCTATTGGACAATACTCTATTAGCATATGCTTGGAAAATGGCCTTTCTCACTAGTCAGTGCTGGCTCAATCTTTTGGTGCATACAGATAATAGTAGGAGGGATTAGAGGGTGGAGTGAGACAAGCCAGGGTCACTTTGCAGGAGGACCAGGAGAAGGGAGGTTGGTGGAGAGCTTGTTGCAGTTTTGTCCATCTCCTTCACTTCTCCCCCTAAAGACTAAGAACATTTGCTTGTCCTGACTCTGGCTGATCCTAAGGTCTCTAGGGAGCTAGCCCAGAATTTACAATTAGTCCTTTGGAATTGTCTTGGATCATTGCATTGCTGAGACTAGCTAAGTAATTCATAGTTCTTCATTTAACAATATTGCTATTACTGTGTACAATGTTTTCCTGGTTCTGCTCACTTCACTTTGTATCAGTTCATATAAGTTTTTCCAGGTTTTCCTGAAATCATCCTGCTTGTTATTTCTTGTAGCACGATCATATACCATCGCTTATTTAGGCATTCCCCAATTGATGGGAATTTCTATGATATCCAATTCTCAGTCAACCCAAAAAGTTCTACTGTAAATATTCTCATACAAACAGGTCATTTACCCTTTTTTTGGGGTGTCTTTAAGATACCACCTAAAAGTAGTATTTCTGGATCAAAGGATATGCAAACTGTTATAGCTCTTTGAATGTAGTTCCAAATTGCTCCAGAATGGATCAGTTCACAATTCCACCAACAATGCATAAGTTTCCCAGTTTTCCCACATCCCCTTCAATGTCCAATATTTTCTATTTTTGTCATATTAGCCACTCTAATATGGAGGTGGCACCTTGGCATTGTTTTAATTTTCATTTCTCTGATCAGTTAATGAGTATTTTTTCTCTATATGCCTATAGATAGTTTTGATTTCTATATCTGAAAACTACCTGTCCATATCCTTTGATCATTTATCAATTGAAGAATGACTTGTATTTTTATAAGTCTGAAACAGTTGTCTATGTATTTGAGGACTAAGGCCCTTATTAGAAATACTTGTTGCAAAATTCTACATTCCTCAGTAGTTTTTTGCTTTGCTTATAATTTTGGTTGCCTTGGTTTTGCTTAAATAAAAACTTTTTATTTAATCAGAATTATTTATTTTAAATTTTATATTTCTCTCTGCATCTTTTTTTGCTTCTAAATTCTTTCCCTATCCATAAATCTGAAATATAAACTACTCTAAGCTCTCTTAATTTGGTTATGGTATCACCATTGATGGCTAAATCATATACCCATTTATACCTTATCTTGGTGTGGGTTGTGAGATGTTGATTTATATTTGGTTTCTGCTATATTATTTTCTAGTTTTTCCAGCAGTTTTTAATCGGATAATGGGTTTTTAATGCCAAAGACTTAGATCTTTGGATTTATCATATGCTAGATTAGTATGGTCATTTTCAATAATGTAATTTGTACCTAATCTATTCCATTATTCCACCACTCTATTTATTAGCCAGTGCTGGACTACTTTCATAATTACTACTTTATAATACAGTTTGAGAACTGGTATAGCTAGACCACTTTTTTTTTTTTTTTTTTTCCCCACTTAGTCCCTGTCATTGATTCTCTTGTTATCCTTAATAGTATTAAATTTTAAATGTTTGCTTAAATATTCATTATGGAAATTTTATCTATAATTTTCTTTCTTTGTTTTAGGTCTTCCTGATTTAGCACCATATTTGCTTTATAATAGGAATTTGGTAGAACTCCACATATTTTCCCAAATGGTTTATATGGTATAGGGATTAATTGTTCTTTAAAAGTTTGGAAGAATTCACTGCTCTTGGGAATTTTCTTGATGCCTTGTTTAATTTCTTTTTCTGAGACTGAGTTATTTAAGTATTTTGTTTCTCCTGGAAATTAATGTTTTTGTAGATATTCAAACATATCATTTAAATTCTCAATTTTGGGGGCATATAACTAAAATAGCTACTAATAACTGTCTTAATTTCCCCTTAATTGGTTGTGAATTCACCCTTTCATATCTGATACTAGTAAGTTGGTTTCTTCTTTTCTTTAAAAAAATCAAATTAGCCAGTGGCTTATCTATTTTATTGTTTGTTTTCATAAAGCCAGAATTAAAAAAAATTCTTTATTAATCCAATGATTTCTTACTTTAAAATTTACTTATTTCTCTTTTGTTCTTTAGGATTTCCAATTTGTCCTTTGATTCAAGAGTTAGTCTTTTTTTTTTTTTTTTGTTTGTTTTTTTTTTTTTGTTCCATTTCCAATTCATTGTGCTTTTTCTCTATTTTATCGATGTAAGCAATTAGATATGTAAATTTTTTCCTAAGTAGAGCTTTCACTATATCTCATAAATTTTGGCTTATGATCTCATTGTTGTTGTTTTTTTAATGAAATTATTGATTGCTTCTATGATTTGTTCTTTCAATCACTTAAGTTTTAGGATTATATTATTTAGTTTCCAATTAATTTTAATCTCTCTTTGCATTGTTTGTTATTAAATATATAATTTTCATTGCATTATCAGCTAAAACAAGATGAATTTACCATTTCTTCTTTTCTGCATTTTGTTAGGAGGTTTTATGTCTTTATTCATGGTCAATTTTTGTTTAGATACATTTACTGCTGAGAAAGGTGTATTTCTACTCTCATTCAATTTTTTCAAAGAGTTATATCTTTTCAGAATTGTATTGACTTCCTTAACTTTTTTGTTAAGTTTTGACTAGATTTATCTAGTTCTGAGAGAGGAAAGTTGAGATCCTCACTAGTATAGTTTTGTCTACTTCCTCCTGTAACTCATTCAACTTTTTCAAAAATTTAGATGCTATACTATTTGGCACATGTATGTTTAGTGCTGATAGGACTTCTTTTTCTATGGTGCCTTGATGCAAAATGCTCTTTATTTCTCTAAATTAGATCTAATTTTGTTTTTGCTTTTCCTGAGATCATGATTGCTACTCCTGTTTTCTTTGCTTCAACTGAAGCATAATAGATGCTGCCTCAGCTCCTTACTTTTATCCTGAATATATCCCTCTGCTTCAAATATGTTTCTGGTAAATAACATATTGTAGGATTCGGTTTTTTAATCCATTTTGCTATTCCTTACTGTTTAATTGGTGAGCTTGTCCCATTTACATTTATAGTTATGAAAACTAACATTTCCCTGCTTGCTATTTTTTTGCTTGTTTATTCTCTTTCTTACATTCCCACCATTTTCCTCATCACATGTTTTACTTCTGTTAACCACATTCCCTAATAAACTCTCCTTTCTGTATGACATTTCTCTCCCTCTTCCTTCTTTTACTTCCTTATAAGGGAAGATAGATTTCTATATCCAGTGATGTTATTTTGTCTTTGAATTTATTTTTTTTTATGAGAGTAAGTGTTTTGCCTATCTCCTCTTATTTTTTCCTTTATTATAATAACTGCTTCATACCTTTTTATGTACATAATTTACTCTATTCAATTCCTATTCCTATTCTTTTTCCAGAATAATGTTTTTTCTCACTATTTTATTTCATTTTACTTTAATTTTTCAGGTTGGGTAGATATCATCCCATTAAAGTCACTTCATATCCTGGTCTACATATACTTCTACTTGCTCTCATAATAATAAAGTTGTTTAGAGTTACAAATATTACCACATGGAATTAGAAACTGTTTAACCTTATTGAATTTCTCATATTTTCTCTTCCTTGATTTTTTCCCCCTATGTTTCTCATAAATTTTGTATTTGGAGGTCAACTTTTTTATTCAGCTCTGATCTTTTTATTAAAAATGTTTGAAAATCCTCTATTTTGGGGGCAGCTAGATGGCACACCAGTCAACTTAGTGGATAGAGCACCAGCCCTGAAGTCAGGAGGACCTGAGTTCAAATCTAATCTCAGACTTCCTAGCCATGTTACCTTGGGCAAGTCACTTAACCCCATTTACCTCAGGGGGAAAAAATCCTTTATTTTGTTAAATATACATTTTTCCCAAAAAAAGATTATATTCAGAATTTGTGGGTAGATGATTCTTGGTTGTAATCCTTTGGTATATGGTATATCATATTCCAATCCTCTTAGTTCTTTAATGTGGAAGCTGCCAAATCTATGTAATTCTGACTGTAGCTCCATGATATTTGAATTGTTTCTTTTTTGGCTGCTTACAGTACTTTTTCCTTGACCTGCAATCTCTGAAATTTGACTGTTATATTTTCATTTTGTGACTTCTTTCAGATGGTGATTGGTATATTGGTTCAATTTCTATTTTGGTTCTAAAATATCTAATATATCAGGGCAATTCCTTGATCATTTCTTGAAAGATGTCCAGGAATTTTAAAAAATAAAAAAAAAATGTAATTTATCTCTCCTGGATGTATTTTTTTATGTCAGTTGTTTTTCCAAAGAAAAATTTTACATTTTCTTTTTTTTTTTAACTTAAAAAATTTTTTTATTGTATCTTTATGACTCATAGAATCATGAGTTTTCACTCATTCAATTCTAATTTTTAAGGAATTATTTTTTTAAGTGAGCTTTTTTACTTTGACAATTCCATTTTTTACAGTTATTTTCCTTGGTAAATTTTTGTATATCTTTTGCCATGCTAGTAAGCCTTTTTTCATGATTCTCTTGCCTAATTCTCATTTCTTTACCCACTTTTTCTTCTCCTCTAAATTTGCTTTTAAAATAATTTTTAAACTCTGGAATTCTTTTTTGGAGCTAGACCAAATTAAATTTTTCTTTTAAGTTGCAAATGTAGCTAATTTGACACTATTGTCCTCTTCTAAGTTGTATGCCTTGATCTTCCTATCACCATAGTAACTTTTTATAATCAAGGTTTTTTTTTCTTTTTTTTTTTTTTTTTTTTTTTTTGTTGTTGTTGGTTTTTTTTTTTTTTTTTTTTTTTTTTTTTAGTTTTGTTATTGATATTCTTGTTGTTGCTCATCTTTCCCTTTGCCTTTTTGTGATGTGGTGTTTTTTCTGTACATTTGAACTCTCTGGTCTTATACTATCCAAAGCTTTTTTTTTTTTTTTTTTTAATTAATTTTTTATAATTATAACATTTTTTTGACAGTACATATGCATAGGTAATTTTTTTTTTTTTTTACAACATTATCCCTTGTACTCCCTTCTGTTCCGAATTTTTCCCCTCCTTCCCTCCACCCCCTCCCCTAGATGGCAGGCATTCCCATACATATTAAATATCTTATAGTATATCCTAGGTACAATATATATGTGCAGAACCAAATTTTTGTTGTTGTTGTTGCAAAGGAAGAATTATATTCGGAAGGTAAAAATAATCTGGGAAGAAAAAAATGCTCACAGTTTACACTCATTTCCCAGTGTTCCTTTTCTGGATGTAGCCGATTCTGTCCATCATTGATCAATTGAAATTGGATTAGCTCTTCTCTATGTTGAAGATATCCACTTCCATCAGAATACATCCTCCTACAGTATCATTGTTGAAGTGTATAATGATCTCCTAGTTCTGCTCGTTTCACTCAGCATTAGTTGATGTAAGTCTCTCCAAGCCTCTCTGTATTCCTCCTTCTTACAGAACAATAATATTCCATAACATTCATATACAATAATTTACCAAACCATTCTCCAATTGATAGACATCCATTCATCTTCCAGCTTCTAGCCACTATGAAAAGGGCTGCCACAAACATTTTGGCACATACAGGTCCCTTTCCCTTCTTTAGTAGTTCCTTGGGGTATAAGCCCAGTAGTAGTATGGCTGGGTCAAAGGGTATGCACATTTTGACAACTTTTTGGGCATAATTCCAGATTGCTCTCCAGAATGGTTGGATTCTTTCACAATTTCACCAACAATGCATCAGTGTCCCAGTTTTCCCACATCCCCTCCAACATTCATCGTTATTTGTTCCTGTCATCTTAGCCAATCTGACAGGTGTGTAATGGTATCTCAGAGTTGTCTTAATTTGCATCTCTGATCAATAGTGATTTGGAACACTCTTTCATATGAGTGGAAATAGTTTCAATTTCATCATCTGAAAATTGTCTGTTCATATCCTTTGACCATTTATCAATTGGAGAATGGCTTGATTTCTTATAAATTAAAGTCAATTCTCTGTATATTTTGGAGATGAGGCGTTATCAGAACCTTTAACTGTAAAAATATTTTCCCAATTTGTTACTTCCCTTCTAATCTTGTTTGCATTAGTTTTGTTTGTGCAGAAACTTTTTAATTTGGTGTAATCAAAATTTTCTATCTTGTGATCAATAATGGTCTCTAGTTCTCCTTTGGACACAAATTCCTTCCTCCTCCACAAGTCTGAGAAGTAAACTATCCTATGTTTCTCTAATTTATTTATGATTCATTCTTTATGCCCAAATCTGGGACCCATTTTGATCTTATCTTAGTATGTGGTGTTAAATGTGGGTAGTCCATGACTAGTTTCTGCCATTATCCCAAGCTTTTTGTTCTGGTCCTCTGGCTCTTTCACTGAACTTTAGGGATTAGCTGCTTGCTTTCTCTGGAGGGCAGTTTTTCCTTTTGACTTATATTGGGGAGGTCTCTCTGTTGACCTCCTCTAGGTGTGGGGTTTAGCTGCTGACCTGCTCCAGGGGTAGGACCTTTGTGCTGTGCTGCTTCTCTCCCAGCAGGCCCTGGAGGAGTAAATTTGTTGAGATGTCTGAAGAGTGGGACTATGCTTCTGGGTTGCTAAGGAAAGTCTCTTCAGGGGCAGGGTTTCACTGTTAGACAGTTCTGGGGCTGGTCAGCAAATGGATCAAAGCCTGACTGATAGTTGTGCTAGGATTGGAGTCATTGGAGGGGGACTTTTTTTGCACTATACAGAGTGATTATTTGCCTAAAGGGCTGTAGGTTTACAATAGTCAGGGGCCTTGTTGATAGATTGCTCCAGTTTTGGAACCTTGCTTCAGGCCTCCTGTTATAAGGCAGGCTACTGTTCCAATTGCTCTTGTATCTTGCTTCCCTCCCACCCAAATGAGACAGATCTTTTCTACAGTGAAGATAGGCTGCTCCCCTCCTCCTAGATCAATTTTGAGGTAGTTTTCTAGTTGAGGAGAATTTGAGAGCACATTTTCTTCCTCACTCTGATATTTTGTCACTGGAAGTATGACATTTTAATTGCTAGGGATACACATAAAAAAATGCCAAACAGGAGCTTATTTTTAATTGCAGGTGTAATATATTTATAAAATAAAGCAAAATAGACAAGAAATAGGTACTAGACTTGTGATTTCATTTGAATAATATACTGCCAGTGAGGAAACTGACATCAATGGATGTGCTAGCTCTGTAATTTATAATCTTAGAGAGTTGTTTAAAGCACTGAGTAGTGACTTGTCCAGGATTGCACAGTCAGTGTGGACCAGAGGTGGTACTTGAATGCTCCTCTTTTTGCTTTCAAGCTTTACTCCCAGCCACCAGTCAAGGAGAAAGATAAACAAAACAAAACAAAACAAAACAAAACAAAAAAACAAAAACAATTCAAGTACTGTAAAACATAGTCAGACATAAGATTTATCACTTTCTACAATACAGTATCAGTAGATCACAACCAAGTATCACCTACCCAGCAACACTGAGTAAGCCTTAAGGAGAAAAAATGGATATTCAATGAAAGAAGATGTTCAAGTATTCCTGAAGTCTAGAGCTGAATAGAAAATTTGACTTTCAAATATAAGATTCACAAGAAGCATAAAATGTAAACAGAAAAGGAATTCAATATTCCTATATGGGAAAATATTTGCAACTAATTGAAAACTTTCTCATTATTAGAGCAGTTAGAAGAAGTATAGAAACAGAGGGTATAAGTGTGAATTGAATATGATGGGATACTTATCTAAAAATAAAATTATGGAGTTAGAAAGAGGAATGCGCTAGGAGAAGGATAAAGGGAGACATAAAATAGGGTAAAACAATCTGATATAAAAGAAGCACAAAAGAGCTATTATAGAGGAAGGAGAAATGAGGGGAATCTGGGGGTTAGCATGTAAATCTTATTTTTATTGAAATTGGCTTAAGGAGAAAATGTCATACATACTCAAGTGGGCATAGAAATCTATTTTATCATAAGAATATGGAAGGGGAAGGAGAGAAAAGAAGAGAGAGGGAAGCTAATAAAAGAGAAGATGGATTGGAGGAAGTGAAATTGAATTGGAGGAGGTAAAAGTCAGAAGCAAAACATTTTTAGAATAAACTGAATGAAAGGAGACAATAGGATAAACAGGGAAGGAAATAGAACAGAAGGAAATACATAGACAGTAATTATAAATGTAAAAAAATGTAGATAAAGACCTCCTTTCTCAAGAATATAAAGAACTGAATTAAATTTATAGAAACCAGAGGCACACTTCAATTGTTAAGTGGTTAAAGAATATGAAAAAGCAGTTTTCATTTGAAGTAATCAAAGCTTTATATTGTCATATAAAAATGCTCTAAATTGCTATTGATAATAGAAATTCAAATTGAAGCAACTCTGGGGTACCTCTCCACACCTATCAGATTGACTACTATGACAGAAAAGGAAAATGATAAATGCTTATTTTTATTTTTATTTATTTGTCCATGTTTTCTTACAATTTATAATAGAAATGTTTCACAGGGCTTTCCTTATGTATAACCTATATAATATTGCTTATTTTCTCAATGGAGGATGGGAGAGAAGATTTGGTATTCAAATTAAAAAAAATTAATATTAAAATTTTTTTTACATGTAGTTGTGGAAAAAAATATTAAATTAAAATAAAAAAAGAGTCATTCTTTATCCATTAAGCCACATTTCTTCTGTTGTTAGAAAAAAATAAAACAAGCAAAAAACAAAATAATTTGAAGAAGGAGGAAGCAAATGGGATTAGGGAAAGCTTCACAAGGGAAGTGACATTGGAGTTCCTAGAGAAGGAAGTTTAGGATGATTCTATGAGGCAATGATAAGGAGGGAGGGAGTGCATTTCTCAGTTGGAAGACAGTCTTGGCATGGAGTAAGGTAAAATAATTGAATTCAGGGGAAAGCATGGATTTTATTCATCCAGGTGAGTAATGTAAACAAATCTAGAAAGGTAGGCTTCAGCCAAATTCTGAAAGATTTTAAATAACAGAATGAAGAATTTTTACTTTATCCTAGAAACAATTATTGCTGGTGTTCAGTTGTTCTCAGTAATATTTGGATCTTCCTGACTTCATTTGGAGTTTTCTTGGCAAAGATACTGGACTAGTTTGCCATTTCATTACCCATCTCATTTTACATATTAGGAAATTGAGGCAAAGAGATTATGTGACTTGTTCAAAGTCATTTAGCTAGTAGATTAGAACTCAGGTTTTCCTGATTCCAGACCTAGGGGTCTAACTAATGTGCCCTTAGAAACAGTAGGGAGACACTAATGACTTGAGAAATAAAGTGATAAGCTCAGAACTATGGAGATTATTTTATAGAAAAAGTTGTACATGTTTTTAGGAATAAACATAACGGATGTTTAGACTCTCCACAAATTCCTGGTACTTTTTGATTACAGTATAATACCAGCCTTAGGCCTTTGGTACCTAACAGCATGAAAGGTACTATGGGAGTGCAGAGTGAACTGGACAAGCATTTAGGGAGGGGGAGACTCTAATTCTGGCAAAGTGATTAGATAGCTTTATGAGCATATCTTGTCACTGAGTTTTAGTTTCTGTTATCTGCCAATTGATAACATTTTCATCCCTCAGGGTCCTTCCAGCTCTCATTTTATGGGTCTGTGATTTCCAATGCCACTTCCTAGATGACTAATCTACTTTCTTACTAGAGAGCTGGTCTATTTTCATTGAGATGAGATAGTGTGATAAGGCTTCTAGGGAGAGAGACATGTAAGTGGTTAATTTTATATATCAAATGGAACTTTTGAAGGCTTAATGTTTTTAGAAAACTTTTTACCAGGGATTTATCTATAATATAAATATATATGCTTACATATGTCCTTGTGTTTCTATTGTTAGTGGACAAAGTTTTGCTGGTCCTTTTTTATATACTGGTCTAGTAAATAGCTGCCTTCTAGATAGACTTATCCACAGTCTAATTAATCCTTATCTCATCAATTTTTTTCTTATCATACTTCTTTCTGTGTTCTTTAGGTTGTAACCACCAACTTTTTAAACTGTAGTTCAGAACCCCATTTGAGGTCTTGTAACTGAACCTGTGGGTCATGAAATTATGATATCTTACCAGTAAATGTTTGATTTGTATACTTATCTTACATACCTATACACTAAGGTCACATAAAAATTTCTCAGGTGAAAAGGGGTTGCAAGTGGAAAAAGTTTAAGAAGTCCTTCTCTAGTCTAACAGAACCCTTTTTTCTCTTCCTTATTCTTTTTGACTTCCTTCCTCTGGACCTCTAATTATGACATTCCTCATACATGGGGTGTCTTATTTTGCCTGTTTTCTATTTCAAATTCTGATTTTTCTCCCTATGGCAATTGGGGTTAAGTGACTCACCCAGGGTCACAGAGCTAGAAAGTATTATGTGTCTGAGATCAAATTTGAACTCAGGTCCTCCTGTCTTCAGGCTGGTACTCTATACATTGGGCCACCTAGCTGCCCCTAAGTTCTGATTTTTTAAAAAGACCATCTCAAAATTCAAGTACTTCATGAAATTTGATTCTTCCATTTGATTCCCTCTGGTGGTGATGATTTTATCCCATTAAATACATTTATCACTTTATTTTGCATTGTCCCATAGCTTCAATTATATTTTATTTTCTATTATGAAGTAACAGAAGAGGCAGAGAGTTGTTTTCAAAATCAGGAATATCTGGGTTCAAAATTCCTTCACATCTGACATACTGGTTATTTGTGTCTTTTTTTTTTTTTTTTTTGTTAATGAAACAATCCGGGTTAAATGGCTTGTGTAGGATCATAGCTAGAAAATGTTAAATGTCTGTGGCTGGATTTGAACTCAGCTCCTCCTGACCTCAGGGATGGAACTCTATCCACTGGGCCATCTAGCTGCCCCCAGTTATGTGTTTTGTCAGTGTTAAGACAAATCTCTGAGTCTTTGAAGTTATGAAGAAGACACCAATCTACTTTATGAAGAGGAAGTCCTTCCCTTCTATATACTAATTGAATCATTAAATAAATAGCTATAATTTTCTATAATATAGCACATTGAAATGCTACCTATAGGTAACAAAAACTTATTACTCACAAACCACCATTTTCCCTCAATAACTTGAACAGTAAGAGTCACAAATGGCATCACAATAATAGAAAGAAGTATTATGTAGAATAGAAAAGCAAAATTAATCACAAGAAAATTAAAATGAAAAACACTTCACTATCTCTTTTCCTCCCCATTCTCACTCCCACACATTCACACACAAAGAAACTAAACTAACTCCTTCCAGTTTCTGGGGATAAAAAGTTACTAGTCTAGTCTTTTTTTCCCCTGTACTTTTAAATCAGTATGGCATTCAATCTAGAGGGGCATCAAGAAGTATTTTAATGACTTGCTCATTAGATGAGCACTGCATACTTTGTATGGATGTATGAAATGCTATAATTTAGAGTGAGGTTGGTGAGTTCTCAACTAGTCAAGTTTTTTTTTTTTTTTTTTTTTTTAATGGAAGAGAATAAAACTTCAAAGAATCATGAAAGTACTGCTACCTCATAGTCAGATAATCTAACATCAGCATGGGTAAGGGTTGGGAAATCTTTAATTTTTATGATAACTAATGGTGGGAATACATGGCTAGGAATACATGGGCTCTAGCTTGGAAGCCATTTCTTCTCTTCCTTTCTTCTGGTTCATAGCTAATTGGCTCTCTAAAAATCCTTTTGTCTCATCTGATGGATTTTCCTGGGTAACATAATAACCAACTGACTTCCCATATCTAATAATTAATAATAAATTATTTAGATGATATATTTTTGTATTTGTCCCTTTTTCTCTATTATAACTCTAAAGCTTCATGAAGGGAAAATCTCACCTTTTCCAGGAAAATATGTCCATTCTTCTTTAATCTTGGTAATTTCCTTGAGATTACTCCCAACTTATCTTTATAAATTTATTTATTTGAACATATTTGTTTGCATATTATTTTACCACATACTCTTTAATGGGCAAGGAGTATATATATACATACATACATGCATATATCTAAAGTTTTTGTCCTTTTTTTCTAACTTCCATTGCTTAACACATTGCCTGAAACATAGTAAGTGCTTAATAAATGTTAAATGACTGACTGACTAGAAAAATAATCTAAGCTTTGCATGATCCAGATGTCCAGTTTAACTTTGAGCAATATTTCCTGATCTCATCAATAGGAAATATGAAGGAATAAATACAGAGCAACCCTTCTGAATCTGGTACATTCTAAAGATAATCAGGAATTTGGCCTACTAGAATGGAAGTTTTGTTAACAGTGGGCAATAAGAGGCAGGGCCTTTAAAGCCAGAGAGGCTATTACTAGCCAATGGGGAGGCTCAGTGATTTTTGCCTAGCATTGTTGTTTAGGTGAATTTAAACACTACTATTCCCTCTTCCAATATTCCTCTATTGCTCAAAGGTGATCATATAGTAAATTATGCAAAATTTGCCAGAATTCTGTAAGAATGATTTGAAAGTGCTTGGGCATCAGTAATGTGGTGGGAAATTTTCACATACTTTTCATTAGTGTCCTCCATGGCCAAAAATATTAAGTAGTTATATTGTTTCTATATTTTCTTTTTCTTTTAAAAATATTTATTTTAATACACACATTGCTTTATGAATCATGTTGGGAAAGAAAAATCAGAGCAAAAGGGAAAAACCAGGGAGGAAAAAAAACAACAACAGAAAAAAGAAGTGAACATAGCATGTGTTGATTTATATTTAATCCCCATAGTTCTTTTTTTGGATGCAGATGGTGTTTTCTTTCAAAGTTTATTGGGATTGCCTTGCATCACTGATCTACTGAGAAGAACCAGATCTTTCATAGTTGATCATCAAACATTATTGTTGTTATTGTGTACAATGTATTCCTGGTTCTTCTTGTCTGCATTTTCTTTTAGAGGCAATTGGATCACAGAGACAGTAAATGTCTGAGAAGAGATTTGAACTTGGATCCTAATGTCTCCAGAGCCAGTATTCTATCCATTGTGCCACCTAGCTGTCCTTTATATTGTCTTCTAATCAATGAACTAGACAGTCTATTACTAGAAAATCAAATTTTCCTTGGTTTGAATGTTGAGAGGAAAGTTTATTCAAAATTGTTTCTCTGTAGAGAATGGACTCTTTCTGAAATCTTTTTTTTTTTTTTTTTTTTTTTTTTTTAAGAGCAAACAAATGTTTGATAACATTGACAATTCATGGTATTTTTAAAAGTCAGAACACTTCTCCTTATCCCTGAGCTTTAGTAATGAGCTTTGTACTTTGGCAGTGTCAGAAGCCTGATGGCTTTGCTCTGATTGCCAACATAATAGATGTGTTATTTTCCTGAATACTCTGCAAGTGGGTCTAAAATAACCTAATTAGCATTGAGGTTAATTAATAGAGGAGAAAAAATATCTCCTGAATGAAAGCCAGATTCACTCATACTGTCATGTACTGAAGACTGAAAACCAAACAAGACAAATAGACAATGGATTAATATGGTTTTTAACATGAAATAAAATGGGCTATGTTCATGTTATTATTGAGAAGTCAGATATTTACACTGTTGTCATGAATTTCAGAAGAATGAGCTGAACTTGGGTTTAAACTTTATTAGTAAGATTGTATGACAAACTTCCTGTTTTTTTCTGATTAAGTTATTAACCATTGGTAAAACAATTTTTGAAAGCTGATAGGAATACCATATTCCTTTCCACTTGTTGACATTAAAAAGAAAAGTACAAGAAAAGGCAATTTTAGCAATATCTATAGCCAAAACTAGTACTTATTATGTTAAGTTTTTTATGTGCAAGCAATTTTAATGAACACCAAATATTTTTATTTTTAGAAAAAAAGATCACATATAGTTTATAAATCAAGAGTAGAAATTTGTTTTGCTCCCCCACCCCAGATGTCTTTGACTGTGTTCACAGATGAAAAGGCATTTAAATGATGAATACTGAAGTACATGTCTTTGACTAGATTGAAACACTGGCTCTATTCTTTAAGGAATTTAAGTTTTAAGCCTGGAATATAGTTATAAACAGTCTAGACTCAGAGTGATTCTTATGAGGGAGTGATTAAGGTTATTTCTTTCTTTCCTTTCCCTTTCTTTTTTCCTTCTCTCTTTCTCTTCTTCCCTACCTAGTAATAGAGATACTTGAACAGGAAGGAGAGTTTCTTAGTTCAAGAAAGTCTAGGTAAGAACATTAGATTCACATCTTAGAGAAAAATAGTAGTGATTACAGAAGACTTCTTGAGCATAACCCTTGGTAGTAGAGAAGAAAATTAGCTTTGGTGATGAAGAAATAAGCAATAGTGAGGAACAGATCCTGCCTTCCCAGTTGAGCAATCTGACCAACAATAATATTACACTTAGGGAAAATTTTGTGAGGACTCTACTAAATACAAATATCTTTATGCTCAATAATCTTTTTTTGATAATAGCTTCTTATTTTCAAAATACATGCAAAGATAATTTTCATCATTCACCCTTGTAAAATCTTGTGTTCCAGATTTATTTCTCTCCCTTCCCCCTTCCCCTTCCCTAGACAGCAAGTAAACCAATATAGGTTAACATGTGCAATTATTCTAAACATATTTCCACATTTATCCTATATGCTCAATAATATTAGAATTACTACTGAGTAGCTTTGACTAGATGTGTTATGTGTCCTCTATCTTTTTTTTTTTTTTAACTACATTGGGATTCACTAAGTTTGTGCCCATTTTCTGTGGATACTCTGAATTTACAGGAAGCATATGTGCCCCAGATTTTTAGTTGGGAAGTAATATTTTATAGTCATTAAAAAAAACAACAACACTATGCTGTCTTAGTAAGTGCCTTTGTCAACAACAACTTGTCTATTGTCTGCTTACTGAAAAGCATATAGGATGGGGTTTATGAGTTATAGCTTTATGAGGCAGGGAGGCAGATCTGAGAATGGGGCTAGATAGTAATTTTGGGGAAAAAAGAACAGACAAATGAATTTGCTTCTTTTGTGTAAATTAATGGAGAAATTATTTAAGATACTTTCACCTTCTAATCTAAAAAAAATTGTATAATTCTGTGGATTTATCTGCTATTTATGGTTCTTATTCCAGGCTAACAGGGGTGTGTGTGTGTGTGTGTGTGTCTGTGTCTGTGTACATATGTATGTTATGATTCCTTATGTAAAATATATATCCATTGAATATTTTTGTAAACTCTATGTACAAGATGGCTATAGAAAAAATAAGAATAAAAACACATTCCCAAATTTCAAAGAGTGGTCCTAAATTCAAGTTTTATATAGACTAATTGAATCTAAATTGAGAAATTAAGCAGGATAGAATGGAAATGTATACAATACATCCTTATAAATGTTTAAAGTGTTTGACAAGTATAGTAAAAAGAGAATATGTACTAAGGCAGAAAACAGGAAATACAAAGATTTCAGAAAAAATTGTTCTGTATAGTAGGCAATTATATTTTTATATTATATTAGGGAATATAGCATTAAAATTTCCAACTGTGTATCTGTTCCAAAAGCATAATAGGGATGAGTAGGAGTAAAGCTGGGAAGAGTTGGCAAAAAGACATTAAGAGCTACAAATATATAAACTTTGGAATTGCCCATTTTTCTAGGTAAAACTTTTTGTGAAGTTGAATGCGCTGCTTATTGAAATAAAGTTATGGCCTGCTTAGCAATCTTGTAGATACAACCAACTTTAAAACTAAGCTTATAATAGCACAGGATTGGTTGTTGCCGGATACTCCTTTTTCACATGATGTCATGGAAATTAGAACTATGATATGTGCAATGATAGTTCCTGGGGTGGAGGAAACTGGGGACTTTGTGTCAAAAGTCAGCAGCTATTTTTGATTGCAGCTTTAAGAAAAGTTGTATTGCATTGTTCTTGACATGAGTGTTTGCAGATGTAAGAACTCCTGGTGTGATAATTCTATCCACCTGTGAAAAATTTCAACTCCTCTGTCTTAAGGTCTTAAGTGTTTTTTGGGGTACTGAGGAATTCAGAACTTGATTTTAAGTCTGTCTGATTTCAAAGCCAGTCTTCTATTTGCCTACAGAGTATTCATTCAGGAAAATTTTAAATACTTTTATAATTATATTTCAATATAGTTGGTTTTGTTTGAAATCCTAAATATTTTATTATATTTTTAAAAAATCATTATTTTGAGAAGTTTCATCATACTACCATAATTGTCAGTATTACTTATTCTGAGGTTATTTAAACCTCTTAAAAAAGCAATTGGAAAACTCAAACAATGATTTGTTGTATTTTTAGTCATGCCTGATCTAGAACTTGGGCAAGTGATTCATTATATCTGTGTCTGTAAAAATCACTATTCCTATTCCTCTGACTAAAGAGTCTTTAGTCACCCAATCTTCTGGGATCAAACAAAAGCATGGTATATAGCTCATCATTCTAGATAGTGATAGTTCTATCAGCATTATGGTAGTATTTTCCTGTTGTGTGTCATGTAAGGTGAAGAAATGGTTTTAAAGTAATTAAAGTGGAGGCATGGGGAGGGTTTCTGCTATAAGGCGGATAATGAGAGGTGACCTATTTTTGCATACTCAGTTAATCTTGACACGCACAATTACCAAAAGAAATCATGAGACAGTAAAGAGTGATGGAAAAGGGAAGAAATCTATTTCCTGTTCAATTACAAGCAAATCACTGAAATTCCATGAATTCATATGAATCACATAAATTCCATGAAAGCTAGAATGTTCTTAAGTAGTTAGGCAAAAACATGATATTTGAGAGGCAATACATGCTAGCTGCAGGTAGAATAGCAAGAAGCTAAATTTCTTTGTCATGTGCACATTATGCCCCCAATCTTTTTTTTTTAACATTAGATTTTTCTATTAAAAAGAAATTCTCTTGGAGGCAGAGACTAAGTAGAGGCAGTGAATTGCCTTACCTCTCCTTCTAACCCTATCAAATGCCCTTAAATAATGATTCTAAAAAATTTCTAGAGTGATAAAACTCACAAGAAAATGGAATGAAATAGTTTTGCTGCCCAAGACAACTTAGAAGGTTGGTGGGATCAGAATATGTGCCAGCCTAGTTTCCCTGCCACAGCAGTCTAAGAGTAGGTCTTGGGGTAACTGAATCAGTGGCAACACTGGTTTTTCCAAACCTCTCAGCTCACAGACAACTTAGAAGACTAGCAGGAAAGGTCTGTCACACTTTGATGGGAATGGAGCACCCTCCAGAACAGGCCAGGCCATCACAACCCCAGCCAACTAAGAGCAGACCTGGGAGTCACCTGGGAGTGGCTACTTCCTGAGCTCTCAGTCCACAAAAAATAAGGAGGTCAAGAAATTGGTCAGAAGGAGATTACAAGAGACACTTTGCTAGTACTGAGGCAGATCTCTGTGGTTTTGCCCATACTTGGATCTGGGTTGCAGTCCTGGGTGGCAATCTCAGAGTGAGAAGGATCACTAGCACTCTAGAATTAGTGGCTACAGTGGGACAGGAACTCTCCTCTTGGTTTCAGGAGTAAAAGAGTGCTTGTGGTTTCTCACAGAGAAGAACATAGGCCAAGAGAGTAGTAAATACCTCCCCTTAGTTCTGCTACCTCAGAATAACTGAAAACTTACAGGTTCCTAGAGCTATCTCTAAAAACAGCTACACTAAACCCTGAAGCTTGGGACAGTGCACCTTCCATCCTGGAAACAAAGACCTACTTTAACAAAAACTTAAAAGTCAAGTAATAGACTGAAAAAAATGAGCAAACAACAGAAAAAATATTCTGACTGTTGAAAGTTACTATGGTGACAAGGAAGATCAAAGCATACACATAGAAGATAAAGTCAAAGTGGCTACATCAAGAATCTTCAAAAAATATGAATTTGTCTCACCTGATATAAGAGCTCAAAAAGGATTTTGAAAATCAAGTAAGAGAAGAAAAATGAGAGTGATACAAGACAATCAGGAAAAAAGAGTCAACAGCTTGATACTGAAGAAAATAACACCTTAAAAACATATTAGGGGGCAGATAGGTGGGGCAATGGATAGAGCACCAACCCTGAAGTCAGGAGGGCCCGAGTTCAAATCTGATCTCAGACACAACACTTTCTAGCTGTGTTTCCCTGCACAAGTCAATTAACCCCAATTGCCTCAGCAAAAAATCAACACAAACCAAAACAAACAAATAAACAAACAAAAACAAAAACCCAAAATTAAAAAACAAAACAAAACAGATTAAGCCAAATGGGAAAGGAGGTTAAAAAACAATGAGGAGAAGAATGCCTTAAAAAGCAGAATTAGCTAATGAAAAGAAAGGTATAAACATTAATTGAAGGAAAAAATAATTCATAAAAAGCTATATTTGGCCACATGGAAAAGGAGCTACTAAAGTTTACTGCAGAAAATAATTCTTTTAAAATTAGAATTGAGCAAATAGAAGGTAATGACTTCATGAGAAATCAAGAAACAAAAAAAGAAAACCAAAAGAATGGAAAAAAATAGAAATAATATGAAATATCTCACTGGAAAAACAACTGATCTGGAAAATAAATCCAGAAGAGATAATTTAAAAATTATTGAACTACCCAAAAGCTATGATGAAAATAGTCTAGATAATCCTCTTTCAAGAAATTACTAAGAAAACTTCTCTCATATTCTAGAACCAGAATATAAAATATAAATAAAAAGAATTCACCAATCACTTCTTGATAGGGATCCCTAAATACAATTTCTAAGAATATATTTCCATGTCAAGGAGAAATATTGCGAACAGCCAAAAAGAAATCTAGTATGGTGAAGCCACAGTGAGGATAACACAAGATTTATCACCTTTTACATAAAAAGATCAAAAGGCTGAGAATATGGTATTCCAGAGGAGAAAGAAGCTAGGATTACAACTAAGAATCATCTAATTAGCACAACTGAGCATAATCTTTCTAGGGGAAAATTGATATTCAATGAAATAGAGCATTTTCAAGCATTCTTGATGAAAAGACCAGAACTGAATAGAAAATTTGACTTCCTAGTGCAAGACTCAAAAACCATAAAAGATAAGGGACAAGGGGAAATCATAAGCTATTTAATTAAACTGTTTACATATGTACATGAGAAAATAATACTTGTAATTAGTAAGAATTTCTTTCTTATTATTAGGCCAGTTAGAAGGAATGTGTATGTATATATATATACATATATATATATATATATACATACATATATATATGTGTATATATATATGTATGTATATATATATATATACACAGAGGGACAGGTATGAGTTAAATATAAAGGGATTGTTAAAACTAATTTTTTTATTAAAATATAAAACATATAAAAAATAAAATTAAGGGGTGAGAGAGTAATGAACTGGAAGAAAGGGGGATAGCACAGGGCAAATTATCTCATATTAAAACAATAAGAGAAAGCTTTAACAATGGAGGGAAAGGAGGAAAGTAAAGAGGAGTTGAGTGGATGTTACTCTCATCAGAATTGGCTCAAAGAAAGGATAGCACACATACGCTTAAGTGGATCATTATAAAACATTAGAAGAAAGTAGTAATTAGTGGTTACATTCCTAATTAAGAACTTGACATCAAATAAACTATCAGCTATAGCTAACAATGTGTCATAAAAGCAAATATTTGTTAAACAAATTTTTTATAATAAGTAACAAGTAAAATTATACTTTGAGCTCATAAAACATACATAAGTACTCTTTTGTAATATCAATTCTAAGATGG
Organism: Sminthopsis crassicaudata; assembly: GCF_048593235.1. Classification (NCBI taxonomy): domain Eukaryota; kingdom Metazoa; phylum Chordata; class Mammalia; order Dasyuromorphia; family Dasyuridae; genus Sminthopsis; species Sminthopsis crassicaudata. The sequence goes on from NC_133617.1 coordinate 504,436,368, forward strand.
CTCACTATGATGCATAGTGTGTACCTGGTGCATGTAAAAATATAAATGACTACAATCATAAATTTGACTTAAAGCTAATTTGTTTATCAAGATATACAATAATTACAAACTTAATTAGCAATAATGTCTGCTTTCTTAGAATTCTGTAGGGTTTGAATTGATTTGAATTGCTTGAGTTTATAAAAAGTGGAACTTGAATTGATATCTTTTTTTTCTATTGAATAATTTCCTTAACAGGTAGAAGTATTAAGAATTAATGATTCAAAGTTAATTGGGAAAAGATGTAATTTTTGTTATTGCCTTTCTTTTGAGCTAGGCAAGCTAAATTTCCTTGCCAGTGTTTGAAGTTATCTTGATGTATTGAGATCTCTTCTATTGCCATTAGTTTGAACCCCTACTAGTTATATTTCCCTCATTAATGACTAGTATCAGTTGCTTAACATCAATTACCGTTTTCAAAGACATATTTACTTCTAAAATATGAGAAAAATGTATAAATTTTTCCCCAGTACTTGAAAAATGTAATCTTCTTAGCCCCGTACCTACTTAGTGTCTGAGGGTATGGATATGGGAAGGAGGTGGGATTAGGTTCATACACATATCACTGGTCCCCACAAGTTTATGTTGGTAGGCAACTTTTCTGCTGGATGAATCATTTCATATTTTGGGGTTATAAGTCTGGAAAGTCAATAATGAAAATTGCTGTTGCTCTTCAGGGCATGGATGCTTTGATCTCTATTACATTCAGCCTGGAATTTCAAGTCTGAGGAACAGAAATACCCTGATGTATCCTCATGACAGTCTTTAGATTTCACTTTGTTGTGAGATGCTATTCCTTTCAACATAAGACATGGGAAGAGTCACTAAGCCAGTGGTCCTCAAACTTTTTAAATAGGGGGCCAGTTCACTATCTCTCAGACTGTTGGAGGGCTGGACTATAGTAAAAACAAAAACTATGAACAAATTCCTATGCACGCTGCATATATCTTATTTTGAAGTGAAAAAACAAAATGGGAACAAATACAATATTTAAAATGAAGTAAAGTTAAATCAACAAACTTACCAGTATTTCAATGGGAACTATGGGCCTGCTTTTGGTTAATGAGATGGTCAATGTCTGGTTCCACATTTGTCACTGCTAGTCATAACAAGTGTGCATCCGTTAGTCTTGATCTGGTTGGAGATTTCAAATGTTTCATTCTAGAAAAAGTCTATTCACAGACATAAGTGCTGCCAAAGATGGTTGCCATTTTGAGTGCATGGTTACTGAAATGAGAATAGGTCTCAGAGGTGAGAGATGCATAGAAATATTTTGAAGGCTGCTTGACTTGAATGCCTCCTTCAGAAAGTCACAATTCTGTAATTCAGCCAGTTCCATTTGGTAAATTGTATCCACATTTTCAATGTCAATAGAAAATGGGTTACAGAAAAACTATGTCCTGTTCATGGAGATGAAGCTCTTTAAATCTAAGTTGGAACTCCTTTTGCAATTTTTCCAATGAATCTACACATGTTTTTTTTTTTTTTTTTTTTTTTTTTGGAATGCAATCAGCGGTTTTTTCTGCTAACAGATTTTGAGTTGTGGGGAGATGGCCGAAGTTTTCCTCCTTCACTTGTTTGAGGAGGCCTAATTTTACTTCAAATGCTTTGACATGTGGTTGCATATCACAGATGAGCTCCCCTTTCCTTGAAGTTGCATATTGAAATTGTTGAGTAGCTCTGTTACATTTGTCAGAAAGGCAAGGTGCCATTTCCATTCTGCATCATTGAGCTCTGGCACTTCTTTTGTTTTTTGAAAGCAGAAGTTGTAATCTGTGGAAGTAAGTCATAGAAATGTTTCAAAACTCTCCCTCGACTCAGCCAATGGATTTCTGTGTGATATAGAACATCTTCATACTCAACATTTAGCTCAGACAGAAATTCCTGAAATTGTCTGTGATTTATTGCATTAGCTCTAATGAAGTTAACACAAGATACCACAATTTTCATAACAGAGTCCCACTTCAGTGATTTACTACACAGCACTTGTTGGTGGATGAAGCAGTGTATGGCTATTGGATGAGAATGGTTATGTTTGTCCATCTTTTGATTAATGCAAGCAGTTACTCCTTTCTTGGACCCCACCATGCTAGGGGCACCATCAGTTGTCACACTGGCTAGTTTAGCCCAGTCCAGCTCCGAACCATTCATAGTTTGGCAAACTTTTTCATAGATATCCTCTCCTGTAGTTGTTCCTTTGATGCTTTGCAGTGCAACAAGCTCTTCTATGATTTCAAAATAATCATTCATCCCATGAATAAAAATTAGAAGTTGGGCAGAATCACGAACATCATTGTTCTTTTTCGAGTGCCAAGGAGTTTGTGGAGTTTTGCAAATGCTGATGCAGGTTGTCTCCCATTTCTTCAATCCTCCATGTAATTGTAGGTCCTGAAAGACTCACTGTACTAAATAAATCGGCCTTCTCTGGACACATCTCTTTGGCAACAGAAAGAAGGCATTCTTTAACAAATTCTCCCTCCACGAATGGTCTGCCAGTGCGTGCTATTAGCTTGGCAACTTGAGAGCTTGCTCGCAGTGATGAAATATTTAGCTGCTTCTGCTTCACAAAAATATTTTTGCTGAGTTGTCAATGTATTTTTCAGTTTTAATATTTTATCTTTTCTCACTTCTCCAACCAAACAATCATATTTATCTTTATGTTGAGTTTCATAGTGTCGAGGCAAATTATATTCTTTAAACACGGACACTATATTCTGGCATATCAGACATACAGCTCTTTTCTTGTACTGCATGAAAAAGTAATCATAAGTCCACTGTTCTTTGAATATCCTACACTCCAAGTCAATTTTTCTTTTTCTTGACATCATTATTTCTAAGGGATTCCAAATTGCTATTAGTAAAATACCACTATATACAGTGCTACAAAAACAATATACCAGCAATAACTTTACCCACACAGAGACATACAGACTGCAATGCCCAACTTCCTCCAAGCTGCCTCTGTGATGTGATGTCTCCGTTTCCCTCACTCTCTCTCCCGCTTCAGCCCTTTACTGCACACAAGTCACCGTTCAGGCGGCCCTCCCAAATGCCCTGGGATTCTGAATCCTGGGATCAATTCTTGTGATCCAGCGCTGCATGATCGTATGTGCTGCACTCATAATTTATCATAATCTCAGGCAAGACTATGCACATATGTATATAACTGCATGATATATTGTATGTGCAGAATGAGCTTCAGTGGCAAATCGTACATTGGGGCTTCTGGGGGAGGTCATCATGTGAAGCTGCACAAGTGTATGGGGACCTTAAGAATCTGGAAGGGGATGAAGCAGTACACCAGCTCTGTACTCCCTCATACTCAGGGTAAGTGGGGGAGGGCACTAAAGTCAGACCCCCAGTGATTATAAGGTGATGACATATGTTAACAATATGCCATCTCTTTATGAAACTACAGAACATACACACAATGATAAAGCTGATGACCACAACAGCCAGACATGAGGTCACTATGGATACAGGGCCACCGCCTGGTACCAGCAGCCTCACTCTGGGCGACAACAGCAGTCAGTACCACAACATGAGCTGGAGAGGAAGCTGTTACATTGTCATTACAGCATAATGACAATGATAGAGTCAAGCTGGGACTTGTACTAACTGTTACTATACCCGCACACCAGACATGGCCCATATATTCCCCCGGCAGTGGCTGTGACATGCGCAGCATGCACTGTACATCCCTCCCTCCTGTCTGTTGTGGTGGTTTCTGTTACTTTACAAGGCCTCTGGCCGTCAGTTCTCTGTCTTCTGCATCTCTCTCTCTCTTCCCCACACCATACACCTGGCCTGGAAACTCATCTCACCTAGGGATCGCCTCACACTCTGTCTCTGCTGCCTCAGCCCAGTGTCAGAAGTGTGCGTTGGTAATGCGAGTTTAGGTTGAACATCACTTCCCGTCTGATTTTGCCATAACCTGGTGGGCCACATAAAGGTCCTCAGTGGGCCACATCTGGCCCAGGCCATAGTTTGAAGACCCCTGCACTAAGCTCTCTAATATGCAAAAGAAATAAAGAGAAAATACCTTAAGCTGATAAACCTTTTTTGAAAGCTTCCAAAGTCAATGAGTAACTTTTCATTTACCTTATGGCATCAGATATGGATTGTTGATACATGTTCCACATTCTCTCTTATTTATTTTTTTTTTCATTAGGGTTTGATTCTTTATGACTCCTTTTTGGAGTAGTTTGCCATTTTCTTCTCCCATTCATTAAATACTTAACATATAAATTACCAAGGAGCGTACTTCTCACAGGGTTGTTGCCCCTGAAAATGAACTTGGTGAAACCAGTCATGTAGGATCTGAGATGTGATTTGAGTATATCTCCCAGAAGTATTATGAGAAGGATTTATGCTTTTGTTTTTTGAAATATCTTTGAAACAAATATCACTATGTCAAAGAAATCCAGCATTAAATTGTTAAGTGGAACTAGAATGTTAGACACTGCCCCTAACAAATAGGTAAAACACAACTATTAAGCCAAGTGGTATGACAAGAAAAAAAAAGATTTCCTAAAACTTAAGAAGTCAAGAGGGAAAGAATATAACTTGCCTGGACCCTGGGAATGTGAGCCTAGAGAACATATGCCACAGTGGTATTTAGTGCAGTACCATAAGGATTTATGCTTAGTTCTGTGCTTTTTAAGTCCTTTTATTACTTACACTCATATAAGACAACATCCTTACCTCCAAATTTTTGGGTGACATAAAAGTGAAAGAGATAGCTAACCTACTGAATGCTGTTTAGAATATAAAAAGATCTTGACAGTCCGGAATATTGGACTGAACCTAAGAAAATGAATTTCATAGGAAAAATGAAGTTTTTTGGGTTCAAATATCATCTTCACAGATATGGGATATGAGAGGTATAGCTACATAGCAGCTTGTCTGAAAAAATTGTCAGTTCCATTGGACTGAAAGTTCAGTATAATTAAAAAAATACCCTTTAGAAGTCAAGAAAGTTAATTTCATCTCAGGCTAAGAGAATCCTAGTATCTAGGATTAGGGAAGTGCCAATCCTATTAAATTTTGTTCCAATCAAACCACTGAGTACTGTGTCCAGTTCTGAGTGTCACATTTAATACTCTGAATAATACCTAGAAGAAAGCAACAGGATAGTGAGGAGACTCAGCATAGAAACATTCCATCTTCCCAAATGGAGAGACACAAACTGGAGAAGACTTGGATGGGGGGCATGTATTGTTTTCTTTGAATATTTCCTTTTAAAAATATCTTTTGTGTCTACTTATATTTATAATATTCTCATGATATTCACGTATAGCTAGATCTGTAAAATGCATTCCGTAAAAATGGCCATATCTATAGAGGAGATCAAGGAAAATGGGAAAGATTTCCATGTAATTATTGACCTAAATCAAATCAATCAAGAAGCAACTATTAAATACCTGTTATATTTGAGACCCAGTGGAAATGTAAAGAGAAAATGAAATAGTCAATGTCTTAAAGGAGTTTATATTTTATTAATGAAAATCTACAAATATACTATCTATAGCTATATATCTATATCTGTATATCTCTCTCTACAATTAAAATATATGCAATAGTTTTGGAGAAATATTAGCAATTGAGGAATTGGGAAAAATTCATGTGGAAGGTCATCCGTAAATTCAATCTTGACATAAATAAGTGATTTTAAAAGGCAGAAACATGGAAAAGTAGTATGCCATACCTGAAGGATAGCCAGTGTTAACACATAAGGATAAAAGAAGAATATCATGTCTGAATGTCTGCAAGAAGACAGTTTGTTTTGAAAGAAGGAAAGGAAGAGAGTACATAATCAGGCTTGAAAGTTAAGTTAAGTTAAGTTGGAGCCAAGGGATGAATGCTGCAATAGGGAGCCACTGAAAATGGCCTAGACCCTTAAGGAAAATCATTTTGACAGTTATATGGTAGGTGAATTGGAGTGACTGAGTCAGGAAGACCAAAAAAGAGAGTATTTGAAATATATCAAGGAAGAAGTGATGAAGCCATGAACTAAGATTGTGGCTGAAGAGTAAGAAGGAGTCAGTTGCCAGCTATGTTAGAAATGAAACGATATAACATATATTTGACTTTATGAAATGAGAGAGTGAGAATTAAGTGTACTATTGAGATTGCAAAACTGGGAGAATGAAAAGATGAGATGACAAATTAAATAGAAATTGGGATGTTTAGAAGAGAGGTGGTTTTGGGGACAAAGCAGATTCAATTTTGGATATGTCGAGTATGATGTGTCTATGATTCACATAGTTTGAAATATCCAATAAGCAGATGGTGTGGAATTGAAGCATTGGAGAACCTGAGGCTGGACATGTAGGTCTGATGTTGATTTGTCTATAGATGCTAAACAATATCTTCCATAGTATAAACTAGATCAATACTATTGTTTCAAAGCATAAATCATATTTGTAGATTAATTCTAAACTTTTCCTTAGAAAACATTACTGCTTTCTATTAATTTATCTAGTGATGGCCATTTGGTTGTACAAAGTGAAATTCTTGCTCTTTAGACCAATGATTTTTATGTAAGACAAAATGATTTCCTTATGATTGATAGTTGTAATGTGACTCACTTGCTGAGTGTCCCCACTTGACTGTATTCCTGTGGAAATTACATAACCAGGAAAGCAAGGTGCATTGGATTTAAAGTGTTAAACTTCTCTTCAGCTCTACAGAATAAGAAATAGCTTTAAACTAGACAAGGATATATTCATTTATATTCCAAGTAAAGCTAAAACAATATCTTATAAATTATTAATTCGCTGAGTGGTTTTATACCACCCTGAGCTATTGTCTGGGTCATGCTGCATTTCAAGTTTCTGTTTCCATAAAGGATATAGAATATCAGGTATTCTTCATTCCAAAATTAAAAAAAAAAACAAATTATGAATTTTAATGATGCTTTAAAATAATGTGTTAGTTTTTACCCCCAACCAAACTTTGTCTGTCAGTGTTTCCGAATGTTAATTTAGCTGATTTCCGTCCCCCATAACTCATACTGAATTTGAAAACATTGAGTTCAAGATTTATTTTAGGCTTGAAAAAGTAGTTCAAGGAAAGTTTACAAAGCTTTTCTTTCTTTTAGCGGAAAAATTTAAAGATAGCAACTGCAGAGTCTTTTTATGAGACTTGAAGTAGAAGAGAGATTGAAAGTATTAAGTCATTATTTGATTATCAAGATATTATTTGGCAATTGTATTTTTTATGTTACAGATTTAAAGATTTAAATGAGAAATTCTCAGAAACTTAAAATTATAATTTTATTTTTTCTATTTTCCTTTGGTTTTGCTTGAAAGTAGCAGAAAAGAAATTATGGGAAGAATTGTCTTGGTTTGAAATTAATAAGAGAAAAATGAAAATATCATAAAGAAACCAGGTGAGACCAGAAAGTTTCAAATTCATTTCTTGGTTAAGATTTGAATAAATATTCCAGCAGTGGATAATTTTTGGTCTGTTGGAATCATTTATATGTCATTTATTGGGAGGCCAAAAAGGTTTGTGCTGGGCTCTAATTTGCCAAAAAAGTTGGGGATTTTATTTCTGGCAGATATTCATAATAAAGTCAGCAAAATGGAATAAAACCAAAAGTCCAGGCCTCTTGTTAATACCCACAGTTAGTTTTCATGTCAATAAGACAGCAAGCTCTATTCCACACCCCAAATATCTTTCACACTTCTATTATTTCTCTGGTTTATTGAATAAGGTTCTTGAATGAGTTTCTTTTTTTTAAAATTGTTGATATATTTTGTTTTAATGTCACCTTTGGGTTAGGATCATCTTTTCCCTCCTTCTGATGTTTTATGTACTGGGTAGCTTGCACTATGAAAGAGGAGGAGGAAGCAGGGGAAGGGAAATGAGACTGAGATTTTCCCAAGCTCCAAATGCCTATATATAGCTTTTATGAGTTCCATCTTGTAACTGCAGAGGGGGATTTTATAGTGGATCATTTTAAAATTCAGAATTGGTAAACTCATTTTCCATTTTATTTGGAGATCCATACTTGCTTATTTTAAAATAGGCTTTGAACTTGCTAGGCTAGCTTATTTATTAAGAATACAAGACCTAGAATCAAGAAAACTTGAGTTCAAATTCTACATTACACAAAACTATTTTTATTATCTTGGTCAAAACTTTGAAACTGTCTGCTTCAGTTTCCTTATCTGTAAATGATGATAATAACACTTTGTCAGGATAAAATAAAATAATATTTCTAAAGTATTTTGAAATCCTCAAAGCAGCATATAAATGCTGGCTATTATTTATTATTACCTATTATCTTAAGCCTGGCCTACAACATTTTTGCAATACTAATAGAGAGTTGTATTTTCATTTTTTTTCTCCAATTGTCTCATACTTAAATTCATTTTTTTTTTAATATGGAGAAGACTGTTGTAGAAAAGGAAGTTCAGGAACAGCTAGACAGAATTTCTGAGCAGACAAGTTTTCCTCCCTTTGTTATTTAAACATACGAGGAAATGTACTATAGGAATAAAGAGATTTCTACTCATCCTGTAATATTAGTATCATGTTTATTTGAAGAAAGCAAAAACACTGTCTAGCTTTTGTTAATATGTTTTAAAGTTGTATTGTCAATACAAGAGAAGTAAGAATAAATTGTCTCTCTACTGTAAATGAGCTTTTAATCTTTTAAAAAGTGTGTCTTGAAGCTAGAGTTTTGCTTAATGTATTTGTTGATTACTGAAGTGAAGAGGTCGATGTTAATGGAGGCAGAGACTAATAGAGACTAGGTAGAAAACCTGTTCTCTGATTTATAGGTTTTCTATAGAATGTTTGGAGCCTTATAGAAATTAGGATTATGAAAAAGATAATAAAAGGGTATAATCATGAATAGAAATTAACATACCTTCAGGCTTACCCTGTTATTACCTCTATTTCCTTCAAATATCACTTCTCAGTGATTGTTTACAGTATTGAGGGTGTTAGATGAGCTTTGGTGAACTTTTAATATTAAGGATCCTGTGTAGATGCAAGAGAAAGCCAATGAATCCTTAGCATATCTAATGTAGTTGTGGTCCAAGGGCAGGGAGAAAGGACAATTAAAATATTTGTTAATTACAGAATTTCATTGTCTAGAAGAGCTTACAGATGATTTGGTCTTTTCAAATTTGTCACATTAATTGCAACCTCTAGATTGTCTTTTACTATTTTTTCCATATGTATCAAATAAGAGTTTCTCCATACCTTACTCCAAAATATGAACTACCTCTGTGGCCAGTGAATTAAAAATATCAAAGGAAAGGGTGAATTTTTTAAAGAGATGGATTTGGTTTGGATTTCTGCCTTCTCACCTTTATCCCCAATTCCTTATGATTATCTTTTTTTTTTTTTTTTTTTTTTTGTGTGTGTGTGTGTGTGTGTAATTAAATCATGCCTTTTCTGTGGACCTTTATTTAGTATTAGTCTTAGTTATTGGTTTTCAGGCTATTATATAGTTCAAAGAAGAACAATTGAAGTTAGAATAGGGGATTGGGAAAACTCCTACAATAGGCTGGGAAAATAGAGTTGTCCACAATAAACCGCATATTTTAGTGGCAAATGAATTTTTTTGAAGTCAATCAATAGATAAATGTTAATATGTGATTAAAAAAAGGTATTGTGAGTACAGGATTAGTGAATAGATCTTTTGATGTTAGTGTTATTATATGCTCAGAGGGTCCACTGCCTTGTTAGTATTATACAGACAATATAGACAGAACACTTGATTTGGGGTTAGAAGACCTGATTTTAAGTGCCAGATTTGCTACTAGATACCTGGATAGTACTAGGTGCCTCAACTTTCTTATCTGGAAAATGAGTTGGTTAGGTGACCTTTGTTACCTTCCAACTCTTTCTTTGAAATCTTTGAAATCTCAATATCAGCCGCTAACTAGCCACAAAACTTTGTTAAAATCATTTATATATGATAAGAATTAAATGGCAATATCTGTGAAATAGGGATAACTGTTTTTTACCTATCCCTAAAAGGTTGTAATGAGGAAAGTACCATGTAAATTGTAGAGTTCTATGAAAATGAAAGCTATGAGTCATAGAAAACATGGTGTCTTAATAGATGTTTCTGGAACAGAAGAATAATCTATTGTTTCATATTTTATATTTTGATAAATCTGTGGTTTCTTACTGACCTAAGTGTTCTCTTCAGCAGTATGGATTGTTATTCATCTGTGGCTTTATAACTTGGGTGGCTTTTAGCCATGTTCTCTTATAAATCTTACATAGAAGAAGTTCATAAAATCTACTAAGAGTCTTTCTCTATATCTCTGTCCAGGGTAGTTTTGAAGATTCCTGTTTTATAAAATTGAGATAGAAGTGCTGGTCTTTTTTCATTCCTTTGTATTCATTATTTTCCTAAGATTCTTGAACTAGACCTTTAATTATCTTCAGATGTATTCATTATTATTTTACTTAGCTCTGTAATGCAACCCTTTGATAGTTTAGCTGTTACAGCACAGAGCATAATAATAACTTTAGATATCAATGACATTTTCAATTGAATTTATATGGCTCAGCCATGAATGAGGAATACTCTTCTAATCAAGTGTAATTTTATTAATGTGGATTTTGAGTTTGCTTATTGGATTTACTCAAAGATATATTTTGCATTTTACAGGGTTTATTTTAGAATGTGATTTCTCCATTTCTTGTTGGGTTTTGATATTGCTGTATAGAACTTATAGGAATCTTTTCTTTCCCCCCCAAATAATTAAAAAAAAACATTAACAGTATTCTGAGTCATATATGCTAGGCATGAGGGAGATAAAGACAAAAATGAAATAATCTCAGCTTTTAAGAAACTTGCATTTTATTAATAAAGATATTTACATACAGAAGAACAAACAAAATAAATATAAAACAAATGAAAAACAAGTAAAATTGATTTTTAAGGATCTGTTTTGGGTCTAAAGGACTGATTTTTAGAAAAATACAGTGGTAATTAGCTTTTCCTGACCATTTCTCCAATATTTAGTAGCAAATGCTTTTTAAAATTGATGGTTATTTTTTTATTTTGTTATTTTATCATTTTATTATTTCATAAAAGCCAAAAGAAGAGGAATTACTGAAATAGTATGTTCCATCAGTTACTGGGTTTTGTTTCTCACTAAAATATATGAAATCTATAAAGCACTGTCAAACATCACAAGAAAAATTTCCAGATACTCATAGTGAGGAATAGTCTAATTCTGATAGATATTGTGTTTTAATATTTTCTTCTTTATTATTATAGCTTTTTATTTACAAAATATATGCATGGGTAATTTTTCAACACTGACCCTTGCAAAACCTTCTGCTCCAACTTTTCTCCTCCTTTCCCGCACCCCCTCCCTTAGAGGGCTGGTAATCTAATACGTGTTAAATATTTAAAGTATATGCTAAATCCAATATATGTATACATATTTATATAGTTTTCTTGCTGCATAAGAAAAATCAGATCTAGAAAGAAAGAAAAAAAAAAACCGAGGAGGAAAACAAAAATGCAAGCAAACAACAGAAAAAGTGGAAATGCTATATTGTGGTCCACACTCATTTCCCATAGTTCTTCTCTCTTTAGGTGTAGCTGATTCTCTTCTTTACTAAATAATTGGAATTGGTTTGAATCATCTCATTGTTGGAGAGCCATGTCCATCAGAGTTGATCATTGTATAATCTTGTTCTCATGTATAATGATGTCCTGGTTCTGCTTATTTCACTTTGCATTAAATTGATGGTTATTTTATAAGGCTATAACTATACCACTAAGTGAGAGCAACAACTAACACATCACTCATGCATACTGTATTTATTTAAGGTTATATTACAACAACTCAGATTTTAGTTAAACAGAAAGTATAGAGAAGAAATCTGGTTTGGGTAACCTCAAATATTTTTAGATGAGGGCATATTTCTCCTGGCCATTAGATTCCTATGCCAATTATCAGTGTGCTGGCTTAGGTTTCAACATCTGAGTGAATTTCATGAGGTAATAAAACAGTAACTTCATTTTAATAGTGGAAAAAATTTCATCTCTCATATGAAATCAGCATTCTGTTTTATATCTATAATCTTGGCCTTCTGAGAATAGGTATTAACTACAAATGAGATAATACAGACTTTATGATAATATACTAATAGGAGACAAGTCTTATGGATTAGGGTGAGATGACCCTGTACATTGTCTAGAAACAAGTACTATTCAATTTACATTCATTAAAGGAAAAGAATAGCATTTGATATGAGAAAATTCAGATGTAAATCATAAATAGGTAACATTTATATAGCATCTACTATATGTTAAGCTGTGCTAAGTATTTTATAATAATTATCTCATTTGATCACATCAATTCTTGAAGGTATGGAACTGTTATTACTATCCCCATTTTATAGATAAACTGAGGCAAATAGAGATCGTTACTTACCCAAGGTTAAACAGCTAATGAGTATCTGAGGCTAAATTTGAACTCAGGTCTTCCTGAATCCAGGCCCTGCATTCCATTTGCATCTCAGGGATAAGCTTAATAAGTAACATAATTATTGGCAAAATGGCCTTTCACAATATAATCCAAGTATAACATATTTATCTTGATTAAATTTAATCTTGATAGATTTAGAACACACATTTTTAGCCCGTTTTTCTACTTTTTTAATTTCACTGTGTACGCCAAGATTATCTCTTCTAAACTCACCATCTACACATTGGATATAAATTAGATCTATTCTTTTATCAAAGTTGTTGATTACAATATTAAACAGGGCAAACCATGAGTATTCCATTGTTACTCCTCTTCAAAATTGATATTAAACCATTATTAAGGATTTAAACTGATCTTTGGGCACAGTTATTAAACCAGATCCTAATTTACCTAACTATACTATCATACATTGGACATATCCTTCCATCTTTTTCCCATTAGAAAAATGATTTTGTTAAATGGTTTCCTAAATATTAGGTAAAATATATTCTAACTTACATATTCAACTATTTAGCATATACCTGAAAGGGACCAAAGACTAAAAGGAAATCCAATACAGGTCAAAAATATGCATGCTACTTTGGTGTGCCAGACATGAAAACAAAAAGTCCCATTTTGGGGGAATGTAGAAACAAACTGTTGTATGCAAATATAAGGAAGTAAGAAATGATGAATATTACAAATTCACATAAGTAAAGAAAGAGATTTCTGAACAGATGCAGAATGAAAATAAATAAAAATAGAAAAATTAGATATGTAATGACTACAATGTAAATGAAACATACATACACATACACATAAACACACATCCTAATACAAAAAATAATAACCAAACTTTACTCCAGAAAAGAGCTGTGAATATACACTTCTTTCCCTACTTTCCAGAGGTGAACAGAACACTCTAGAGTTGGAACATTCCTTGTATTGTTAGATTTGGTGAATATTTTAAAATCCTGGGTTCTAAAAACAAAAATAATATATATATATATATATATATATATATATATATATATATATATATATATATATATATATATAAACTTAAAATATAGACATGATATTCTCTCAATCTAATAACTTACTAAATCTGTCAAAAAGAAAATGAAGTTGGTCTATCATTACCTGTTTTGGATGAATCCATGTTGACTTTTGGTGATCGCTACTTTTGTTGCTTGAAGTTTACTAATACTTAATTATATTTTTAGAATTTTTCTCAGAATAAAAGTTCAGTGGCCTTTAATTTGAAAATTCCATTCTCTATCTTTTTTTTTGAAAATTGGACAAAATATTTGCACCTTTGGGTCTGTACTACTTCTTCCACTCTACACAGTCTTTCAAAGATTACCAAGTAGCAAATTTAGATCTGAAAGAGTGCTAAATTCTTATGGGATACTATAATTTAAATAAATTCTTATTTTTAAGCAGATCACAATGTTTGGACAAACCTTATGATTCTGAATTAAACACAGATGAAGATATTCACTGGAAAACTATAGAAAATCCACACTATTTTAAATACTATTGTATTTTTTTTTTAGAATTGCCTTTCTCATTACTAGCTTGATCAGCATCCATAAAGTGTTAGCAGTGATATCACCTCACATTAAAAAAAAGTCATAATGACCCTTTTTTTTTTGCAAAGCAAAATAACAAAAACAAAACAATAACTTGGATAGGACTTTATCTTTCATTTTCCTACTGCATGTAGTAGAGCCAATTCTGCCTCACTTAAATCTCACACATGAATCAAGACATCACTCACCATGATGTCATTGATCTTCTTCCAAAAATGAACAATAACAACACCAGTAGAATCAGATGGTATAGTGGGAAGTGTAGGATTTGGAGTGAGCAAGACCTGTGTTTTGCTCACATTTACTGTCTCTCACATTTACTAACTGTCTGATATTGAGCATATGACTTAACCTCTCTCAGCTGCAGTTTCTGCATTTGGAGAACTTTGTTACCACGATTGAAAGTTAAAAGTGATACATAAATGCTAGCTAATATATTCTATATTATGTATTCTTATTACTGTTAGATGAAATTTGAACTTTATGGCTAGATTTGTGAATTTATCAGTGACAAGATAATTTGGGTTAAGTAATATAACATTTAGAAAATATTCAAATACTGTTTTCAAGATGATTTCCTTGACAGTTCAAATTCAATGATCAGATTGAATCTATCTGTTACTAGCTTCCATTAGTGCTACATCAGTAAATTATACTTATGATGTTTCAGATGCATAGAATCATTGGTCTCTGAATAACAAAATCTAGATAACCTTTCATCAAAAGAGATTAGTTTACTATTTACTGGCAGAATGGAAAAGTGGTTAAGAGTATGTCAGTATGAAGCACTGAATTTAGGACTATCAGTCTTGGAGGCAAGTAATATTGTAGGAATTAGGAAAATTGGGTTATTATGATTTCTACCAGACAATCCAAAAGATCTGTGATCAATTCAATACATTAGGATATGATGAAATTTTTATTATTAAAATAGAAAAAAAAATTACAGAAACTTTTATAGTTGCCACAATATTAGTGAAGTCCAGTATAGCATTTTTACCTATCAGTCATGAAGCTGAATCTTTGCAATGCCTATAGCTTTCTAAAACACAACCAATGGATAAAAAAATATATTATCATGGAACAAAGTAGAGAGTGTGAAGTCTGAAACTGACATGAAGTAAAGGAGAGAGAGTAGCAAACTAATAAAAACTACTCACTTAAAAATGTGGAAAGAATGTGGCTTTATTTTATTAAATAATTAGAGCCTGATAAAATATTTGTATATGTTAATTGCAAGGATGAGAAGGGAAGTGATCTCAAACAATATTTGAAGTGAAAATATTTGCAAACAATGTAGTACTTTTGAAAGTATGCCCTCCAAAAACAAATTATAAAAGAAATGTGTCCCCTTTCTGGCATCCTGATGCAAGTGAACTGGAAGCCAGATATGTCAGAGTCCCAAAACCTGGGGAAATATGAATAAGGACATTTTCTAGAATACAGTGGAGCAAAAGTGGGGATGGATGTGGGGTGATTGGCACAAGAAAATAAACTTCATAAATACTAGATGGGGAATTGTCATTAGACAATAGTTCATTGAAAAAAATCAGGAAGTTATTAGCAAACTGTAAGCTTAAACTGATAAACAATATGAAATAACTAACCCTAACGCTAACCCTAACCCTAACCCTAAAATTCGCCCTAATCCTAACCCTAAAATTCGCGCTAACCCTAACCCTAAAATTCGCGCTAACCCTAACCCTAAAATTCGCCCTAATCCTAACCCTAAAATTCGCGCTAACCCTAACCCTAAAATTCACCCTAACCCTTAACCCTAAAATTCGCGCTAACCCTTACCCCTAACCCTAAACCCTTAACCATAACCCTTAACCCTAACCCTAACCCTTAACCCTAACCCTAAACCCTAAACCCTAACCCTAACCCTATATGTTGAGTTATATAATGTTCAAGACAAGAAAGGTGACATTCCTCTATATTCTTCCCTAGTTAGACCATGTTTGAAGGATTATATTAAATTCTGTGTACCATATTTTAGGAAGGACATTGAAAATACAGAAGAGTTTTGTAGAGGACAACCAAGATGGTGAAAGACCTCAGAGAGCATATTATAGGATGGTCATTTTGGAAGAAGTAGGGATGTTTAAACTAAAGAAAAGAAGAGGTAGCATATTGGATTTAACATATATTTTAACATGTATAACATATGTTGGATTGCTTACCATCTAAGGAAGGGCATGGGGGGGAAAAGGGGAAAATCTGAAACACAAGACTATGCAAGGGTCAATATTGAAAAATTATCCATGCATATATTTTGAAAATAAAAAGCTTAAAAAAAAATTTTTTTTTTTAAAGAAAATAAGAGATAGTAGGGACATGATAGCATCCTATCAGTATTTGAAAAACTGTCCCATGGAAAATGGTTTAGACTTGATCTGTTTGTCCCCAGAAAGCAGAACTAATATCAAAGAATAGCAATTTCAAATAGACTAGTTAATCTTAATGAAAAAAAAAAAAAAGAATAAAACCAAACAAATAAAAACCCCCAACAAAATTCAATTTTCTCCCAAAATGGAATGGTAGTTTTCAAGAAATAGAAAATTTATTTCCCCTGGAATTTTCAAAAGTTGAATGATTTTTTGTTAAGAATAATGTAAAAGAGATCATTATTTAGGTATGAGATGAACTGTCTGGTCTCTTAGATGCTTCTGGGTTTCTGAGATTATATGGTGCTATCATCTTTAACTAGCTAGGAAAAAATTGATGTTGAAACATGGCCTACTTTCTGCTTAAAAAAGAAAAAAATATATAAGAAATTTGAGCTCTTCAAATGTGAAAATGGATACTGTATTACAGTAACATTATCCAGAGATCAGGATACACCAGAGGTCCTTGTATGGCATGAGTGGACTAAGATTGTTATGGTGCCTCGTGGTGACTTTAAACAATGACATTAAGGGAAAGACTCTTGTGTGCAAATCAATAGTCATGCATCTCACTTAGAATTTTAAATCCTTTTCACATGATTAGGTTGTGTGTGTATGCATATAAATAAGGCTGGGATATGTGGCGTGTTTATCTTCTTTCTGTAAAATGATATGCTTTCCTGGAAGGCACTGTCTCTTACTATTATCTTCCATAATACATGTCCAGAGGCAACTGCTATTTGCCAGAGCACATCCTCCAAACCAAAAATAATTTAAAAAATCAATAAGGTTAAAAAATGATGTGAATGCGTGTTTCAAATATGCTGTATTTTCCTTGAAATCATTTGCTGTCTCTACTCCTCCATATATTATATTGATATTCCAAATAGATTTTTAAAAATCATTTGAAGAAAAAAAAACAGAAGATGGTTACCATTGAATGACAGGTTTCACTTTTCCTGATAGGAACAAATTCCCATTTGGATGAAGCAGGAATTGAACTTTAGTCTTCAACTATAATGGAATGTCTTTTGTGATTTCTAAAGTAGTTTTTTCCTTTCTCTTATTTGCTTAATTATTTTTTACTTCTCCTACTTGTTTGATTCTGCATATATTAAAAAACCTTGAATGAGGACAAGAATTTAGAAACAGAAATGATGTTTAAACTGACATTTCCATCTTGAAAGAGACCAGAGAATCAAGAAAACTTATGAGATCTTATGGGTTTTGATATTTAATTCTGTATTAAAGAGATATTTTGGGCTAGATCAGAGGTGTTGATTACCAGACCCCCTCAGACTCTGGAAAACAAATTAGAATCTAGTTGATTAAATTTAGATTTTGTATTTTAAGAACTAAATATTTAACAAAACAAATAAAGAAAAAAAGAATATGTTTTCTCTAAATCAATGTGACCCAGGGATATCTATGTAGAATTAGTGGCCCTCTATTGCTATTTGAGTTTGATATCACTGGGTTAATTGATTGAAATATTTTGGAGATGAATAGAAACGGAGAAATCCTTTATCAATGAAATTATTTAAAAAATATATAGAATGTAAAAAGTACTGGAAAATATACAAACGAATTATTCATGTTTGGAGGAAACCTAGTTGGTGGACCCATATGGCCACATCTGAACACCACTATTTATCTGGTGACAGATACAATCCCAGCAAAAAGTTAACTGCTTCTGAAGTAATTAGACATAAAAAGTCAAACCTCTAAAATAAATGGCAAAGAAAAAAAAAAAAAAGATCAGGTATCTGTCTCACAGTCCCATCATTGTCACATCAATCGGAATGAGGATTTCTTATACTACTAAACAAGACTCTGACAATCGTAAAGAATAAGAGAATAATTTGAATTTCTGTGAGTTAATAATTCTTTTAGACTATGTCTGTGAAACTATTCTAATATCATTTAAAAATAATGATGACATGAAGCTGATATTGAAAATTTCTTCCAAGTTGTGTAACAGTTTTCTGGTTGAACTTTGCAGGTAATTCCTTTCTGAGTTGCAATCTCATGTTCTTAACCTAATCATGTTCAAATATCCCCAGGGCTTTTAATTAGATATGCATCCAGTAAATTGGTCTAGGATCACAATCACCTCTTCTGAAATCGTGTAAGCCCCATAATAAGTGGAAAAAACTGAGTGAGAGATAACATGATGGACCAAGAATCAAGAGTCCTGAGATACACTTCTACCAGTTTTCAGTCTTCTAAAATTTGGGTATTTCATCTTTCTGGGTCTCAGTTTCCCTATCTGCCGATTGGGTTATAATAACTTCCTTATCTCATAGGTTATTGTGAATTTCACAATGATGATGTTTTGGTAAATTAATTTTTAAATTGTAAAGTACTACATAAATGCAATACATTATTATTCAGGATGTAAATACAAGCTGTCCCACAAAAAAGATGGGGCTCAATACTTAGTTTCAATAAATTATCCCTGAGATGTCAGAAAATAATAGACTATGCCTATCCAAGCTGGCAGAAATTTCTGCATTATATGCATGAATATAATTCAACAGGATAGTTAGCTGTCATGAATAAAATGCATATGATTGAATGTATACGTATTTTAAAAACAATGGTTGGTCACATAGTGGCTGAGGGAAAACGAACTCATGAATGCTTTCAGTGTTAATCATTTATACTTAAAATTGATTATTTTACTGCATAAATGAAGTTGGATCCTAGATTGTCATTTAAATATGAATTCTCTGATAAATATGCAATGTGAGGTGTTTGCATCTTTTTTTTTTTTTCTTATATAATTCCTTTAAAAGAAGGCAATTAGAAAAAAGTGCTTGGAAAAATTCTTTTGTAAAGATATACACATCCCTTAAATTTACAAAATACAACAACAATTTATTATTTTTTTGTTTTTAATTTATACTATGTATAAATGCAATATATTAATGTAATATATTATGACAAGCATAACACAATAAAATACAAATTATTATTCCTAATGGAGAATTGGACAAATATTGTGCATGCTTTTAAAAAAGACCAATACCATCACAAAACAAAAATGAAGAAAGTAAAAAAAAAAAAAAGTACACTTTGATATTCATTCAGATTCCATCAATTCTTTGTTTGGAGTTTAAAAGCTTTTTTTTTTTTATCATAAGTTCTTTAGAATTGTCTTGGATCAGTATGTTACTGAGAATAGCTAAGTCTTTCAGAGTTTATCATCATATAATATTGCTGTTACTATGTATGATGTTCTCCTGGTTCTGGATATTTTACTTTGAATCAGTTCATGTAAGTTGTTTTAGGTTTTTTCTAAAAGCATCCTCCTGCTTGTCATTTCTTATAGCACACTAATATTCTATTATCATAATATATTACAACATGTTTAGCCATTTCCCATTTGATGGTCATCCCCTCAATTTTCAATGCTTTGTCACCACAAAAAAAAAACAAAAAACTACTCTAAATATTTTTGTACATAAGTTTTCTCCATTTTTAAAACAAATCTCTTTGGGATATACAGTCTTACAGTGGCATTTATGGGTCAAAGTCTATGCACAATTTTAAAAACCCTTTGGGTATAGTTCCCAAATGAGTCTTCAGAATGGTTAAGATTAATTCACAATTCTACCAACAGTTCATTAGTATCCTGTTTTTCTCACATTCCTTTCAAAATTTATCATTTTTTTAATCATATTAGCCAATCTGATAGGTGGTATCGCATTTAAAATATATATATATATATATATATATATATATATATATATTTCTCTAATCAATCATGATTTAGAACTTTTTTTTTTTATATTTCTATAGGTAGCTTTGAGTTTTTTTTCACCTGACAATAGCAATTATTGGATCAGTTATTAGTTGTGAAATGACATTTATATATATATATATATATATATATATATATATATATATATATATATATATATATATATATATATATATATATATATATATATATATATATATATATATATATATATGAGTGTGTGTGTGTGTGTGTGTGTGTGTGTGTGTGTATATGTGTAGTATACATATATATATTTGAGAAATAAGGCCTTTATAAGAAATGCTTGTTATAAACTTTCCACTCAACTTTCTGTTTTCCTTTTCATCTTGGTTTCATTGGTTTTTGGTTTTGTTTGTGCAAACCTTTTAAATTTGTTATAAAAATTATTCATTTAATATATTGTAATGTTCTCTATCTTTTGGTGTTAAATTCTTTCTTTACCTATAGATATGATAGATTAATTACTCCATATTCTCTTTTTATTATAGTTTTTTATTGACAAAACATATGCATGGGTAATTTTTCAGCATTGACCCTTGCAAAAACTGCTGTTCCAACTTTTCCCCTCCTTCCCTCCATCCCCTCCCCAGATGGCAAGTATTCCCATAAATGTTAAATATGTTAAAGTAAATGTTAAATACAATTTATGTAACATATTTATACAGTTGTCTTACTACACAAGAAAAATCAGATTTAGAAAGAAGGCAAAAATAACCTGGGAAGAAAAACAAAAATGTAAGCTAACAATAATAGAAAAAGTGTAAATGCTATGTTGTGGTCCACACTCCTTTCCCAGAGTTCTTTTGCTGGGTGTAGCTGGTCCTGTTCATTACTGATCAATTGGAACTGAATTTCATCCTCTCATTGCCGAAGATAGCCACTTCCATCAGAATTGATACTCATATAGTATTGTTGCTGAAGTGTATAATGATCTCCTAGTTCTGCTCATTTCACTCAGCATCAGTTCATCTAAGTCTCTCCAGGCCTTTCGGAAATCATCCTGCTGGTCATTTCTTACAGAACAATTATATTCCTTAACATTCATATAACACAATTTAGCCATTCTCTAAATGATGGGCATCCATTCAGTTTCTAGTTTCTAGTCACTACAAAAAGGGCTACCACAAACATTTAGGCAATATAGGTCTATTTCCCATCTTTAAGATCTTTTTGGGATATAAGCCCAGTAGTAACATTGCTGGATCAAAGGATATGCACAGTTTGACAACTTTTTGAGTATAGTTCCAAATTGCTCTCCAGAATGGTTACTCCATAAGCAAGGCATCAGTGTCCCAATTTTCTCTCATCCCCTCCAACATTCATCATTATCTTTTCCTGTCATTTTAGCCAATCTGAGAAGGGTGTAGTGGTATCTTAGAGTTGTCTTAATTTGCATTTCTCTGATCAATAATGATTTGGAACACCTTTTCAAATGGGTAGAAATAGTTTCAATTTCATCATCTGAAAATTGTCTGCTCATATCTTTGACCATTATCATTTGGAGAATGGTTGACTTCTTATAAATTTGAGTCAGTTCTCTATATATTTTGGGAATGAGGCCTTTATCAAAACCTTTAACTGTAAAGATGTTTTTTCCAGTTTATTGCTTCCCTTCTAATCTTGTCTGCATTAATTTTGTTTGTAGAAAAGCTTTTTAACTTGATATAATCAAAATTTTCTATTTTGTGATTAATAATGATCTCTAGTTCTTCTTTGGTCACAAATTCCTTCCTCCTCCACAGGTCTGAGAGAGGTAAATTATCCTATATTCTTCTAATTTATTTATAATCTTACTTTTTATGCCTAGATCATGAACCCATTTTGATCTTATCTTAGTGTTTAGTGTGGATCAATACCTAGTTTCTGCCATATGACTTTCCAATTTTCCCAGTAGTTTTTGTCAAATAGTGCATTCTTATCCCAAAAGTTGGGGTCTTTGGGTTTGTTTGGTTTTTGTTAATTTGGTTATTGATACAGTCAGTTATGTTAATAATTTTCCTAATATTGAACCAACTCTGCATTCCTGGTATAAATCCTGCCTGGTGATGGCGTATTATCCTGGGGATGATTTTCTGTTATCTTTTTGCTAATATTTTATTTAAGATTTTTGCATCAATATTCATTAGGGATATTGTCTATAATTTTTCTTTTCTGTTTTTATCCTACCTGGTTTAGGTATAAATACTATGCCTGTGTCATAAAAGAAATTTGGTAGGACTCCTTCATTCCTTATTTTTTTCAAATAGTTTATATTATATAAATGTTTGTTAGAATTCACAAGTAAATCCATCTGATCCTGGAGATTTTTTTCTTGGGGAGCTAATTAATAGCTTGTTCTATTTCTTTTTATAAAATAGGACTATTTAACCAATTTACTTCTTCCTAGGCTAATCTGGGCAACCTATATTTTTGAAGGTATTTATCCATTTCATTTATCAAATTTATTGGCATAAAGTTGGGCAAAGTAACTCCTAAATATTGCTCTAATTTCCTTTTCATTAGTGGAAAATTCTCCCTTTTCATTTTTAAGACTAACAATTTGACTTTCCTCTTTTCTTTTTCTAATCAAATTTACCAAGGGTTTATCTATTTTGTTGGTTTTTTCATAGAACCTGTGGTCATTTACTAGTGTGTATTGTGTATCTACTTTATTTCATTTATCCACTACTCTTTTTCTTACCTAGTACCAGATTGTTTTGAGTATTACCACTTTGTAATATATTTTGAGATCTGATATAGTTAGGTAACCTTTTTTTACATCTACCTCCTCCCCAATTAATTCTTTGATATTCTTGATCTTTTGTTCTTCCATGTGAATTTCATTTTTTCTTTATTTATAAAATAATTATTTTGTAATTTGGTTGATATAATCCTGAATTTCTAAATTAATTTAGGCAAAATTGTCACTTAAAAATTTTTGGCTCATGCTACACATAAGCAATTTTTTAATTGTTCAGATCTGACTTTATTTGTATAAGAAATGTTTTTTAATTGTGTTGATATAATTCCTGGCTTGTCTTGGTGATGGGCTCCCAAATATTTTTGTATTGCTTATAATTATTTTAAATATAATTTCCCTTTCCATGTCTCGCAGCTGACTTTGTTAGTAATATATAGGAAAAAAAAAACCTAATGATTTATGGAGATTTATTTTGTATTCTGCAACTTTGCTAAAGTTGTTAATTGTTTCTAGTAGCTTTTAATTTGATTATATAAGTATAATATCACATATATGAAGAGTGATTGTTTTGTTTCCTTATTGTCTATTCTAATTCCTTCAATTTCATTTTCTTCTCTTAGAATTTCTTTTCAGTGTAGGAATAAATTATCTGTCTCATAATTACTTTATGTTGTATATCAACTGCCTTTTTATTCATTCCTTTTGAGGAAGTCCTAAATATAATTATCTTCAGGATGGGAGAATTAATAAGCCAAAGAGTGTGAGATTCTTAACTTCTTTCCATAATGTTGCATTAGCTACCATACTATGACTCTATCAGGGCCCATCATTGTTAGGGCTTAGATTATAATCCAAGTCTCATGGCTCTCAATTCAGTTTTCTTTTTTGTTATAAACATTATGATTAATATTAGAGAATCCCATTGGCATAATGGAAAGAATAATGAATAATGGAATTCAGAGTCAAAAATCATGAATTAAAATCATGGACTTGCCACTGACAACCTGTGTGACCTTGAACGAAGTTGCTAATGCTTCTCTTGAATTGAGTTTCCTTTTCCTAGCTATATAATAAGGAAAGTGGGCACATAATTTCTGAAGGGTCCTTTTATCTTTCTATAATGTCACTTTATCTTGATGAGTCTCACACACTGTAAGTCTTGTAAGACTTAAGAAGACATAGGGGCAGTAAAGTGATCCTGTTAATACAGTACCAGTCTGGAGTTAGAAGACCTAAATTAAAATCTGGTTGCAGATATTTCCTAGTTATGTGGTAGCAGGTGAGTCACTTAACTCTGATTGCTCCCCTCCCCCAAAAAGACAAGAAGTAATGAAGATAAGCTGCTTCCCAATATTCTTTCCCTTCTATGTTCAGAAAGAATAGGATATTAAAACATGGAAGTTTTCATCTTTAGGAAGAGTAGTTTATCTGCTATGATTCCCTTTTTTTTCTAATGAGGAAACAGAGATCAGAAGAGTGAAACATAACAAGCTAGTCACAGCTGAATCCAGACTTTTTAGTTTCTAGTCCTTTGCTTTGCAGGTTTCCCTGACTTTAATTATAAAATCAAAAAGCAAGATTTGTAATAAAGACTTACAGAAATTTTTTGAATCAGTGGTGTCTTTTTAAAAAAAAACTTTTTATATCTACCATTTGATTATCATTAAGTATTTCTGTATGATTTCCTTTTGTGTTCTGAAATCAGTCTTGTAATTAAGTGGCTTTCCTCTGGTTCTATCACTTTTAGGTACTGCCTAAGTTCTGTTTCAATTGAGCTTTTTTATATATCTTTCATAAGAGACATAGCATGAAGTACTCTTTGTTCTCTAGAAAAATCAGATATTAAGTTCCAAGTCTGGATCCTGCTATATTTTTCTGCATCTTTGAAGACCCATATAGGTAGGCAAAGGTGTCTCTTTAATTATGAGCACTTTTCCTGAATTATTCTTCCTCAAATGATAAGTCTTATATGTTTAGGCTCAGTATAGTGTGTATGTTGTTAGTAAGTTATAAGGAATCCAGGTAAAATCTTTGAAGTTTGCCTAATATTGAGAGCTGGGCATAAGATGGATATTTTACCTCATGCCAAGGGGAAAAAAAAGCAATACTTTATGTCCTGAAAATGCTTCATACCTTTGGATGGAGAAAGGGTTAGATTAAACTTAAAGAAAGTGTTACTTTCCACTAAATAAAGTGTTACTTTTCATTTCTATTCCTCTTTTGTCTAAGGAACTCTTCATTGAATGGATGAAATTTCTTTTATGTGAAAATTTGTGTAGCATTCATTATTTGAGAATAGTACTTATACAATTTGTGAGGAAGGTATTTACTTTATATGTACTTCACTAACCAGATTTTTATTTCCATCTGTGCAAAAACATTGCTAGTTTTCTGCTTAATAAAGGTAAGTTTAGAATATTTCTCATGCATGACTAACTAATTAAACTAGTGTTTCCTTCATTGCTTTCATTATTTGTGATGTTATTGAGTACAATGGATATCTTTATTTTTTATGTCATAGACCTCTTTTTTGGCAGTTGGTAAAGTTTATGAACTTCTCTTAGAATGATATTTTAAAATAAATGTTAATTTTCATCTAGAGATTTGCAAAAATGAAGATGTTGCTTTCCCTCAATTTGTGTTCACAGATCTCTTGAAATTTATACATTGACCCCCTGCCATAGGCCCTGACTTCTTAAACTTTTTGTGACTTCCTTTTGCCTGAGAAATTTTTACTTGACCCTGGTATAGGTATATAAATAGATATAAAAATCAAATACTGATAACAAATTATAATTTCACAACTCCCACATTCAGTTATGTGAACCTATATGGGGTCACAAATCATAATTTAAAAAGCTTTGGGATAGACCACAGTTTAAGAACCATGAGAATGCATTTTATAAGGTGTAAGAGCTGGGATATTTTGCTATTGGGATGAGCCCACAGGATCCTAAATAGGCAATCACCAAAAATATCAATGTGTAGAGGGGATAGGACTATTTGTTCTTTATATACCATTGTTCTTTTTCTTTATTACTATTTTCCCCCTTCTACAGTGTCCTATCTGCCTCAACAGACTGTTACTTGGGCTCCTTGAAACCCACCCAGCAATCACAGTTTATTTCCTGAAGTCAGTAACCAAGACATTGCTCAGGTTGTGATTTCCTTATAACTTGCTGATACTGGGAAGAAACCTGAGAAGGGTTTGATTTCAATGAGTCAACCTTCAAGAGAGACTGGACAAAGATCACTTTGTCAGGGATGCTAAAATGTCCTTTGTAAGTTACCATAAATGAGTCTGTTTTTAACTGTTTATGGAAACATTTTAAATTATCTGTCATCACATTGTAAGCTGAAATGAGACAAGCTCAAGCAAGAAGGACGAGAAATGGATAATAGTAACGTTTCATATTTCTGAAACACTTTAAAGTTCTATTATTGCTATTAAATCATTTCAGTCATGTTGCATTCTTCTTGACCCTATTTGGAATTTTCTTGGCAAAGATACTTGGAGTATTTTGCCATTTCCTTCTGTAGCTTATTTGACAGATGAGGTAACTGAGGCAAATAGGGTTAAAAGATTTGCCCAGGGTCACACAGTAAGTGTCTGAGGCCATATTTGAATTCAGAAAAATGAGTTTTCCTATCTCCAAGTCTGGTACTCTATCCTCTGTGTCACCTAGCTATCCACTTTAAAGTTTACAGAGATTCTTCCCTTTTCGCCTTTGCCTCAAGATAGCTCAGCAAGTTAGAGAGGGTAGATATTATCATCCCATTTTACAGATAAAGAAGTTTGAAGTTTATGGAGGTTAGACAAGGTTACCTAATTTGTGGGCTCCTGAACCATGATTGAAAAACTATGGCAAAATTGTTGCTATCCTAGATTTGTATCTTTTCTAGTTTGATATAAAGGCATATGAGAGATTTATGTGTTTGTCAATCAAATCAAATTCAAGAATAAAGCAGTCCTCCTTTTTTAAGGGTTGCTAATTTTTTGGATGCTCTTTAAAAAAAGAATTTGTAACACATTTTTTTGTCAAGTTGGACTGATTTATGATTCATAAATTTGATATATATTCTCTGTCTCTTAGGGCTTTAAATATTGGTATCCTAAACTTTTGCATATTGGGCTTTTTACTTCTCTTAAACTCCCCCATATTTTCCATGCTAACACTCTTGCCTGTGTCTTCAAATTGAAGAAATTATATAGAAATATAATTTGGATGAATACCAGTTTAGATAGAAACATATATGCCTTGTTTACTATGAATGGTTTTAAGTATAAATAAAATAGGGGTGACACAATCTTTGGACATCCATAGCACAATCTGTAGGAGCCCAAAGGTTAAATATTATAATGACTTATTGGATTTGAGGAAGGAAATTTCTGATGGTTGTGAAGAAGTTGCAGATACTAGGAACTTCAGTTTTTGTAAGCTTATTATTTAAGGCAACAAAATAAAACTAACATCAAATATTTGGTAAAAATAAAACTATTGCAAAACTGAACTTTTAGAAAGAAAGAATAATTTACTGATCTTTGAAGTTCTGATAAAATGATGATTTATTGTAGGCATAGTAGATAGAGTGTCAAGAAGATAAGGGTATGAATCTTTCCATAGACACTAACTAGATGTATCACTCTAGCCAAATGACAACCTTTCTGAACCTTAGTTTCATCATTTGTACAAGGGGGATAATAACAGCTTCTATAGCATAAGGTTGTTTTCAGGACAAAATGAAGTTTTTACTATGTACACATATGTATACACATACACGCACTACATATAAGCAATATATATATGTGTGTGTGTGTATATATACATACATACATATATATATATATATATATATATATATATATATATATATATATATATGAACTGTTATGATGAATTGATCCATTCAGCAGATTTTTCTGAATACCTACTATGTTCAGAATGTCATATTTGATCCTTGTAGATTTCTGGGAAGTATAGTACAGGGTCTTTGCCATCAAATTTTTAGACAATAAAGTATACTCAGAAACAGGCTAAAAATATCTGGCCCAATCATGACCATTAGAAAAGACTTTGAATTGTCAGTCTGGAAAGGAACTTGGGACATGGCATAGTTGGAACTACTTAATCATATAGCAACATTTTCAAGTATGAAGACAATTATACAACTAGGACAGTATTGAACAAAAAGAGGATTCAATTTTCCTTTAGAGTTGAGCCTCGACTGAATGTAGAAATTAGGCGTCTGCAATCCATCTCCTTTCCCAGAAGCCTCTAATGATGTGTCTGAGTAACAATGGAACAATCCTTTAAGTGAGGAACTGAGTGACAGTCATTGACAAAATTTGCTGGGGATTTATTTTCCTGAGTTTCCCAGTGAATATATATTCTGTTCTAGAGGGTCAGCATTGCAAATGAAAGGAATGTGTGTTAAAATAGGCCTAAATCAGGAACAAGTTAAATATAATTCTTCGTATTTCCATATATCATTGGCATAAAACTATTCATATTTACTCTAAAAAGAAGGCTGTTGAGACTAAAGATGTTTGCAATGGATCCATTAAATGTTTGCATACTATACTGAATAAAGATTGTTTAATAAAAGATATTCTAGGGCTATGGCCTTAGATGTTTGATATATTGTTATAACCAAATGCTTATCATCTGGAAGAGGTACTCTTGGGTAAAACAAGAATTATCAAATTTAAAGTAGCTGCTATTTAGCCACTCACAGATAATCTTCAGAAACCCCTGCAATATATAAATCAATAAGATGTTGTAGATTGAAGAAAGAACAGAGCCCAGTATTTAATACCTAATGATCTTGATCTCTTGGTCTTACATTTGAAACCCTAGCCTCTTGGCTTTGTATGGAGACAGTGAGATGCAATGGAAGTACAATGTCAGTGAGATACACTGAAATTCTGACTCTTGTACTTAAACTATCTATCAAACCAGGATAAATCATTTTTCTTTAGTTGGTGGAGTAGTAGGTTAAAACCTGATCTTGGTGTTAGGAAGACCTGAGTAAGTTTAGATTTGATTTCAGACACTTATTAGCTGTGTAGCCCTAGGCAAATCACCCAGTCTCTGTCTGCCTCAGTTTCCACAATTACAAATTCAGGGAAATAATAGCACTTAGCTTTCAGTATTGTTGTGAGAATCAAATGAGGTAATATTTTTTAAAAGCCTTTAGCACAGTGCCTGGCACATAGTAAACACTATATAAATGCTTTATTCTTTTCTCCTTCCTCTCTATGCTGCAATTTCCTCATCTTATAAAATGAGATTGTTGTGAACTCCAAGGTCCCTTTCATCTAGAGATCCTATGAATCACAATACTAAACTCTGACTCATATCTTGGATGGCTGATAGATTTTAGAATGTCAT
Organism: Sminthopsis crassicaudata; assembly: GCF_048593235.1. NCBI lineage: Eukaryota > Metazoa > Chordata > Mammalia > Dasyuromorphia > Dasyuridae > Sminthopsis > Sminthopsis crassicaudata. The sequence continues at coordinate 504,465,709 of NC_133617.1, forward strand.
AAACACTTTCACAGTGCCAGGAATTGATTTACAAAGCTTGACACACATCAAGCTGATAAAGTTTGTACGGAGTCCTTTATCTTGTTCCATATATTCCTCTCCTTGAAGTCAGCTCCTCTGGAATGTCATGGTAGGTATTCCCTATTCAAAAGATGGGTACAAGCATCTTATTGTCATCTATTACAACTTTGCTGAATGATATGACAGATAATCTTTTTCTTGTGGCAAGAATGTAAGTTGTTTTGATACGTTTGAATTTCTGTTGAAAAATCAAATACCAGTCACTCTTGCCTTCCTGGACATTGTCAATGGACATATATTAAGCTCTCCTAAAGCAAATGAATAAAAAACAACACCACAACAATCAACAAAGAAACTATATGATAGTTATTTCAAATCAGATATAATCAATAATTATTTACTTTAATCCAATGGAGGAATAAAATGCTCCTACTTTGCTATTGTTTCAAAAAGAGAATATTAACTGCTTTATTAATTATTCTTGGAGCTGAAAAAAATTAAATTACTATAGCACTTGAATAGTATCATACATAAATTTTAAAAATGATGTGAATGTATGTTTCGAATATGCTGTAATTTTAGGGTAGTGCTACTAAAAAGTATAAAATATCATTTACTTGAAAAATAGACATGTTTTTCTTGGTAGCAATCTAAAGAAAAATGATGGTCTTCTTGCGCTAATGAACTTATTCCACCTCAGTAAACTCACTGGTACTAACTGAAAGGGGATAATGACAAAAGCCCATGATCCTCAGGACTCTCATAGTCATAGCTTGATAGAATTGAATGCTAGGCGGGGGAGCCAAGGAGAGTTATGGGAGGTCACATGTAGTTTTGTTCCTTTTTTTTTTTTTTTTTTTTTTTTTTTTTTGATCGAATGTGCAAGTGGGGAAGGGGATTTCCAGAACTACTATACCAACATGATATAATAGAAAGAATATTTCACTGGTAAACAAAAGATCTGGAATTGAAACCTCATCCCTGGTGTTACTACCAATGTGTTTTAATATCAAGTTCCTTTTACCTTTTTATTTTCTTTGTCTATAAAATTAAGAGTTAGATTTTAAATGTTCTTTCTACCTCTTAAAAAATTCTAAAAATCCAAGAGAAAAACTAAGGGGATGATTCTGCCTTTACTTCAGTTCTCACTTTTTTTTACACTATTTTTGTTATCTCATTGCCCTTATTATCTTAGAATCATAGATCCTGGAAGTTTCTTTAGAGGTTATTATGATGCGGGTTGTGGTCCCTTTAAGACTAGTCCTTTCAGATTGATTTATTCCTTTCTGATTCCCAACCCCTCCTAGCTGATCAATTGAAGAAGGTAGGACTTTTGATTCACAAATCCTGGGCAAAAGCGCCCTTTTGAATTCCAGTAGGAGATATCTGGGCTCTCACAACCCCAATCAGATCTGAGCTAACTTGGGCTGTCCCAGCCACCATTCTAATGATCTGCTCAGGTTTTCCAACCCCCCACCTAGCAAATTCTAGTCCCAGCAAGGAACCAATTTCAGACTCCACCCATAGGCCACTTTAGCTAAATCCCTCCTTATAAAAGAGCCAAGCTGTAGTCCTCTTTTTGCAGAGGGTTGAAACATGCCAACTCTCTGCCCTCACTGGTTCTCTGATCACTGGTTCTGGTGCCCTCTTATCTTTTCCTAACTCCTTTTATTAACTAGACTTTAACCTTACTCCAAACCCCATAATAAACCTCTTTTATCAATCTAGGTTTTCAGGTCTGTAAATTCCTTTACAGGGGACTCTTGCTCTGCCACTAGACCTCATTATCTCTGTATCCTTGAGCCGAATCCAAAGGGGTTGCAGGGGAGCTCCATTTGACTCCCTGTACCCTGAACCTGACACCAGACCTCAATTAGGGACCCCATATTTAGATCTCATCAATTATATTTAACCTCCTAATTGTTCAGCAGAGAAACTGAGGCCTAGAACTAAAATAACTTTCCCAATATCACATCAGCCCTAAGTGGTAAAACTAATTCTGGTCCTGAAAGTGTTATTCTTTACTTAGCTATATTGCTTTGTGTGTAGAATACTGGGCCTAGAGTCAGAAAGATTTAAGTTTAAATGTGGTCTTGAACATTCAGTAGGGAAATGACTCTGGGTAAGTTATTTAACCTCTGCCTACCTTATTTTTCTCAAATGTAAAATGGAGATAATGCATGTACTCTGCAGAGTTGTTGTGAGGATTAAAGAAGATAATTTTATATAAAGCATTTGACACATGGTAGATATTATATAAATCCTGGAAATTATAATAATAATACATATTATTAGTTTATACCTTCAACTTCCCCTTCATCCTCATTCACAGGAAGCCTACTTGAACTAGGTCTTGAAAGCAATATATATATATATAATCACAATCTTAGAGTTAAGAAGAATTTTTTCCTTAACAGTCATTTGGTCTGACCTATACTGACATGAATACCAACTCTAATATATACAAGAAATGAGGATCCAGCCTTAGCTGAGAGAAAAGGTATCCCATTCCATTTTTAGATCATAACAGGATGGCTAAATCAGCATGGAGAACAGTCACTTTTGTTGTGACTTCACTATTTGAGAAGGAAAGTGACAATGATTAAACTCTGGGGAAAATATCATTTTGCCATCTCTTTGAATAATGGATTGGAGAAGGGAGAGATTGGAAACTAGTTAGAATGCTGTTGCATAAATTCAGGGCAGTGGTGCTAGTAGCCTGAACTAGAATGGTGGATGAATACTTAGGGAAAAGGAGTCAGGGGCCAGAGACATTGGATATGGAATCTCTAAGACTTGGGAAATTGTTGACTTTAGGGTACAAGAGAGGCAAATTCAGGATTTTTGCATGCCTGTGTATGTTTGGAGAACAGTTATTCTAGTTAGGTACCATCACAACCCGGGAAGAAGACAGAGGACACAGGAGAGACACTGGTGGTGCTGGTGACACAAGAAAGCATTATTCTTGTTTAGAAGCTTAGGATTAACTTTTAGCCATTATAGGGAAACTCTAGAAGCAGCAGAGAAAGACTTGAAGACTGAAAGTGAAAGACAAGGCTCTTGAGAAAGATGAGAGGGGATGGGAACAAGTGAATAACCACACACACATACACACACACATATGAAAAATGTACTTATATTCTTCCTGTCTGTTATAATCCCAAATGCTTAGCCAGTACTTGAACGAACTTTGAATATAGAATTAGAAAAAGAAAATATCTTTATATCACTTGCCACAGGGAAGGGTAGGTCTCTGTCTGCCCAGGCTCCAGAAGCCAGAGATAAACTCATTACAGCAGGACTCCCTTTCCCTTTATACCCTCCCCATAGATTCTGAGGAAGATACTGGGCTGTCTGGGAATGGGACCTAAAATAGTCCTTAGCCAAGTTGGACCTGACCCTTCCTGGTGCTCAAGGGGTACAAGATGGGGGTAGAGGAGACCAAATCCATGGGGTGATGGTAGTAGTGACATTGCTACCTGTGTGAAACACATGTGTGACACTTCATATACATGAAGATGACTGAGGTGTCTGGTGAGAGAAAGGAAGTACATGTGAATGGTATGAAGATACTTAATTTTAAATTAAGGTTGGCAGCCTTTCCTACCACCTTCTATGGTTAACATGAGCATTAGGAGAAGGGTAATAAAAGATTTCATGAAATAAAAAATCAGTTTCTTTCCTGTGACTTGTAATATTTAAAAAAGTTCGACAGACATAATTACTATGTAATTAGTTATGTAATTAGTTGTTTATTGTTAATGCCAGAATTTTAATAAAATGATGGTTTTTTGATCATCTCTGTTAGACCAAAGATCCTTTCATGGTAGTGGACTCATAATTTATATATGCTTGAAGAGTAGATGTTCCTGAGGGTGGCAATCAACTCTGGTTGATACGAGAATGAATATTACAATGGGAAGTAGCTTACTGAGGTCCTGAGATATGTGACTTTGATCACCTAAGTCTTGATCAAGGAGATGTCTGACAAAAAGGAGAATCCACATTTTCCTAGACTTGTCTGATTAAATACAATGAAAGGAAGCCTTCCATGAGGCTAAACTTAGAATTTCTTTTATTGTCTAATTAGATCTTAGTTTGGTTAAGTCTTTGAGCAAGATTTCCCACACTGATTGATTTTTGGATAAGTAAGTAGAAAAGGAGGAAAAAACCCACCTTAGTTCTGATTTAATAATTAGCTATTAATACAAGAAGGAAATAATAATTTCTCTGTCTACTTACAAGAGAGATATTGATAGAGTATTGCCAGAGTACATAACAGTGTCACAGGGAGGCCATCATTCTATCTCTTAGATGAAACATTGCCCTACACTAAATTTTATTTGTGAGTAATGTATGTGTGTTCATATATGTTCATGTACACACATGCACATACATAAATATATATTTATATATAAATCATCATGTGTTTGTTAATTTATTTCTGAGGAGGCTGATGTCAATTTGATGAGGTTTAGATTTAGGGAACCAAAATGAAATTAGGGTTTCTGGTGGTCAGGGAGTTAAATAATAAGGTCTAGTGGCAGGTTTGGGGTTCAGGGAACCAAATGGAGAGGTTTAGCTCCCCTGCAACCCTTTGGGTGTTAGGATTCTTACAAGGTACTATGACAGTGGAATTGATAGAGACAATAATTATCTAATTTAGCACGGTTCAGTATGATTGATCTGATCCTACAAGGAAATGTTTTTTTTTTTTTTTTTTTTTTGTTTAATTTTTATTTTATTTTATAATTATAACTTTTTTTTCTGACAGTACATATGCATGGGTAATTTTTTTACAACATTATCCCTTAAACTTACTTCTATTCAGATTTTTTCCCTTCCTCCCCTAACCCCCTCCCCCAGATGGCAGGCAGTCTTATACATGTTAAATATATTACAGTATATTCTAGATACAATATATGTGTGTAGAACCGAATTTCTTGTTGCACAGGAAGAATTGGATTCAGAAGGTAAAAATAACAGTTTACACTCATTTCCCAGTGTTCCTTTTCTGGATATAGCTGGTTCTGTCCATCATTAATCAATTGGAATTGGATTAGCTCTTCTCTATGTTGAAGAAATCCACTTCCATCAGCATACATCCTCGTACAGTATCATTGTTGAAGTGTATAATGATCTTCTGGTTCTGCTCGTTTCACTTAGCATCAGTTGATGTAAGTCTCTCCAAGCCTCTCTGTATTTCTCCTGTTGGTCATTTCTTACAGAACAATAATATTCCATAACATTCATATACCATAATTTACCCAACCATTCTCCAATTGATGGACATCCATTCATCTTCCAGCTTCTAGCCACTATGAAAAGGGCTGCCACAAACATTTTGGCACATACAGGTCCCTTTCCCTTCTTTAGTATTTCCTTGGGATATAAGCCCAGTAGTAGTACGGCTGGGTCAAAGGGTATGCACATTTTGATAACTTTTTGGGCATAATTCCAAGATTGATCTCCAGAATGGTTGGATTCTTTCACAACTCCACCAACAATGCATCAGTGTCCCAGTTTTCCCACAGCCCCTCCAACATTCATTGTTATTTGTTCCTGTCATCTTAGCCAATCTGACAGGTGTGTAATGATATCTCAGAGTTGCCTTAATTTGCATTTCTCTGATCAATAGTGATTTGGAACACTCTTTCATATGAGCAGAAATAGTTTTAATTTCATCATCTGAAAATTGTCTGTTCATATCCTTTGACCATTTATCAATTGGAGAATGGCTTGATTTCTTATAAATTAAAGTCAATTCTCTGTATATTTTGGAGATGAGGCCTTTATCAGAACCTTTAACTGTAAAAATGTTTTCCCAATTTGTTACTTCCCTTCTAATCTTGTTTGCATTAGTTTTGTTTGTGCAGAACTACAAGGAAATGTTATGGGTCAGAATTTGAAACAAGGTACTAAGTGGAATTGAGGAGACAAGTGGTGAAATCTAGTTTATCATTGATTTAATCCTATGACAAATAATGGCTTCCTAGTGATATAATGATTGGTGTGTACTCAGTGTACAACATATAAGCAAGAAGCTCTCAGGGCCAGACACAAAAGCCCACTCTCGGGGGAGGAGACAGATTCATTCCATTTTCTATCTTTGTGCTGGCTGGAAGCTGAAGTACAAACCTTTGGATTCAGAGACATTCAGAGGGAGCTAGAGACAGAAGCTGGCAGAGGCAAAGGACTAGCGGCAAGATCTGGAAGGCCTCCAGAAAACTAGCTGAGCCCCAAGTGAAGGAGATAAGTTTTTGATGGAGACAAAAAAGGATTTGGACTTTAATCCCTGGCTGCATTTGGGGTGATTACACTGAACTGAAAGGAAGGCTGCTCCCAGAAGCCCATTAAGAAACCTGCTCCCAGAGAACATTATATTTTAGGAGAGAATATTACACTTGGGATTTGGCACAAGGGTAGGGAATTTGGGGGACTCCCTTCTGGTGGTGCAGAGGTTCTCTGTAAAAGAATTTACAGACCTGAAAACCTAGATTGATAAAAGGGTTTATTATGGGAATTGGAAGTAATATTAGAAATCCTGACAGAGAGGCATAAAGTCTGGTTAGGAATTAGGTGAGGATAGAGAGAATATGGCACTGGAAAGAGTATTCTAGTGGATAGAGGCCCTTGGCATGCCAAGCATGGAGCTGGCATGTCTGGAACCTCTACAAAGAGAGGATTTTAGTTTAGCTCTTTTTATAATAAGAGCTTTGGTTACAAGCTGAAGGGGACTCATGGGTGGAGTGCCAACTTGTCTCCTCGGTGGGTTTCAGCTTGAGCTAGAATTTGAATTGAATTCAATTTCAGGACTGAGCCAATCCCACCCAGATAACAAGAATGAAACTGTTTGTCCCTTGGGACAGAGTCTCTTATTGAGGCAGAGTTGAAAGAGATTTTCTCCTTCAGCATTTTCAGAGTTTTGGGGTCTCCTCTTCAAATTTATTCCACATCTGGTTGTTCAGAGCTCAATGGTGTTATAAAAAGTATAATCATAGATTGTTAGCTAAAAGGAACGTTGGAAACCATCTGATAAAATGAGAATATTTGTAGGGTACATAGCACAGGACTTAGCATATTACAGATACTTAAGCAACAGGACTTTTAATTTTTTCCACTCATAATCCTGAGTAATAGGTATATAAAATATATATGTATATATATCAAACATTTACTGGTACTAAATCATAATATCATGACCCCTACATTCAGTTATGAGACATATGGGTTGCAAACCATAGCTTAAGAAGCTGAGGATTAATGAATGCTATTCCTTTCCTCTTACTCATATCTCCATATCAACACTCTCATTTTCATATGGGGGCATTGAATCTTAGAACATTTACGTAAGTTGCTCAAGACCACATTAAGTGCAGAGGTAGAATTTGACTGGATGTTTTATGACTTCAAAGTCATCCTTTTATGGAAATTAAGCATAAAGAATTCATACACCAGGGCAACTAGTTGGTGTAGTGGATAGAGTACCAGCCCTGAAGCTTTACACTTCCTGGCTGTGTGACTCTAGACAAATCACTTAATCTCAATTGCCTCAGCAAAAACAAACAAACAAACAAATAAAAAAATCAAAAACCTGGCTTCAAAGAGTGTCTCCATCACCACATGGTTTTGTTTTCTTACAAAAAGTTACCTAATTTGTATTTCTTCTATCAGTTTCTTTTTCTGCAATATTGTTGCAACACCTGTTTTCTTGTTCTTACCAGTTAAACATTGTTACTTTGATCATTTTGTAATTTTAATTGTGTGGATTCTCTTTCCTCAAAAGCAAAATAAAACTGTTTCATGCCTTCTCATCCTAAATCCTTGCTTATTGTTTTCTCTAATCTCCCATCAGAAATTGATTAAAGAGTTATAGGTCTTGCTTTTGTTCCTTTAAATATCTCAAGAGAATCAATACAATTCAGTCTGCTCTTCTTTTCTTTTCGTTTCATGACTGGTTGGCTTCCCTTTCTGGCTGTAAATGTCCTCAATAATGTATTTTTCACTACTTTTTGCACCAAAGTCATTGGTTCAAAGTTATTACAGCCTAATCAAGTCTCCATTTTTTTTCTTTTTGATTATTATTATTATGGATGTTGTCCTGTTTATTTTTTATCTTAATTCTTTATTTTTCATAGGTGGCAAATGAAGTTATAGAAATGCATTATTTAAAGAAATAAACCATGGATATACATTGCAATACTGATTTTTTTTTTTTTTTTGCAGAGTGATCTGATTGGTTTTTAATTGTCTTTCTTCAGACAGAGCAGTTTGCTTGATCAATTTTGCTTACCTCTTTTCTTTTTTTAATTATAAGGAAAGGTTTGATTTTGAGAAAGGACGTTGGAGGTAATACGTAGGAAAATTAGTGCTATAAAAAACAAAAGGCATAAGAAGAACTTTTTTTTAAAAAGCAAAAGAAACCTGTTTTTGAGCAAATTTAGATTGCATTCTTTATATAGGAACTGAAAATATGATATTAAACCAGAGGTCTAACTGTTAGCTAGTGGTTTGCTGGCAATTTCCAGATCTGTTCAAAAACTTCATCTTAAAGTACTGCAAAGGCTAACTTGGATAAGAACCATTTTCTTTCTTTGCTTAATTTTTCTTTGAAAATACATACTTCTCAAAGCAATTCATGTCAGATTTAACTGACTGATTTGCATTAATCTGAAAAAGAAAAGTTGGATGTCTGAAGGTATGTAAACCATCAGGCTAGTATATAATGTATGTCTACTGGATTTCATGACTCAATCCAAGTACACATGCTATTTGTCCTTAAAAGGCAGGACATGATAATTTTATGTTGTGGATTTAAAATTCTTATGTATCACTCATGACAGTCTCACAACCGTTCCTATGGAGAGTAACAAGAAGTGGGTCAGAGCAAGCAACGATAAGCTTTTCTGCTGTTTACCTCAGGAATGCCCAGGGTTTCTAGGCTACAATGAGCAATTGTGATTCATTATCTTAATGTGTAGGCAAAAGACACTTGCAAGTTTAATGCTGTCTTAGCAGCCTGTTAGAGTCCTTTTTAGGACTAATTATTTGACTTTGCACTAATGAGATTAAACTCAGCAGGGGCTGATATTTTTATTTTACATTTTCAGTCTTTTTATTTAATTGGCATCACCCACACATAAAATCACCAGAAAAAGCTATTCTGTAACAAACAGTTCAGACCAAATAATTTAGGCATATATAGCCAGATATATCCATGGTTATTTACTCACTATGTGGATTATCCTTAGTTGTTACAAGGGTTGGGTTTTTGTCTTTTTTTTCTCCCCAATGGGTAGTCATGGAAGGGAGACAAAATGGATTTTTTTCTTAATTAAAAAAAGAAAAGAAAGGAAGGCAAAAGAGAAAAAAAGATAATGGAATGAATCCTACTTGTTGAATATTCCAGAGGTTTACTTACTAGCCTTCACATTTTCTTCTGACCATTTAAAGAGAGAAAATAATTTTTAAATTATAGATTTTTATTTACAAAACATATTTGCAAAACCTTCTGTTCCAAAATTTCCCCTCCTTTCCCTTACCCCCTTCCCTGGATGGCAGGTATTCCAATACATGTTAAAATATATGTTAAAGACAACATATGTAGATATATCCATACAGTTATCTTGCTGTACAAGAAATATAGGATCTAAAATGAAAAAAACAAACTAAGAAGGAAAACAAAAATTCGAGCAAACAACATCCAAAAGAGTGAAAATGCTATGTTGTGGTTCATACTCATTTCCCATAGTTCTCTCCCTGGGTGTAGTTGGCTCTCTTCATTACTGAACAATTGAAACTGGTCTGAATCAATTCATTGTTGAAGAGAGCCATGACCATCATTGATAATCGTAGAGTCTTGTTGTGTATAATGATCTCCTAGTTCTTTTCATTTCACTTAGCATCAATTCATGTAAGACTCCCAAGTTCTCTCTGAAACCATCCTGCTGGTCATTCCTTATAGAACAATAGTATTCTGTAGCATTTATATACCACAATTTATTCAGCCATTTTCCAATTGATGGGCATCCATTCAGTTTCCAGTTTCTAGCCACTATGAAAAGGGCTGCCACAAACATTTTTGCACATCAGAAAAAATATATATATATTTTTACCAAGATATATGTTAACTATATTTATTCTGGATGACTTTGACCTAGATTGATGTTCTGCTTTCGAGTATGAGTTCCATTAATATCTTATTCCTTCACAGCTTGGCTTTCCCACTGTGTTGAGGACACCTTTTAGTACTAAGAGTTTAAGTATAGTAGTTTTTTTTTCTAGCTTTTTCCATCCCTGGTGGGCTCTTTAAGCCATTTTTTCTCTGGGGAATGTATGAGATAAGATAAGATAAGAAAGAGTTTTGTAAACTCTTTTTTATACCCAAATTTGTGTCAAATTGTAAAAAAAAAATATAAATGTCTGAGAAGCAGTATTCTTTGACACAAAAATATTATTTTTATTATTGTTAATTATTTTTTAAAAACCATGTCCAGATGGAAAATGTCATCCTTATCCAGAGAGAGAAAAATATGGAGACTGAATGTTAATAAACACATGCTATATTCACTTTTTTCCTTTTTCTTCTAGAAAATCTTGCCTGTTATAAAGTAATTCCAACCTATGTTATAAAGTAATTCTAATATTATAAAGTAATTCTAACAACTGGTGGTGCAGTAGATAAAGTTATGGTCTAGAATCAGGAAGACCTGAATTCAAACTCAGCACAGAGATTTACTAGTTGTGTGGTCCTGGACAAGTCATCTGTTCATCTCTGTTTTATTAACTGTATTTTAGGGTATTAATAGCATCTGTTTTGCAGAATTGTTGTGAGGATTAAATAAGATAACTTTTGCAAAAGGGCTTAGTACAATGCCTGCCACATAGTAAGTGCTGTATAAATGCTTATTCCTCCTTCCTATTTTCTCCCATTACCTTCCCTTTTTGGCATTGTCCCTTGTTATGCAATTTGTATCAATCAATGAAGTAAAAAACATTTTTATGCACTTATTACATGACCAAGCACTATGCTAGGCACTCAGGATGCAAATATATATATATATATATGTTTATACATACATACAGATATATGTGTATGTATGTATATATATGTGTATATATATATATATATAAACATAACATATACGTAGTCTATGACTTCAAACAAAGAGTTTTCCTTGTCTTAGGGGAAACTATATGTTCACATATAAATATATAATGTAAAACATGTATAAATACACAAAAGTAAAGGAACAAGGAATTAACATATGGTCATTTATCAAGAAAAACTTCATGAAGAAGATGGTGTTGGAATTGAGTGTGGAAAGAAGTTAGGAATTACAAGAATTGAAGATGAGGATAGAACCTCACAGGCACTGAGGTTAGATCTTTTGAAGACTCCGTAGAGATAGGAGATGGCATGCTTTGTCCAAAGAAAAGAAAGAATGCCACTTTTGTAGACCAAAGATTACAAAATGAAAATATGAAGAAAAGGTACAAAATCATGAAAATTCTAATGATAGTAATAGTAAGTATAAATATAGCACTTTTTGTGTGAAACATTTCCTATATGTTAACTTACTTGGATCTTGGAAATAACCTTGTGGGGTAGGTGCTGTTATTATCCCTATTTTAGAAATGGGGAAACTCCCCAGGACCAGATGGATTTACATGCGAATTCTACCAAACATTTAAAGAACAATTAGCCCCAATGTTATATAAATTATTTGAAAAAATAGGGGATGAAGGAATCTTACCAAACTCCTTTTATGACACAGATATGGTACTGATACCTAAACCAGGTAGATCAAAAACTGAGAAAGAAAACTATAGACCAATTTCCTTAATGAATATTGATGCTAAAAACTTAAATAAGATATTAGCAAAAAGACTTCAGAAAATCATGCCTAGGATAATACACTATGATCAAGTAGGATTTATATCAGGAATGCAGGGCTGGTTTAATATTAGGAAAACTATTAGTATAATTGACCATATTAATAATCAAATTAATAAAAACCATATGATCATCTCAGTAGATGCAGAAAAAGCATTTGATAAAATCCAACATCCATTCCTACTAAAAATGCTTGAGAGTATAGGAATAAATGGACTATTCCTTAGAATAATCAGGAGCATATATTTACGACCGTCAGTAAGCATAATATGCAACAGAAATAAACTGGAACCTTTTCCAGTAAGATCAGGAGTGAAACAAGGTTGCCCACAATCACCATTACTATTCAATATAGTACTAGAAATGCTAGCCTCAGCAATAAGAGCCGAGAAAGAGATTCAAGGAATTAGAGTAGGAAATGAGGAAATCAAACTATCACTCTTTGCAGATGATATGATGGTATACTTAGAGAACCCCAAAGACTCTGCTACAAAGCTTTAGAAATAATTCAGAATTTTAGCAAAGTTGCAGGATAAAAAATAAATCCACATAAATCCTCAGCATTTTTATATATCACCAACAAAATGCAACAGCAAGATACAAAGAGAAATTCCATTCCAAACAAATGTAGAGAGTATAAAATATTTGGGAATCCATCTACCAAAAAATAGTCAGGAATTATATGAGAAAAATTACGAAACACTTGCCACAAAAAAATAAAGTCAGATTTAAATAATTGGAAAGACATTCAGTGCTCTTGGATAGGCCAAGCGAATATAATAAAGATGACAATACTCCCCAAACTAATCTATTTAGTGCTATACCAATTAGACTCCCAAGAAACTATTTTAATGACCTAGAAAAAATAATAACAAAATTCATATGGAAGAATAAAAGGTCAAGAATTGCAAGGGAACTAATGAAAAAAAAGTCAGATGAAGGTGGTCTAGGTGTACCTGATCTAAAGCTATATTATATAGCAGCAGTCACCAAAACCATTTAGTATTGGCTAAGAAATAGACCAGTCGATCAGTGGAACAGATTAGATACAAAGGACAAAAAAGGGTACATCTATAGCAATCTAGTCTTTGACAAACCCAAAGATACCAACATTAGGGATAAAAATTCAATATTTGGAAAAAAACTGTTGGGAAAACTGGAAATTAGTATGGCAGAAATTAGATATGGAGCCACACTTAACACCATATACCAAGATAAGATCAAAATGGGTCCATGATTTAGGCTTAAAGAATGAGATCATAAATAGAGTAGAGGAACAGAGAATAGTCTACCTCTCAGACCTGTGGAGGAGGAAGGAATTTATGACCAAAGGAGAACTAGAGATCATTATTGATCACAAAATAGAAGATTTTGATTACATCAAACTAAAGTTTCTGTACAAACAATTCTAATGCAAACAAGATTAGAAGGGAAGTAACAAATTGGGAAAATATTTTTACAGTTAAGGGTTCTGATAAAGTCTCATTTCCAAAATATATAGAGAACTGACCCTAATTTATAAGAAATCAAACCATTCTCCAATTGATAAATGGTCAAAGGATATGAACAGACAATTCTCAGATGACGAAATTGAAACTATCCACTTATATGAAAGAGTGTTCCAAATCACTACTGATCAGAGAAATGCAAATTAAGACAACTCTGAGATACCACTACACACCTGTCAGATTGGCTAAGATGACAGGAACAAATAATGATGAATGTTGGAGGGGATGTGGGAAAACTGGGACACTAATACATTTTTGGTGGAGTTGTGAAAGAATCCAGCCATTCTGGAGAGCAATTTGGAACTATGCCCAAAAAGTTATCAAACTGTGCATACCCTTTGGTCCAGCATTGCTGCTATTGGGCTTATATCCCAAAGAAATACTGAGGAGGGGAAAGGGATCTGTATGTGCCAAAATGTTTGTGGCAGCTCTTTTCATAGTGGCTAGAAACTGGAAGATGAATGGATTTCCATCAATTGGAGAATGGTTGGGTAAATTATGGTATATGAAGGTTATGGAATATTATTGCTCTGTAAGAAATGACCAGCAGGAGGAATACAGAAAGGCTTGGAGAGACTTTCATGAACTGATGCTGAGTGAAATGAGCAGAATCAGAAGATCGCTGTACACTTCAACAACAATACTGTATGAAGATTTAATCTAATGGAAGTGATTATCTTCAACATAAAGAAGATCCAACTCACTTCCAGTTGGTCAATGATGGACAGAAACAACTACACCCAGAGAAGGAACACTGGGAAGTGAATGTAAATTGTTAGCATTACTGTCTATCTACCCAGGTTACTTATATCTTCAGAATCTAATACTTAATGTGCAACAAAAAAAAATGGTATTTACACACATATATTGTATCTAGGTTATATTGTAACACATGTAAAATATATGGGATTGCCTGTCATCAAGGGGAGGAAGTAGAGGGAGGGAGGGGATAATGTGGAAAAATGAATACAAGCGATAATGTTATAAAAAATTACTCATGCATATATTCTGTCAAAAATTTATAAATAAAATTTAAAAAAAAAGAAATGGGGAAACTGAGAGTGACAGAATTAAGTGACTTTCCCAGTGTCACAGAACTAGTAAGTTGTGATCCATACTCATTTCCAATAGTTCTCTCCCTGGGTGTAGTTGGCTCTCTTCATTACTGAACAATTGAAACTTGTCTGAATCAATTCATTGTTGAAGAGAGTCAAGATGAATTTGAACTCAGATCTTCATGACCCTATATCCAAAACTCAATCTACTCTACCATTAATTGCTTCTAACTGATGACAACCCATTTTTACCCATTTAAAAATATCTAGTCTGTGGATATATGTTTATTCTTCCTGGAATCTCAGGATAGTTTTTTAATATATGGTTTTCATATTTCCATTCAGTGACTGGATAACTAATTCTAATTTTGCTCTTAGCATCATACCATTTTTTTTTGAGGAAACCTTGAGGGTCTTTTTCTCCCCAAATGATATTTTTAACTAGGTAAAAAAAAAGCTATTTTCTGTCTCATTTCTTATCTAGTCTTAATCAATGAATGGGTGTTATATCAGTCAAATTGAAAGATGTTAAAGACATTAGCTTAAAAAGACCAGCTTGCTGTATCTGGGGCCATCTCCCATCATCCTGATCTACGTGTGGTCACTGTACTCATATGACTCTGGAGAACAAAGTGAGGCAAGTGACCTTGCACAGTTTTCCTTCAATTAAATTCAATTCACTTGAATGGCATGGTATTACTTCCCTGATGTCATGGTTCTCTCTCCCCCTCCCCCTCCCTCTCCTCCTCCCCTGTTCCTCTCCCCTTCCCCCTCCCTCTTTCTCCCTCTTTCTCTCTCTCTCTCTTTCTTCCTTTTCTTTTCTTTTTTTTTCTTTCTTATTTTTCATCTCTCTGTAGGTCTCTCTTTCTTTCTTTGCAGTTGGGGTTAAATGACTTGCCCAGGATCTCATAGTTAGTAAGTGTTAAGCATCTTAGGCCAGATTTAAACTCAGATGCTCCTGACTCCCTAGGCTGGTACTCCAACCACTATGCGATTCCCTTTCATCTGCTCCCCTTTTCTTCTTAACAACAATCATTTCTATACCTTAGTTTTCATATATGGAGCAGGACTTTGGTATACAGTGAATTATGGCATCAAAATATTGGAATCCTTTTAAGGATTCAATTCAATGAAAAGAAGAACAATTAATTGCATATTGATTGACTTATCAGGTAGAGTTTGATTAGGAGTTTTTTAGGATATAGGTATAGGATATATGATTAAACTAATTGGAAATGAATTACTAAATTGGTTGAAGCAATTAACTCATAATTAGAACATTAGTAATTTTGAATATTAATGAGCTAGCGAGCAATTTGACAAATGCATACATTAAAGTGATAAAATTGTGTGAAGAATATACCATTTCAGGGTTACTTGAAGGAAATAGGGATTTTATGTTCCAATTTTTTTTCCTTCCCCTGTCTCTCTTCTTTCCCAAGACAGCAAGCAATCAGATATAGGTTAAACATGTACAATTCACTGGGAATTGAGTATAAACTGTTTGCATTTTTGTTTTTCTTCCCAGGTTATTTTTATCTTCTGAATCCAATTCTTCCTGTGTAACAAGAAATTCGGTTCTACATATATATATATGTATATATATGTGTATATATATATATGTACACACACACACACACATATATATATATATATATATATATATATATATATATATACACACACACACATATATATTGTATCTAGGATATACTATAACATATCTAACATGTGTAAGACTGCCTGCTATCTAGGGGAAGGGGTGGAGGGAAAGAAGGGAAAAATCAGAACAGAAGTAAGTGCAAGGAATAATGTTGTGAAAAATTACCCATGTATATGTACTGTCAAAAAAAAAAGTTATAATTAAAAAATTAAAAAAAATTTAAAAAAGAGATTTTTGATTCTTTGGAAATGGGTCAACAGTATGAGAGAAGTTAATTGGCATTGACAGAAAACTAAGGCATAGAATAGGCCAGTTAGGTCCAGATGTACCCATATCTCTTTAAATTGAACATTCAGCTACATCTTAGTAAGTTAATAACTCCCTTCCAAAGAATATATTCAGACTCACAACATAGTCATTGTTTTGTCCTTTTTTCTCCTTTTATGTTCTGATATTCCTAATTCATTATGTTTTCTAGGAGAATTCAAGATTTTACTCATAGCCATTGTGTTGGCAAGGAATAGTTTCTAAAACTCAGCATTCAACCCTAACTTTTTTTTCTCTCTCAAGTAGCATATAAATCTAATTAATCCGAGAACCTTATTCAAGATATTTAAAGGGAACTCAGAAACAGAGTTGCTGGAACAAGGTGCTGCCTGGTATGTAATTAATTGGTGAGTTTTCCTATTGGCTTTTGCTTGCTGACATTAAAATAATTTGTTACTATGCTGTAGAAACTAAACTGTAATGAAGGAAGCATCACAAGTAGAATAGAAATGATGTACCTTTTGATGACACAACATGATAATCTTGATCCTAGAATTTATAATGACTTCTATGGGATTCATTGAGGTTTGTTTTTCCTTGTTTTGTTTTGTATATGGTATTGGGGAAGAAGTTTTACCTGTATGTTTTTTGTCTTTGATTAAAGTAAAAAAAAAAAAAACATTAAAAATAAGTCTGCTCATCATTTCTTATAGAACAATAGTATTCCATTTCCTTCATATCCCATAACTTATTTAGCCATTCCCCAATTGATGGCCATCTCACTTTCTAATTCCTTGCCACTATAAAGAAGTGGCTACAAACAGGTTTTTTTTTTTTTTTTTTTTTTTTTTTTTTTTTTGTACATATAGTCCTTTTCCCTCTTTATGATCTTTTTGGGGTAGACCCAGTAGTGGCACTGTTGGATCAAAAGTATGCACAGTTGATGGATAGAATTGATGGTATTTACAATTCATTCCATATCTATTATTTTAAAAATACATATTCATAAATTGATGATATGCCATTTTTACAAATGAGAAAACTGAGGTAAAAATAATTAAATGACTTGCCCAGAGTCACATAGCTAGTAGCTGAGATCAGATATGAAATCAAGAAGATGAGTTTTCCTAATTCCAGACCTAGCACTCTATCCAAACTGTCTCATTTATAAATTAACAGTTGGCAAAAAGAAAACTAGATAAAATTAACATTTGGAAAAGTAAATATATGCAACATAGGTACAAAGGAATGAAATTCTAGAATGTTAGTGTTACTAGATGAGTGATTTTGGATAAGTCATCCTAAATTTCTGGGTCTAAGTTCTCATTTCTATAAAATGAATAATGTTGAATTTCCTGCTTGAAAATTCTATGATTCTGTGGACTAGTATGCTCAATGTTTAACATAATAATTTTTAAAAATTCATAGATTATAGTGACCAAATGTAGTGGTTCAAAGAATATAAAAATTCTGGTATTTTCTTTCAATAATTATCTTGAACATCTTGCTCTGGGCGGGAGGGAACTAACACCAGAAGCAGGAGGGCAGGGAGGCTGCTAGCTATGAGCATTTGCAGGAAAGTGGAGCTCTGGTTTGGGATTCCTGATTAGAGTATAAAGCTGAAGGGAAGCTTGAGGCATTATCCTCCCACCCCATGATTAAAGGTGCTTACATGATAACTCTTATTTTTAAAAAAATGAGCAGGCAAAGAAGAAAGTATCAATCACACCATAGAAACCTACATGGGAATAAGGAAGACTGACATTCATCTTCAGAGGAGGACACTGAAGTAAAAAAAAGGTTCTACCCCAAAGACTACTGTGAAATGATTTCCTGCCCAGAGAGAATTTATATAAGAATTTAAAAATAAAATGAGAGACCTTGAAGAAAAACTTTTAAAAAATCCAAGGAAAGCAAGATGATTATGACAAAAAGGTAAGCAACTAGAAAAAGGATTTACAAAGTCAGAAAGATGAAAATAGCTCTTTGAAAATTAGAATTGGTTAAGGGGAAGTGAAGCTATGAGAGACCAAGAAATAATAAAACAGATTAAAAAGAATAAAAAAATAGAACAGAATGTAAAATATAGGAAAGTTGTGACCAAAAAAAAAAAAAGGACCTTGACACAATAAAGTAAGAAATAATACAAGAAATTGTCCTGGAGTGATAGAAAAAGAGTAGAAAGTAGAAATAGAAAAAATCCACTGATCACCACCTCAATGAGATCTTTTGTGGAAGACATATGGGAACATTATTGCCAAATTTTGAAACCCCCATATTAAAGAGAAATTTTTGCAAGAAACAAGAAAAATCAATTCAAATACACTGGAACTTCAATTAGAATTGTACAGAACTTATCAGCAGCCACAATAAAAGATAACAGGTCCTAGAATCATATATAACAACATTCAAAAGAACTAGGCCTGTGGCCAAAATGTTATATTTAGCAAAATTATTTATAATATTGAAAATGAGAAGAAATGGACATTTAGCAAACTTGCAGATTTTCAGGACTTTCAGGTTAGAACAAACCCTAATTTAATAGAAAATTTAATGTATAAGAGCCAATATCAAAGATCAATTTCAAGGAACTGAACATATATAAATTGTTTTTTTTTACATGAAAAATATATAGCATATGTTTAACATCAACAATAGGGCAACTCAAAAGAAAGACTGGGGCAGAGTTAAGGTAGAAATAATAATGTCATACAAATTAGGTGCAGAGGAAGAAAAGACACAGAGGCATTGGGGGAGAAAGGAGGACTTATAGTTCTGAAAACCTATTCACATCAGGAATGGGTTAAATAGGCAATACTACATATATACCTTGAAGGGTTTATAGAACTCTCTAAAATCTATAAAGGAATAAGAGGTGAAGGATGGGCAGAGGGGGGAGCAAAGAAAGGGTGGGGGAAGAAGACAAAAGGAGGGATCCATCAATGGAAGAGGTTAAGTTATAGCAAAGCAAATTAAGCAGAATTAAAGCAAATGGTCAGCAGGATTAGGAAAGATAAATGTGTGTTTTATGTGTGTGTATATATATATATATACACACACACATATGTATATATAAATATATCCTTTTCTAACTATATCCTGCTTGAGATTTGGGGAGGATGAAAGGGGAAAAAAAGAATAAAGTAAATAAGATGCACAGCAGTGAACCAAGGAAAAATCTACAAGTAAGTAAAGAAAAAATGGATATTCATGTGCGTGCATGCATGCACACACATACACATACATGTGCGTGCATGCACGTACACACACATACACATACTTTCTTGATATGGTGATTTGTTATTAAATATTTTGAATCTTCCCTGATGTTGTCAGGCCCTAATAATTACAATGTTCTTTTTTGTTTTGTTTTATATTCCTTTTCTGTTTTTTCTTTTTTACTCTTTTTTCAAATAAAATAAATTTAAAAGGTCAGTCAGCTCATCATTTCTTATCGATAATATTCCATTACATTCATATCCCATAATTTCTTTATCCATTTCCCAATTGATGGTCAACTTACTTTCCAATTTCTTGTCACTGCAAAAAAGTGACTACAAATATTTTTGTACATATAGTCCTTTTCCCTCTTTTATGATCTTTTTAGGATATAGATCCAATTGTGACAGCTGGATCAAAGGGCTTTGTTTATAAGTCCTTTGGGCATATTTCCAAATTGCTCTCCAGAATGCTCACCAACAATACATTAATGTGCCAGTTTGCTCATATCCCCTCTGACATTTATCATTATCTTTTCATGTCTAGATGACTACATTTGGAATAAGTTGCAGGGGGGAAGTTTATGTTTAGGGAAGATAGGATGGAGTTGATTATATTTACTATCCATTCAATATCTGTTGTTTTAAAAATATATGTAGTTATAAATTGATGGTATTCAGTTTTTCAGTCATGCCATTTCTTTCTCCAGCTCATTTTACAGATAATGAAACTGAGTTAAGTGATCTGAACAGAGTCACACAGCTAGTAGGTGTCTGAAGTCAGAGAGGAACTTGGGAAGATGAGTGTTCCTAGCTCCAGGACTAGCCCTATGTCCAAGGAGCAACCAATTGTCTCATTTATAAATTAGCATTTGGCAAATATTTGGAAGAATGACTACATGCAATATAGGCACAATGGACTGAAATTATAGATGAGTAATTTTGGATAAATCGTCCTGAATCTCAGGGTTTAAGTTCTCATTTCTATAAAATATGTTGAATTTCTATGATTCTGTGAACTAGCATTTTCACTTAATGTTTAACATAATAGTCTTTAAAAATTCATAGATTATAATGATTAAATGTGACCTATTTAGAGAATAGAGAAACTCTGGTATTTTCTTTCAATCACTATCTTGTATGTTTTATCATGGGTACTTGATCTACTTCTCAGAATTGTACTGTTGCTTGTTCCATGTGACTTCTCAGTGTGTTCCTGGAATTGTCTCTCTGTAGTTATATTCCACATGTGACAGTCTACCTTGTGTCACTTGTTTTTCTCTATAGAAAAAGAAAAATAATGTAACTCAGTTGTGCTCCCACATAAATCTATTTGGATGGCATCTGATTCTTTTTTTTTTAATTAGTAAAACATTAATGCTTCCCCATAATTGATTATATTTAATCGTGTCATTTCTTTCTTTTTTTTTTTTTAATTTTTTAATTTTCCTGAGGCTGGGGTTAAGTGACTTGCCCAGGGTCACACAGCTAGGAAGTGTTAAGTGTCTGAGATCAGATTTGAACTCGGGTCCTCCTGAATTCAAGGCTGGTGCTCTATCCACTGCGCCGCCTAGCTGCCCCAACTGTGTCATTTCTTAATGCTGTGAACTGACTGGCATTAGAATTAAGATTTTTGTTAACTGATATTGCTTGAGACTATATTAAAAGTCCTGGATATATAGTTATGTCATTGTTAGACTAGAATGGCAATCTTAAGCTTCTCCTGGCAACCCTTTATAGATAAATGCTTAAGCTATAGCTGATCTATTGCAGTTCCCAAAATATGAAAGAAGGGTGACTGTGTAGATGATGCTACTACAACATGTTCTTAACTTGTGTTCTCTGAATAGTAAATCTCTATTTGACTTTTTCCATGGAAAGTTGCTAATATCTTCATTATCTCAAATCCAACATCTGAAAGATATTGGTTGGACTTGGGCATGGTGGAATGATATCAAGTAACTTCATTAAAGGTGGGTACAATATAAAATTACTTTAAAATTGAGTAGATCAAATGAAACCCCAAATTAATATGCTTTCAGAACTAATATTTTAAAGGAATCTATAGCCATTTATTGTAAAAGGCAAAATTCCTTTCAAGGTAAATCCTTTATATTAGATAATTGAGTTGAGTAAGTGTGTGAAGCTGTTAGATAAATAGTATTTTCAGCAGAATGAAAGGGCATAATTTATTATATGGAATAGGATGAAGAGAATGTATGGAAATTAAGATATTTGAGAGGATTAAAGCATTGTTTTGTGAAGCAGTTATAAAATTTGGCTTTTGAAATTTGTTCAGTTCAATATTATATAAGAATAGGGTTGAAAATCCCCTATATGACCCTGAATTAGGAATAAAATTATGAATTAGATATATATTAGGACTCCATGGACTAGATTTGCATTTTTTATTCATTCATATATGTATTATGTATGTATGTATGTATGAACGATGAGTGAGATATTCAAGCCTGTAGAAAGAGGCCTCTGTAAAATCTTTCCTAGTGCTTCAGAAATCCATTCAGTCAAACCAGAAGGCCAATCCCTCACATCAGTATTTTACTTGAGGATACTACTCTTTGGATAACTTTTACTACTTGGCAAAGAATAACATAACAGCAAAGATCTTCAGTGACCTTCTAATTTTACCTTTGTTTCTTGGCAGGTGTGATATGGTATTTTAATATAGAGAATGTTATGGATTGTTAGGTTTGGGATACTTCAGGGATTTTTTTGAGGGGAGGGCAAGAGGAAAGTTTTATTTTATTTTTTAATTTATATACTATGTGCCTATTGCCATAACTTTACTTAAACAGATGTAAATGTCTTTGCTTCTGCTTCATTTATTTCCTAATACCAGTGGAGGTGATGTAATCTCTCCTAAGTAGCCTCCCCCCATCTGCTGTAAGGATGATAATTGTATTGAATATCTCCCTCTGTTGTTTTCTGCCCTTCAGGTAGTGTGTAATTGCAAATCATGTCCTTGAGTATTAGAAAGATGATGGCACCCATTATATGCAATTAATATAACTTGCTTTGTATGGCATTTCTAGATTCTATTAATTTTAACAGATCTAAAGATGATGTGTCAATATTTTCAGATTTGGAAGCCCATAAGGATACTAAAAGTCTTTTCACTTTGTACCATCCAGTGTTTCTCTTTGACTATTCTATCACATTTATATTATTATCAATATGCATTGTTTTTAGTATTTCATTATCTGAACTCATAGCTACATGCATTTAAAATACATTTCTGGTATATTTAAATTTTAGCTAATAGTATTAGAATAAGTTACCTTCTTTGACAGCTGGACAAATGCTGGAGATAAATGACCCAAGTGACAGTGTGACATATTAAAGGTAAAATCATCTCAAACAGGTCATTAGAGTATTACCTCTTACTCTCTAACCTTAATAATGTGGATAATAATACCTTCCTGTGATAATATATATAATATTACCTTCCTTTAGTTGAATTAAGGAAACATAGGGGGAGATCTTGATATTTAGAAAAATGCTTATTTGGGATTAACTGACCTTTCCTATAAATCAGAAGCAAAGTTGTCAGCTTGGCACTCTCTTTTTTGTAGCATACTCAGGCAGCAAGAAAATGAGCCAAAGCATTCTGTGAAGCAAAACATTACAAATAATGCAGTTCTTTTGTACTGTTTGCTCTTCTCTCCTAAGAGCTATTACTGGTAATAAATTAGATGATGCCATTTTACTTCATAGACTGCCCACAAACAACAGACTCCTTCCACCTGCAGTTCCTATTAGTTACAATCTATTTTTTTAACCTGCCTCACACAGATCAAATGAGGAAAATATATGTAAGGGCTCTGCAAACCTAAAAATTCTGCATAAATGTTGACTTCTATTATTATTATTATCATTATTATTTCAAAATTATTGCTGTGGTCAATAATGTAATTTGAGTAAAGGTACATTTTTTGCTTGATAGTTTTCTCTGGAAAGAAATTATATTACATTATAAAGAAGCAAGCATCTTCTGGATCAGATTATTCTAAAGAGCACATGAGCATCTATCTGCCTAGTGATTTTTAAGGTAATTTTTACTTTTCACACTTTTGAAATGTTAGTGAGAACAGTAATATAAAGAATTACTGACAATTACATATACCTTTAGGGGATTATAGATTTGCAGCTGGAAGGACCTTGTAACATACGCAAGTTCTATTTTCTCATTTTACATTTGGGGAAACTGAGGCTTACAAAGATTGTGATTTGCCAAAGATTTCATAACCGGTAAAAGATGAAGCTGGTACTTTGATCTATGTTTTCTGCCCCTTAATCTGGTGCTCCCTCTTTCTCTCTTTTTCCTTAAACTAAAAAGATAATTGACTCACTGTGAATTTCATTTAGTGGTTTGGATATTGAGAACTTTATTAGTATGCTTTTGAAAACACTTTATCTGTTAGGTTTATTTTATTCATATAAACAAGTTCCAATTAACTTCTGCCTAGCAAATATGACTCTAGCTACTTAGTTTTCCACTTAAGCTGTCCATGATTTGGATGCAACTTAACAAACTGAAACTTATATTTCATTTTTATGTTATCTGAACATTATCTTCTAACCAGGCTCATCTTTTCCCATTAAACATCTAAGAGACAGATAGCATGGCATGATGAAAAGAGCATTATTTATAGAATCAGAAGACCTGAATTTGAGTCCTGGATCTTCCATTTTGAGTTTTTAATCATCTTAGTTTTAATGTGTATAAATCAGGATAATAATGGTTATGCAAGTAGTTTAAAAACAGTTCCAATGAAATCTTGCCACATGAAAAACATTTTGCATCTTAGTTTTAATGTGTTATAAAATAGGGATAATAATAGTTATACAAATAGTTAAACATTAGTTCCACTGAAATCTTGCCGCATGAAAAAGATTTTGCATAGTGCTATTTAAAATGAGAGCTAGTATTGTTATTATTACAGTTACATTCTGTTCCATAAACATACCACAGCTCTTCTAATGCTGTTTTTACTTTGTTTTTAAAGTTAATCTAAATTTTATCTGTCCTTAAGACTGAGTTTACACTCTCCCTTCCTTGAAGCTTTCTGCGGCCTTTTTAATTCATATTGATCACTTCCTCCTCAGATCTCTGATAGTATGCATCTGTCTCATTTATTTGGACATTTATTGTTATTACCACTAGCACTTTCCCCTGATTTAGTGGTGTACGGTTTACAAAAAACGTTTTCACATACGTTATTTAATTATAATAGCATTCTGCCATATATTGGTTTATTTAGTGTGTACCTTATCTTGGATACCTGATTAGATTATAAGATTTTGGAGAAGAGTCACCATGTCTTCTGCTTCCTTGCTATTCCCTCCCATAGAATTGAGAGTTTAGTGCTTTTTGGAGTAATGAATAGAAGTCCTGGAAGACTTAAGAAAGTCTAAAGACAGATCTGAGTTTAAATCTGTTCTTAGACACTTGTTAGCTCTGTGAATCTGAGAACATGATCTAATCTCTGTTTACTTCAGTTTCCTCTTCCTCACCTATAAAATAGGTATAGTAATAGCCCTTGCTTCCAAAAGTTGTTGTGGAGATCAAATGAAATAATTGTCAAATACTTAGCATAGTGCCTGACGCTTAATAAGTACTATACAAATGATAGTTTTTGTATTATTTAATGAGTTATTTTTCAAAAGTTTTGGTCTGGATTTGACCAATAAATGTCAATAAATTATCTCTATGAAAAAAACACATGCTATACTCAGATCTGGGTCTATGACATATACATAACTATAATAAATCCTTTGTAAGGTCAGCTAGATGGTGCAGTAGATAAAGCATGAGCCCTGAAATCAGGAGGACCTGAGCTCAAATCCAGTCTCAGACACTTAACATTTCCTAGCTGTGTGACCTTGGGCAAATCATGTAACCCCAATTGTGTAACCAAAAAAATTTTAAAAAAAATAATCTTTTGCAATTGGCATGGGACACAAATACATAACTCAGTCTTTAATTCTTATTTAAGAACCAGGGTTAAGAGGAAGGTATAGCATTATTTCTCTAATTGCCTTGCTCTAGGGCCCCTTTCTTTCTCCCTTTCAAAATTGCATCCCTTGTTTAGTTTAATAGCTGCTAGACTTTTGATCTACTGATCAGGGACTATTTCTTGGCTGTGTCATTAGTTGTTGTGTCTCTATAGGCCCTGCTGGTGCTGCTGTGTTTCTCTGATGCCTCTTATGTTCCAAATATCTCTGATGGTTGAGCACATGCTTTCTTTGATGACCTACAATTTATGAAGTAATGCAGAAAACACTCTCAGAGAACTATGGCTTAAAATGTTACTGAAAAGCAATAATAATGAGGATGTCATGGTAACAGCCAGAGTTATATTTTTCACTTATCCTCTTTTGGCTAGTAGTAATAATGGTTTCCATCATGTCTTTGAAATTTTGTCCTTGAAATCTTGTAGGTCTAATTCAGTAATCCATAAGTAGAGATAGTTCCCAAACAACATGCTCCTTCTAATGGCTCTTGCATCTAGCATAGCTACCCTGCCTGCTTCTTCATCCTCTTTGTTTTTCTTTCTTTTTTTCAATATTTATTTGAAATGTTTCTTTTTAAAATTTGAATTTAAAAATATCTTCCTTCCTTCCACTCCTTCTCCACTCACTGAGAAAATAAGCAAAATAATATTTATCATATTTATGAAATTATGCAACATGTATTTCCACATATTGAAAAAAAGGCTAAAAAGTAAGAAAATCATACATCAATTTGAACTCAGAGTTCACTAGATCTCTCTCTGGAGATAAATAATTTCTCTTACAGTTTATCATTATTGCTTTGTTTAGGTCTTATACAGATCTTACCATGTCTTTTCCCTAGCCCCCCCAAACAACTCCTCTCTTCATTTCTTATAGCACTATCTCAATCACATACTACAATTTCTTCAGCTATTTCCCAGTTGATGAGCATTTTCTTGATTTTCTATTCTTCACTACTACAAAAGCTAATATTGTTATTTTTTTATTTTTATTTTTTACAAATATGTCTTTCGCTTTTTCTTTGATTACTACAGATACAGTAGGGATATTTCTGGGTCAAAGTGAGTGCACAGTTTTGTAGCTCTTTGGGGATAGCTACAGATTTTTGTTTAGAATGTTTGGACTAATTTATTATTCCATCAACAATTTATTAGTGTGTCTATTTTCCATCATCCACTCTAGTAATTTTTATTTCTGATAGGTGATATAGTACCTTAGATTTTTAAAAAATTGACATTTCTTTACTGAATAGTGAGTTAGAACATTTTAAAAATGATTATAGAAAACTTTGATTTGTTTTCTTATTTTTATTCTTTGGCCATTCTTTCATTGGGGAATGGCTGTTCTTTTTTATAAAATTGTCTCAGTTCCTTATATATTTTAGAAATGAGGGCTTTATCAGAGAAACTTGCATATAATCTTTATATTATTTTGTTAATTAAGTTTCATTTATAACAATACAGTTTTCCTGGTTATCCCTTTTAACAAAGTCTATTTTTGCTCTTGTTTTGTTTGAGATTATGATTACTTTCCTTGACTTTTAAAGTTCAGCTGAAATATATTAAATTGTGCTCAAGCTTTCATTTTAATTCTGCATGTTTTTCTGTTTCAAGTGTGTCTTTTGTGAGCAGTGAATTGTTGGATTAGACTTTCTAACTCATTCTGCTATCCACTTCCATTTTATGGATTGGCTCATTCAAATTTGCATTCATAATTATTACTAACTGTAAGTTTCCCTCCTTCCCTTTTCTTCTTTTCTTTTTTTCTCTTTTTAATCCTGTTTCTGCTTAAACATTTGGCTTCTAGCCACAGTCTCCCTTTATCTGCCCTACTTTTTATCATTAACCTTTTTTTTTAATTCCCTTCCTCTCCTATTTCCCAACTAAAGTTATATTTTTATAACATCCAAGTGTTTATATATTCTTCCAATTATGAAACAATTCTAATGAGAATGGGACCCAAAAATTGCCCTCTACTTCCCCCTCCATTGTAAAAGCTTTTTGTTGCATGCTTTTTTATGTGAAAATATTTTCCATATCATACTTTTTCCTTCTTCTCCCAGTATAACTTTCTTTCTTATCCTTCAATTTTTTTAGATCATTCCAATTTTTTAGATTAATCTATGTTCTCTGTTTATATAAATTCCTTTTAACTATCCTAATAATGATAAAGTTCTTAGAAGTTACATGCATCATGTTCCCATAAAGGAATACAATTTAACTGTATTAAGTTCCTTGCTATTTCTCTTGAGTCTTATGTTTAAATGTCAAATTTTCTATTCAGCTCTGGTCTTTTCATCACCATTGCTTGAATCCTCTATTTTATTAAATAGACATTTTCCTATCTAAAAGATTATACTCAGTTTTGCTGGGTAGGTTATACTTGGTTATAATCCTAACTCCTTTGCCTAACAGGATATCATATTCTATATACTTTACTCTTTTAACATGAAAATCACTAAATCTTGCATGTGAGTTGACTATGACTACATAATATTTGAATTGTTTTTTTTTGCCTGCTTATAATATTTTCTTCTTAACCTGGGAGTTTAAAATTTAGCTATAACTTTTGTGAGAGTTTTCATTTGAGGAACTCTTTAAGGAGGTGATCAGTGGATTTTTTCAATTTCTATTTTACCCTCTGGTTCTAGAATATCAGGGCAGGTTTTCTGGATGATTTCTTGAAAATGATGTCTAGATATTTCTTTATTGTAGCTTTTTGGTAGTTCAATAATTTTAAAATTCTCTCTCGGTTTATTTTTCATGTCAGTTGTTTTTCCAATGTTTTTCCAATTTCACAATTACTAATTTTTTCACTCCTGTACTTTTGCTTTATTGTTTCTTGGTGTCTCATGAGGTCATTTATTTCTACTTCTCCAATTCCTATTTTTGAGGAATTATTTTCCTCAGTGAGCTTTCATTCATTCTCTATTTGGCCACTCTGTTTTTTTTTTTTTTTTTTTTTTCTTTTAATCCCTTTCTTACCATTAGGCTTATTCTGTTTTTGTTTTTTGTTTTTTTTTGGTGTTATTTCCTTCAATATTGCTAGTGTGTCTTTGAAAACAATTTGATAATTCTCTTTTCACAATTTTCTTATATCAAAGTCATTTCCCATTTCTCCCTCTTTACCATTCACCTCCTTCTTTAACTCTTCCAATAATTCTTATTTTGCTTGTGTCCAGTTATCATTTTTCTTTGATGTTTTACTTGTAGCTGTTTTTACATTATAGCCTTCTGAGATTGTGTCTTTCATGACACCGTATTAGCCTTTTATGGTCAAATTTTTTTTATTGTTGTTCACTCATTTTCTTAGTTACTTTCATGACTTTTGACTTTATGTTAAAGTTTGGCTCTGCTCACTTTGAGTGGAGAGACATTCTTCCAAGGTTCAGGCTTTTTGTTTGTTCATTTGTTTTTGGTACTCCCATTTTTAGAGGTAGTTCTAAAATAGGCAAGTTTTTAGTGCTTCCAAGTTGGTATGATCGGAGAGGTGTGTTTACTGCTCTCCTAGTTTGTGTTCTGGTCTTTACCCAGGAAGGACCCCTACTTTTTTACAGCCAAATTATTAGTAGTCTTTTTGCCTTTGGAACTGTGACTAGGTCACCTGCTCTGCTGCAGCTACCTTGACTAGTGTTCCTTTCTGCTTTGGAAATGCTCCTTTGTGATTTTTATGCAACCTAGAATTGCCGACCAATGCCAATTGTGTCCAGTACCATCAATATGTCATCGGTCGATCTCTTTTTGCCAGTTGTCTGATCCCTTTATTGTCTCTGGGCAGAGAACTCCAAATCTCTTGCTGTTGTCCTTTTTTGTGTTCCAAATGGGCCTTTTTCTTAGGTTGGAAAAATGATTCATCCTGGCTTATTGATTCTGCTGTCCAAAAGATCATTTGGGGTGTTATTTTAAAGTTGTTTGGAAGGGAATATTGTGAGAGTTCATCTGGATTGCTGCTTCTAATATATTTTCTTGTCTCTGTTCTCTTAATTTTTCAATAATATTCAGTAAGTATGCTCATGGATTGTATTGGACTCAGTGCTTTGCAATATAAATTAATTAAGAATATCTTTACCTTCTAGGAATTCTCTTGTCTCATCTTTGTGATATTAGGTGTGAAAGAAGTAGTCTATCCTCTAAATTAAGATTTGAACAAGGGGTATAGAGATATAAGTTTTGTTTTTGAAGGTATACTAACTCTTTAGATGGTAATTATTATTGTGTGCAAGTTTTTGAGCCATTAGCACTTTTTCTTGTGCTAAACAATTTGTCCCAATCATAACCTGTATCAAACATTTATTTAATTGTACCTATTTTGGCTTTTCTTATTATGTAAAAGGCTATATTTTCTAAGCAATTGTTCCTAATTTTTGGATAAGTAAGCAAATAAACCAATTACAGGGTATAAAATAGTATAGAATAAATATATTGTATATCCGTATATATATCTGTTTATTTATTTATTGTATCTGTTTATTTACTGAGAATAATAACAAGCTTTACTTATGCCCATGATAATGATCTAGTTTGGATAACACTTGTTGACTAAACTCTTAATGCACTTCTTTGGCTATCTCAAGCACAACTAGAACTTCCTCTCAATATACAGGATGTCCTACATTACTAAATCTTAAAAGTGTAATATGAATTTTTGGGCATGTTGCATAATTCATTTAATTTCTCTCTTCTCTATTGGAAAATGTCACTTGGGATTTTCATCAAACTCTGAAGTTTTTTTCTATATATAGAGGAAGACTTTCTTTTTTTCTCCATTGACTCCTTTAGGTCCTAGAATCAAACAATATACTCTATATAGTACTGGAAAAGTATACCACAATATGGGAAATGGGGGCATATTAAAAGGGATTGTGTGTTTATTATGTGTGTGTGTGTGTGTGTGTGTGTGTGTGTGTGTGTGTGTGTGTGTGTGTGTGTGTGTGAGATAGTGTTAAGGCTAAAGGGCATGGATTGGATTTTCCTTTTTCCTTAATATAATTAAATTTATTGAAGTGCAAAAGTTTCATCAAATTTCCACACTTTTCAGAATCCTGGAAAGAAACCTTTGGCTCACACTATGAGGCATCCTAGGAGAAGGCTGACTTCTTTTCACTAAAGCAGTTCTATTTGAAGTAAGATTAATTTATAGAGTCATTTCTGAAGTACATTGAAGCATTCATTGGTCAGACCAGAATTATAAGGCAGATTGGTCTTTGTTTAGTACAGTTCAACAGTGCTTGTAGAAGTCATCTATATTTAAAGAACTGGCAAAGCTATAAGGCAAATAGATTTCAAATTTTTATTGCATTTGGCTAGAAATTCAAATTGTTTTTTTTTTTTTTTTTTGCTGAGATGGAAGTCATGGTAGAATTAGTTAGGAACATAAGATCATAGATCACAAAAGCATCCAGTCTAACTCATTCTGCAATAAGGATGTTCAAGTCTAGAAAGGTAAAGCAGCTGGTTAAAGGTAACAAAGTAGAAAAGGTAAGAAATTGCATCTAAGTTGTTTTGGTTCAATTCTGCTATTTCTAATATACCACAAGACTGACAATCCAAGTCATTCATAAAAAATAGTAATGGAGTTAGCAAAATGACTCTATTTTCACTTTATCTTATGTAATATCCAGTTAACCTTCATTAAATTATTTAATCTCTATGACTTCAAGCTTTCTCACATAGAAAATTATAAGCTGAGTTAAGTGATCTCTTTCAACTTCAGTATCTATTATTCAAGAAATATTTGTGATATTTATGATTGATCTAATCATTTGTAAATGTTGATAGAGTAAATTCTTTTAGCCCAACATGTTAGGCTTTGATGATAGGGCAGTTTTCCAGACACATCAATTCCCTGAAACCAGATAATTCCTTACCTGTTTCCTGTCACCATTCAAAATCAGAATCATTCTCAGAGTATATTTGATAGTGGTGTCAAATTTGGGGATTTAAAATTAGGTTCTGTTTTCAGCACTATGGTCATTTCAGAAATACATTTAAATTGAATTTGAATTCTGATTCTGATTTTCACTTCTTGTAAAATTGTCTTTATTACCTGGAATAGCATCCAAAATGCCTTAACGAAGGGTGATGCAGATTTTATGAACCTATTCTGGTTATTTTCAGTATATTCCCACATCCAGAAAACTTCTCAGGAGAGCTAGATAATGCATATCCAATCTTCTTGATTCTTAGAAAGTTTCTTGAATCTTCTCCATTCTTCAAATAGCTCAGATTTCTCCTTATCCCATTTTATTTTGTATCATATGTATTTGTGTGTAGCAATGCTGATGTGTTGTGGTGAGAGGAATTTTTGACCATTCCTATTTGTCCCCCTCATCCCAGTACTTACTGACTAATCACTTAGATAGATTTTCTGAATCTTATCTCTGCTGTAAGGAGTTGTATCAATATAATTGTACTTTTCTCTAATTTTCTAGTTTGATCGATTAGCTGGAAAAGGTACTCTAGCAAAATACTTTAATTTTGTATTGAAGCAATTGAGGAAGAAGCATCCTTAGAAAGGAACTATCTTTTTCTCTTTCTTGAAAATACAGATGTTCTAGTCATTTGTTACATGTTGATAAAACAAGTTCTTATAGCATGACATGCAAGACTTTAGTAGTAGGACAGTTACCCTACCTCAATTACCTCCTTTAAAATTGTTTTTTATCTTCATTTTGAAAAGGATAAATGATATCATGGGGTGATGGTTTTACTAGCACTGGTGAAATTAATTTGAGTAAGGCAAATAGACTTTCCCCATGACTAAGAGAAATGCTTCAGGCTTACATAAGAAAGCAGCAGGATGATTTCAGAAAGGCCTGGAGAGACTTACATGAACTGATGCTAGGTGAAGTGAGCAAAACCAAGAGAACATGGTATACAGAAAGAACAAGATTATACAATGATTAATTCTGATGGACATGTTTTTTTTTTCAACAGTGAGGTAATTCAAGCCACCTTCAATGGTCTTGTGATGGAGAGGGCCATCTGCATTCAGAGTGAGCACTGTGGGGATTGAATATGGATCACAACATAGTATTTTCCCTTTTTTGTTATTTGCATGCATTTTGTTTTCTTATTTTTTTCCTTTTTGGTCTGATTTTTCTCTTTCAGCATGCCAATTCTGGAAATATGTATAAAAGAACTGCACATGGTCAATATATATTGGATTACTTGCTGTCCAGGGGAGGGGGGGAGGGAAGGAGGAAAGGGGTAAAAAAAAATTGGAAAACAAGGTTTTACAAGCAAGGGTGAATGTTGAAAACTGTCTATGCATGTTTTGAAAATAAAAAGCTTTAAAATAAAAAAAATACAGTAGAACACTAGTAAAAAAGATAATTCAGCATTATTGTCTTAAGATCCATTGTCTGCAGTTTCAAGAATAGCATCTGTCCCAATATTCTTCATATCTGATTAGTTCAGGCTTGTTTCTGAGCACTGGACCTCTAACCCATCCATATTTTCCCTCTACTTGCTTAATACAGCTTTTTGAGCTCCATTTCTATACTTCAAAACATGTATGATCTTTCAGAAAAAGCAGGCACTCCTTATAGGAAGCCTTTTTCAGATCTGTTTCACTGAGAGCCTTAAGGTTGGGACCTGTTGTATCCCAAAACAGGAAGGAGCCAGAGTAGATTTAGCTCATTGAGCCAATTCCTTTTATTTCCATCCCTCTTTTTAGTTTTTAGATGGGTTCATTTCATGATAAATCTTACTCTTACTTATGATAACTATTAAAAACATCCAGTCTAATCTAATAAACACTTATTAAGCACCTATTATGTGCCAGGGACTGTTCTAGGAGTTTGGGATACAATTAATTAAAAGCTTAATACCAAGAAGCTTATAATCTAATGGACGGGGAGACAACCTACAAAAGAAGGTCCAACAGTTAAACCTTCCACATTGTGGGAAGAAGGCAAGGGAAAAGAAGATGATTAGGATATGGCACTACTGTGATTTGGAAAATCTTCCTAAAATATTTTGCCCTTCTCTTCATATTAGAAAAGTTTGAATTATTATGCCATAAAAATATAAAATATTATATGATATTATATGGATGTATATAAACATTACATACATATATATATAAAATACAAAAGTATTAAACATTACTATACATATATTTTACATATTTCTGAGTTTCTAAAAAAAATTTTATGTCATTTTTTGGGTTTTGCATGTCATTTGTGAGTTCTGCAAATCTTCCCCAAATTCCCATTTAATTTCTTATGCTGACCTATGGTATATCAGAACTGTGATTGGTAACATCTCCCTGTGGATAAGATAACTGTAAAAGGCAGGCCACAGGACAACAGGGAGTACCTGAAATCATTTTGTTCCATGCACTTGAAACCAGACAGAACATCAAAGGGAATTAAACTGAAAGTCCAATTTCTGCCTTTCATAAAGAAAGGCATTGGGAGGCTCCACATTTCAGCCTTCTAGCCAGATGAGCCTAGTCAGAAGAGTCTGAAGAAAATTGTGTTAATCAAGGCTTGAGTTAGTAAATTGGTGATGAGATTAAAAGTGTTGAGGGGCTGCTTTGGAGCAGGTGAAGCATCTTGCTCATGGAATTAAAACCAAGAAAAGCACCAAGTTCAAAGTGCTGACATTTCTCGAATCTTTATTTCTTCATAAGTCCATGCAAATGAGTGGGTTAGGTAAAGGTATAAAAGCAATTTTCACGCTGTCATCCAATTGTTTTTGGTTGGCAGCTGTTTTCTTGATCTTTTATGTGCAAATGAGCTACTCAAAATCTCACTTCCTTTTAGGTGAAAAATAATACATTCAAGATGAAAGGGGGAGCACTCTTTAAGAAATGCAAATGGAGTCTTAATGGTATGTTTCTTTCATTCTTTTCTTTGGATAAACATATGCTATCCCTTGCAAATAAATCAAGGCCATGTGGGGTATATCTGTCCATAGTCCTGAATTCTGGATAACTCCTTGCTGACTATAGATCTTAGTTACATTCACTGTCACATGCACATTATATGCTTATATGAGAATTGTATATTACTATCCATCAGGGAAATTTAAAAATAATCTGTAAAGCAAAGAAAGCAAAAAACAAAAACAAAAACAAAAACAAGAAAACAAAAAAACCCAACAAAATTGGTAGGCCCATATAATAAGAGAACATGATTAAACAGTAGAATATATATAAATAGACAAATTACAGTTAACAGGAAAATGTATGTTTGGTGCAGGAAGGTGGAATATTACCACATGCATCAATGAGCATATGCAATTAAATAAGGCACATAAAGACACAGATTGGCAGCTGGAAGTTTTTTTTTTTTTTTTTTTTTTTTTTTAAACTCATCCAATCAAATATCCTCATGCTATTTTTGAGGAAATGGAGGACTGGGACAGTTGAGTGAATTTCTTAGAGTTCAATATCTAGTAAGTTTTGAAGCTAGAATTTGACTGGGGTCTTATTCAATGCTGTAAGCATTATTTTAGGTTACTTCTTTAGTATTGCCATTTGGCTCCATTTAGTGTCTATGCTTGTGGTCTCAGAGACTCAGTGGGGCTAATGGAAGTTAAGTAATAAAGGTCAGAATTGGGATTTGAATCCACAGCCTTTTGATTTTCTACTTGGTGCTCTTTCCTTTGTGCCTTAATATGTTTTACTTCAATAAATTGAATTTAAACTGAAACATTCAAGTAGTTTCTCCCATTTCCAAAGGAGTTATTTTAGTATTCTTATTCTTAAATTCCAGTAATATTACCTAAATTCAAATCTCTTTTTGGGTATTTACAATTTATGTGATTTTGGACAAACCTCTTGGTATCTCTCAGCTTCTTCTTTTTAAAATAAGGGTTCATATTGGATGACATTTCTAAGATTCCTTTCAACTCTAAATCTATGATCCAATATTTTATTATCCTATAATTTAGTATTTTCTTTGATGTGTGTGCTTATTACTATATAATTGTGTGCCAAAGATACATTTAGCTACTAGCTACATATAATTTTGCAATTTGTCTATTTGCAGTATGTTGACAAAAAAGCGTCATCATGGGTCATTAGTAACAGGCTATGATATAATTAATGACCAGAAATTCTAAAAGGGTTATCCTTAAGGATCTCAGACCCTTTTCTCCTTTGTTTGGGGTTAGGGATTTGTGACTATGAGGCCTATGATTAGCCAATTTCATCAACTAGTTAAAGAATAGATATAGATAAGTCAATAGAGCACAGGGGAATTATGTCCATTGGACTTGTGACCAAACTAACTGATGATGCTACTTAAGATATTAGAGGTTTAATAATGCTGACAAGAGTAGATATAGCAATAGACCTAGAATCAAAAAGATCTGAGTTCAAATCCAATCTCAGATACTTATTAGCTATGTGACCTTAGGCAAATCACCTTTTGTTTGCCTCAGTTTCCTCATCTATAAATTGGGAATAATTCCTGTCTTGCAGAATTGTTATGAGTAATGAATGAGATAATATTTGTAAAGTGCTTTGCCTACTTGAAATTACTACATAAGTGTTAGATATTATTACTATATAGTTGCTGGTTTAATTTTTCTGAGTTAAACAATAATGACTCATTATTCAATGTGTAATTATAAAATAATAAAAATAGTATTTAAAAAAAAGCTCTGTTCAGTTATTTAGTCATTTCAGTTGTGTCTGCTTTATGTGATTTCATTTTTTTTTTGGGGGGGGGGAAGATGTGTGGCTTTGCCATTTCTTTCTGAGCCCATTTTACAGATGAGAAACCTGAGGCAAATAAGATTAAGTGACTTGCCCAGAATCATATGGCCACAAAATAATCTGAGGCCAGATCTAAAGTTCTCATAGATGGTAAATGCTGGAGGATACATCTGACTGCCTGTAATTTCACTACAAGGCAGTAATATGCATATGACTACATTAAAATGATCAATTTGGATTTGTAAGTTTGGTTCATTTGTTAAGTCAGTTTCATTCTGGTATATGAAAAGTCAGAGGCTAAAGGTTCAAATTCTGTGTTTGACATCCACTACCTCTGAGACTTTGAGTCTTTATTTTCTTATTTATAAAATAAAAGGGTTGGACATATAGTCCATATGAGGACACTTCTATCTCTGGATCAATAATCATAAAATCATATATGGAGCACTTCCATATGTGTGTACTTCATTAGTAATAATAATAATGAAATGAGAAATTACTTCAAGTAAAGAACAATTAGTTTTATGAATAAATTAGTACACACAAAGGTCCTAATTTAACATTTGAGATTATTGAATCTTTTCATTAATGCTGAATTGATTGTCATAAACCTGAGACTTGTGCATTACCTTTTATTCTATTTTTAAAAAATCTCTGATTCTTGTCTCTTTCCTGCTCTAGTGTCCTATGAATTCCTAAGTCAATTTATGATGATCCAGAACTGAAAAGAAATCCCTGTGTTAAGACCAATAGGTTATATTATACAAGACTATTGCATCACAGACTCTTTCTCCTTTCTTGTTTAGTTTAGGGAGGAAGAGACAGAAATCCATCCTTCCTTGACTTCTATCTCAAGATGGTTAGCTCTGACTGTATCCTTTTATACTAATATATTTATTTATTTCTTTGAAAAATGAAAATTTGGTGGCTGGCATGTGATAGAGATTTGGGAAGAGATTTTTGTCACTTTAAAGAGACAAGAGACACAATCCATTTTCAGTGTGAGTTGAGGTGTGATAGAGGACTAAAGGATTCTGTTTGTATTCTTATAAACAAGAAAATGTATAAGTCTAAATGACCACATCTTTCAGACTAATGCAAGCTACCAAATAAAGAATAAACTTCACATATGTAATGAGATAGTTGGAGAAAAGACCATGAATTGTTTTCAGAATTTTAATCTGGAAGAATCTCTAAAAGTTAGTATCAACTTGATTCAAATAAAATAATTTTTATTTGGTGGATAAAAATGACTGTATACTTAAGTGAAACTCAGGCATACTAATATAATCATAGGTGATGGCCAAAGCCCTTGCTTTGAATCAACATTCATCCTGGTTGACCTTAAAACTGATGGTTATGTTGTGAGATAAACTGGTATTTGATAGACAGGAAGGCTGAACAATTCTCTTTGTTGATCCATTCAGCAATAAAATTTAAAAAGTGCTTTTCCCCAATTGCTTGCAGAATATCGTCCCCCATTGGCCATCTTGGTCATTTCTCTGGTGTATTTTATTGACTCTATTCATAGTTTCAAGGGTTTTCTTTCTCTTTTTTCC
This sequence comes from Sminthopsis crassicaudata, assembly GCF_048593235.1. Classification (NCBI taxonomy): domain Eukaryota; kingdom Metazoa; phylum Chordata; class Mammalia; order Dasyuromorphia; family Dasyuridae; genus Sminthopsis; species Sminthopsis crassicaudata. Next base: position 504,503,603 of record NC_133617.1, read on the forward strand.
CTGAGTGCTGTAACAATAACGTCAATGAATCTGAACTTTGTGACTGGTAAATGCTTTCCTGCTTTGAAAATAAATGTCCTGGCTTTGCCTTTGTATTTGTTTTTTACAAATGCCATGGCCTTGTCTAGCCTTGGCATTTATCTTACAGCATGAGGCCATTATCCAAGCACACTATTCCCATTCCATTGACATTATCTCCTTTAAATATTCCACATGAAGTATTAAACATTTTAAAGATGATTACACTATAGTCAACATGCTGCTGCAGGAGCCATAAGCAGTTTTATTGCTATCTTTCTATCATACATTCTTTATGCTCTCAGTTTCTTAAGCTGGTCAGACTGTCAATAAAGCCAGTGATACCTACAGGCTGACATTTTACCTGAATGTGGGGATAGTGGCTAAGTGCTGGACTAAATAAAATACATTCATTTGATTGACTGCAGTAGAAAGATGAAGTGGTTGTTGTAAAGGAGAGAGAATCCTTGATTTGGAATCAGAAGACCTTGGTTTAAATGCTACCTCTGGTACTTTTGGTCCATGATACTTAGGACAAGCCTGCTCTGGGCTTTCATTTCTTCAACTGTAAAATGAAGGAGTTGATCTAGATGATTCCCCAATTCTCTTTCATATCCAAATTTCTTAAAACCAGTGGCACTAATCAGTGCAATAAAAGAATACCAGATTTACAATTAGAAAACCTGGTTCATGGACTTCATGTCTATTTGCCAGAGGGTCCTCTAATATAAAATCAAGGGATTGGAGCTGATGATCAACCAGGAAATCAATCAATAATCAGTCAACCATTTGTAAGCACTCAAGCTGAGCGAGGCACTGTATTAAGTGCTGGAGAGAAAAATAAAGGGAAAAAAATGTTTCTCCTCTCATTTAGCTAATATACTAATTGGAGAAGACAATTGTGTGTTTCTATATTGTGAGTTTTTTATGCTAATGGAAGAGTTGGTTATTTATCATCTTCCCTAGAATTATACATATTATGTATCATGTAATATATATATTTAAACAGGTGCATATAAGATACATGCCCAGTTGGAGAACTGTAGCCTTTTTTAAGACAAACTATATATTAACATTGTTTCCTTCCACTATACATATTAAATATTATATAATGCATATATATGCATATTATATTAATTTGAACAAGTATATAAGGTCATATGAAACCGAGATGGAATGAAATCTTACAAAACACATACATATAGAGACATATATATATATATATACATATACATATATATATATATACATACATGTAAATCTTCTATGTACTTGTTTAAATAAATATTAAAAGGCCTATGTATATAGGTATGCCTTTAATATTTATTTATACAGGTACATAGAAGATTCATACAGAATAGAAGAGATGTTAACTTATTGTACTAGATAGCTAGTTGGTAAAATGAAGAGAGCTCTGGACCTAGAGTCAGCTTGATCTTAAATAGCTCATTTTTTTACTAGTTATGTGATCCTGGGCAAGCCACTTATTTATTTCAGTTTTCTCATCTCTAAAATGGGCATAAGAAATAGCACTTCCCTAATGGGGTATAGTGAGGATCAAATGAAGTAATATAATTGTAAAGCACTTGTCTGAGACAAAATAAGCATTTTATTAATGTTAATGTTGTTGTTATGTGTATATCATGCTTATTTACTCAGCTACGCTGATGATGCATACAGAGAAGGAATGTAACCTTTAAGCAAAAAGGCTTAAGGTCTCTTCCAGCTCTAACTCTAAGATTCTGAGATTGTGTAATCCTATTTTGTCCAAATGGAACTATTTTTTTATAATACCATTTAAAGAACCCCTGTACAGAGAAAGCCAAGAAAAAGCAAACTAAAATCTCAAAATGAGACTTACAAAAGGTTGCCCTGACCTTCTTTATTGTTGTTATTATTATTATTATTTTTTGCAATAAGCATATAGGTAATCTCGGACGCCCCTTGTGACATGCTTATTCTAGAGCTTTATCAGTGCTAGTGTTTAATATTTTCCCCTAAATTGGCTCCAGTCCCAAGTTGTGCCCTCTTGTGAGGCATGTGGCCACCCCAATTTAAAAATAATTGGAAGAATGCTATGGTATTGCTCGTTGGAGATATGGCTCTCAAACTGTCTACAGACTGCCGAGTAAGTGAAATGTTTTGACAGAGAGAAATATGTGTTGTCAACATTGTTTTACCCATGGTTGAAGAGGGAAATTGAAACTGCACTTCAGCAGGGTTCAGATGTTGATGACTAAAATGATCTCCCTGCAAACAAATGACTGCAGACCATGCTGTTCTACTCTGTGCCTCATTCTTCTCTATGGAGTACCCAATTAAAAGCATAGCTCTTATGCTGAAAAAAGTGGGGAGGTTTAGAAAGGATGCAAGAAAATAACAGTGACAGAAACAATTCTTCATTGTGGGAGGAATAAAGAAAAATGGGTGAATAGGCAACGAACTATAACCTCCGGTATTATTCTCGAGGGTGTATGCTTGAAAGGAAAGCTCAAAATGAATGTTCTTTTTTTATGGCAAGGTTACCTTCCAAGGTGTGTATGCAATCAGTTTTTGTTGCTTTGCTAAATTGGAGATATGAGAAAATGCGGGTCATTAAAGAATCACCAGACAAGCAAGTATCTGTGCAGAAAAACTTGCTTATTGACCCTTCTAATAAAATGAGTACTGAGGGGAGGTAGGAATTGGAGTGGAGTGCTGTTTATTTGTTTCTGCCCTGATGGTATGATGGCTGAGTGTTTGCTTTGCCTCATCAGAGCATTTTCCATTGAGTCATATTGTCCATTAGCTTGGAATTCAGGTCAGCTTTTCTCTGTTTTCTCTTTTAAAGAACATTCTCGATGACAGAAAATGTTGACAGTTTTTCCTTTCTGTAGAATCACTTGGAGATGTTTCATTGCTTCTTGCTGGCCTCCTTTCATACAATGTACAGAGAAAATGAACAAGAAGAGAAAGTGATTTGGAGCACTAAACAATGGCTTAATGGAAAGACCATATCTCAGAGAACTTTGAACTTTTATTTAACACATCTAGGCATTTACGTTTTCCTCATACACAGAGCTAAGCAAGAAAGAGAATCGAAACATTAAGACATTTAATTTGGACAAAAATGAATAGTAATGCAAAAAGAAAAAAAGCAACCCTGTTGTGTATATTAATTTTCTGCTTCATCCTCCCCTACCTCTTACTTACCTCCTACTTCCTCCCCTGCTCCCCATCTCCATGTAACCTATGATAAGTTAGGACTTAAACTCCTTAAAAACAAAGCAAATCAAAACATTATTCTACTAAAGAAGTATCATTAAACTAATTTCTTCCCCACATGGGCTAAAATAGTTTTTTTCTTCAAAGGCGATGAAGTCTTAATATAATTGGTCTGGAACAAAGCTTCTTAAATTGTGGGTCTGGGAAAATAGATGAAGTCATGAAACTGAATGTGGGGATCATGAAATTATGATTTATCATCAATAAATATATGATTTGTATACTTAATTGATATACCTATATGTTTGGGGTTGCTTAAAAATATCTTGGGTGAAAGGGGGTTATGATTAGAAAAAGTTTAAGAAGTCCTGGTCTAGAAGATAACAAGGTCCAAACCACTGATTAAACTCCCTAGTCATCTAAGCAGAAAAATACAGTACAGATGGATTCAACTTAGCTTTCAGGCTTTAAAAAGGATTCTGACTGGAATATCTCTTGGTCGATGTAGGAGAAAGCAAATGACTCCAAACTAAATTAATATTGTACCTTGATGAATATTCCTTCCGTGCTATTATTAAATAAGCCCTTTTGTTAACTATTAAATGATATTATATGAGAGAATCATTTCATTCTTTCTTAAGCCTGAACTATTGGACTGAACTGAGACCTGCTTTAGAACATTTGTTGTTAAAATTAAATCTTAAGATTAGATCAGAATGACTATGGCTGATCTTGTTAAAATGAAGAATAGTATGTGTGTATGTGAAGAATCTTGGAAGGTTAATAGTCCTGCTATCAAAGATTTGCACAGGGGGAGACATTTGAAAGGACAGTACTTGAGTCTCTTTAGCTAAAAGACTCTTTTAGATTTGGGGATATGAACAAATGTACCAAATGCACCCCAGTTTATTTGCTGAGCACAATGGATATAGCATAAGTTTTAGAGGAAAAAGAGCTTTTGTTCTTGCTCTGGTATTGTCATACTTTCTTGATGAGACTTTCAGTGAAGGAACTTTGTAGAATGAGTCCCAGTAATGGGATTTGGACTTTCCCCAACTCCAACAAAAATGAAAACTTCATACATGCTAACTAGAATACATATAACTGTTTGGGTGAGTACACAGCTGCCTTTTCTACTTTGTGTCTCTACGTAACTATAGGTGAACAATCAGCAGTAATTCTGAGATGTATATTCTAACCTTGAAAATAGATTTCTAAGTCTGAGATAACAAGAGCACTTGGGGTCCTTTGTCAGAGCTGACTACAATGATGATTATTTTCTGCTTTGAAGATGATGACCTCCAATAGAAGAAGAAATAAAAAAATCCCTTGGAATTTGGGGCTTTTCTTAATTCTATCAATATGATGGACCAGTTGGAAAGTAACAATCTGTCTTGTACAACCTTGGGGACAGTTGAATTGCCTAAAATGAATGTGATCATATATTTTACCTCCTTAAAAAAAGTTAACTGCTTCTCTATAATCCTGACTTTGGGAATTTAAGAAACCTGGAATAGGTATAATTGGAACTTAGCATAGGTAAAAGGAAAAAAAAGAGAACATAACAAAGAAGTGAATTATCTTTATAATCACCCCCAAAATGACTATCTCTGTTAGAAAATGAAGAACAGAAATTTCAGTTCCATTAGAAGGACAATAGAGTTCCATTGGAAGTACTAAATCTCCTATCTCAATGATTTGGTCCATGTGGTAGATAATGGTAAATCTTTGCTATTTATAATAGGTCTGTTATTGAAAAGTGGTGATGATTAAATCAGGAGTGGTCACAAGGCATAACTCAAGAAATTCAAAGTGTCCTTGACAAATCAAGAACTTGCAAATCAAGTTCTGTCTACTATTATTTGATATACTTATGAAGGATTATCCATAGCAATGAGGCAAGAAAAAAACTGAGAGATTAATCATATGCAAATAAGTAAAAATTATCACTTTTTGAAGATAATATGGTTTACTTAGAGAACCCCAGAGATTCAATTAAAATTAATTGAAAGCAAAGTAGCTGAATATAAAATATTGCTCTGTTCAAATCATCAAACTTTCTTTTACCAACTTAACCCAGAAGGAAGAAAGTGAAAGGCAAATTCCACTAAACTTATTATGGAACATATAAAATATCTGAGAATCTATCCCCTATGATACACACACACACACACACACACACACACATATAAAATCAGGATTCATATGAATAGAACTAGGAAATTTTTCCTTTCATAAAATTAAGACAAATTAGGAAATCTATCAATTGTTCATTGACTTTAGCAATATAATAAAATAACAATATTGCCCATATTAATTTACTTATGTAGTGTTATTACAGTTAAACCATCAAAGCAGTATTTTTAGAGCTAGTAAAAATAAGTAAGTACATCTGTAGGAACAAATGATCAAAAACCTCAAAGTTGAAGTTAAAAAATCAGAGGACCAAACAATGTCTGATTTCATATTATACTTTAATGTAATAATCATAAAAAATTCTTTTGATATAGGTTAAAACATTGAGAAGTTGATCAATGATACAAATTGAACACATCCACGTAAAGTCATAGTGTCATATTAAAAAAAAATCCAAAGCCCATAATTACTCAGATATGAAATTAATATTTAATTAAAATTTCTGGGAAAATTAGAAAGAAGTCCTATAAATATTAGATTTAGTTCAGTATCTCAAATAATATGCCACAATAATCTTCAAATGGATATGGTGTATAGAAATCCATAGTATAAAATGAATAAATAAGAGCAGTAGAGGAGATCCCTTTACAATAATAGTCACAAAAATATGTTTTTTTTAAAGTTATAAGTAAAGATGAAACAATGATCCCTAAAAACAAATGCTACAAAGAATATTTTACATAGTTTAATAGAAAGTTAATAGTTCCTAAGCATTAATTTAAATGAAATGTTCCTTATCCCAACCAAAAGGCAAAAAAAGAAAAAGGGAGAGACAATTGTTTCCTACCTGAAAACAAAACAAAACAAAACAGAACAAACAAACAAAAAAACTATAGAATTCACTGAAACAGGTAGAGCTTTTGCTGCATGGATATAGGACTTCGGGTCAATTTGAAGTCACTCTCTAATCTTTGGGTGAGAAAATCAATTTTTCTCACATGATAATTTTGAAGCCATATCAAGTGTTACAACAAATTAGCACTGGAGTACTTAGGGTGAGGAATTGGGATATCTATCCTATTGTATTCTGAATGCACATTTCCAGGTAAAATTTAAACTTATAAAACTCCTCTGGGTCCCTGCAGCAATTTTCCCCCATCACTATCTAAAATATACAAGAATTAAGAATTCTTTTTTAAAAATAAATTTCTACTTATCCTTTTCACACATAAAAGAAGTCAAATAGACATTAAAATAAAATTTCTATTTATCTCTTCCATATGAAAGATATATGTATATGCGTATAATATAAATACATGTGTGTATGTATATGCATATGCCCTGAAACAACAGAAGACATCCAAAATTTCCATAATGGATCCTTATCACTACAAACACGATTCAAATGTAATGCCAAATGCTTAATAACAAAATAATAGGACAAGTAGGATCAACACAATGAATTGGATGGCAGGGTGAAAAAAAATGCTTTTACTTAGAATCAAGTAATCCCTGAATTTGTGAGGGGCCTTAAATAAGATTAAAGCACTTTGGGTTATTTACTCAGGTTTTCTGGTTTGGTAGTTATCTACATCAATCTCTATGTCTGTGTGTATCTATCATCCATCTATCTATATCTGTCTATCTACCTTTCTAGTACTTTGCTTGTAAATGATTAACAACCTACTCTCTGAAAAGCTTGACATAAGTTCAATCTGCATTTTTTTTTACCATTTTCTTCATCATTTTAAATTTAGACATCCAATAAAAAAAATAAAACAAACCTTGATATGTAATAGTAAACCGAAAAGCATATTGGATTACTTTGGAGAAATTTTTATGATTACAAGCTTTTCTCTCAAGTCAAAGGCCAGTCTTTTAATTCCAATATTCTCCTAGTCACAGGCCTCACACTCCCTGAGAATTTGAAGCTGAAGATGACCCAAGGGAGATCAAAAGTCAATGGAGAGTTGCACTGTGACCAGGAATAGTGTGCTGCATGTTATAAATAAGAAACCATGAAGGAATTTTATATTAAAGATGTCATTGAAAAACACTCAGGATGGAGAGGTATGGAATTGATTGCATTCAGCATTGTTGAAGATATTGCGCTACCTGATTCCTCCTGTTGCCAGAGCCCTCTCCAAATTATTGTGGATTTATTTTAGAGATTTATACTGTTTTATACATATCTGATAATGTATTGTGTCCCTCTAAATTAAATGTAAGCTATGTGAGCCCAGGGACGGTCTTTTGTATTTTTAATCTCCTGTGCTTAGCATAGTATGCACCTCACAATAAGTATTAACTGCTTGCTTGCTGACTGATAGCAATGAAGTTATAGTCACTGGAATATATTGGAATATAACTTATTCAGAATCTTTAGAACAGAATTTTGCTTCTCATTGTCAAGCCAGGAATTTTATGCTGCAGAAAGGTGATGAGTTGCATGGGGCAACAAGGCAGTTTGAAAAACTTATTTTTAGCTCTGTATACCACTGTTTGGAAAATATTCTAAGTATCCAATATTTCTTCTTCCTCTCCCCTTCCCTTGATTCCTTTTCATAGGATCATCTTTATTCAAATCTTTATTCCTTCTCATAGAAAACAGTTATCCCCTCTATGTTCCATCAAAGCCTGTCAGCTTTGACCTCTTTTTTGAATGTCCTCATGTCACTTAAATTGAAATTGAATAAGGGCTTGAATAATACACATATGAGATATTTCAAACTCTGACATAGAAATGGAAGGATAAAAAGATCATTTTTATTTAAATTTATTCAGTTTGACCTAATTATATTTTATTTTCGAAAATCTACACAAATAAATGATTTTTCCCCTGACTCTGCATGCCTCATCTTCAGTGATACCACATGATGTATCATTTTGAATATCATGCATCATTTCTCTGCTTACACTCAGACCATCAAGGACTGAGGAATTTACAGCTAAGCAGGTCTTGTCATCTTCCCTAAAGTGAAGGACAAAGTACTGTGTTGTGCATCCAGTCCATGCCTTTCTTGTTTATGATCATTCAGTGAGTGATAGACTTATCAAAGTCAAAGTAACCTTTACTTTAGGAAATGTGCTTCTCCTTAATTGTTTGAGTTAAAAGTTATGGGTAACTTCATCCCTATTCACAGAGTTGCTGATTAGTCTAAATTACACACTTGAGTATTTTTTGTAGTTTGACAAGTTATCACAAAGCTTATTTTAATATTTTCTTTGATATTCCACAATTTTGGTACTTATTCCCTAGAATACAATTGTTTAGGTGGTTGTGCTTCTGTGGAGTTCTGAGTAGGATAGATGCATAGATGCTGTTATTTTTAGTTTGGGAAAGTACAACCCCAAACTTAATACAAACTTAGTATTTTGTATAAATTTAGTACAAACTTAATATTTTGGTTTCTACTGGGGAAGAAAAACAGACACGGTTCCTTGTTAGAATTTGGTGAAGCTGGGAAGGAGTCATTGCTGGTGCTCTATGAGTCAAATGATTGCAATAAGCTTTGGTGAGAAAGTATTAAAGCATGATAGTGGAGTCAGTGATTGTATTGAGGTAGGACTTACTTAAATTAAGAAGATCAAGGGTGGGCTAATTGAAAAAGATTTGCTTTGATGCTATTATGTTGTGTATGTATGTGGCTAAATGATATTCCAAAAAGTATCAGGATAGTTTTTATATATTAAAATTTAAAAATGAACTTTTAAAATGTCATATATATGTATGTATATGAACATGTGTGTTTCTATGCATAGGTGGTATTCCAAAAAAATTGGCAGTTTTTAGCTATTGAAATTTAAAATTGAACTTTTGGAATATCATATATATAATTATATGCATATAATAATAATAGTTTGCATATACATATGTATATATGTGTGTCTTTTGCACATATGCAAGGTGTTTCAAAAGTCTTAGTTCACTTTTAAGCTATTGAAGCTTAGCATTTTATAAAAATTTTGCAATATCCTATGTAAGTATAGGAAAATATATATGTATATATGTATCATAAGAGTGTTGAAAAAGGAGGAGCCGTTTATTTCAGAACTAATCCTAAATTCACAATAGGTGCTAAAATGGGTAACATTTTATGTTCATCTCAATCTCAAGGAATAATAAGGAACAACAAGGCCAGTGAAATTGACACGACCTCTTAGAAAAGACTTCTACTTCTGGAGGTAAGCAGAATAATTTTATTATCATTTCCCTGAAAAAAAAAATTAGCCTTTAACTCTAGTGAACAGGTCTTGTTTTAACTTCTGGGGGGGGATTTTGAATTTATCCAAAATTTTGTATGGTTCCATAAACAAGCTTCCTACTCTACATCAATGACAGATTTTAATGAAGAGAAAATGTGAACTCAAAAAAAAGGATGAAAATGCCAAGAATATAACTCTTCAATTGTGAAATGCTGCAGAGGAAAGGAAAATGTTATTTATTGAACCCGACATATAATCAGTTTATGTCTTGAACTCCCCTGATCATTCCATTCTGGAGTCCAATTCGAGTTTATGGCCTCTGTGGTTTATGGTCCCTCCAGAGAAAGTTTTCTTCACATATTTTTATGCACTACAATTCCTCTTCTTTTTGAAAGGTGGTTCTCACGAGAGCCAAGAATTTTGCATGTGAAATGTGTGTGGCCTGAATGGAAACTATTCATTGGATTTGAGAAACAGTAAGTAGTATTCTATCTGGGGAAGAACTTTTACAAAGAAACAGTCTAAGTGTCCATTCTGTTTGGAGAAGAGGAAAAGAGGAGGTGGCTAGACACTCAGTGTTATTTCATATTTCAGAGTGTACTTTATTGTTAGTATCAATGCTACAACCATGAGGTACATTTCTAATAGGCTGCTTCTCTGAAATGATAGTGCATTATCAGCTATTTTGCTCAAGGTAAATCTATATCTTATATAGGTACACAAAAAATAAAGAATTAAAAAAGGGATTTTCTCTTCAATATCATCAGCCTTCCCCTTAATACTCTTAAGAGATTTTCAAATGTCTTTGTCAACATATCTTTTGTAAAGACTTTATGGTAGGAGCAAAATATCGTAATAGTTTCATTTCCATAGTTCTAAAAAAGCAGATGCTGCTATAATGTCTCTACTGTTAAAAGGAATCTATTTTATCAGCATAATTACTGAGCCTCCATTAAGGAGGAATATCCTGCAATATTATATTCATTAGCCAAGGAAGTTATCTCCACAATACTATGTGAAGTAATTTGCTATTCATTTCCCAGTCAGCAACTCTATAATATGTCAATACTGTACTTTTCGTGAACAGAAATGGCCGAGTAAACCTTACACAAATTCAAAAATCATTTAACAGACTTTTTAAAGTATCACCACACTTTGAAATAGATCTACATAACGGGAGAGACAGCACAAAGTAGTGGCTAGTAAGCCAGTTTTCAGGCAAAGAGCACTTGGGGGCAATACCTGCTTCTGATACTTATTAGATATGAATCAACTGGCATATTACTAAAATACTCAATCTCTTAAGAAACTGTTTTAGACTAACATTAAGTTGCAAAAGAGTGATTTGTGTGATGTGTGTTCATGGAGAGATTTTCCATATTGGTAGGTCAAATACTTAGTAAATCATAGATTAGTACATATGTATACATGCAAATATATATACATGCATGTAGAGATGCATAACCTATTATCTGATTAGTATAGATGTATGTATAATATGATTATACAATATAAATACATATATATATATACATGAATATAAATTAGAACATAGATCTATATACATATATTTTTATGAAACGTGAACTGAAATCCCAATTCTGGTACCTACCCATTTTGTGACCTTAGACAAATCTGGGCATCAACTCCCTCCATTTTAAAAATGGGGAAATGGAGAGAGAGAAACTAAATAATGTCTGATTCCAACCCTAAATTTGTCGGTTTCTAAATTTGTATTTTCATAGGATTATAGAATATACATATATACATATCTATTTTTCATAAATAAAATATTGACTTTTAAATAGTAGTTAAGAAAAATTAATAAAATGAATTCTAATTTTTACACATTTTGGACATCCTTGCTAGGCCTCACATAATGTGACATTAACACAAATGTTTTCTAAGTGAATTCAGTGCTCCCTTCTGTTTTCATATTTTCAGTCTATAAATTGTCACCATTCCAGACTGTTCTCCAGGCTTCAGTCCCAAGCTGCATCTCATACATAAATTTCATATTTCCTGAGAGAACTAGGTGTTTGGTCACTCTCCTTTCTCCACCTTTCCATCTCCAAATCGAGCCTGCTGAGTCCGAACAATTTATATTCAACATTGCTCTTTTATGAAGGACTAAAATCTTGATCAATTTACAGATGCTATTCCACATACATAAAAAAGTCTTTTATTACTTACAAATATGACAGAACCTTAATTAGCACTAATTCTTTTTTTGTTACACCTCTAGCTGAACAATGCATGTTTTTTCTTTATCTAATTAGGGAAGATTGGACATGGAGATAAGTTAAGCTAGATTCTTTCCAATATGGGACCAGACTGTCAGCAGAGAAACAATAGCAACATTTCATGGATCTGAAGAACACATAGCCCTTTTAGAAGGGGTTAAATATTGTGGATGCAGAATAAAGTGCTAGACATATACTTTAAAATAAATACAAGTGTTTTATTCAGTCTTGGTTGTCACAGAGCCAACAATGCCAGACCAGCTTGGATAAGGAAAGGGTCAAACTATCAGAGAAATAAGAGAATTGTTGATAGTTTGCATGATGCTAATGTGTTACTTCATAAATATAAGGACAGGGAATTTAGAGAAGGAAGGTTCAAGGATGGAAATGGTTAAGAAGAATGTGAGACTTCCCAGCTGTTACCCAGACCAATTAGGAGTGAAAATCAGACTTAGAATGATATTCTGGGGTTCCAGCAGGTTGAGGGACACCTTGGAAAATTCCCAGAATCATAATTGCCTACTTTGCCTACCTTGAGCCAAATTTCTAATTCATTTTCATGAGAATTTAACTCAGCCTAATTCAGTTAGAAATATGCATTGAGAGATTACTATGTGCAAAGAAGTGTAGTGCTCTCTTTTCAGGATCTTGTTAAAGAGAGTGAAATGGAATTAACCAAAGACAGCATCTCTGAATCTTGTTTAAAAGACGTGAAGAGAGTTTTCCTTGTATTGTAATATTTAGAATTTTAGAAATGAACATTTGAGCATTGTTGGACAAATCTAAGATAATAAAATAAGTATAAATCATTTAGCAATAATTGTAATTACAATAACATTGGTTTTAGTTTAGTTTTACTGTTGTGCTTGTTGCATATTATGTAACTTGTTACTTTGTGTTCCTTTAATATAGTTGATCCATTTAAGTTTGGAAGAAGAAATGAAATGTTGATATAACTTCATTTCATAGGAAAGAAATGTGTACTTATTATATTGCATTAGACAGGTTAATATGTTTTCACATTTCATAATAAGAAAAATTATTAGCTTGGAGCAATATCTTCCAAACCAATTGTTACTACTAGATAAAGGCTGATTCCATAATTGCTAATTTAATGTAGGGTCAGGGGTTATTACTAAAGCAAAGTGATTAGATGCAGGATGATCAGAGCTACAATATTTCAGTGCTAAAATAGCAGTACTCAACTACTTTATTTTAATTACCTATTAAAGATGCTGTAGGTGATTTTGAAAGATTTCTCTTATCAATATTTTTATTTAGAAGCTATTTATAGTATCATTATGTTTTTTTTAATCTTTGTTTCTCTCATCAAGTATATTAGTTTTCAATTGAAAACTTTGCTTAACTGAAATTCTTTCTAACTCAAAAGCTATATATTTCAATTTTCTTAAATCCTGAAAATTGCCATTTTGAAATATATTGACTATTAATTCAGGTAATTGGTCTATTCTATTGTTCTGACTTTTTGAAAATTTTGCATAAATTTCTTAGGATTATTTTAGGATTAATTGTCTTGAGGAATTTTAAAGATTATCTAGGCTAAGTGTTCTTAACCTGAATTATACATATACATATATATATATATATATGCACAAACAATGTACATAAACATATATATGAATCCATATCAATATCATTTATTTTCCTGCTAATCCTATGTATTTTAAACATTTAAAATTATTAGTTGAATTTCTTCTATGGAGAAGCTCCATATGTTTCATTTGAATGTAAAATAGATCTGTGATAGCAAAAAAATGTCTTGTGTCCTTGATTTGGTAAATAGTATTTTATTTTTTCCAACTACATATAGCAACAGTTTTTAACATTCATTTTGTATAATTGGATTTGAATTTTTTCCCTCCCTTCCTTCTATTCCCCCACTCTTTTTTAAACCTTTACTTTTTTTACTTCATTCATTCATTAATCTATTTATTTGTTAACATACATTGCTTTATGAAACATATTGGAAGAGAAAAATCAGAGGAAAAGGGAAAAATTATGAAGATATTTAAAAAAACAGGAAAAAGAAGGGAAGATAGTATGTATTGATTTATTCAGTCTCCTTAGTTCCTTTTTTTTTTTTTTTTTTTGGATGCAAATGGCATTTTCTGTCTTAAACCTATTTGGATTCCTTCGAATCATTGAACCACTGAGAATAAACAAGTCTTTCATAGTTGATCATTGCACATTCTTGCTGTTAATTTGCACAATATATTCCTAGTTCTGCTTATTTCACTTCGCATCAGTTCATGTAAATCTTTCCAGGCCTTTCTGTAACCAGCTTGTTCATCATTTTTTTATAGAACAATAATATTCCATTACCTTCCTATACCACAACTTGTTCAGCCATTCCTCAATTGGTGGACATCTACTCATTTTCTTTACTCCCACAAAGAGTTGCTATAAACATTGTTACACATGTGGGTGCTTTCCCCTCCTTTATGATTTCCTTGGGATACAGATGCAGTAGTGGCACTTCTGGGTTAAAGTTTTATAGCACGTTGGGTATAGTTCCAGATTGGTCTCCAGAATGGTTGGATCATTTCACAACTCCACCAACAATGCATTAATGTCCCCAGTTTTTCCACATCTCCTCCAACATTCATCATTATCTTTTCCTGTCCTCCAATCAGAGAGGTGTGAGATGTTATCTCAGAGATGTTTTAATTTACATTTCTCTAATAAATAGTGATTAGAGCATTTTTTTCATATGATTATAGATGACTTTAATTTCATCATGTGAAAACTGTTCATATTCTTTGATCATTTATCAATTAAGGAATGACTTGTATTCTTATAAATTTGACACAGTTCTTTATATATTTTAGAAGTGAGACTTTTATCAGAAATACTGGCTGTAAAGATTTTTTCCCAGCTTTATACTTCACTTTTAATCTTGTTTCTGTTGGTTTTATTTGTGCAAAAATCTTTTTAGTTTAATGTAATCAAAATTGTCCATTTTATTTTTCATTATGTTTTTCATTTCTTCTTTAGTCATACATTCCTCTCTTTTTCAAAGATCTGATAGTTAATCATTCCTCATTTACCCAAATCATGTACCCATTTTGACTTTATTTTCATATTGGGTGTAAGATGTAGGCTGATGCTGAGTTCCTTTTATATTATTTTCCAGTTTTCCTAAGAATTTTTGTCAAATATTGAGTTCTTATTCCATAATATGAATTTTGGGGATTTATCAAATATTAGATAAAAATCTTCCTTTATCACTGTGCTCTCTAGTATTATTGTTTTTTTAGGAATGGATGCTGTAAAAAGCTTTTTGTGAATCTATTGAGATTATCATAAATTTCTGTTGGATAAATTATTGATATGGTAAAGTATTGCAGTAGTTTTTTTTTTTCTGATATTGAACTAGCCCTGAATTTTTGATATAAACCTCACTTGGTTGTAGCAGTTTTATTCTGCTGATAAGTTTAATCTCTTTGCTAATATTTTATTCACAATTTTTGAATTAATATTCATTAGAGAGATTGGTCTATAATTTTCTTTTTTTGTTTTGACTCTTCCTGGTTTACCATATTTGTGTCATAGAAATAATTTTACAGTATTCCTTCTTCATCTATTTTCCCAAATAGTTTACATAATATTGAAAATAATTGTTCTTTAAATGTTTGATAGAATTCACTTGTGAATTCTTCTGGCCCTGGAGATTTTTTCTTAGGGAGTTCATTGATGACTTGTTCAATTTATTTTTCTAAAATGTAACTAAGTAATTTATGTTCTCTTTTGTTAATTTGGACAATTTATATTTTTGTAAATATTCATCCATTTTGGTCAATTTGCAGACTTGCTGCCAAAGAGTTAGGCAAAATGGCTCCTTATTATTTCTTTAATTTCTTTTTCATTGGTTGTAAGTTCACCCTTTTCATTTTTGATGCTGGTGGTTTGGTTTTTTTCCTTTCTTTTTCTGATCAAATTAACCAAAGATTTATCGATTTTGTTGTTTTTTTTTTTTTCATAAAAAACAACTCCTAGTTTTATTTATTAGTTCAATAGTTTTCTTAGTTTCTATTTTTTAATATCTCCTTTTTTAAGACTTTCTAATTTGTTATTTAATTGGGAGTTTTTAATTTATTCTTTTTAAAACTTTTTTAGTTGCATGCCTAATTCATTGATCTCCTCTTTCTCTATTTTATTGATGTGGCCATTTAGAAATATAAAATTTCTCCTAAGAACGACTTTGACTGCATTCCATGAGTTTTGGTATGTTGTCTCATAATTGTCATTCTTTTGAATGAAATTATGGATTGTTTCTGTGATTTGTTGTTTGACCCAGTCAATCTTATTTAATTTCCAATTGGTTTTTAGTCTCTCTCTCCTTATAATATCATTCTCCCTTTCCCTTTTCCTCAGTATTTTGCTTCTGACCACCACCTCCTTTTTACAGTCCTTCCCTCCTTATAGGGTGAGACAAGATTCTCTGTGAAGCTACCAATATCTCGTATTCTGATATTCTATCTTTGAGCCAAATCTGATGAGAATATGATTCACAAAATACTTATTCCATCTTCTTTCCTTCAATTATAGTAGGTCTTTTTTTTTGCTGCTTCATGAGATGTCATTTACACCATTTTAACCCCATTTTCCTCTTCTTCCAGTAGAATCACCTTTCTACCTCTAGTTTCTTTTTTATATTTTCACAATAAAATCAAATTTTACCTGTACCCTCTAAGTATATCCATAATAGAAATATAGATCTCAAGAGTTAAGCATATCATTTTCCCATATGGGGAAGTAAATTTTTTAACTTTTAAAAGCAAGTTTTTTTTTCTTTCCTTTTTTACCTTTTTATGCTTTTCTTGAGTTCTGTATTTGAAGATTAAAGTTTCTGTTCAGCTCTGGTCTTTTCATCAGAAATAAATTAAATTCATCTTTTTTTGAATGTCCATCTTTACCCCTGAAAGATGATGCTTAATTTTGCTTGACAGTTGATTTTACATTGTATTCCAAGTTCCTTTGCCTTTCAGAATATCAAATTACAGACACTTCATTTCTTTTACAATGAAAACTGCTAGGTCCTAAGTAATCTTGATTTGTGGCTTCTCAATATTTGAATTTTTTCTTTCTGGGTGCTTGCAATATTTTCTCTCTGATGTAATAAAATTTAAACTTAGTTATGATATTCCTTGGAGTTTCATTTTGGGATTTTTTTCAGGAAATTATTGGTGAATTCTTTCAATGGCTATTTTACTCTCTTGTTGTAAGACATTAAGGCAATTTTCCTTGATGTTTTTCTGAAAGATGATATCTAGGCTCCTTTTTTTTTTATCATGGTTTTCAGGTAGTCCAATAATTCTTAGATTGTCTCTCCTGGATCTGTTTTCCAGGTCAATTATTTTTCTAAAGAAATATTTTACATTTTCTTCTATTTTTTTTTTTTTGTTTTGTTTGATTCTTTAAGTCTCATTGAGTCATTCACTTCTTCTGTTTCTTCAATTCTAATTTTACTGAATTATTTTTTTCAGTTAGATTTTTTTTTAACCTCCTTTTGAATTTGGCCAACTTTTGAATTAGTTGCTTTGTTCATTAGCTTTTTTTTTTCTATTTCACAAATTCTGCATTTCAACAAGTTGGTTTCTTTTTCAAATCTATTTTGTAAGGAGTTATATGCTTTTTCCATTTCATCAAATTATTTTGTAAGGAATTATATAATTTTTCAATTTTATTAAATATCTTTTTAAAGGAGTTTTCTTCAGATAATTTCTGTTTCCTTTTCCAAACTCTCTTTTAACATTATTTCCTTTTCCCATTTTCTTCTAACTCTCTTTTAAGATCCATTTAAAATTCTTCCAAGAGAGCCTTATGAGATGGAGAGCAACTAACATCATCTTTTGGGGTTTCATCTGGAGATATTTGTCTTTAATATCCTCAGAGTTTGAGGTCTCTTCTCTGTCTCTATGAGAGTTTTCTATGGACAGAGTTCTTTTTGCTCTTTTGCTCATTTTAAAAGGTTAAGATCTACTCTTAGGGAAAAATGGAGATTGTTCTAAGCTTCCCCTAAAGGCAACAGCAGACTTTACACTGCCCTGGGACATGCTGATGACTTCTTTCCTGTGCTGGGCATGACCAAGTTCCTGTTATTCTGGGGTTCAAAGGTTCACTATTTGCCTTATTTATTTGTGTTGAATGTCTCATAGCTAATCTGCTGATCCACTGGCTTCTGAACTAGGACAGAGTAGCCAGTGCTGCTGTGTTTTGGTTAAGAGCCTCCTGGTAGATATTCCAGGATCCATGGCCCACCACCTTTGTGTTGTACTGTCGTTGTGTTGTACTGTGTTATGCTCGACTGTCTCCCCTCCTACCTCTCATGTCCAGTTGAAACAGACCTTTTCTGAAGTTGTTCTATATTATCTTCTGCTGGAATTTTATTACACTACAAATATTTATGGGTTCTGTCACTCCAAAACCAGTTCAGAAGCTTGATCTGGTGTTGATCTGAGGGATGCCAGGAAGAGCTCAGATAAAGATCTGTCTACACTCCACCATCTTGGGTCTGCTCCTCTTTTCAATTTCTATATTGTTGGAGGGAGAACAAAAATGGTGGACAGGATACACATTTCTTTCCGACCTCTTCTCATCACCTTTAGACTAATTAGCAAATATAACCTCTGAATTAGTTCTGAATACATACTAACGGGAGTGAAAGAAGGGGTCTCAAGGATAGAACAAAGCATGTATATCCCAAGTTTGTGCATACACATATGTACATACATACATATACACATGAAGCCATATTATTATAATAGAAATGACTACATAATAAAAATATTATTAAAATTCATAAAAACTTGGGGATAACTATATATATAAAGTGATTCATGGTAAAACAAACAAACAAACAAACAAAAAAGGCAGAACCAGAATAGCATACTTAGTGACTAAAACAATCTACATTAAAACAACACTGAAAGGCAACCAAATTTAGATGATTTACTATCAATCTTGTCGTTGAAAATGGGTAATGGGCCATGTTTCCTTTATCTTGATGAGCAAATGGAGATCTAAGGTTGCACAATGCTGCACATACTGCACATACTGTCAGGTATGTGGAACATCACTTTCTAGGCCTGCCCCATTTTCCCCCACTTCCCTCCACCCCCTCCCCTAGATGGCAGGCATTCCCATACATATTAAATATGTTATAGTATATCCTAGGTACAATATATATGTGCAGAACCGAATTTTGTTGTTGTTGTTGTTACAAAGGAAGAATTGGATTCGGAAGGTAAAAATAATCTGGGGAGAAAAACAAAAAAATGCTAACAGTTTACACTCATTTCCCAGTGTTCCTTCTCTGGGTGTAGCTGATTCTGTCCATCATTGATCAATTGGAACTGAATTAAATCTTCTCTTTGTTGAAGATATCCACTTCCATCAGAATACATCCTCATATAGTATTGTTGTTGAAGTTTATAATGATCTCCTAGTTCTGCTCATTTCACTCAGTATCAGTTGATGTAAGTCTCTCCAAGCCTCTCTGTATTCATCCTGTTGGTCATTTCTTACATAACAATAATATTCCATAACATTCATATACCATAATTTACCCAACCATTCTCCAATTGATGGGCATCCATACATTTTCCAGTTTCTAGCCACTACAAAAAGGGCTGCCACAAACATTTTGGCACATACATGGTCCTTTCCCTTCTTTAGTATTTCCTTGGTATATAAGCCCAGTAGTAGCACTGATGGATCAAAGGGTATGCACAGTTTGATAACTTTTTGGGCATGATTCCAGATTGCTCTCCAGAATGGTTGGATTCTTTCACAACTCTGCCAACAATGCATCAGTGTCCCAGTTTTCCCACATCCACTCCAAAATTCATTATTATTTGTTCCTGATCCTGACTTTTATTTTGCCACTGGACTTCAGTGATTGGAAGAGAAAGTAAAATTGGCAATTTTATGCAATTCTTCCTCATTTAAATGCAATTCAGGGGCAAGTCAAACGCTATGATCAACTTATGATGTCATTAGCCCTTCTTGAAAATGAAAGATATAAAAGCAATGACTCAGTACAAATTCCTTCTATTCTTATCCTCTATCTACTTGTCTTGGTCTGGCTGACTGGCATCCATCTTTCTTGAGACTTGCTATTGGAGTGGAAGAATCAAGTTGAGAACAGGTATACTCATTCAGAAAGACTATTATTTCTTCCCTTAGAACTTCTTCCTTTAAACAACTGCCCAGCCACATTTATTGGTCTATGGTGTAATAGAGCTAATCAAGTCATAAAAGTGAATTCAGAATCGGGCTTACTAAATAAGTAGTTCCCACTGTCATTCTACTAGACTCCCTGAAATTACCTTTCAATATACAATGACAATGTCCAGTTTCTCTCTCTTCAGGCTTCTCTGTTTATTATTGTTGTCTTTTAGACAGTGTGATGTAGTATGGTGTGTTCTTTTCAGTAGAAAGGTTGCTGTTTAGGAAGGGCAGAAACAACTAGACTAGGACTGACAGAAATCTTTCCAGGTGAGCTCCTCAGGGCCTTTGTTCTTTGTTTTTTTTGTCACCTACTAGGTAGGCAAGGAGTTGAAGAGGTATTTGCTGTTGTTATTCAGTCTTTTCAATTGTGTCCAACTGTTGGTGACCCTGAAGAGGTTATTGGCAGTGCAGAGAGTTGTAGGAACCCCTTTGGTTGGTGCAGAGGTTCTTTGTAAAGGAATTTATGAACCTGAAAAGCTGGACTGGCAAAAAGAAGTTTATTATTGGCATTGGGAAGTCAGCCTTTGGTAGAAAGACTGAATTCCTTGGTGGCATGTCCTGAGTGTCTCTGGGCTAATTTCCAAGTCAATAAGGTTAGAAGTAGTCCTGGACTCAGTCAGTCCCACCTAGATAACAGAATGAAAACCACTTTTTCTTAATTTCCTGGGATGGGTCTCTCAGGGAAGAGCTTAGCAACCCCCCCCCAAAGTCAGAGAGAGAGAGAGTTTCGGGGCTCCCCTCTTCAACCCCATTTGGACTTTTGTGGCAAAGATACTGAAGTGGTTTTCCATTTCCTTCTCCAGATCATTTTATAGAGGAGGCAAACACAGTTAAGTTACTTATGTAGTTCACATAGCTAGTAAATGTCAGAGGTCAGATTTTAACTCAGGGAGGTGAGTCTTTCTGACTTTGGGTCTAGAACTCTATTTACTAAACTACTTATCTGTCCTGAAGTATTAAAAACTCTTCTACTGGAAAATTATTCTCAGTTAAGAGCTAGTTTCTCACAGTAAAGTAAACAACTCTACTTGTGGTAACCATCCAATTATCTTTCCTGGATTTCTCTTGCAATATTATGCAAAGGAGTGACTTGGGGTAAAAGTAATGAGACAATTTGTGCTCTGAGACAAGTTCATTGTTTTTCCCCCCACTTCAATTGAGTTGTTTAAAATACCTTAGTTCTTATACAGTGTGGAATGCTTTATTTACACCTAAAAAGTTCAGTTTATTCCAAATTCTTGGTTTTAAAGACTCATAGCTGAAAAAGATATCTTACAAGCATACGTAAATCCAAATGAAAAAGCACATCATTTACTGTTCTTTTTTAATCATGATACCCTTCAATTCCATCGTCTAGTTATGCAAACTTTTTTTCTTGAAAATTTTCTAGAAAATTTATCTCATTCATGCTGCATTTGATTTTTTTTGCAGACTATCAGAAGTGTTGCATTTTTGTATTTTTATATGGTTTCAAAATCCACTGAAACTTCATGTGGAAGATAAAACTTTGTTCCTAAGTTCTTAAAGTGTACAGGTTTAAGCATTTTTATTGGTGACATGTTTAGCATTATTTTTAGTAATGTGGAGAGGACAGAGTAAGAATCTAGGAGGAAAGAGTAGTCAACAATGTCAATCTAATGGTATAGAATGGTCAAGAATATAGATTGTAATAGGCCATTAGATTAGTAAGTTTGAAGATGAAAATTTCATCTGCTTAGTGGTCATTGATAAGATAAGAGTTTGAATTTCTGAGAGATTGAAAGGATTGTGTCCCTTTTAACAGATATAGAGAAATTTGGAAGCAAGGTAGGTTTTGAGGAAAAATCACGTAAGCAGATTTTAACCCATGAACACTTGATCATGCTGTGCTATTCACTCTTTTACACCAAAATACTAAAGTTAAGGTGGGTCTCTTTCTCAATGGCCAACAATTCTTTGAGCTAGCTCTTGATTTGCTATTATACTCTACTTCTTATTTGTTTGCATGTATGTGTACAAATATATCTGTGTATCTATACACACACATATATGTATAAGTATATTTATATATGTATGTGTGTGCTATCAAAACATTTAATTAGTAAGCAAAAAAGAATTTCTGTGTGTGTATGATATATATGCATATATAAATATATATTGCCTTTTTTACAAATGTTATTTCATTTCTTTGAAATACATGGGGGAATTTTTTTGTATATACATATACACATCATAATAAATATATGTATGTATCATTTGTCTGTCTGTCTATCTATTTATCTATCCATCTACCTATCTGTCTGTCTCTTCAGGCTCTTGAGTTCATTGATTATATAGAACTCCTGGTGAGAAAACTTCCTCTACAAGTGCACACTGGCAACTGTTTTGTAATTATAGCCTTAGAAATTTGCCTACAAATCTCTGCCTCAATTTTAATTAACTGCTATTTAGAAAAGGAATTAGGATCTAACAGTGTATAGGAGATAGAAAGAAACAGCTATAAGTTTTAAAAATAGCCCATCATTAGCAATCTGGATCTATATCTATGGTTCAGTCAGCCTTTTAAAAAGCTGGACAATAGCTAAGATAATTATTTGGGAGAAATTATTGCTGTTGTAAAATGTAATCAATAGTTTATTACAGCAAAAAAGAGATGTCCCCTCCTAATTTTATATCTATCCCACCTTTCCTCACCCCAATTCCCTTGCTGGAGTTCTGTAATAATGATTTTTCTCTTCTTTCCTAGAGTGGCAGCAAGACAACAATGATTGGAGCCGTCTGAATGCAGAAATATAGGGCTCATCTTGTAAAGGTTTTCCATTTTAATATCCCTTAATGACCAATAATGAATTCTTTATAGTTAATCTGCTTTTCTCATGAAAACAATCTAGATGGTTAAAAAAATCAATCATTAATGAGCAATAAATGGCAGCTCCACAACAACACAGCTGTATTTTTGTTAAAGTGATTAAACATTGTCTGCATACATAATTGCATGGTTAATAAGAATGTTGAGTGCCAAGTCAAGCATTGTTGCTAATGATGACAGATTATGATGGTACAAATGTTTTAGAGTAATGGGGCTAAATTTTCAAAAGCAGTCCCCAGAACAGAATGCACACAGACCAACTAAGTACTCAATTTGCATGGGCCATTACCATGTTTGTTGATGACATTTGGGAGGTTTACAATTGAGACTTTTTGAGAAAATCTGGCCTGTTATTATTAAAATGCCTGTAATTAACAGTAACTAAACTCCCTTGGCCCCCAAATAGTGAAAGTTTAGTAAATCCCATAGCATGGAACATAGAGTATGGATTATATGAACATACCCTATACTCTATGTTCCATCCTATGTTGGAATGGGAGATTCTTTGAAGAATTAATAATGCTAGCATTATAGACCAGTATTTTGAATCTGAATTTATAGCTCTTATTGTTTCTACCTCTCAACTGGTACAAAATGACATATTAAGTTGTGTTATGTAGCATTTCTTTTGGCAGTGACTTGCATTGTTTTTAAGACCTATATTTTTAATCTTTATAGGTATATATTTTTGCAAATTTATATTTAAATATATTGTTTTTATATCACTGTCACTTATGATTCTCTTCTATGAATCATCTGGGAAAGTTAATAAATTATCTTCATGGCTTATTGAGAGTTATAAACATTAATTAATTCAAGTAATATGTTTTTTCAATCAATGACTTACTCCAATCATGAGACCTGAACACCTTAATGGTTCTTTAATTCATCTTAAATGTCTTAATAAGCATTTTGTAGTTGCATTTATACAGACCTTGAGTATACCTTGGTAGATTGATTCCTACATGTTTTATGTAATTTGTAATTATTTTGAAAAGGAGGTTTTTTTCTAAATTTTATTATAGGTACATTAAATATTTTTGATTGTTTTACTTTCTATCCTGAGGCTTTGTTGAAGCTATAGTCTAAATTATTATTTTTTTATTCTTTTGGGTTTCCCTTGTAATACAATATTACCAGCAAATAGAAGGAAGAAAAGAAAAAGTACTTATTAAGTGTCTACTATGTGCCAAGAATTATATTAAGCACTATATAAATGTAATCCCATTTGATCCTCAAAATAATTTTTTTGAGCTAGGTGCTATTATTATCCCTATTTTGTAAGTGAGGAATCTGACGCAGAAAGAGGCTAGATGATTTGTACAGAGTTACACAGATAGTACATGTTTGAGGCCAGATTCGAACTAAGAATTCAAGTTCTTAGTTCAAGGCTTAGCAACCTATTCATTATCACTCAGCTGTCCCACTAGAGATAGATTTATTTTATCTCTGCCTATATTTGGACTTTCCTTTCTGTTTTTATATTGTGATTTGCTAGTAAATTTAAAAATATGTAAAATAGCAGTGGAAAAAAGGAGCATCCTAATTTTTATCTCTATTTTCTTATTGAAGCTTTTTTATTTTCAAAACATATATATAGATAATTTTTAAAGGTCATCTTGAAAAACCTCGTTTTCCAAATTTTTTCCCTTCCTTCTACCCACCCTCTCCCCTAGATGGCAAGAAATACAATACATGTTAAACATGTACAATTCTTCTATACATATTTCCACAATTACCATGCTACAAGAAAAAATTTCAGATCAAAAAGGAAAAAAATGAGAAAGAAAACAAAATACAAACAAACAACAAAGAGTGAAAATACTATGTTGTGATTCACACTCAGTTCTCAAAGTCCTCTCTCTGGTAAACATGGTTCTCTTTATCACAAGACCATTGGAACTGACTTATCTCACTGTTGAAAAGAGCCATGTCCATCAGAATTGATCATAATATAATCTTGCTTTTGCCATGTACAATGATGTCTTACTTCTGCTCACTTCACTTAGCATCAGTTCATATAAGTCTTTCCAGGACTCTCTGAAATCATCCTGCTGATTGTTTCTTATAGAAAATAATAATAATTCATAGCATTCATATGCCATGGCATCCACTAAGTTTCCAGTTTCTTGCCACTACAAAAAAAGCTGCCATAAATACTTTTACACATGTAGGTCCATTCCCTCCTTTATGAGCCCTTTGAGATATAAGTCCAGTAGAAACACTGCTGGGTTAGAAGATACACACAGTTTGATAGCTCTTTGAGCATAGTTCCAAATTGCTCTCTAGAATGGTTGAATTAGTTCACAACTCTTTTTTTTCTCTTTTTAAAAATTAATTTTATAATTATAATAAATTTTTTGACAGTACATATGCAGGGGTAATTTTTTTTACAGCATTATCCCTTGTATTCACTTCTTTTCCGAATTTTCCTCTCCCTCCCTCTACCCCCTCCCCTAGATGACAGGCAATCCCATACATGTTAAATGTGTTACAGTATATCCTAGATATAATATATGTGTGTAAAACCGAATTTCTTGTTGCATGGTAAGAATTGGATTCATAAGGTAAAAGTAACCTGAATAAAAAAACAATAGTGCAAACAGTTTACACTCAATTCCCAGTGTTCCTTCTCTGGGTGTAGCTGAATTCTGTCCATCATTGATCAACTGAAGCGGAATTAAATCTTCTCTATGTTGAAGATATCCATTTCAATCAGTAGTTCACAACTCTACCAGCAAGGTATTAGCATCCCAGTTTTCCCACATTCCCTCTAACATTTGTTATTATCTTTTCCTATTATCTTAGCCAATCTGAGAAGTGTATAGTGGTACCTCAGAGATGTATTAATGTGATTTACAGCACCTTTTCATATGACTAGAAATGGTTTCAATTTCTTCATCTGAAAATTGTCTGCTCATATCCTTTGATCATTTATCAATTGGAGAATGGCTTGAATTCTTATAAATTTGAATCAGATCTCAATATATTATAGAAGTGAGGCCTTTAACAGAACCCTTGAGTGTAAATTTCCCCCCCAGTTTATTGCTTTCCTTCTAATCTTGTCTGCATTGGTTTTCGTACCAAAAACTTTTTAACTTAATATAATCAAAATTATCTATTTTGTGTTCAATAATGAGCTCCAGTTCTTCTTTAGTCACAAATTCCTTCCTTTTTCACAGATCTGAGAGGTAAACTATCCTTTGTTCTTCGAATTTGCTTATAATATCACTTTTTATATTTAAATGTTGATCCCATTCCAAACTTATCTTGGTATACAGTATTAGGTATGGATCAATGCCTAATTTATACCATACTAATTTCCAATTTTCCTATCAGTTTTTGTCAAATAGTGAGTTTTTAACCCCAAAGCTGGGGTCTTTGGGGTTTGTCAAACCCAAGATTACTATAGTCATTGACTCTTTTGTCCTATGAACCTAACCTATTCCATTTATTGACTATTCTATTTGTTAGCTAGTACCAGTTGGTTTTGATGACCACTGCTTTTTAATACAGTTTTAGGCCTGGTACAGTTAGGTTACCTTTATTTGCATTTTTTTATTAATTCCCTTGAAATTTTTAACTTTTTGTTCTTCCAGATGAACTTTGTTCATTTGTTATTTTATTATTTATTATTATTATTTTTCTAGCTCTGTAAAATAATTTGGAGGAGTTTGGTATGGCACTGAATATGTAGATTAATTTAGTTAGTGTTGTCATTTTTATTATACTCACTTGAACCCATGAATTAATATTTTTCCAATTGATTAGGTATGACTTTACTAGTATGGAAAGTGTTTTGTAATTGTGTTCATGTAATTTTTTACTTTGCCTTGGCAGGTAGACTACCAAATATTTTATATTATTTACAATTATTTTAAATTAATTTTCTCTTTGTATCTCTTGCTGTCGGACTTAGTTGGTAATACATAAAAGCTATAGGAACATTATTGCTAAATTTTGAAACCCCCAGGTCCAAGAGAAAATTTTACAAGAAACAAAACAACCCCCCTCAAAAAACAAAACAAAACAAAACAAAACAAAAAACAATTCAAATATGCTTGAGTTACAATTTGAATTGTGCAGAATTTATCAGCAGCTACAACAAGACTGTAGATCCAGGAATGTTATATATTGTCAATTAAAGGCTGCAGCCAAAAATGTCTTATCAAGCAACATTAATCATAACATTGAAGGAAAAAAATGTACATTTAATGAACTCACAGATTTTCAGGATTTTGTCTCAATTAAGCCTGAACTTCACAGAAAATTTAATACATAAGAGCTAACATTAAACATTAATTTTAAGGGACTCAACAAGGACAAAACTGTTGATATTTTATATTTGGAAATATAAACAATTTGTGTAAGAGTAACATCAGTAATGAGTAGTTCAAAAGAAAGATCAGGACAGAGCTGAGCATGACCTGACTCTAAAAAACAAAAGTGTCTAGAAAAAGGTAAAATAAGAAATTATATTATATGGTTGAGGTACAAAGGAGGAAATGATACAGAGGAATTAGAGGAAGGAGGAGGGCTGATAGCTCTGAAAACCTATTCACTTAAGGAATGTGTTAAAAATGGCATTGTAAACACATATACATATGTGTGCACACATACATGTATGTAACTATTCTTGAAATGGAAATTTATTGTTGCATATTTTGAATCCTCCCTGATGTTCTGCTAGATACGTGATAATGTTTTGTTTTTCATTTTTAATGCTTGTTTTTTCTTATTTTGTATTTAGTTTTCAAGAACTAAATTTTTTAAAAAAGAAAAAAATAGGGAGTAATTATATTAAAATTGGTTTAAAT
The DNA here is from genome assembly GCF_048593235.1 of Sminthopsis crassicaudata. Taxonomy (NCBI): domain Eukaryota; kingdom Metazoa; phylum Chordata; class Mammalia; order Dasyuromorphia; family Dasyuridae; genus Sminthopsis; species Sminthopsis crassicaudata. The sequence goes on from NC_133617.1 coordinate 504,531,328, forward strand.
TAGGAAACATATTTTTGTTTAGTTATGTCTGACTCTTTATAGCTCTATTTGTGTTTTTCTTAGCAAAGATATTAGAGTGGTTGGCCATTTCCTTCTCCACTTAATTTTATAGATGAGAAAACAGGTATGTATCAATAATACATACATACATATACACACATGTGTATTTACTTGTATATATGTATATATATACATTATATTTACATATATACATATAAATTTCAAAATAATCCTTTATGTTTATGTTTTTAGGTATATTGGACAAATTACTGTTGTGTATTATCAAAGACTTTTTCATCTATCTTTGAGTATGAATATATGGGCTCTCTTCTGATCTCTATTTCTGCATCTATAACTTGTTGGATAATTCAGAGCAGATGATGTTTAAGTACTTTAAATGTAACATGCCTCATATAGAACAATATCTTTCATCGTCCTTTTCAGTCTTTTATGTTACCAAATTCAGATTTAATTTTAACTTCTCACTTCCCCATCAACACACATACATACACAAATTTTAAAATGATCCTTTCATGCCTACATTTCATAAGTTTATAGGATAAAAACTGTTGCATTTTATCAGATTTTTTTCCTCTTATCTTTCAGTGTAATTATGTGAGCCATCTTCTGATTTCTGTTCCTACAGCTACAAATTCTTGTTATATATTTCAAAGTGGATGATGTTTAAACACCTCAAATACAACATGCCTCAAATAGAACTCGTTCTTTTATCAATCTTTTCATTCCTTTAGATGAGCAAATTCAGCTTTACTTTTAACTTCTCACTTTCCCTCATCAAAAATATTGCCCAGGATATCCAATCTTATTATTTTTCTAACATCTATGTTTTTCTTTCTATCATGATCAACAGTGCAATTCAGACTCTTTTTATCTCTTGCCTGTTTCTAAACTTGCCTGCCTGTCTCATTCCTCAGGTCTTAAATCCATCTGACATATACCTTCCAAAATGATTTTCCTAAAAGGTGGGTCAGATGATTTCACTTTTCTACTCAATGAATTCAAATAACTCATTTTTTTTCTCGGATCAAATATAAGCTTGTACTTTTGGATTTTTATGTTCTTCACAATCTGCCCCAATATTTTTCTTAAACTTTATTTTACCTTCCTACACTGCGTAATCTTTTCCTCCTAAACCACAGTCTAACAATCGTTCCCATTGTGCTATTGTTCTCTATACTTAAAATTCATTTCTACTTCATTTTTACCTCTTAGAATTATTTCTTTTTCTAGAAAAATTGTTCAAGTGGAACCTTCTCCAGAAAGCTTTTTCTAATCAACTAATTACTTATGATTTCCCTGCTCCCAAGCAAAAACATATTCATTGTATGCATTTGTTTATAATTAATACATAACAATTTTATGTATATGTCTCTTTTGATAGAATGTAAACTCCTTAAGGACAGAGTCTATTTGGTTTATAAATTTTGTATCTCCATTGCCTAACATATTATTCTACACATAGACTCTTAAGAAATATATGTTGATTGATTAGTTGGTTTGGGATTATTTAATGATATAGTTAATTATGTTAATTGCTTCCCTTATAAAGACTCATTTTGGGGTCTCTGGTATAAATACAACTTTGTCATCTTGAAATCATAATTTTAAAAATTGCTAATATTTATAAAGTGACACTTACTTACCAGGTACTATACCAAGCATTTAACAATTTTTATTTCAGTTGTTCCTCACAACAACTCTGAGAAGAGAGTGCTATTATTACCCTCATTATATTATCCATCATTGAGTAAACTGTAGCACATAGAGGTTAAGTGATTTGCCCAGAGTTGCACAGCTAGTGAGTATCTAAGTTCTGATTTTAATTTTCTTTCTGACTTCAGAAACAGTGTTTTATCCACTGAATCTTCCAGATGTCTTCTAAAAGTGAAAATGTTTTTGGATATATTGTTGCAATATATTTACCACACTTTTTTCTTTTTTAAAAATATTAATCATAAATACATAATTATATTTTATAGTACTCTTTCTTTGCTTTATCCTTTTTAGATCTAGATATTACTCTTAAATTGATTTCATAAAAGAATTTAATTTGGTATTTCCTGTCTCAATTTTTGGGAATAATTTGTGGAATACAGGTATTAATTATTTTTTAAAGTATTATAAGTCATCTCTAAATCTACCTAGATCTAATTTTCCCCTTCTTTGGTAGTTCCTTTATACCTAGTTTGAGTTCTTTTTCTCAAATTGAATTACTTAAGATTTTTTATACATTTCATATTTTCATTGATAATCTTATTTATAAGATTATTTTTTTGCATATATTGTGTATAATTTTGTGATTTCATCTGGTTAATTTTTAATTTTAGAAATTTGATTTTCCTATCTTGTCTTTACAATAAATTTAGGTAAGGATTTACTATTGTTGTTACTCTTTATAAATCAGTTTTAACTTTTACTAATTAACTTTGTTAAATTTTTATCTAGAATTCTTTTTCCAGCTTATCTTTCTATTCTAATTTTTAAATTTTCCACTTTCATGCTTATTTTAAGTTTATTTGCTCATTTCATAATTTACAGATTGCATATTCTTGTCTTCTTCAATAAGCCAGCTGAACTGACTTTCTTGCTTTTTTTTTCACGCATGTCACTCAATCTCCAATCTTCATGCCTTTTCATTGGCAATTTTCTATGCCTAGCACTTATCATCTCTACTTCTGCCTCCTAGAAATCCATTCTTCAAGAGTCAGCTCAAAAAACACTTTATGAAATTGCAACCCTAATACAATCACTTTTCTACTGTGTGCCATCTCTCCTAAGCTTTTGCATATTTAATTTGTATTTATTCTATGTATATTTATTTTGGGGAAGGACAAGGTAATAGGCATTTATTAAGCATCTGCTATGTGCCAGAAACTATGCTAAGCATTTTACAAATATTATCTCATTTGTTCCTCCCACTAATCCTGGGAAGCTCATGCCATTATTATTCTCATTTTACAGTGGAAAAAACTGGAATAGACAGTGATTGTTTTGTATAGGACCACACAGTTATTGAACGTGTGAGTAATTTTATCTTAACTAATAGGATGTAAGTTCTCAGAGAGCACAGAATGTTTCATTTTGGGGGATGTTATCTCTAGTTCCCAGAACAATTTCTTGCATATAATAGTCATTCAAACAATAAACATTTATTAATGATGAGTTAGGTACTATGCTAAATGATGAAGATAGGAAAAAAGTCAAAGGATAGTCCTTGATCTCAAGGCCTTCATATTCTAAGGGGAAAACAAGATCAAACTATTATATTCAAATAAACTGTACATAATATAAAAGGAAAATAATTAAAAGAATAAAAGAATTAAAAGAAAAGAATAGAATTAAAAGAAAAAGAAAATAAATAAAAGAATAGAATTAAGAGGGATTGGGAAAAATTTCCTGTAGAAGGTAGTTGAGACTTGAAAGAACCAAAGAAGTCAATTGGTGGGGATGAGGAAAAATGTCGCTTAAGAAATAGGATAAGGCCAAAGAAAATTATTTTTAAAACATCCAGGAGATTAGTGTCATAAGATTGAAACTATGTTGTGGAGACTACAGTATAAGAGAAGCCTTCATCATAGAGATCATAGCAGCAATATATTTGGCAGGCAATTACAAAATATTCTTAAATAAGTCAAAGGCACAAAGAGAGGGCTCATAACACCCAATTATGGCATCTCCATGCCCACCCATAGTTCTGTCATGATGTCTACCACACTATCATAATGCATTCTATAAAAATATTAACAAAATGCTAAAACTAAGAAGATAAATATCTCCATTAATGTCTTATACTTGTATAATAAAATAAGTTCAATAATAAAACAAATGAGTGTTCAGATTGAGTAGTCTCTCTGCTACTAACAAGAGTTGTAGTGAAACACCAGATACTTAACAAAAAGTTTGAAATATGGAACTCTAAATTCTAACCCCACTTTTGTCATAGCTCTCTTGTGTGAAAAAAATACCACTTAGTTTCCTATTCTCTCTTTTGATTTCTCCTTCTGGCACACTAGGTTGATACTCCTTATTAGCCTTTTATCTCAAGGGATTTGGGGTCTAGTAAATACTAAATGATTATGAAAATTTTTATAAAATAATGTGCTCTAGAAGTGCTAAATAACAACAACAATTTACATGGTAATGGCCAGGAATCTATTTTTTTAAATCTCATTACCATGAATGATTAAAAAGAAAATGAGGTTTTACAGCATGTATTTGTGAGATCCCAGGAGAGGTACAATAAATGTCAAATTATACATACACAGAGACAGACAGACACATGCATGTACACACATGCATGCATATGTACTCATTCTTCATTGTGACTTGAAAGACTCACAGAAATTGTAAAGAGACTATTGATGAATGACAGAGATTTGTGATTCATTGCTACCCGATATGAAACCTTCATTCTGCTCAAAATAGTTTCCTTACTGTCAAACAGATACTCCTAATTTTTAAAAAACTGAGTTTGGTTCTTTTTTCACAAGCTGTTTCCTAAAGTGTCTTCTGTTTACCTTTCTTCAGTTACAAATGCAGTCTAATTGATGAGGGTTGAGGTCCCTTTAAGATTCCTTTCTAATTGCCCAACCCATGGCTGACCTTGATTCATAAATCCTGGTCAAAGGCACCCTTTTGAATATCTGAGCCCAGCCCCACTCTCAGCTCAGCTTCCCCCAGCCCTCACCTGATCTGAGCTAACTGAAAAGCCCACCCATCATCTTTTGGGTATAAAAGAGGTGAGCCAGAACACCCTAATTGCAGGAGCCCTTCCAGCCAACACATGGTATCTTTCCAACCACGTAAGGGTTCCTGCCCGCTTATCGGCCACCTTTGGCCCTGGCGTCTTTCTAACTTAACTTTCAAATTTCTACAATAAACCTTTTATTTATCAATCTAGGTTTTCGGGCCTGTAAATTCATTTTACAGGGGACATTGCGCCTCATGGGATTATGCGCCGAGAAATGGGGTTCCCCCTTTCCTTTCCCTCATTATAATGACTCAGTATTCCAAGGCCAATTTAAGGTCCATCTCAGAATATATCATCTCAGCTTTATAAAGAAATTTATCATCATTTTAATTGTTGGTGGAAATAAGATATAAAAAATTATAAAGAATTAATTAGTGGTCATTGTGACGCGAATTATTAGTTATTCAGAACTTTGGATGTTTTATAATTATTTAGTGGTTATTAATCCCAAATTCTCTTGAAATGAATAGAAAATCATTAATTCAGAAGTCATTTAGTTCAGTCTGGACCTGAACCCAGAATTCTTTCTACAATATCCTCCTTGATGGAACTTTTTCTGACCTTAGGATTTTTCCTTTCTATGAATCACCCTGGATACTTAGTATTCCAAATGATACCACTTAATAGGAACTTAAATTCATCAGGCTAACTTCTTCAGTTAACTGAGACATCTGAGGCTCAGAGGGGATAAAGACTTGCCAGAAATCACAATTAATTAGTGTCTGAATCAGGATTTGAACTCATGTCTCTTGAGTCCAAATTTAATCTTTTTCCTCAACATAATTAAATCTGTTTTCTATAGTACTCATTTTGAACATACACACATATGTAATGTATATACACATATATACATACATGCATGCACATGTATGGATATTGTCTGTCAGTCATAAAAATAATAAATGTTTGTTTCTTGTCTTTTTTCCTTAATTATATGCTACTCAAATAAAGAAAAATTCCCCTGATTTAAAGCCCAGTGTAATTCTTGCTTCCCTTATGATTCTAAAGGGAAATACCCTACTTGGACTCTGACTATATAGGATCAAGGAAATGTGATAAATTATTGCAGGAATGGAGAAAGACCTTTAGACATCTGGGAACTTTCTGTGTAGCTTCTGAGTTCATATAATTCTATCGTATACAAAATACTTAACTTGCCCCTCTTCAGCTTCTACTAAGACTTGTTAAAAATTTGATCCATTCTCCAAATCAATTAAATTCAATAAACATTTCTGAGCACCCACTAGGCACTGGGCACTATGCTACTAGGCTAAGGGCTGAAGATATGAATAAGAAAAAGAAAGTCTTTTCTCTCAAGAAGTGTTCAATCATATTGGGAAAGAAACCACACAAAATGCAATTTAAAAGGGGAGGGAGGAAGAGCAAAGGGTACCCTGGTAGAAACATAGCTGAACTACTGATGGAAAATAAAGAACTACTTGAAATATTATGACAGTTGAGAACCATATATAAAGGAAGGGTTTGGAAGGAGTCTTTCAGAAAAAAGAAGCAACTGAGAGAGTTGAAAAGATGCTAACTAACAAAAATTGAGTCAATCGCCATCTTTATATGATCAGTTTTTCCAAAGGGAGGCACAATTTTCTGTGGAGTTAAAAACCAATAAGAGCTACTCATGGAAAATGGAGAGCTGGGCATTTCCATCTCAGCTCTTTATAGTGTGATACATCTACTCTACAGGACAACAATCTGTTGCTTTTTTTTTCCAGCCAACTCATCAACACATTGCTTTTTTGGGTTCCCCTGATGATTGCAGTTCCTATGAAATATTTACTTCTTGGCTTGTGGGGCCCCAATATCTTTACTTCCTAACTTCTTTTTACAGTTGGCTTTCTGGCTTTGCTTTGCAAAGGTGGCTTTTTCTATAGAGTCCTTGAGACAAACCCCATGTTTTCTATTCTTTTGGTAAAATGAGTCCTTGGGGACACGTTTGCATGTTTTGATTTGTGACCCTGGTTTGGGATTATTTGATAAATTGAATTTGAACTACTACTGTGAGGATCTAGAATGGCTTGTTTTCTGCTGAGAAAGCAACATCAATATTTTAGAAGCTACTACCTAAAGTAATTCTATGGTAGGGATTCTTAATCTTTTTATGTGTGTCATAGATGCTTTTAGTAGTCTGATGAAGTTTATGAAGCTCTTTTCAGAATAATGTTTTTAAATAAATAAAATAAATGTATAAAATTATAATGGAAATAAATTACATATTTAACATAAAGACATATGTATATGTTCATCAATCTGCATGCATACATGAATCTGAGTATCTATGTTTATCTACATACATGTATATATATAGAATATATCTATATGTGTGTATATATGTATATATGAGTGTATGTATATATCCATGAATCTCTATTTGTCTAAAATTGTGGCAGGAGGTAATGTAATTTCTATGAGACAATGGACAGGATCAGATGAAGGTATAATTTGTCTGAGTCAGGAAAGAAAGGTGAAGTTGGACAGTTGAGATGGATCTAAGTTCTGAACAACCTATGTTGAATTAGAGGAAGCCTTGTCATAAGGCAAAAGTGGTGACCTGAGGCCTAATCTCTGTCATATAGCTTTCCAATATTTCTAGCAATTTTTGTTAAATAGTGAATTCTTATTCTAGTGATGAGAATTTTGGAGTTTATTGAACACTCTACTATTATGCACATTTTCTTCTATATTTTCAGCTAATCTATTCTATTGATTATGTTTTCTATTTGAACAGTAGTAATATATATATATATATATATATATATATATATATAATATATATATATTTATTGTTAAACTGGTACTAATTAGTTTTTAATGACTTTTTTGGTACCAGATTTTGAGATCTTGTGTTAATAGGCCCTCTTCTTTTCTACTTTATTTTTGAATCTAATGGTTCTTGTTCTTTTGTCTCTCTGGTTCAATTTTCAAAATATTTTCTGGTTCTATAAAATAATCTTTCTCACTGAATCTATAAATTAGGTTTGGTAGTATTGGCAATTGTATGTTATTTTGGCACAGTCTAGAAATGAGCAATTACTATCTATTTTAATGTTTCAATCTTTTTCCACCTGTAAAGATTGTTTTGTAGTCGTATTCATGAAATTTCTATCTATATCTTAGTGGATAAACACCTGATTAAAATTTATATAATTTTCAAAAAGCAATAACTTTGTTTACTTTTGCCTAATATATTCCTGAATTTCTTTTCATTTTTAGAACTATTTTAAAAGTGACATTGGTTTGGAACTTTGTTCTAGGGTTAAACTGCCTCTCCTAAAAAGTGTGATTAGGTCATATTTCGTTCTTTCCCCAGTTTTTGGCATTACTTCTCTCAGATTTCTCCTCTTTGGTGATAACTAGCTATTTCCATGTTTCCTGAACTATCTTTGTTCAGACTTTCTGAGTTTAAGTCCTCTAATCCCCAGAGTATCCTTTATTAGGTTACAATAATGGTTTAAAATTTCCTAAAGAATCTGCAATTAAAATGCTTTTAAAAAACTAGTCAGATTGCTAGAAAATTTTTGGTCTGCATACATGAGTTTAATTGACTTCCCTGGTAGAATCCATCTCTCAATTTAAATAGTGTCCTTTAAAGCCTGCTGAGGTAGAGTTTAAAGTTAAAAAGTTAAAAAAAAATAGCAGAGACAACATAATGATAACTTTAAGTGACTAAGGGGAAATTAAAGTTTTTCAAGAAAGTATGTATGTTGGTGGTTGGTTGTTGTCATTTGTTCTTAGAGGACTAAATTGACATTACAATTAAATTACAGTACATCTGAGTGTAGCTGATTAGAATGTTTTAGCAAAGATTAGGCACATTTGGGGTGGATTCTTTACATTTGTACTTCTCATGTTTCTTTTGGGCTATTTCAAATCTGTTTTACTCAAAGAACACAGTACCTTCTATGATAAGAGCACATCATGCTGGGGAATCCTATGCCAGTGTCTCCCATATTGCAATACAAATCCAAAGTTCCTAAGAGAGACTCTGAGAGTTTCCTTGTATCACTTTTTCTAACTACCAAGTGATCATTTGCCCTATGTGAGTTCTCTACAAAAAATCTTTTTAGCAAGATACATTTAGAGTTCAAAAAATGTAGCCTATCAAAGTGTAGAAGAACTTGAATGCTTGGCAGTTTAGTTAAAAAAAAAAAAAAAAAGAAAAGACCTCAGTGTCTGGTATCTTACTTATCCTGCTGGGTGATCTCCAGAATCTTTCTAAAACAATTCAAAAGGAAGCAATTTAGTTTTCTGGCATGGTAATAGTATATGGTACAGGTTTCATAAGCATATAACACTAAGATCAGCACAACAGCACTCTAAATCTTCAGTTTGCTAGTCTGTCTAATACCTTTTTTCTCCTATGTGTTCCTTCAGAACCTCCCAAATACTGAACTAGCTCTGGCAATTCACGTGTCAATCTCATTATCAATATATACATCCCTGGAAAGTATACTGCCAAGGCAAATAAATTTATCCCCAGAATTAAAAGCTTCTTCACTTAGATATTTATGATCAAACAAGAAATAGGGAGCATCATGAAACACAAAATTCATTACATTAAATTAAAAAGCTTTTTCATTAGCAAAACCAATGCCGAGAAGTTTAGCCGAATCATAAAGCTGGCAAACAATTTTTGCATCCAGTGTTTCTGATAAAAGCCTCATTTCTAAAATGTATAGAGAACTAATTCAGATTTATAAGAATATAAGCCATTCCCCAATTGATAAATGGTCAAAGGATATAAACAAACATTTTTCTTTTTTCCCCATTTTTTTTCTTATTTTTATTAAAGCATTTTATTTTCAAAATATATGCAAAGATGATTTTCAACATTCGTCCTTGCAAAACCTTGTGTTCTAGTTTTTTTCCCTTTCTTCCCCTTCATTCCTACCCTTAGATGTCAAGTAATCCAATATATGTTAAACATGTGCAATTCTTCTTTACATATTTTTACAATTATGCTGCATAAGAAAAATAAGATTAAAAAGTAAACAAAATAAGAAAGAAAACAAAATGCAAGCAAACAACAACAAAAAAATGAAAATATTGTGTTGTGATCTATATTTAGTATAGGAGATGTCTTTTGATTCATATGTATATAGCATTTAAGAGAGACAGAGTTGCACAAAGTTATTGGCTTCACACTTTCTTCCAGAGTCATCAGAGTCCAGTGTCAGGATAGAGTCAAGATGACTAGTGATGGCTTAGGATGTAGTGCAAGACTTTTTTGGCCTTGATATCTAACCAAGCACTAAGTACTCCATAGTGCTTGCTTCACCTGCTTTCATGGATGCTGGAACAAATTGTTTTCATCCACCCATTAAGACCTGGGACAGTATTTACATACTTCCGGATCAACATCTCCCTAAGTCACCAATGGGTTTGGGACCCTTTAGTTACTTTCAACATGATTTAGCTGGTCCAACAAAATGGTTGTTGCTGTACATTCTATAGCTTCTTATAATCACAGGTAAGAGTTAAGTGGATCAGATAGACACCAAAGGTGGAAAGCAGCTCTCACATCAGAAGGACTATTCTTCCTTGAACACACCCTAAATTTTGATTAAATTAAATAAATTTAAGTTTTTCAAGAAAGTATGTAATAAAGGGGTAGTGAAGGAGATGTAGGGAATACATGTTGGAATTGAAATCACAAAATGTCCAGAAGTATGAGACTCGATATCATGAGTTTGATAATAGGAGAGAAAAGTTGGAAAAGAAAAACTATTTAAAACCTTTTCCAGTTTTTGAGGCAAACAATCCTGTATATTGGAAAGAAGGAAGATAAGTGAATCTTTTAATCCTTTTGCCATTTATTCTTAGAATGGGGAAGAATGAATAAGAAAGAGTAAAAGAGAAAGACACAAAGAGACACAAACACAGAGACAGACACAGACAGAGACACAGTCCGAGAGATAGAGATATAGATAGAGACAGAGAAACAGAGACAGAGAGAGACAGAGACAGACAGACAGATAGACAGAGATGGAGAGAGGCCACATATGAAAAAGAAGACCAGAGGATGTTTCGGTGAGAGGAGTGGGATAGAACAGTAGGAGGGAAGGAAAAGGAAATGCATGGTAAGTGTTTGGAAGCAACATGATAATTTTTGTTAAAGAGAAAGATAAAGTAAAGAAACAGTAATCATTTAAAAATAAATGATCAAATCCTGGTTCCTCTCTCTTCTTCCTCTGATATGACGGCAGTGGGTAGATTCAGACTGGCTCCACCTCTGGTTTGGATACATCCCAACATAAGCATCATAGACTTCAATCTGAGGAAGCCAGCAGTAGTGGACATAGGTACCCTCCTTATCTGCTTATTGCACTGATTATACGTGTAATAAAGGAAAACTCATGCCTTCTTAAAATTCAAGTATAAAGTAATTATTCACAGAAGAAAAAATTGATCAGGCAGAGAACAAATTGGATGCTCACTTAAAGAACTTTCTTAGCAAAGCTAAATGCACTAAACAATGGACAGAAGAAATTATGAGGCAAAAAGGTACGATTGCAGCCAAATTCTAATGCTAGATTAGAAGAGTTTATTTTTGAGAAGTTGGATAGAAAAGCTTCAAGTTATATAAACAACCAAGAACTCATGGGGCAATATATGATTGATGCAGGGAATGAGTTTATGGTAATGCCTATCAAAATGTGGAGAAACACAAAAAGGAATTGGAATGGCAGACAGAGAACTGATTCAAACATCTGCAATAAACTTTCTTACTCCTTTAAGAAACTTTATAGGAGGAGATTACAATATAATTGCTAAAGAAAAGAAACTATTGCAGAATAAGAGATTTGATTTGGATGCAACAAAGACTAGAATGTAAAAGGCAAAAATTGCAAAAACTAACTTATTTAAACAGGAATTAAGAATAATTCAGTGAATTTCACTCTAAAGTAGAGATTACCAGACTCCTTCTGGAAGCAATCAACAGGATACATGCAAACCGCCTTCACTGTCTGAATGACTCTGTGGAAGCCAGTACATACTGGATGGGCAGAAACAAATTGGGAGTTTTCCATCTACTTTCCTGTCTAACAAGTCTTCTACAACTTTGATGTTAAATGCCTCCACTTGCTCATTATCTGTAGTTACTATCTCTCTGCTGCCTTTAATAAGTAACACAGTTTTTTTACTTCTTTCTTCAGTGACATAAAGGAATTCAGTGGAAGTAGGAAAGACAGGGTTTTTCTATGATTAAAATGCTGCAAAGTGAATTGTCACTTCTTGCAGATGAGATGATCACAATATATAAGACTGTTGTAGGGAAGTCATTCTAATAAATGATGAAATGAATGAGTGATATTTGAGAAGAGAAATTGGATAATGAAACACATTGAATGACCAAATTTAGTATGTTTAATCTATCTGTGATGAAATTAAATTGGTTAAGTACTCAAGGGAATATGAAATTTTGTTTTATATTTTAATTTTTTTACATGAAACTGAAATTTTTCATCTATTCCTAATTTTTTTTAATTGTGCTGTCATAGGAATTTTGGGGAGGGAGGAATGTAGAATAAATCTGGAAATATAAATTGAATCCAAGTCCTGAAGACCTTTAAATGTTAAATGAAGGAGTTTTATTTTATCCTAAAGCTAATAGACAACCATTGGATTCTTGTGACATGACTGGTTTAAAAATTTTCTTGAAAAGGTTTTCTTTTCCCCAGCCCTTTAAAATTTTTATTACATCATCCCTTTCAGGCTTTTATTTTAATTATCTTTAAGAAAATCAGTTTGGCAGCTACCTGGAGGGTGGATTGAGAGACTTGAAGCAAGGAGATCAGTGGGGAATCATTGTAATACGGATAAAAATGAGAGGCTAAGCTTGGGTGGTATCTGTGTGAGTGCAGAAGAAATAGATGTCTAAGAAGTAAAGATATAAGATTTGGTCTTTTCTTATCTGGACACCTTATTTACTGATAGAAGCAAGAAAAACATCCCTTTAGAGGTAAGTAATTGGAAAGAAACAAATAATTCTGAAATGAACTCAGAGAAACAAGTACTTATTGAAAGGAATACTGGCCAAAGTTCTTGTTTCTCAGCAAGTACATATGAGTATCATGATTCTATGTGATTAGAAAGAAGGGGGTAGATGATTGAGATGTTATGGCAGCTAGGTGGTACAGTGAATAGAGCTCTGGTCCTGAAGTCAGGAAATCCTGAGATCAACTGTGGCCTCTAACACATACTTACCCTCTTTTTCTTTCCATTTTCTCAACTGTTAAATATGGGTAATAATAGCACCTACTGCTCAGGTTCATTGTGAGGATCAAATGAGATAATAACTAGAAAGCACTACAGAACCTGACACATAGTAAGTGCTAGATAAATGCTAGCTATAGTGATGAGTTACTGTTAATATCATTATTATTAAAATGTCAAGATGCAACCTTATTATTATAGTTGGGGTCACTGAGACCTGGAATGTCAAAGAACTTGAGGAAACATCAAATATATGTTCCAATACCCTACCATGAAGATAGGAATTTGTGTTGAAAAGAGTCAGTAACTGAAGCTCTTTGTGAAAGGAAAAAGAATATTCCCAGAGGCTAGTAGATGACTTGCTAGGATATGGATTGGAAGAAAAATTCATATAGATCAACCAAGAAAAAGGAGCTGATGATGATCTTTTGAAGTTCAAAGAGGAAAGCAGCTTTCAGGAAGTGCTTGTGCTTATAAGCTGATGTCAGTGGCTTGATAATAATAGCTAATTTTTATTTAGTGTTTTAAGATTTGTATATATTTTTTCTTTGTTTCTGCTTCTCTCTCTCTCTCTCTGTCTCTCTCTCTCTGTCTCTCTGTCTCTCTGTCTCTCTCTCTCTCTCTCTCTCTCTCTGTCTGTCTGTCTCTCTCTGTCTCTCCATACACACACACAAACACACATATTCAATACACATATATAATTTATCACTGTCCCAGTCCCAGTCCTCACAACAATCCTAGAAGATAAGTCCTATTATTATCTTCATTTTACAGATAAGGAAATTTGAGATTGAGAGAATTAAGAGACTTACTCAGGGACATGCAACTAAATAAATTCCTAAGGCAGAATTTGACCTTAGATCTTCCTGATTTCAGGCTCAGTACACTATCCACTGTACTTCTTAGCCACTCCAAATGTGAACAACTTTATGAAAACTCATAGCATAGCCAATACAAAGCATTTGACTCCCTAAGGTAATTTATAAAATTGAGATTCCTGTATTAGTCTTTCCCATTATACTATATGTGACATATCTTATTTTCAAATTACTACCTCTTCAACATGAAAAATAGTTCATTCTGGAATTTATTTGTGTGATTTTTTTTTTTAAAGTAAACTAAAATCTTACTGTTACTTTATAATGACTATGCTGTTGGAGAATAAGATCTGAAAAATATCTGAATAAGATTTAAAAAAAAACTTTGAGGAGGGGCTTATCTCTTTTTAAGTTGTAAATGTTTGTTTTTGTTTTGTCTGATGGCATGATAATTCTTGCTTTTTTGAATTCATGCCAAACATATTAAATTTTGTTCTGAACCCTTATTTTTAATTCTGTAAATGTTTTGACTAATCTTACTTTTTTTCATTCATTTAAAGTTAGAAGTCAGATGTTTTATTTTCCTCCATTTGATCTTTTTGGCAAGGCACTTTAGATTAAGTGACTTGCCCAGGGTAATACAACTAGGAAGTGTTGAGTATCTGAGGTCAGATTTGAGCTCAGGTTCTCCTGACTCCAGGGGTAGTGATCTATTCATTGTGCTATCTAGCTGCCCCTTCATTTAATTTTAATATATATATTTCTGAATTATATTTGTTCTCTTCTTCTTTTGTAACTATTATCTTTCATCTCTTTAGTCATTTTTACTCAATCTACTTTAGGGAAATCCTATATTCACATGTTCTTTTCTCTTCCCCACTCCTCTTTTGTTTGAGTCCACTTAATTTATCAACTTATTTTCATTTTTCCCTCTTATCTAGTTTTCTAATTCTTATCCTTTTTCTTCAGTTCAAGTCAAATAAAATCCTTCTTCCTTTGTTAGTCTTTTAGTTTAAAAAGGTTTCTATGTCTTTTACTAATTTTTCCTCATTCTCTTTATTAATTTTCTTCCCTTTCTGCTTATTATTCCAGACAGTTATTCTTTGACTTATACTATTTAAATGTTCTAAGATGTCTGTTTTGAATTCTCTCCTAAAAAGCCACTATGTTATTGCATTGCACATCTTGCCTTCCCTACTCCCATGCCTTTTTTGCTGTTATGTCTCACTCTTAGAAGTACCAACTCCTGGGGGGATATACTAAGGATAGAAATATCATCCAAAGTAGAAATAGTTCCCTCAGGAATTATGATTCTTCTTCTTCTAAGGCAGGGTATTGTCCATCTAGACATAACACTCTCTTAGAAGTATTTTGGCTTCTTTTTTATTCTTTTTTGCACCAAATCCCTGTAATTATGCCACTTCATCATTTCCCATTATAGAATCTCTATCTGTCTCACCATGGGAGAAGTATTCCCCTTTCTTTGCACTATTCTAAATTCTAATTTTTAGTGTATTATTTTCTTCATTACCTTTTTTAGCTCCTTTTGTATTTGGCCAATTGAATTGTTTTGTTTGTTGCACCTTTTTTTCCCATTTCACGAATACTTTTTTTTCCCAACAAATTGTATTTTTCATATCTATTTTGTAAGGAGTTATATGCTTTTTCCATTTCATCAAATCTATTTTGTAGGGAATTATATGCTTTTCTCATCCCTTCTTGCAAAGATTTCATTTCTTTTCCCCATTTTTCTTCTCTCTTTTAAGATCCATTATGAAATATTCTAAGAAAGCCTTGTGAAATGGGGACTTGCTCATAATCTCCCTTTGGGGCTTCATCTGGAGTTGATTTGCCTTTAGGAAACTCAGGATCTGAGGTTGTTCTCTCTCTCCATAAAACTATCTAGGGCAGAGTTCTTTTTGTTTGTTTGTTTGTTTGTTTGGTTGGTTGTTTTAAGGTTCCAGTTCTGCTCTTAATGCAAAGGAGCAACAGCAGCTTTAATTTGCCCTGGGGCAGTTCTGCTGATTGACTTCCTGTGCTGGTAATAGAGGCTAGGTCCAGAGTTCTTCCAGGGCTTGGTGGTTTACAATTTGCCTTTTGTAGCAAATCTGCCAAACCACCTGCATGCAACCAGGATAGAGTGACTTAAGAGGCTCAACGAAGATTCCCAGGTGTGTGAAAGCTGCAACACTCTGACTCCCCACCCCCACCCCCAGCTCCTTGTCTTGGGCTCCCTGTGCAGTATTCTGGGCTCAGCAGACTGTCCCTCTGCCCATTTGAAAGAAACCTGTTCTGAAGTTCTTCCAAGGAATCTTCTTCTGGCAATGTGTTGTACTCCAAATATTTGTGGGTTCTATGACTCCAAAATCAGTTTGAAGGCTAAATCTACTGTTGGTTTGAGAGAAGTTCAGAGGAGGACACAGAAAGTCATGTCTGCTTTCTGCTATCTTGGCTCCACCCCTATCTTTGTACTATTTTCAACCCTTCCTGTCATCTTATCCAATCTTCTGTAGGTTCTCTTCTTGTGTAGTGACATATGAATTATTTTCCCAAGGTTTTTTATTATTGCTTTTATTGTGATACTTCATATCTATTTTCTTCCTTTACTTTTCTCTTGTGTTTCTATTGATTTTATGATTTTATCTCCCAAATTACTTTGATCACACTTATGGTGATGTTATGTTTAGGCTTTGGTGTTTTACCATCACTTCTATTTAAGTTCCATTTTCACCCTAGTCTTCTTGTGTTTTTACAAAATGAGTTTCTTAATCTTCTACTGTTTTATTATTATTAATTATTGTTTTTAAGATATAGGTGTTTTTCTCTTTATAATCTCCCCTCCTCCTTTTTTTCCTAGAGGAAAAAATTTCATTCCTCATACCTTCCTTGCTTGCTTTTTTTGTTTACCTTTATCATATTTGGTATTTACAGAGCAGATTTGCTCTGTTATTAGGAAAGTCTTCAAATGCATATCCTTTATTTATTTATTTTTTTATTTTCATTGCTTACAAAGCTTAGGTTTGCAGGGTATGCTACCTTAGGTTGAATTTTGATATCCTTTGTTTTTTACAACACATTATTCCACTCTCCTCTGTGGTTACTGAGTGGTACAGAACAGTCTTGTATTATTTAAATATCATGTCCTTTAAATTTGACAGTCTTTCTCTTGATGTTAAAATAAAAAAGTTCTGTCCTCTTATATAAGCAATATATTATTTATTTTATATTTTGCATTTTTGCTTCATCCTTTACCTAGATATAGGTCTTTTTATTGTGAGGAAGTTATAGGTGGGAAAGAAATTTGATAGCTTCAGATGAGTATATTCACATTGGACTATTCTTGTCAGTGGGTAATTCATTCATACATACTACATTTGTTTTTCCTCTGAATGCTTATTGGTTATAATTCACCTCCTTCAATCATGCCCGATGAGTTTTATATTAGATTTTGCTTTTACTTTTTAATGACACAGCAATTATGCTTACACTATAAGAGCATTTGCTGCTAAAAGTTGGGGATAAAATGAAAGAACTAGATTACCTCTCCATCCTTTGCAACTAGGACTCAGGAAACTGATCCATGAACTCAGGATAGTGATCCATGTTTGGAGAGGCAAATCACCTAGGTGGTTACTAAGTGAATTTTTTGGTCATGACAATTTATGAAGAACAATTTATTAAAGCATGAAAGAGCTTTGACCTCTGACAAAGCAATGAAACCATTAATATTTTGACATTTTTAAAGATTAAAATTGGTGTTGATGAGGTAGACACCAGGAGTGATAAAAAGAAATAGACTCAGGAGAGCAATAAATTATAAATAAATATTATATAAAATAGTATAATAGAGATTCAATTCACATCATGAAACAACCATGACAAAACATCCATCACAGATTACAAAGTTTTGCTATTTATTATGTGAATTAACAAGAGGAAAGATGAGTCCCTGTTGGAACTCACAATTAACCAGAAGGAGAAAATACTATGAGATGGAGAATATTTCATAGCAGGCTTAGTTGTGGAAAGGATTCAGCAAAAAATTATCATAAGAACATCTTTTATGCAGAAAATATAACCTTGGGGGTTTCAAATTAAAGGCAGGCTAAAGATGTATATTAAGTTGTTGAGATTGTTGAGATTCAAGATACTAACAAAGACAGTCTGAAAAAGCCTAGGTTCCTATCATAGGTATCTTGTTTTTTATTTTTAGTTTATTTTTAATGTATATTGTTTTATGAATTATGTTGGGAGAGGAACATCAGAGCAAATGGGAATAAACATAGGAGAGGTTTTTAAAAAATAGAAAAAAGAAGTGATCATACTATGTGCTGATTTACATTCAGTTTCCTTAGTTCTTACTCTGGTTGCAGATGACATTTCCTGTCCAAAGTCTATTGGGATTGCTTTCGATTATGAAACTACTGAGAAGAACCAAATCTTTCATAGTTGACCATCACACATTCCTGCTGTTATTGTGTACAATTCCTGGTTCTGCTTGTTTCTCTCAGCATCAGTTCATGTAAATCTTTCCAGACTTTTTTATAATCAGCTTGTTCATCATGTTTTATAGAACAATAGTATTCCATTACCTTCATGTACCATGGCTTGTTCAATCATTCCCCAATTGATGGACATCCACTCCTTTTTCAATTATTTGCTACTATAAAAAGGGGGTTCTTTTCCCTCCTCTATGATTTCCTTGGGATACAGACAGTAATGGCACTGCTGGGTAAATGGGTATGCAGTTTTATAGCTCTTTGGGCATAATTCCAGGTTGCTCTCCAAAATGGTTGGATCATTTCACAACTCCAGCAATAATGCATTAGTGTCCCAGTTTGAAGTCATTCCTCAGAATCATTTTAATTTGCATTTCTCTAATCAATAGAGATTTAGAACATTTTTTCATATAACTATAAATGGTTTTAATTTCATCATCTCAAAATTCTGTTCATATCTGTTGACCATTTATCAATTGGGGAATGACTTGTATTCTTATAAATTTGACACAGTTCTTTATACATTTTAGAAATGAGACCTTTATCAGAAATACTGGCTATAAAAATTTTTCTCAGCTTTTTACTTCTCTTTTAATTTTGTTTCTGTTGGTTTTGTATGCGCAAAATCTTTTTCATTTAATGTAATCAAAGTTGTCTGTTTTGCCTTTCATAATGTTATCTAGTTCTTCTTTGGTGATAAATTCCTCCCTTCTCCAAAGATCTGATAGCTAAATTATCTCTTGTTCTCCTAATTTGTTTATGGTATCATCCTTTATGCCCAAATCAAGTATCCATTTTGATCTTATTTTGGTATGTGCTGTGAGATGTAGGTCTAAGCTGAGTTTCTGACATATTATTTTCCATTTTTCCCAACAATTTTTGTCAAATTGTGACTTCTAATTTCAGAAGCTGGAGTTTGGGAATTTATGAAATACTAGATTTCTAGTATTTGTCCTTGATTATTGTGCAGTGTGTATCTCATCTATTCCACTGATCTACTGCTCTATTTCTTAGCCTGTACCAAATGGTTTTGATGCTTTATAATATAGTTTTAGGTTTGGTACTATAAACCATCATCCTTTGTATTTTTTTAAAATTAATTTCCTTGATATTCTTGATCTTTTGTTCTTCCAGATAACTTTTGTTATTATTTTTTAAAGTTCTATAAAACAATGTTTTGGTAGTTTGATTGGTACAGCACTGAACAAGTAGACAAATTTAATCAGAACTTTTATTATATTAGCTCAGCCTTGGCCATAGATGTATTTTGTAATTGTGTTCACATACACTTGGCTTTACCTTGGCAAGTTGACTCCCAAGCATTTTATTTTATCTACAATAATTTTAAATGGAAATTTTGTTTCTATCTCTTGCTGATGGGCTTTGTCAGTAATATATAGAAATGATGACGATTTGTGTGGGTTTATTTTATATCCTGCACCTTTACTAAAGTTGTAAATTGTTTCCAGTAGATTTTTGGTTGATTTATTAGGATTCTCTAAGAATATCATCATATCATCTGCAAAAAGAGATTGTTTTACTTCCTCATTACCTATTCTAATTTCTTTAATTTCTTTTTTTTCTTATTCCTAAAGCCAACATTTCTACTACAATAGTGCATAATAGTGGTGATAATGGTCATCCTATGTCACTCCTGGTCTTATTGGAAACATGTCCAGCTTCTCTCCATTACAAATATTCTTTGCTGTAGATTTTAGATAGATACTACTTATTATTTTAAAGAAAGCTCCTTTTATCCCTATGTTCTCTAGTGTTTTTAATAGGAATGGGTGCTGTATTTTGTCAAAAGCTTTTTCTGCATCTATTGAGATTATCATAAGTTTTCTGTTGATTTTGTTATTGATATGGTCAATTATGGTAATAGTTTTCTGATATTAAGCCAGTCCTGCATTCTTGGTAGAAATCCCATTTGGTCATAGTGTATTATCCTGGTGATAAGTTGCTGTGATCTTTTTGCTAATATTTTATTTTAAAATGTTTGCATCTATATTCATTAGGGAGACCATCATAGGTATCTTAACGATGGTAATCAAGGCAGTCTGGGACACATTATGATTGTCTTAACTGTGATAATAAGGCAGTTTGGGAAACTGTTTCTAGGATGAATGTTTTAGCATTTCCTGACAATGGTAGAGAATAATCTGTTTTCAAAATCCACATTAGTGTTTAAAAATGCTTCTCATTTCCTTTTTGAGAATTGCTACTTCCCATGAAGTCTTGGTGTAACAAGATGGCACAATGGACAAAATGCTGGTTTTAGAGTCATGGAGATCCATCTTTTTAAGTTAAAATCTGGCCTCAAATACTTACTAGCTATGTGATTGAGCAAGTCACTTTAACCCCTTTTGCTGAAGCAACATTGTTTGTAAAATGAGCTGGAGATAAAGATGGCAAACTACTTCTGTTGCTTTGCCAAGAAAACCTCACATGAAGTCATAAAAAATGGGACCCAACAGAAATGATTTAACAACAATTTTAGACCTGTCTCAGGAAGGGAACCAATAAGAAGCCAATAAAAGTCTTGTAAGCAACTATTAGCACTTTGGATCAGGATCAAAAGAGGATTCTTCAATCTCTTCATCCCAGTTCCATGGGAGTTGGCATCTTTATACTCATTATTTGAACTTTTATTAATAGACCACAGTTTTCTATCAACAATGAAAGATTTCATATTCCCATCTTTATACTTTATGGCCAAAACTATATGAAATGCATAACATAGGTAGCAAAGTTGAAAGAAGAGACATGAAATTTAGGTTAATGCTGAAAATCACTTTAAGAAAAATTTTAAGAATCAGAAAAATATTATGTCAAATTGGTAGACAGAAATGTTAGCTTTCCTAACAATAGTGTCCTATTATCTTTAAGTTTTATAGTTCAAACATAGAGATCATAGCATTAAGAATTCTCATCTTATAGATAAATTTGAAACTCATAGTAAGTAATTAATAGATTTCCCAAGGTCTCTCAATTATTAGCAAAACAGAATCATTTGTAACATCAGGATTTTGTGTTTTTCAATGTATGGATTTTAGGAGCCTACTAGATTGGTGTGTCAACAATGCAATATAGACATAAATATAACAGACATATGAATATTCCAAATCAATAAAACAACAATCCACTGCCACCTAGTTGCCTCCAGAATGCATAATAATAACAAGGTGGGTCATTGTCTTTGGTCAGACCACATTGAGAGTATTCTCTTCAGTTGTAGACATTACCTTTTAGAAGACATTGACAAATTGGATTATATTCATAAGAATTAAAATAGTAACTTTTATGTAAGTTATACTATTTAGGGATCAGTTAAAAACATTAGGCATATTCATTTTTCCAGGCTCCCAAATGCTCAACCTCAGGGTTATTATCTTTTACTCATCACTTTTTATAACTTCATATATCCAATCAATTGTGTCTTCTGTTACCATGCATGTTTGATAATGGAGCTGTAGAAAGTTATGTAACTATTATAAATTAATGTTATATTTTCTCATCTGGGCCATCATTGCTACAAGGCAATTCATTTATTCCTCCCTAATTGATTCCCTAGTTTACTCCCCAGAAAGGCTATCCACTTCTTTCCTCAAATAAACATTCTATGATTTTTGCTTCCCCATTCTCAGATGAGAATCTTGTTTCATATTTTGGAGAAAATTTGGAGTTCTTTTGCTGTGCTCCTTGAAAAATACTTACCATCATCTTTCATCCTTTCCTATTTTAGTCCAGTCTCTGAAAAGAGCCAAGATTAACCCATTTATAAATGCCCTTGTTCCCATCTACTTCTGTGTTCTTCAATAAGTTGACCTCACAAATCATACCACTTTTTACTAATCTTAAATCTCTCCTAATTTACTGGCTTCCTTCCTTGCTAGTCTAATTCAAGTCTAAGCTATTCCAAAAAACACCCCCTTCCAAAAACATGCAGCTTCTTAGATTTGATCATATACTTGGGTTGTTATCCTATAGCTATATTTATTTTCAGAGTACAATTCTTAGGAAATGTAGCTTATATTCAGTGCTTCCTCTTCTCTTTTAGTCACTGTTCAAATCACAATTTATCTTTTACCCTCATCTCTCAGCTGTCTTCAAAGTTACCAATGATCTTTTAATCACCCAAACTTTCTTTTAGTAAGTTTTTTTTTCCTTTTTTATATCCCTTTAGCATTTGACCACACCCCGTTTGTCTTGGATACTCTTCATTCTCTGTGTTTTTGTGACAGGAGTCTTGATTGTTTTTCAAATCCAGGCATATATTTAGTAGTTATTGAGGGGGTTCTGGGAAACTCTGTGGAGTTGACAGAGAAAGTCTGAAGTACTGTTAAGATTATTCCCTGAGGCAAGCAGGGAAGGGCACTGAAGGTGATCAACTCAACCTTACATTCCAACCTTCATGGATGTCTTAGGTTAACTCCACTTTGCTGTATCCAATTAGAAAGCCAAGTTTTCATGTCAAATCTCCAAGTTTAATTTCCCCTCTAGATTCATCCATGGTCTATGCCATCTTTCTTGAACATCTTTTGGATTAGCCTGCCACTGCAATCTGGCATCTTTCTTCCCATCCCCTTCCTTATGCCCCTTCCTTATGTCTTTCTACTTTACCCATCTCTCCCCTGTGCCTTATGGTGCATTTCTCCTTGTTATAGCTAATTAAGTCTTTTAGGGTGCTAGACTCCTCCATGGAATTAGCCTGCCAGTCAGTGGTGTGTTCCCACCTCATGGCATACTCACTTTCTTCTGATTAATTGTGAGTTCCACTAGGGAACTTGTCTTTTCTGCTACTAATTGTTCAAATTCCTTTCCTTACTAACTATTTGCTCTCCAAAATCTATTTCATGTTTTCCACTTCTGATGTCTAGTTTACCTCTTCATTTTTCCATATCCTTTTATCATAAATAAAAGTACATTTTGGCAAGGAGAAAGGCCCTTGTGAGTTCTTCACATATAAATTGCTATGGAACACCAACATTTCTTGCCAATTATTCTCCTTAACCTGATCATTTGATGCTTACCTCAATGTGTCTATTATGTAACCTCTGCCTCAGTTTCCTCAGTTGTTAATGAAACGAATAGTATCTGCTTTATAGGTTTTTTGGTGAGAATTAAATAAACTGAGCACAATGCCTTGAATATAATAGGCACTTAATAAATACTTGTTTCTTCCTTTCCCTTTCTTTTTTCCTACTTTTCTAAAATCTCCCTTTTTTGTCCCTTTGGCAGGTTATTTGTCCATAACACCCCCTCTATTTGTGGGTGTATTATAAGGATTTGTCCTGGGTCATCTTTTCTTCTTTCTCTTGGATTATCATATTTGTGTACATAACTATAGATCCTTGATCTAGACTCTATCTCTTTTCTGAGATTTAGTCCCATATTATTCTGTCTAACAGTAAGTTCCATAAACATCTCATATTCAATTTAGCCTTAGCAGAGCTCATTTTCTTTCATTCTAAACCTATCCTTCTTATGAATGTTCTGCTATTCTATTGAGGGAACCACTTTCCCAGTGTCTCAAGTTTGCAACTTCAGCATTATATTTGCTTCCCCTCTCTCCCTAACCTCACATATCTAATCAGGTGCCAAATCTTCCAATTTCTACTTCCACAGCATTTTTCACATCATCACTAATTTAGGTCTTCATCTGTTATTGCAATAGCTTCCTAACTGGACTCTTTAATTTACTTCTTTTAACTCCATTCCATTTTTTCACACAATTGCCAAAGTAATTTACTTAAGATATGACAATGTCATTTTCTTACTCAGTAAAGTCCAGTTCCTCTCCCCCCACTCCTCTCATTACTTGTAGAGTCAAAGACAAAATCTTCTTTTTGGATTTTAAAGTCTTTCACAACATGATTCCAATCTTCATTTCCTGTTCTACGATATATTAATTCCTTTCATGTTCTTCAGATCAGTCAAATTGACATTTTTTGTTGAAGGATTAGGACTTCTCATTCTCTACTTCTAGTATCTCAACCTCTTATGAGCTTCATCCTCTTATTTTTAGGGGCCTATAATTAACCTCCCAGTTTCATATAACCACTTAACATCAATTGGATTGTACAAAGAGAAATTTACTTTAAAAATGTACAAAGATCATAGGTACAAATATTTATTCCATAGCTCAAGATGTAATCTCCCCTATATCAGTTTCATAAGTGGAGAGTAGGGAAGGATTAGGTTTATAATTTAATTCAGTTTCTACTTCCTGTCCAGATGTATCATTTCCTTAGGAATCATCCTTTTTCATCAGGGTCCTAAAGGTCATTCCTAAAGATCACCCTTTTGGTGCATAATTGCTGCACTGATATGAAATCTGGCTTGAATTCCAATTCCTTAATTTATGTGGCTTATTGTTCCCCATTCCTTCAAAACTGTCAACATTGGAAACTTTATTTCCTTCATCTAGAACAGAACAGAAGCCATTCTGTGGCTCCAGGATAAGTTTCTAAATAAGGTCTTTTCATTTACCACATGAACTCTCACCATATGCTTTGAGTGAAAGTCACCAAGATCCTCCAAGAACCAGGCAAAAGAGCCCATGGCTAATGCTGAAAGGTCTTTTTTGGATGACTCTGAAGTCAATCAAAAAGTCTACTCTTTACTAAATGTCTAGCAATCAGAACCATTTGTTGTTGTTCAGTTGGTCATTTATGTCTGACTCTTTGTAACCTTGTAGACCATAGTATGTCAATACTGTCCATGGGATTTTCTTGGGAAAAATACTGGAGTGATTTGTCATCTCCATTTCCAGTGGATTGAAGAAAATAGGACCGTATAGCTAGTAAAGATTGGAGGCTGGATTTGGATTCAAGTCTTCCTGATTTTAGGCCCAGTGCTCTATTCATCCATCTACCTGTCCAGAACCAGTTATAATTACATGTTAAACAATTTCTCCATATACTTCCCTTCACATCACCATGATTTTTCTGGAATTAAATTCTTCAAGTTCCACCAGGTAGAGGAATTTATATCAGCCAAGCAAGAAGGTTAGATTTGCTTCTGTGCAAGATGCTCCTTTTTATAGATACACACATATGTATGTACATATACATATATGCATGAAGAGAAATATAATATGCTCTCTCCTAATAGTGTAAGCTCTTTGGACAATTATTATTTCCCTCCTTCCCCCTCCTTTGCCTCCTCCTTTCCTCCTTTCTTCCCTCCCTCTCTCCCTCCCTCCCTTCCTTCTTCCCTTCCCTTCTTCCCTTCTCCCTCTCTTCTTCCCTTCCTTCCTTGTAACTGAAAGGCTGCTTTAAGGTTGAGAAATTGGGATTTGCTCTCCTTGAATCCACAAGGCAAAGACTACATGTATGTGTGGAATGTAAATGGAAAATTAATTGCAATATAACATAAGGGAATTTTTTTCTTATTTTTAGAATGTTTCCAATAGGAATAAATTACCTCAAGGGTAGAATTCCTCATAACTGGAGGTCTCCAAGTGAAGTCTGAATGACCCCTTTCTAGATATGTTGAAAACAGGATTTAGGATTTGCACATTATCTAGACAACATAACCTTCTATTTCTGAGATCCTGGTGACTGTGAATGTAAGCAGATAAAATCTAATCTCTCTCTTCTATAATAGCCCTTCAAATATTTGAAAATAATGATCATATGCTTCTTTGTCAACCAGTGGAATCAATAAGCATTAACTCTGTATAAGTACTGTACTAGGTCCTAGGGATATAGAAACAAAAATAGAATAGTCTCTGCCTAAGGGACTGCCAAATTCTTTATAAGGATGCCATATTTATATGCATTGAACATACATAATACATAAATATATATGTGCATATTGCATTCATATCTACAACTTTACTTACATCTCTACCTCTTTTCACATACCTATGCCTATTCCCTTACCTATATCTATCTATACATTTAGCTATATCTATTTCTGTGTCTATAATTAGGCCTTTTTCCCTCTCTGAACCCATTCCTATGCTAATGTCTATGTCTATTTCTGCTATACCTATATCTATCCTTATTCTTATGCATATGCCTATAACATTAATTCCTAAGGGCACTAGTACAAGGTGTTTTTCACCTTGGAGGCAGTGCTGTAAGGAGGTGGTCAGGAATGCTTTCTTATTCCCAAAGATTTGGGGAAACAGATTTGGGATTATCAAATTTATCCAGTCATAGTGGGTTACTTCCAAACTATGTCTGGAGGTCAATATTTGCCTCTCCTTACATAATAAGATAACATCTCTGTCTGAGGAAAATGATTGCAACAAACACCTTTTTTAAAACTTATAATCAAGAAGAGGTCAAGGATTCTGATTCATAATTTATCTTCTTATTTTAATTTTAACAGGGTAACTTTATTTTGAACTAAGTCCTCAGCTGGCTGTTTTGAATAATTATTTAGTACAAGCATTTGCTAGAGTTCAGGATGTTTTCTGGGACATGAATCGGGTTGTGCTTAAAATAGTTTTAAGGCTTCTGGGGCCACTTTATGCTAAGAGCAGCGATCTGTTACCTGCACTAAAGAAGTATCACATGTCATGTTCTATACAAGGTTAACAAACAGCTATTGAGTACCTTGAGAATTGCCTGAGCGCTATGCCCTATGTTCTCCAGGCTCTAGAGAGCCTTCTCTGTAGTAAGTAGAGTATGTAAAACAGAGGTGATTAAAAACAGCTTTTCTTTTCTTGAGATTTAGGTCTGCTTCTTTCTTCTTTATCATTGTTAAGAAACTCTTGCCATTTGAGGTTAGCCATGACCTCTTCCTTGAATGGTCAAATTGTTTTCTCATTGCCAAGGCAACTGGGAATAAAGAAGGCCAATTGAGAAAAAAATCTGAAAGCCTTGTGAGAGTTTGTATATTTCAATATGGAAAATCTGGGGCTGTTTCTTTTATTTTCCCCTCTGATACACACTTTCTTTAGTAAATTCATGCTTAGATTATAATTAGATAAGGATGATTGGTTCACAAACCTCAGCATTAACTGCTCTTGAACTTTATCCTGATTGTAGAAAAAAATTATGGGTCTAAAGAGAAAAGTTAAGTCAGCCTCAACTTGAGTTGCTTCAAGTTTAAGGTGATTGACCTTGTTTCTCTTGTAAGCACTAAGGAGCAAGCATTAATGGGCACCTACTATGTGCTGGCCACTGTACTAAGCATTTTCTAAATACTATGTCATTTAATCTTCAAAACAATCCCAGGAGGTTGGTGCTATTATTATCCCCAATTCATAGTTGAGGAAACTGAGACAGACAGAAGGTTAAAAACTTGCCTAGGGTTCCAGAGCTTGTAATTGCCAAATTTGAACTCAGGTCTTCCTGACTAATTTTGAAGCAATACTCACTTCACCATTTGGCAACCTCTGTGCTTAGGCTATGTAAATAAAACTAAGTAGACAGATATCTTCAACATTCATTCAATAGAATTTACTAAGACTTGTCTGTAGAGTACTATGCTAGGCATTGGAAATATATCAGGTTTAGATATTACTTGGTGTCTAGTAGTTTATTTTCAATTTTTGCTTTTATTTCTTCCCTTCAATATCTGATTCCTATTTTGAGGGTTGTTTGTTTAGCTTGGCTCACTCCTCTTGAGCAGCCTCTCAGCAATATAGAACTAATGGCCCAGAGCTATTGATTAATTAATAAGAGAAACATTAAAATATAATCAACTAATGTGGAAATATGGAATAAGACCTTTGATTATCTTAGAACCCTAATAAGAATGCCAAATTTGGTAACTCACACATACATAATTTTTACTGCTTCTGGGAGAGGCTGAACTTATTTATTTCTTGTCCTAAGTAACAGTATGGCTATAGTCCATGGAATATTCACAATACATTCAGAGAATGGATTGGGGAAGTGAGGAGAGAGATATTTGTCCAAGGTTGGGCAACATGACCCAGCTTGGAAAAACAGATTTGGTCAAAACTTCGTTCAAATCAGTATTGAGACTGGGCCCCATGAATGGCTGCTGTACTTTTTAGCCTGGCAACTTAGAGATCTGATGTCTAAACAATGGATAAACAAACACAAAACTATAAAAATAAAATCAGTAAGGAAAAGGAGAGAGTAGAATAGCAGATAGAGAGAAAAATAAATGTTATACTCAGTGTTGAAAAGGCAACAGAAGTATAAATCATAGTCTCTGTCAATAAAACATTCCCCATTCAATCAAAGGGGGAAAACAAAACATATACATACATGAAATATTAAAGGGGAAATCTAAGATAGTATTGTGTATACATATCTATCTATCTATCTATCTATCTATCTATCTATCTATCTATATATCTCCAAATGAATAAATTCTGCAGGCAATATACATTCCAGTATTTTATCACGTCCATTTATCTTTTCTTTTTTACTTGCATTTGTACCTTGTAATATTTATTCTTTTCTTTTAAACTCTCTCACCAATTTTGTTTCCTAGCCAAATTGCATTCACTTTTCCTTGTCACAAAAAAGAAGGTGGGGGAAAAAAGGCAAAGGATAAATAGTTTTTGTTTAGATATCTAAAATAAAATGGAATGGCTCTAGAGTGATACCATTCTTGCCTGCCAGTATCATAGTTCTGGCTGACAGCAGCCTGATGCTAAAATGGAGTCTAGGACAATGGCCTGAGTTTGCTATCAACTTCATACTTGGATTCTTTTTTGTTGAGATAGCACTAGCTATATTCCAGCTGAAGTGTGGTGATTGGATCTGGACTATTATACATTAAATGCCACTAAAAGCTATTAATATGTGGTATAATGGAGCAGGCAGAGTTGTCAGAAAATGTAACTACTTTACACATCATTGTAAATTGTTTTCTGGGCTAAGCTGTCTTCCCTTCAGCCTTGCAAACATTCAGATCTGGAAGGAAAAAAAAAAGATTTCTCTTGAATTCTTAACCATAAAAGTAAATGAGATTGCTTTAGAGTGCTCAGTTAACACTAGAGCCATCCACACATGGAAATTATTACCTACCCTGTGTTTGTTCAAATGTTGGTAAATGCTGTTTTGCTTACTCTGCTGTCTGTTAGAATAACTCCTCTCCTTTTGTGAAACAGAGTGAACTACTCAATACCCTTCAGCATCATTTATATGAACTCCCCTTCCCCCCAACATAAGAGTCTTTGCTTTATACCATTTCTTTTATTTTATGTTTTCACTCTAATTTATAGCTTTGCTGTGTTTTGTAGCCTGTTTATATTTTTCCTGAAATGGTCTCATATTGCCATGAGGGCCACACCGTGAGGGAGCTATAGCATATGAAGGTTGGCTCTTAGATAAATCTTCAAAATACATGAGGAAAATAAACTATCCATTCAGGGAAGGATTTTAAGCAGGCAGATTGGTTTGGCTCATGCTGTTTTCCCATCTGGAATGTACCCCCACCCTTCCTGCCAATACAAATATTTCCCATATGTCCAGGCCTAGCTTAAGTATCACCCTCTCCATGAAGCCTTTCTTAGATTACTTTGGTCTACATTAATCTATCCTTTCCCCTCTTCTCAGAACAATTAAAACATTTTTAGTCTGAACCACATACAAAAACCCTAAGTTATCACTCTCCTGTATTCTGCAATTGATTCATACAGGTAAGCTCTAATTCTGAAGAAGCGTTTTAAATTGAAGGTACTGAGTATGCTTTATATTAATTTAGGCTTCAGAGTTCCTATAAAGTTGTAGTATAGAGATCAAGAAATATTTGTTTGTGGATTGAGTGACCTTTCTGTTTTTCATTCACTGGAGATAAGGTCAACAAGATAAGAATTGGATGTTATTGGTTTACCCCCTACATATCACTAGTTATTCTTTAGATTGTTAGGTCAAAGGGGATTTCATTTTGCTTCAAACATCTTGATTGATGATCTCTTGAAAGACTGTAGATGACTGTAGAAGTAAGCCCTATCATATGTCATGAGTGTTACATAGCTATATTTTTCTAGTAAAATCTTTAACAGAAAAAGAAAACAATATTGTTCATTTCATAAAGATGGATAGAGACGGAAAATTGCAAAATATATCCACTCTCCAGATTTGCTCTAAATATGGATGTTTTGCTTTTTTATGATTGTAGTAGATGGTTTTTTTGTTCTTGTCCTGTAGTTTTCCAGTATAGATGAACATACTTGCCCATTACAATCAAATTAGATATTTGTAAAATGATTTAGCACAGTGTCTGGCACATAGTTCTACATAAAAATTTCCCCTCTTCCTTTTTGCTCCCATTGTCTTAACTAGTTATCCAAAGCTTGGTATAGTGGAACAATTTTTCTGTCTCAGGAACTGGGATTCAGATCCTAACTCTCCTATTTAGTTCTTTCGTAATGTTGGGTCAATCATCTAACTTTCAGCCTTCTATATAAAATAAGGGATTTGAAGTAGATATGAGAACCTTTTTAGAAGCTAAAATCTTGTAATCATTTTCGCTCTGCTACCAACTCACTGTAACACTTGAACAAATTCCTTAATCTTGAATAATACCATACATTTCATCATCTATCAATGGAGAAAGGCCAAAAAAATTACAACTGAGTGCTTGTTGAACTCATAGACAGAAAACTTGTCTATTATTTAGCTATAACTTATTAGTATCAGTATAATTTTCTGACATATTCTTATACAAAATAAGCCTGTTCTGAAAGATTACCTGATGACAAAGCAATTTGATTTTTTTATTCTCAAATGATGTTGTAAGCTTAGAATTGCCTATTCATGGGATTACTTATTTCAGGATGGAAGAAGGCATCTCAGTGACCATCTAGTTCAACTTCTTATTTTATATATGAGGAAAATGACTTCAGAGCTATTTTTTTTTTAATCATTGCAGACCATTGATTCCCTCAGTTCTTTAGGTACAACTTTGAAAAGGAGAACATAATATTTTTTTTTAATTCAGCATCAGTTCCTCTTTTTTTCTTTATCTTTCTAGTGATAGCAGGGTGTTGGCCAACTATGCATTACAATGGACAGAATGCTGGACTTGCAATCCTGAATAAGTGAGTTCAAATCCTCCCTTAGATGCTAACTTGTTATGTAACTGGACAATTCATTTAAATGCTATTAGTCTTTATTTCTTCTTCTGTAAAATGGGGATAATTTCATCTCTTACAACTGTTGTGATTTTCAAATGAGATTATTAATGGAAAGCTCTTTACAAACCTTAAACTTCTGTATGAATGGTAATTATCATTTCTATTATTATTAGTGCAAGTGCTTAATAGATTTTTATTTAATTGAAATGAAAATTTAACAAAGGTTGAAGGAAACAGCACTTTACTTAGTGCTAACTATGTACCAGGCTTTATGCTAAGTAAGAAAGACAAATACAAGCAAAAAAAAAAAAAAAAAAAAAGATTATCCCTTCACTTAAGGTACTTACATTCTGTTGGGGAAAATAACACTAACAAGTTGAAGGAGAAAAAGATATCTAGTATAGGGTTCAGGGTTTGAAGTCTGGAAGACTGGAACAGGGCTAAAGTAGGAATGAAAGCTTGCTTTTTTGGGCCCCTTCACATAATGGAGGACCAAGGAATAACTCACCAATGGGAAAAGGTAGCAGGGAATAAATCTTGTAGAGGGATATTCCAGAAAAACCAGCAAGAATATTTATGTTTTAGGATTCTGATGAGAGAAGTTTGAGGATAGTAGCAGAACATAGTTTTGAAATGTAGAACCATAAGGGGAATGTTTATTGCATATATTATGCAGTATCTTATACATAGTAAGCACTTAATAAGTGTTTTTTTTTATTGTACTAAAGAACTGGAGAAGTAAGCAAATAAATGACAATCAGAAATAGTAATCAAAAATGATTTTAGTGGAGGTATTTGTTATTTATTTTTCTACACAAACAAAATAAATCTATTAGGAAGTGATAAGACCATTTAAATGTTACAGGTTCTTTACTTTATGTCCTTGAACCTATAGCTATTTGGTAGGTGAAGTGTCCTGCTGTAAATCTATGTTGACAAATATATATTTAAAGGAATAGATGAATAACACAAATAAGGAAAACTAAACTTAGCTCCTTAGATTCTGGATTAGCTATAAAAATAATGGTAGCAAGAAAACACTTATCAAACACAAGCTGATTGATTTTTCCCCTTAATTGGACTAAGCTGTGTGGCTGATGAGATTGTAACTTTGTATTTGTTTTTTTTTCCTCACTTGTGCTTCTCACTTATTAGACTTATTCATCACATCTCTCTACCCATTTCATATACAGAAGTTCATTTGAGAGGTCATCTGGAAAATTAAACAAACACCTTCCCTCTGAATAATAAACATGATATTTTGGTTTTTTAGGACTGGTAGATTCTTGGCATGACAATATTGTTTCAGCTACCAGTGCATCTGCTGCAATTCTTACAGTACATGCTTTTCTTTCCAAGGGTTCTCTCCTGCAAGAATCCTGTTTCAGGAAACTTTTATTTCTGGGGGTGAATCAAGGACATTTTGGTGGATAGAATGAAGACAAAAAAGAAAGGAAATATGTATGTGCCCATATGGAAAAGTATCCAAAATAATAGAAACTAAAAAGATGTTTTGGTTTGAGTAAAAAAAAATTATCTTTTGTTTCTGAAATCTATTTTTTTTTTATTAATAGTTTTTATTTACCAGATATTTGCATGGGTAATTTTACAACATTGACAATTGCCAAACCTTTTGTTCTAATTTTTCCCCTTCTTCCTCCTCCCTCCCCCCGCCCAGATGGCAGGTCGACCAATACATGTTAAATATGTTAAAGTATAAATTAAATACAATATATGTATACATGTCCAAACAGTTGTTTTGCTGTACAAAAAGAATCAGACTTTGAAATAGTGTACAATTAGCCTGTGAAGGAAATCCAAAATGCAGGAGGACAAAATTAGAGGGATTGGGAATTCTATGTAGTGGATCATAGTCATCTCCCAGAGTTCTTTCTCTGGGTGTAGCTGGTTCAGTTCATTACTGCTCTATTGGAACTGATTTGGTTCATCTCATTGTTGAAGATGGCCACATCCATCAGGATTGATCATTGTATAGAATTGTTGTTGAAGTATATAACAATTTCCTGCTCCTGCTCATTTCACTCAGCATCAGTTCCTGTAAGTCTCTCCAGGCCTTTCTGAAATCATCCTGTTGGTCATTTCTTTCAGAACAATAATATTCCATTACCTTCATATACCACAATTTATTCAGCCATTCTCCAACTGATGGGCATCCACTTAGTTTCCAGTTTCTGGCCACCACAAAGAGGGCTGCCACAAACATTCTTGCACATACAGGTCCCTTGCCCTTCTTTAAGATCTCTTTGGGATATAAGCCCAGTAGTAGCACTGCTGGATCAAAGAGTATGCACAGTTTGATAATTTTTTGAGCATAGTTCCAAATTGCTCTCCAGAATGGCTGGATGTATTCACAATTCCACCAACAATGCATCAGTGTCCCAGTTTTCCCACATCCCCTCCAACATTCATCATTATTTGTTCCTGTCATTTTAGCCAATCTGACAAGTGTGTAGTGGTGTCTCAGAGTTGTCTTAATTTGCATTTCTCTGATTAATAATGACTTGGAGCATCTTTTCATATGGCTAGAAATGGTTTCAATGAAATCCATTATTCTTATCTTTAGTGATTTGTCTTTCCTTGAAAACTTCTTTAATTTTCAGAGGAAGATATGAGTCACAAGAAGGGGGTGTGCTGGAATCAGCTTCAACCAACTAATGAGAATTGATTGTTAAATTTTCAATGTGATTGTCCCTTGGAAATCAGTAAGCAGAGGGCTTGGTTTATTGTTTTGTTGATTGTCTGAATTTAAGAAAATGATGGAGAACTTAATTATTGATTTTGTGGTTCTGTCTTTTTCAGTCTCTTCCTACTCTTTGAGACTCCATTTGAGATTTTCTTGGCAAAAGTACTGGAGTGATTTGCCATTTTTATAGATCAGGAAAGTGAGACAAACACGAGTAAGTGACTCATCTAGGATTACATAACTAATAAGTATCAGAGGTCAGATTTGAACTCAAGAAGATGACTCCAGGCCCAGAGCTCTAGCTATATCACCTAGTTGCCCCTAGAGTTGTTAATAATGTAGATTAAATTTAAATTTTTATTTAAATATATATGCATATATAACACATGTAATATGTTTATATATACACTTATATATTCACACACATACATATACATGTATGAATATGGATATCTGTTCATATATATATGTGTGTGTGTATATATATATATTTATATATATATATATATATATATTTGTCTATCAATCTATCTGACTTTGTCTCTGGTCTGTCTGTCTCTCCTCCTCTGTGCCCTTTCTTGGGAGCATACTTTTGGACAAACCACATAGAATATTTTGGTTTTACATGTGCTTTGTCTGGTAATATGTGACCAAAGCAATCATTGTAACATCATTTTTTTGAAGGCAAGTGGCATTATGCATAAGCAAGGAAGATCTTTACTTTGTCCTCCTTTCTCTAGAATTATGTATATATTCTTTACATATTCCTTATTGTTCTTGAGATGGCCTGTCCATTATCAGGTAGGCTTATCTATGAATGACTAGATTTGGCTACACCCAAATCAAATTAAATTATTAAATTAGGTCTCACCCAAATAAATTTAATTAATGAATTTTTGTCGTGGTTAAATTTAATAAATTAATTTGGTCTCAGCCGAATTGAAGAAGGAAAAAAAAAAACTCTTTAAGGCATTTGAAATGTGTACTGTGCATAATTTTATCTAGTCTATCTTACTTTTCATATTGTAAGCTTCTTGAAGGCTGGTTCCATTTTTTCCTGTATATTTTGTAATTCTATAGTATACTCCTAAGTAGTTGTTAGTGATTTTGCTGTTCTATAAACATTATGAATTCAAAAATATTTATTGCCTTGTAAGGAGTTCCAAAAGACAACAGAATAATTGAGGTGTGTCCTGCTAAACCGAATTTATGATCTACCATGAGCAATAAGGCATTTTATCTGCATAAGTTACATAATTAAGTATAATACAATTCACTTCAATTCCATACAATTCAACAAAGGCAGCATATGAGTATGTACATGAGTAGTTCAAATAATATGTAAAACTGTGGGATGCCTATTTCTAATTTCTGCTCCCCTGTTGCTTGATTTTTAGTTTTCAAGAATAATTTATGGGAACTCGAGAGTGCAGCTATATCATTTCATGAAAAGAAGGCATCTGGGGGTTGAGAGGAAAGGGTTTTAGTCTCAAAAAACTATTCTTTGGGTTTTATCAAAATAAAAAATAAGTGGGATTAGCATAAAGATCAGCCTGAAAAACATGGATTATTGTCTAGCTTTTGGACTATGGTTGAATCACTTTAGCACAGCATTTGGCACAGTGTAAACCATGCCAAATGAATAAATGCTTGTTGACTGATTAAAGTGGATGATAAAATTTAAACAGTACTAGAAGTACTCTAAGAATAATGCTAGATTAATATTTAGTTATTTGAATTCCTTTACAAGTAACCTCTAAAGTCATATTGTGAATTAATTCTAAATCCTTTGTCTTATTAAATTGGAGCACCAATTTTCAATGAAAATTAGCAAAAAATTATGTTTTTCTTCACCTGAAGTAAGTAGCAGAGGCTGGTAACCTTAAAATGAATTTCATGAAAGTGGTTTTTATTTGTTTGCTTTAAATTATTCTACGTAGCTAGAATACTTGTAATACTTATATTGGGGGAGGGTGAAACTTGTGGGTTTCTGGAGTTCAGGAGTTTTGAACTGAATCACTTATTTGTCAATTAGGTGTTTGCACTAACTATGGCATCCATATGGTGAACCTCTGCAAATAGAACCTCTTATTAAGCTGCAAAAGAGGAACAAACCATCCTGATTTGAGAAAAAAAAAAAGTTAAAATTTTGGGGCCAGTTAGTATTGGAATTGAGCCAGTGAGTAGCTTCCCTATTTTCTGACTGGGAAAAAAAAAAGAATGAAAAATTCAGCCTAAAAACAAAACAAAACAAAAAAATCCTGCTACCTATTAATTATTTTAACATATGTGATCCATACAATGAAAGTTTGGTGACCAGAACTGAATATTTCTTCTGTTTGGCCTCTCTCCTAAGTGTGGATAGTACCTTCTTTCCAGTTTCCTTTCCAAGGGCTTTACTTTTTCCCTGCAGTCAATCCCCTGGGCTTCACCCTTTGTGGGGAGTGAGAAGAAATGGACTTTATTTTAATTTTGTTGGAATAGAAATAATGGAAAGGTAAGGGCCTTAAAGCAACTGTCTCAGACAAGGTTAACTCTAGTTTACTTATGAACTTCCCTCTACCATAAAATTCTAGATCCACTTGTACCTAAGTAGTAGTCTGGCTTCACTTGCCCTCTGCTTTTGGGCAACTGTAAACTATAAGCATCAATAAAACTACTTTTATTCATCTCAGTATGGTGGATGCAAATGGGCATAAATCAAACTTTTCTTCTCTTAGGAAGTTTAGAATCTAGTTGTAGAGAAAAAATCCATTTTTATTTTCAGGACTTACAAAAATGCTTTAAACTAAGTCTGCAATGTAAACTAAAAAAATCATTTAAATTCACCCTATTCAAACCTCATATTTAGAATCATAGGAGATGGGACTATCAGAGACTCAGCTTTCTGGGCTTTTTACCTGCAACTGATAGGTTGATACCTTTATAGAAGATACCTTTAAAAAATAAAAAGCATTTAATATCTCATTGACACATATCTTGCTTGCTCAGATCTTTCTTGTATTTTTTCTGTGGAAATTAAGTCTAAAAATATGTCTATATGACATTTTTACTTGGGATTCTATTTGCTTTTCTAGCACAATGGTTGTACTTACTCAAAGATTCTGTTTTCTCCATCTCTGACAAGGGATGATTTGAACTTACTGCTGGCAGTGGCTGATTTCAAGCATCCTGACCTGTCATGATATGTTCCAGCAGAGACATCACTGTGTCAATGTCTATTAGCTGGTCCCATAGCTGATAAACAAAGGTCAATCAGTCAATGTCCTTCACCTGAAGAGAAGGTTTCTTTCTGATTGTAGTTGTAAGAGGAAGAAAATTCAAGATGAAAATAGATGTATTCTTTCTTTTCATCTATTTTCCCTATTACTCCCCTACACATTAATATTTAACTGCTGTTGGTCATCTAAATTTAGCCTAACTTGTTGCTAAGTTTTAAATTTTGAGAATGTTAGTATATTTTTGGCAATCTAGAGATCAGTTCCTTGGAGATTTCCCATATTTTCTTAGCATGACTTTTTAAATGATCATCAAAGCTGGTAGTGCCAAGTAATCCCTGAGACAGAATCAGATTTCAAACTAGTTGAGCAACTGTTTCAAAATCCAGAAGGAATTAGTGTTACTTTAAAGTATTGAACACCATTCCTCCCCATTTTGCAAAATTGTTGGCCTGGGAATAGTTTTCCCTCAATATTTCAGAAATATTCATTGATTCATTGATTCAATTGAGAAGCTTCTTCAAGATTTTCTGCAGGTTGTATTTAAAAAGCAGGCCACAGTTTTTTTTAAAGTGTTATTGTTTGCAAAAAAGGTATGTTTTGAGATGTATGGGTGTTTAAGGAGGAGTAACATGGCTAGGGGTGAGGGCTTGCTGAGCCCTTTCAGGGCTGCTCATTTACCTTTGCTGTTCACCTATCATCCAATTTTTGCTTGGAGTTCTAAGAAACTGTAGGGGATTGTGAAGGCTTGTGAAGATTTCCCTCAGTGAAATGGACAAATGAGAATAATTTGTTCCAATGTCCATTAAGGTGGTTGAAGCAAGTGCAGTGAAGAATGCAGAGTTTGGACAGATGTCAAAGTTGCATAATTCATCCATTGCATCCTTGGCCATTGCCATTTACCTTGATTCTTGTCTTGCCACTGGACTTGGATGACTCTTCAAGAGAGAGTGAGGCTTACAACTTTATGCATTTATGCTTCATTTAAATCCAATTCACATATAAGTTAAAACATCACTCTGTGATATCATTCGTCTTTGAAATGAAAGCCAAATAATAATATTTAGTGTCTTAAAAAGAAAGAAAAAGAAATTGCCAAGAAATGTTCCCTAAATACATAAATATCTTAATCCTTTTTTTAGGTTTAGAATCTAGAATGTGTGAATTTTTCTTTTTTTCTCTTTTTTATTAATTTTATAATTATAACTTTTTTGACAGCACATATGCATAGGTAATTTTTTACAACATTACCCCTTGCACTCGCATCTATTCCGAATTTTCCTTCCTTCCCTCTACCCCCTGCCCTAGATGGCAGGCAGTCTCATACATGTTAAATATGTTATAGTATATCTTAGATACAATATAAGTGTGCAGATCCGAATTTCTTGTTGCACAGGAAGAATTGGATTCAGAAGGTAAAAATAACCTGGAAAGAAATACAAAAGTGCAAACAGTTTACACTCATTTCCCAGTGTTCCTTCTCTGGGTGTAGCTGAGTCTGTCTATCAATTGGAACTGAATTAGATCTTCTCTATGTTGAAGATATCCACTTCCATCAGAATACATCCTCATACAGTATTGTTGTTGAAGGGTATAATGATCTCTGGTTCTGCTCATTTCATTCAACATCAGTTCCTGTAAGCCTCTCCAAGCCTCTCTGTATTCATCCTGCTGGTCATTCCTTACAGAACAATAATATTCCATAGCATTCATATACCACATAAATATTTTAATCTTAATTTTTAAATTCTCCCTTCCCCATTATATAGATGGAATTGTTATATGTATACTTACATTATTTTTTTCTATGACTAAAGATAGGCATGATAGGCTCTTGCCTATGGATAGTATACATTTAACAAGCCTAGAGTTTTATAAGTTTAATTAGAGGAGCTTTAAACTGAAAAGGAAGGGCAAGGAGACAAATATTTATATAAGTTTACTGTGCTAGATATCATACTGAGGAGAGTCAATGTCAAATGAATGCAAATAGAGATAACCAGATCTAAAAGTCAAAATCCAAGAAAAGAGGTAATAATACAATCCATGTTCTCAGATAAAATTATGAATAATAGTGAAGATAAAATAGGAATCTAAATAAAGCAAGGGACCTCATAAAGGAATTATCTCAAACTGAAATATCCCAAACTGGAAGGGTATAATCATAAATGAGGGTGGGGAGGATAAAAGTAGGTAAGCTAGTAAAAGATCATATTAGTTTGAGTAAAATTATTAGTTCAAATTGTTAAATTTTAATTGTTAACATTTATACCTCAGAAATCTACAAATACCATAAATCAGTGGTTAATATGTAGTTTTTATTGTCTAGACTTAATGAAGTAGTAGAAAAAATGTTAATGTAGATTTAAATCAAGTATGTCATGTGTACATTTTAATGTTGTTATTGTTTTTTTTTTTTTTTTCTGGAGAACTGGTTGTTAAATATTTACCAGCATGCTATTTGAATAAAGTGGCATAATTAATGAGATGATATGATTATGTGAAGAAATCTAGGAATCTGAGGGGAAAGTTACCCCAGAAGAAAACTTAGGAGAAAGTTGAAAGTATAAGGGACTGGCAGTGTTGATGAAGTAGGTCTTTTATTCTTCCTTAATTGATTTCTTATCTTACTTCCCACAGAAAGAATTCCAAACCTTCTCTTCAAGTCTCTCATACTTTACCTGCCAACACTCTTATTCAGGTAACTTGTCTTTTAATTTACTTTGAAAAATTGAGGCCATTTTATATAAGCCTCTTTTTCTCTGTTGTCTTATCTCCCATAATTACTTGGATTTAATTTCCATTTATTCTGTATAAAATTATACATATAATACATATTCCTAAAAAGTTCCTTGTGAGGAGAGAACATTTCAGACCTGGCACAAAATAAGCATTTAACAAATTCATAATAATTAACTTATTAATTTCAATTCCTTAACTCAAGTAGTGTTAATGTGAAAAATCCCAGTAGTACAGCAAAACAATGTTGCTGATTATTTTTGGCAAGCATGTTATTCCAAGATTTTTATTTGACATGGAAAGCAAATGGAAAATTCTTTTGGACTTTTGATGGGCTAATGATGGTATAAAGAAAAAGATTAATGTGATGCTTGAAGACAATGGTTTTTGCTTTTATGTAATTCACATGACTATTCAGAAACTTATATAAAGAATATTTGAAAAGGGATTATTGAAGTCATATAGGTACAAGATAATAAATGCAATGGCTATGGAAATAAGTATAAAACAATACTGACCATTACATAAGACATAGGAAATGAATTTTAATATAAGTAGTATAGCAAACAGGCATTGTGCATCTCCATAAAGAATTAAAAGCAAAAAATATAATTTTGACGATTGAGCCTTGTGTGCATGAAACCCTAACAACCTAGAAGTACCCAAAGAAATGAAAGGAAAAGTAGGAAATGTTGAGATAAGGATAAATACTTAATAAGATCTTTTGATACTGGGAGGTCACAAAAGAAGAAGTATCTTTCTGCTTATTGATATAAATAATAATAATAATATTCTGTATAGTACTTACTATGCAAAAGGCACTGCGCCAAGTATTTTGTGAATATCTCATTTGATCTTCACTACAACCCTGGTAAGTAAGCATTATTATTGTTCCCATTTTATAGATGATAAAACTGAGAAAAACAGGTTAAGTGATTTGTCTAAATCTTCTTGAGTTTAGGCCTACACATTTATCCACTGTATTATCTGTATGTTAAATAGTTAACAGTTTAATAAGATCCTCATATTTTAAATGGGGATATTCTTATTGGAAGGCAATAAGCAGAGATACTAATGAATGAGCTGTATTTTTGACATAGACTCATAGAGTGTTCAAACTGGAAAAGAACCTTGAAGAGTACCTAGTTTAATCCTTTAATTTTACACAAATGAAAATGCTCATTAGATAGTGATTTTTTTGAGGGCAGGAATTTTCTTTTGCCACTTTTCGTAGCCTCAGCACTTAGCACAGTGCCTGGTACATAGTAGCTGCTTAATAAATGTTTATTCATTGATTGAGACCTGGAGAAATGAAGTGTTCCTCCCAATGTCACAGATGAATAGGAAAGTTGGCATAAGATACAAGTCTCTTGACTATTAAACTTATAAATAGCTAATTGCAGGTGGATCAGTTTTTGGTAGTATTGAGTGAATTAATCATACATCCTATGGATTAACAAATCTGCCAGATTTGACATTAGAAAATTCTGGATTGAATCTCAGAATAATAACTATCAAAATCATAGATTTAGATCTGGGAGTGGGATTTTAGACATTATTTTCATATTTTTATGCATATTTTAACTTTTTTTGTGTGTTCTTAGATAAGTGAATTTCTCCGTATCTCAGATTCTTCAAATATAAAATCAGAGTAGCATACCTTTATATAATATTTAAAATTTTGCAAAGAACTTTGCAAATATATTTGATTTGGTTTTCTCTAAAGATTTGTTAAGTTGCTGCTATTATTATCCCCATTTTACAGATGAAGGTACTGAGATTCAACAAAACAGAGTGACTTGTTCAGGGTCATACAGATAGTGTCAAAGGCACTATTCAAATCCAACTCTTCCAATCTCCAAGTGCAATGCTGTATTCCCTTTCAAATAATGAGGTTGGAATATATGATATACCAAGTAATTTCTGGATTTAAATTATTCAGACTATACAAAATCAGCTATTTCAGAACTTGTATTTACTACCTATCTAATAGTCATCTACTTATAATTGATAGTGGCAATTATGCAAGATGATGAGTTTTAAAGGAATGGATAAGGGAAAGATAGGAAAAGAAAGGAAGGAAAGGAAGATAGAATTCATGGTCACAACTTGGAGGACATACTAAGGTAATGGAGGTGTTAAGATGATAAGCCATCCAAAAAGCTAACAAACTTCGTGAACTTGGGCCCCTTGTGGCTCCATTATATTTATACTCATGATGAATTTGTTCTGTTTTAATTTTTGGATCATTTTCAGCTACCTAATAAATTCCTCATCAATTATATTAGAGCAGGAACCTGGGAATGCCTCAGAAAACTGGTCTGCTGAAGATTTCTCTTTCCCTTTTGCTAAAATTAGACAGATTGATTAATTTTGAATGTATCTGGAAATGTGCCTCAGAATCTCTTGAGGTAACTTCATTATTAGAATGTAGGTATTCAAATATTTGGGGGATAAGTCACTGTTGGCTTAAAAAATAGAAAAAAACAAAAATCTTTTTAAGAACTATTTTTTGAGCATATGGACAACTGTATGTCATTGTTGTGCTATCTTGATTAATGTATATGCCTTAGCCCTATTTCTGCAATTAAACAATTCCTTTTTAAAAAGATTAGGCTTCCATAAGAGTATATTTTTAAAATATATTTTAATGCACACAGTAAAAAGACATCCTAAGATAATGTTTAAAGGACTAAGGAAAGAGGTCTCTGGAAAGTAAGGTTTTTGATTTACTGCTCGTGTTAAAGTTTTGACTAGCAAACGGAACGTAAAGACCTCAGGGATGTAGTGGACTCCTTCAGCCATTTGTCTCAGAGTTAACAGCCTTTCCCATGGATTTTGCTTACAGTAGAAACAGCCTGCATTCATAATCTGTTTTCCTGCCAATTATGTGATGCAGCCAAAATACCTGCAAAGTCAGTGGTATACTATAGTAAGGTCACCTAAAAACTCTTGCTTATTTAAGGGATTTATCTTTATTATAGTCCGGAATAACACCAAGAGACCCACAGAGTTTGTGTATCTAAAGTTAAGATATTATGACTAAGGATAGAAAAAGCTTCAGTAGAATGGTTAACCTTTTTTTTAACCTTGGCTTTTTCTGCTGTCTTAATTCAATAGCTGCTTAATTTTGCAATAGTCTATGAAACATGTATGGCTTTCAAAAATAAATTGGGGTACTTTTTATCAGCTTAAAACTCACAGAGCTAAAAACTGCATTTTATCTACTTACCAATAAAGAATGCGTGCAAAGCCAGCACCTAGTGTCTTATCTCTCCATCCAGGCTGTAGTTGTTACTAAATAAATGCACAGTCCCTGATTCTGCAGTCTTAATAGAACCTCACCTTACTTCTTCTTTTGGTAGACTACTTCCTGAGGAAGCACATTGGAAAGGTCCCATGAATATGTACTAATTGATGACATTTCTTGAAGATGGAAGGTGCTTGTATGTAGATATTTGTGTAAGTGAACCATCAATAGATAATGCTTTGTTTTCTCTGTGTTGCCAATCTGAGGTAGATTAGATTTCTTAGGTCAGACCAAACACCAGAAGGAAGGACATCAGGCTATAGAGGTGGAAATAAGCCACAACAGCAATTACTATTAAAATAAATGTTAAGAAGTATCATTTATGTGACAATTTAAGCTTTGTAAAGCACTTTGCATATGTTATCATAATTGATCATAATAATACCTACATATACAGTCAGTTCTGCTATAGTGTGACACAGTACATCCCCTCCAAAATATGCAGCTATGCAAAATCATGAATAAAAACCATAGAGCTTATAATAAAGATGGAATTAGGGGCATAACACTAAAAAACCTGTCAGTGACAAATAAAAAAGAGGAACTAATAAATTTGGTAACACAGTTTTAGCCATATTAAATAATTAAAAATATGTAAATATTACAGTAAAGCAGCCTTAAGCAAGTTAGGCTCAGATGTCATGGAGGGAGACATTTGAGTTGGTTTGAATCATCTTTCCTCCCCCACAGCTCTTACTGCAACAGAAGAGACATTAAATATGGCACTTTACCTTGGCAAAGACCTGAAGTTTGTTTGTAGAAGTGGGCATTGAAAGAGTTTTGGCTTGTGAAGTGGTGCAGTTTTCTCTAGAAATCTCACAGAGCAAAATCAAAATTAGTTGTATACTTAAAACATCCTCTAATATATCAGTCATGTTTTTTTAATGAAAATTTACATTTTCAAAATATCTATTACATCAAAACTGACTATTATGGATCCTTCCTGAGAACACTTCTGTTCTGCCAAGGCTACTGGGAACAACTGGGGTGAGATTTGAGGTTGACTGCACCATTATTTCCACCTCATCTAGTCCTGTAGGAAGCCAAGATATTTAGGAAAGTAAGGCAACAGAGCTGGTATATAATTGATCAGACTGAACTTTGTGCATGATAAGAAGAAAAGTCATTTGGGGGAAAGGCTAGGCAGGGAGGCCAAGGAAAACTGGAATTCTGGTCCAGTTGTACTTAACACTTTATGGAATCTTGTTTTCTCTTTCTTTGTGGGTAAAAGATTTTTGTGATTATTGATCACATGCTACTATAACCCATTATACATCAAACATTCTCTCCAGTAATCTATAAATCCACAGAAGTTGCTTTGATTTCTCCTATTTGGGAGAACTTTCTGGCCTTCCTGAGTAGACATTCTATAGCATTCCAGGCATTCTTCCTGGCCATCTACAATTATAGAGCAGTTTCCTTGTCCCCTCCCAGTTACTCTTTTCTTCCACAATTATCACATTCCTTTTTCAGTTATACACTGCTGTCTGACACTATGGGAAACCACCTTCTGTTGAGT
This sequence comes from Sminthopsis crassicaudata, assembly GCF_048593235.1. Taxonomy (NCBI): domain Eukaryota; kingdom Metazoa; phylum Chordata; class Mammalia; order Dasyuromorphia; family Dasyuridae; genus Sminthopsis; species Sminthopsis crassicaudata. Next base: position 504,576,156 of record NC_133617.1, read on the forward strand.
TTTAATAATGACAACAGATTAGAAGTTATATTCCCACACCATTATTCTTCATGATCCTAGTGATTCTGCATCCCAGGCTGCCATTATTTAAACCTTATTTTCCATCTCTTTCCATCCTCCCCTCCTTTCCCCCATATTTCTTCTTTTCTCCCTTAACCCAAAAGCACCGATGTTCTACTCTAAAGCTACTTAATCCTTACACTGTGTTTTTTGAAATGCCTGTTCCAAGGCAACAAAGTAGCTTTCATCTTTAAACTTTTCCTTTTTTTCTCCCTGCAACTTATTTCACTTGATTATACAGATTCTCTGGTCACTCTTTTCAGCACTGGTTATAATATTACTAGTATGTCCCTCTACACCTCTCTAAAACAAAATAACTAGTTAAAGTAATAATTGGTATCACTTTTTACTCTTCATTGCCAATTCCACTTTTTTCTTTTATTACTATCACTTAGTAATCTCTGCTTTGATATTCATTTAATCCACATTTATCACCTAATCAGGATTCTGATAGCTGTTGTCTCCAAACTTCCAGAGTCCTATCTTTTCTTCTTCTGTGAGTTCAGTGCCTGGGTCATATTATTTCTCTCTTTTCCAACTACTGTACTAAAACAAAGAAGATTTAAAGAAACATATTGATACTTCCCAAAACATACTAATCTCTCAGTTCCTTAACTTAGACTTTTCTTCACACTATTCCAATACAGAGATAGCTATATACACTTCATTGTTTGTGAACTCAAAAACTCCTTTAACTTATCACAATCTATTTACTCTCACCTCTCTCTTTGTTTTACTATACCCAAATCTGTTCTTCATCCATATTATGACTTCCAATGCCTTCATCAATTTTTTTCACCATCGATTATCCCTGCACTTAGCTACACTCCTCTCTTCTACATCTCAGGTCCTTGGTGAACTAGGTCAACAGTACTTTGATCTTTACCTTTTATTGCTTTAGCCCTTAGCCCATTGCTTTAGCCTTTTTCATAGTAGAAACTGACAAAATTCCATCCACAAAACCTTCAGAAAAGAGGGGTTCAATGCTGTTTTATAATTATTAGTACAGGGATTCATTGAAATAAAGAGAGATATCGATAACATTGTTTAAATATTTTCCCTTAATCATAACATGACATTTAAGCCTTCATATAAAATGCCTTACCTTTCATACCATCAAAGTGATTTCAGTATTGATTAAAATAAACATATCAGGTTACACTAAGCTAAAATTATAAAAGAAATCATCTAATTTCATAGAGAAATTGTATGTCTTACTTTTTTAGGTTTAAGTTTTTCTCTTAGAAAAGTGTATAAGAAGCTATTCATATCCCTTCTCTGTTGAAAACCTTTGGTGATCCCCTCATGCATTTGGTAAAGAACATAAACACCTAGCCCAGTACAGTAAGCCCTTTACAATTTATCTTTAACAATTGCCTGCTGAAGTTGTATGTTATTTTCTTCTCATTAATGTGCATTCCTGCCAATTCATTTGATGTGTTTAGAACTTGTTATTCTATTTTCCACCTCTCTACCTTTATTTACCCCAGCTGTTCATCATGCCTTTATCATAGCTGCTTTGTTTATTATCATTATCACCTTAATTCAGGTATAAAATCTTTCCTGGTGCCCAGAATAGGTAATTCCCTTTTCTGCATTGTTTTATCTTTTTCTTTTCATTTCTTTCTTTCTTTGGAATCAAGTGACTTGTCCAGGATCATACAGTTAGGAAGTATTAAGTGTCTGAGGCCAGATTTGAACTCAGGTTCTACTGACTTCAGGGCTGATGTTCTATCCACTGAGCCACCTCGCTGCCTCTTATTTTATCTTTTAATTTGTATTTATTTATGTGTTATATTCCCCAGCAGGACATTAAATCCTTGAGCATAAGAAATATTTTGCTTTTTTATCCAACACAAAGCACAGAGTGTGACTTCTTTGTGTGGAAAGGACAGGAATGGACACCCAAACTGAGCATTACTGTTTTCTATTTAATTTTTGAAAGAAGCAGTGGCACACATAATATAAGGATTTGCCTTTTAAAACTGAAAAAGAGGAATAATACTATTTATAACATTAAAAAGAGTTGACAATAACTCATCCAGATCCAAAATTGCTCTTAATTCTGTAAGGAAGATGATGTTCTCTATTTGGATTTGTAGGCTTTGTCAGTTTTGTTTTTCAAAAATTCCATGTAATTTTTTCTCTATATATCTTCTGAAGAATAAGACATTGCTCCTTTATTTTAGGAGCTATTATCTATTATTAGCTACAGTGCAAAGTGTGCTCTTAAATATTATCTTGTACACTAATTAAGTTGAATGGGATGGTGAGAACCCATTTGGGCTATTGAAGTTAATGACCCAGTGCATTAGTAGTGATAGCAAAGGCACAGCTGAAAGACAAATTTCTTCTTTTAATTGTACTAGTGTATCATTTGAACAAAACTAGTATCAATTCTTTCAAATAGCTTTAAAGTAGTAAATGACAAAATATAATTGATGTCTGCCCAAACTAGATAATGCTTATTAAAGCATTTTTCTTTTGTGGATTACCTTCATTTAAGGAAAGATAGTAAAATCCGGCTTCCTAATGTTATTCTGAATTGGTATTGATAGAAATTAGATTTGTTATATTGGAAAACTTAGGCAAAGAACATCAGAATTATATTAGGGATTATGAATAACTAATTATTTATCAATGTTAATAAGCAGAACAAAACATAAAGAATTACATATTTTATATGAAAAAGTTCAAGTGTTATGCAACTTTTCTACTCAAAAGAATATATATGAAGAAGAGAACACTTTCAATTCAGAGAGATTGGATACTTATCTGATCTCAAAATTTTCTAGAGCATTCTGTTTCTTTATCTTATTTGTTTTGCTTCCTCCTATGTTTTATTATTTTTTTCTGTGTACATTTCAGATTATACCTTCTCCAATGCAATAGAAACTCCGTGGTAATAGAGACTATCACATTTTTATTTTTGTATCCCTGTTATCCAGTGTAATCATGCATATAATATACATATATGCATATATATATATATATATATATATATATATATATATATATATATATATATGTATTCCCTTTTTATTCTTTTCAAATGAGAGCTAAGGTGGAGGTTGAAATAAGCCTTTTCCTCCTCCCTCAGAGGCACTTCTGCTCGGGAAGTTCCTGAGTATAGGTAGGTCCATCATGCTTTAGCTGCCAAGGAAAGATAGAAAATAAATCAACAAATAGAGAAGTCTTAGAACAGAAGCATTTATCTAGATCCTGTTGGATATCAAATTTTTGTTCCAAGGATAGGCTGGAATTGTGGCATATGTGGGAAAATTCATTTTTCATTGTTTGACCTGCCAGTTGACCTGGATTCTATTTCCACACTATTGGTAAGGCAAAAACAATGGACAGTGAATCCTGTGTAGTCCAAAATGCCAGCATTCTAATCAGAATACATAATTGAAGGATCTACTAATAACAAAGCTGTGAACAAGGAAAAAGTAATAGAGATGGCCTAGGAGTTTGGGGGTAAGTGGAACAATCATGGAGAATACTTGATATTTGTATGAGGCCATTTTTTTTTCTAAAAAGGAAGAGAACATCACAAATTATAGGTCAGTGAGTTTAACTTGAATTACTGAGTAAATTTCATAACAGATAATTAATGAAATCATTGGTAGATATATATTTAAGGAATTAATAATTACAAAGATCTAATATAGCTTCATTAAACAGAGATCATGCCAGATTAACCTCTTTTCCTTTTTGGATAAGATTACTCAACTAATAGTTGAGGGGAATACTGTGAATATACTTTTTTGAAGATTTTAGTTATTGATAGAGTATTAAATATTGTTACTATGGAGAAAATAGAAATATATAAGTTATACAATAAGATAATCATATAGATTCAGAGTTTATAGTATGTTCAGATTCAGGTAATTTTTTTTTAACAATTCATTGCCAATATAATGGGATGCCTGCAATAGAGTACCCTAGATATCTGTTTGACCTTTTAAACAATGTGTTGGATATAAGCATAGCTGCTAGGTTCATTAATTTCATGGATGTACTAGCTGATCACTGAGGTCCTTTAAAACTTTCACATTCTGTGATTTTATTAGCTCCTGCTATGAGAAGCTGATGAAGAGCTATGAATTGGGGGAACTCTTGGATTTAGAACAAGTCTGTTTAATAATTTTGCTTGTCCTCAATCTAGGAGGAATTGTGGGTTTCTGAGTCATGTTGGTTATTGGATTATTTTATCTCTTTTGCTTCTATGATCATGATTACTGAAAAATATAATAAGCCATGTTCATGTATTTAACTTCATTATGCCAACATATTTATGTTATTGGATTCTATTGAAATACAAGGGAGAAAAGTGGGGTTTCCTCTGTGGGTAGATTATCCTAGATAAATTATATCTTTTGGTGATGAGATCTATACCACTACCCACAAAATAAGCCAAAATCAGGACTAAAAGGAACTAAATCTTTAACTATTGAGAATTTGGTGATTACTCCTAAGCACTCTCTATTGTTGGATGGAACCCATAACCACTAGAATGAATGCTGGATTGCCTACTACTTGACTGTTGTTATTGAAATGGATGAAGAATAGGGTTAACACCCCATGGTGTTTAACAGCATCATGATTTTTCTAGATTATTTTGTCCCAAATTATTCACCCTTTCAAAAAGATTCAAAATTCAACTTGGGAAACTTAAAATTAAGAAATTTAATTGGAATATGCATCCAATTTAAAAGATTGAGAACCATGTCTAGATAACAGTGCATTGGAAAGGAAGATTCATGAAATGTAGTGGAATGAAATTTCAACATATGTCAATAGTGTGATATTGTAAGCAAAAACAATCTAATGTTAGGGAATGTTAAGGAATCTATAATGTCCTGGACAAACATCTTAAGGATTATGTTCATTTCTGAATGCCATTTTGAGAATGAAATCAGTGATGTGGACTATATCCAGAGGGAAATCAGGATAATGAAAGAGCCTGTGATCTTACCATATGAGGATCAACTGATTTTTGGTGTTTGGGGTATATTTAGCCTAAAGAGAAAAAAAAAAACACATGGACACAATGGTTGTCTTCAAGCATTTGAAAAGTTCCCATGTTTTTATATAATCAACTGAGGATGTTTTGGGTATATTTAGCCTAAAGAAAAAAAAAACACATGGACACAATGGTTGTCTTCAAGCATTTGAAAAGCTCCCATGTTTTTATATAATAGCAATCTGCTTGTCCCTATAGAGGAGACCTAGTAGCAATGAATAGAGTTGTAGAAAAGCAGATTTAGTTATGATGTTAGGAAAAAAAATTCTAATAATGAAATAACTATTGAAAGATGGAATAGGTTGCCTGAGAAGGTAATAGTTTCCATCTTATGTCAGGGGTGTTGTAAAGAATTTTCTTGATTAAATATGATTTAGAAGAGGTGCTCTGAGATTCCTTTCAATTGTGTGATTCTAGAGTTATTCATTTAGACTGAGAAATCAAGCTAAAATAAATAATAAAAAAATCCTACTTGTCTTCAATAACATGTCCATACTTTTTCCTTAATTTTGTCTGGACTCCAGCTCCCAATTACAAACACTTGTATAGTCCATGACCATGACTGGAATTCTCTCCCTCCTTACCTTTACCTACTGTATTTCCTGGCTTCTTCAAGTTTCAGATAAAATTCCACCATCTCCAACTGCTCTTTCCTTGTCCTCCTCAATGTCAATATCTTATCTCTGAAATAAATGATTTCCAGCCTGAATATTTCTTGTTTATGCTGAATTATTTGCTTATTGTCTTCCCAAATAGATTGTGAACTACTTGAAAGAAAAATTAGTATTATTGTTTGCCCTTCTTTGTATTTCCAGTCTTTAGCATCTTCCTTAGACATAGTAGATAATTTACAAATGCTTGTTTACTTGATTTCCTTGACTACATAATTACCTCTGTAGATAGGTTCTTGCTCTTTAGCAACTTATACTCTAAAATAAGCAATGTACTCTTACTTCACAGGTAACATTATAACAATCTTTTAACAAATATTCTGATGCATGGAAAAGCTATAACATATCTTCAACCTGAGTAGGCATTAATTACACTTTACATTTGAGATGTGGGAAACTGATTTGTTTTTAAACAAAAAAAGTAGAACAATAGAAGGTATAGTATAATTTTAAATCACAGAAAAGAACAGTCCTTCAATATGACAACTTTATAATGGAATCAACAGCACTGGAATGAGTGAAGCATAACTATGGTAAATGGAAAGGTACAAACTTCCCACAATAACCCTTTCGTGTTCTCCCATAAAGTTTCTGGGAAATGGTGACAGTTTAGATTTTTCAAGGGTTTGGCAGGGCTTAAAAAGAGATGATTTTGCTATCTATTTTAACTAATATAAATACCTGCATTCTCTTAAATTGTTCTGTTCCTATGAAAATATCTGTGATGTGGCAACTGTCATCATACAAAGTACAATTTTGCTTAAGCTCAAAATGAATATACATTCTCATTGACACAGAAATTTTGAAAAAATATGACAAAATAAGGTTATAATTAAAAATAATTACTTTGATCTTATAAATGTGACTGTCATTGGCTTTGTTTTTAGACTTACATCTTGGTAGAATTGCTGAAACTTATTAAGTAGCATATTTTTAGAATATGATTTCCATATATTTTTCCGAGTTATATTCCATTTGGTTTAGAATATTAACTGCTTGAGAGTAGATATTCTTTTATGCTTTGTACTGGTATCTCACCAATTTTCCAGCAACTTCATGAGAGAACACAAGAAAGTGGGAGAAAACTATGGGTAAGGTAGGAGGAATAAAAAGAAAATAATTTTGAAGTGCTCACTTCTTAATTTGGCTAGAAAATTTAAGGGTTAAATTAGATCTGGTAATTTAAATTTTATTCCTGGGGTTATTGATATTGAAACATTTTTTCCATTCTGAAGATTCATTACTTTTGCTCTATGATATAGGTATTCTTTGGAGACATTGCAGTTCGGTTCCAGACCACTGCAATAAAGCAAACATCACAATAAAGCAAGTCACAGGAATTTTTTGGTATTCCAATATCTTTAAAAAGTTTTGTTACACTATAATGTAGCCTACTAAGTGTGCAATAGAAAGTTGTAAATATCTTAATAAAAAAAAAACTTTTTCCCTAAAAATTTTAATTTCTTAATTTTAAATTTAAAATTTTTTTTAATGTTAAAATGTTAATTGAGTCTTTAACAAGTCATATTTTTTTTTTTTTACTGGTGGAAGATCTTTTCTTGAGGTTGAGACCAAAAGAAAGTGAGAGAGATGAGGAATAGCTAGTCACTGGAGCAGTGAAAACATGTATGGCATTTACTAAGTTTGCTGTCTTAGTTTTGGATTGTGGTGCTTCAAAACATTGACGATAGTAACATCAAAAATCTTTGGTCATAAATGACCATAACACACATAATAATAATGGAAAAATTGAAATATCGATAGAATTAGCAAAAAATGGTCCAGAAATGTGATGTTAGAAAAATGATACCAATGTACTTGTTCAATGCAAACTCACCACAAACCTTCAACTTGTAAAAACAAAAACCAAAACCAAATCAGAAAGAAATACTCCTCCTATAATATCTATAAAGTACAATATAGCAAGGTACAATAAACTTTTTGTATCCCCTTTCCCCATCCATTATCTCATGCTTTTTTATACAAAGGAAACACAATTTATTTAGTTTTTATATTATTTAGGTTTTTGCAATGGTGAATTATTTTGCATTACCTATATTTTTGCTTGATATTCTTTTATTTGGTGCATTTTTTTGCTATTTGATTTATAACATGGATCTAGGCTTAGATAAAACCTTACATTCAATAATATTTCATGAATACTACATTAGATTGTTTGCCATTTATTCTTAAAGAGGACCAATGACATCATGATGTTTAGGTCATGGTATGTATGATATGTTTGACTGTGACTTATCAGTTTAAAATGAGATGAGAAGTGTTTTTTTTAACCACAGATTGGATACAAATAGTTCCATTAAATATTTGGATTGGAGATTTCTCTGGATTTGCACATATTAATTTCCCTTTATGTTACCATGATTCTACTTTGCTAGTAAAGCAGTTATTTCTTTGATGTGGAGACACCCTACTGGCTAGCTCTATTCCAGGATCTCATAATTTATTCTAGAATTCTTCAGAGAGACCTGGAGAATATCCTTGTGTAGCTTTTTCTGACCTCTGAGCACTTGTTTTATGAGAGTTCTCAATAAAATAGTCTTTCAGATAAACTCATATTTGGCATTCAGATTACATGGCCAGCCCATCAGAGTTGCATCCTGAGCAACAGTTTGACTGCTTGGCAATTCAGTATGAGAAAGGATCATTGTCCAGTGCCATATTTTGCCAGGTAATCTTTAGGACTTTCCTAAGACAATTCAAAAGTAAATGCTTCAATTTTCTGGTGTGAAACTGGTAGAATGTCCAGGTTTCACAGGCATACAACAATGAGGTCATCACAAGGGTTCTGTAAATATTCAGCTTGGTATGCATTCAAATACTTCTCTCCCATACTTTATTTTGGAGCCTCCCAAATGCTAACCTAGCTCTGGCAATGTGTGCACCAACCTCATCATCTACATGTATAATATACTGAAAAACATGTTGCCAAGGTAATGATCTCTTCTATAGCACTTGCAGTTCCTCCATTTGCTGTAATCAGTATTTGCACACATGGGTGGTATGGTGCTGGGTGCTGGGTGCATGGGTGATCCTATGTTTTCTTGGTGTTGTCAAGCCAAATCTCTTCCATAGTGACAGAGAACTGACCTATACTTCCTTGCATCCTAGTCTCAGTAATAGTAAGTACAAGTGAGCACAAGTAGTAAGTGACCATTGCTATTGCCATTCCAGACTCTATTCCTCCCATGTCAGGATTTTCTGACATGCTTGATAATTTGGACCAACTATGGTGTTAAAGTCACCCAGAATTATGAGCTCATCCTCTTTCAGATGAGGGGGGTCTTCAGGTCTTTACAACATTTTTCTTTGACCTCATCAGAGCTCATCAAAATGGGAACATATGCACTGATAACAGTGGTATGTCCCTTTCCTGTAAGTGGCAATTGTGTTGTCATGAGTCTGTTGTTCCTCTCTCTTGGGAGGCATAGAAGCTGCTGACTAGATTAGATCAGACTGTGAAACCCAAGCCAGCCTCATGATGCTCCTCATCACGGTGCCCACTCCAGTAAACTGTGCATCTATCTCTGACTTCATTAAGTTGGCCTTTATTTGCCAGCCTCATTTCACTCAGGGCTATTTATTTGCAGTACTTGCCGCGTTCTGTCATAACAAGAGCTATTCATCTTTTAGGTCTACAGGATTTCATTAATCCATGAATGTGCATACACTTCATCTATCAATGATGAGTAGAATTATCTTTGCAAAAATATTTGTACATTTTTTTTTGTTCTTGTTTTCATTGCAAGACAACGTCTCCGTCTGCCACAGTAAGCCGGCCATGGTTGGATGAAACAGATACTTTTGAGGATTCCTTTTCTAGCCCCTTCTTTATGCCAGGAGATGAGCGAGATGATCCTTAAAAACTGCCCTATTATTTAGAGAGTTGTCTACTTCAATTCAGTGAGAAGACTACCCTATAACCTGGGTCACCTGTGTTCAGGATTGTGACAACAGCTACCAGTGTACCAGTGTATCCGCTGCCTTGTCATTTGCCCATCACCACAGCACTTCAAGGTAGGAAAAAAATAGTAACATAACAAAATAATGACATAGTAAAATAATAAAGTAATTAAATAGTAAAATAATGGAGAATGAAAAATGATTTGTACATGAATTTCATTTAAATGAGACAGAGTTGTACAGTCATCAGCCTCACTCTCTCTTCCAGAGTCATTGAAGTAAGTAGTAAAACAAAAGTCAGGATGACTGGAGATGACCCAGGATGTAGTGGATAACATTCATATCTTTGATATTTGACCAAGCTCTAGCAGCCCACAGTGCCTGTTTTTGCTGTCTTCACAGCTAATGGAACAAATTGCTCTCATCTATCCTTTCTGTTATGGAATATCTCTGCATACTTAGGATAGCCATACCACGAACTCACTAATTGGTTTGAGTTCCATTTGTTAGTTGTTTGCTGGAATAGTCTTATGGGGGTGAATGCTGCAACTTCTTGTAGTCATAGGTGAGAGTTGGATCACAGGAAACACCGAAAGTGAATAAATACTACTGAGAAGGGCTCTTGTATCAGAGGTACCATTTGTCCATGAACACTAGATATACCCCATGAATACTTTAACATCTTATTAAAGAGACTGTGAGTAATTAGAATGAGAACTACTGAACTCTAAAAGCCATCATGTTTGTCAGCTAAGTTTTCTTTGATTTTTTTTTTGTTCTTTTACATGAGAGAAATGTTATAGAAAAAGAATATTTTTATATTTCAACAATACTTTTGACAATGTTTCATGTACTCTTGGGGACATGAAGGAATGCAGCTTTGATGACAGTACAATTGATTAGACTCTGAACTTGTTGAATAACTTGGATCCAAACAGAAGTCACTCATAAATTGGAGAATTCCCTTTGAGGAAGTTCTCTTTTGATGTTCCTCAGAGATCTGTTCAAAAGTTTGTCATCTTCCATAAAACTATCTGAGGTATGCTTACTAAAATTGCGGGTTAAATGAAGCTGGGAAGGATAACTATCCTGTCAGATAAGAGAATTAGGACTTGAAGAGATCTTGACAAGCTAGAATGATGCAACAAATGGAATAAGATGAAATTTAATTGGAATAATAAAATAATAGCAGGTGGTATAAAGTTATTTATTTCTTGACTAATGAGCACTGTCTTATCTAAATCTGAATCTCTGTTACATGAATGTATGCATATAACTATCTCTTTCTTCCCACCTTTACAATCTAATACTTGATTTTTTTTTATTGAATCTTATTCTAACCATTTGAGAAGTCTAGAGATATGTTTGGATATTTCTTTGACATCACAACATTCCAAACTCTCATGAATTAATTATTCCTATTAAATATCATTGATTAGCTTTATATTGAAATTGGCCTGGTGGGGCAGAGCCAAGATGGTAGAGAAGACACACGCAATATTCTAAAGTCCTCTCATACCCTCTCTACTAATTACCAAATTCAGCTTCAAAAATAGTGCTTGACTGCTAAAATTCACGAATATTGGAAGTACAACAATTTACCAGCTGAAGATAATCTGGAAGATTGACAGAAAAGGTTTGTCCTGAGTGACTGGAGCAGGCCAACACAAGTAAAGGATAGAACCAGAGGCTAGCAGACAGAGCAGACTGGAGCTTGGGTGGTCTCCATGGCTGAAAAATTTATAGGGAGGTCTCTACCACAGGTTGGCTGCTCTCCTTTTATTGCAAAGTAGTAGACCACAAGAGAAATTAAAGCCAAAGGTAGAGGGTACTCCAAAAAATACCAGAATCTAACAGGATCTGGCTACACCCACACAGCACCAGAAGTGAGTGACTCAGTATAGACTATAGCACAGCTGTGCAGTCACATGTGGCACAGGGCTTTTGCTCGGGGCAGTCACAAATCTACATGGCAGAGGGCCTACTCTGTAAATCACTAAGTAAATCACTCTTTGCTCATGATGTGATGGTATTCTACTAATTCTACTAAATTCTATTCTATTAGAGATTCTACTAAAAAGCTATTAGAAATAATCCACAACTTTAGCAAAGTTGCAGGATACAAAATGAGTCATCAGCATTCTTACATATCACTAACAAAATCTAACAGAGTTACAAAGAGAAATTCCATTTAAAGTAACTGCAGATAGTATAAAATATTTGGAAATCTATTTGGCACGAAAATCAGGAACTATATGCGCAAAACTACAAAACACTTTCCCCACAAATAAAGTCAGATCTAACCAATTGGAAAATTATTAAATGCTCTTGGATTGGGCAAGCAAATATAATGAAGAATACAATACTACCTACTCTAATCTATTTATTTAGCACTATACCAATGAGACTCCCAAAACAACTATTTTAATAACCTAGAAAAACAACAAAGTTCATGTGGAAAAACAAAAGGTCAAGAATTTCAAGTTAACTAATGAAAAAAATCAAATGAAGGTAAGCTAGCTGTCTCAGATTTAAAATTATATTATAAAACAGTGGAATAGGTTAGGTTCAAAGGACAAAATAGTCAATAACTTTAATAATGTAGTGCTTGACAAACACAAAGACCCTAGCTTTTGGGATAAGAATTCACTCTTTGACAAAAACTGCTGGGAAAATTTAAAATTAGTATGGCAGAAACTAGACATTGACCCAACACCGTACACCAAGGTCAAAATGGGTTCATGACCTGGGCATAAAGAATGAGATTATAAATAAGTTAGAAGAACAGAGAATAGTCTACTTCTCAGACCTATGGAGGAGGAAGGAATTTATGACCAAAGAAGAACTAGAGATCATTCTTGATCACAAAATACAAAGTTTTGATTATATCAAATTGAAAAAATTTTTATACAAAATTAATGCAGACAAGATTAGAAGGGAAGCAATAAAGTGGGAAAACATTTTTACAGTCAAAGTTTCTGATAAAGGCCTTCTGTCCAAAATATGTAGAGAATCGACTCTAATTTTTAAGAAATCAAGCTATTCTCCAATTGATAAATGGTCAAAGGATATGAACAGACAATTCTCAGATGAAAAAATTGAAACCATTTCTAGCCATATGAAAAGATGCTCCAAGTCATTATTAATCAGAGAAATGCAAATTAAGACAACTCTGAGATACCACTACCCACCTGTCAGATTGGCTAAGAAGACAGGAAAAAATAATGATGAATGTTGGAGGGGATGTGGGAAAACTGGGACACTGATAAATCATTGTTGGTGGAATTGTGAATACAACCAAGCCATTCTGGAGAGTAATTTGGAGCTATGCTCTAAAAGTTATCAAACTGTGCATACCCTTTGATCCAGCAGTGTTACTACTGGGCTTATATCCCAAAGAGATCTTAAAGAAGGGCAAGGGACCTGTATGTGCCAAAATGTTTGTGGCAGCCCTCTTTGTAGTGGCCAGAAACTGGAAACTGAGTGGATGCCCATCAAATGGAGAATGGCTGAATACATTGTGGTATATGAATGTTATGGAATATTATTGTTATATAAGAAATAACCAGCAGGAGGATTTCAGAAAGGCCCAGAGAGACTTACATGAACTGATGTTGAGTGAAATGAGTAGGACCAGGAGATCATTATATACTTCAACAACAATACTGTATGATGATCATGGCCCTCTTCAACACTGAGATGAAATGAGATCAGTTCCAATAGAATAGTAATGAATTAAATCATCTACACTCAGTGAAAGAACTATGGGAAATGAGTGTGAACCACCACATAGAATTCCCAATCCCTCTATTTTTGTCCACCCTCATTTTTGATTTCCTTCACAGCTTAATTGTACATTATTTCAAAGTCCAATTCTTTTTGTGCAGCAAAATAACTGTATGGACATGTATACATATATTGTATTTGACATATACTTTAACATATTTAACATGTATAGTCTACCTGCCATCTGGGGGAGGGGGTAAGGGGAAGGAGGGGAAAAATTGGAACAAAAGATTTTACAACTGTCAATGATGAAAAATTACCCATGCATATATCTTGTAAATAAAAAGCTATAATAAAAAATATCATTGATTAAATTGAAACATTCTCCTTTCCCAAGAATAGTTACTCATAATTTATCAATTTATTTTAAGATCAATCAATAATAAAATGAAGAAAGATAATTGAACATATTTTGGTTATGAGGCAAATCACAGCTAGAGAAATCAATAACCCTGAAAATAACAAGATATGATTTTTTCAGGAAATAAAATTTCATTATTCACTCCAGATATTGATTAAAATATCTCAAGAAGTCTTCATATTTTTCCCTCAGTAAATTATGATCAGTCTTCTCTGTGTGTGAATCTTTCTCTTCAGCCATCAAATAAAGACAGTATCTCTAAATTCTCTAATAAAAATCTCTAAATCTGTAATGAAATTGTTTGCTCAATCTCCCTCAAATGCAATAGCATTATGATTAAATCTAAGTTCCTCTGATTTTAAATCTTTTCACTAACCCATTGTTTTTTCCATAATACTTAAATGCCACAAGATAGCAGGTTTTTTTTTTTTTTGAAGGGTGGGGGGAGTTAGAGTTGGGATGGGGATTGTTGTTGTTGATGGTGGTGATGGCATTGAACTGTGTGATTTATGTATTTTTCTTTAGGCATCCTATAGAAAGATATCTTTAATTTTTTTAAAATTATGCTTGTTTCTTAGCCTAAATGAATTATGTCTGAGAAAGAAATGAAATTTAGCATTGACCTTTAAGGTAAAAACACGCAGTACATTTAATTTCTTCTCCAGTACTTGAGTTAATTTAACTGGGATGGTTATTTTGAGGTATAATTATAGGTAGTGACCTAGAAAAGAAAGGTGGGATAGGGAAATTACAGCTAACTTACATCATTTGTTTCTGTCTCTTGTAGTACCCTATAATGAGTTGTGTTGCTTGTAATTTCCATGAGAGGCCTGAAAAGAATTATGAAAGAAGATAAGTCATTCTTCAAGTAGAAGCTGAAAAAGCTGATATAAGGGGAAAACTAGAAATCAAACAAATACCTCTATCTTTCATAGGAGGTATAAGGTAGTTAGAGATTGCAATTATTTCATTCTTTGAAATTATATCCCAGGAACCTAGAAGATAGTAAGCTTCAAATAAATGGTTTTTGATGGATTGTTAATGTGGTCTCCTACATTATTCTCCTCATAATGAATCACAAAATAATCACTGCTAAAATACAATTTTAAAGGTGAAAACAATTGTTTAAATTTCCAATTTCTAACCTTTATAACTTACATGAAATTTTCATATGAATTGGTGTTCCACAATCTCAGGACAGAAAGTTATTAGTTTGGGTAATGAAAACCTTCCTTTCTCTCCCCCTTCCCCAACTTGGATCTGTGATTTTATTGTTGGGGGTCCCAGTGATCAAATTACTTCTTCAAATGTTTATTGATATTTGTTCTATATATACTATTTATATTGATACTGATTCTGTATTGCTGGGTGATGAAGTGATGAGAGCCCACTGAAAGGTTAAGGTATTGACTTTATTTGTTACAAAGGATTTTTTTCCTTTTTGTTCCTTCCCTTAGTATTTAATTGGAAAGGAAAATTTGAGGGAGGAAGGTTTAGCAACTATGAAGTAAAACAAAAAGAACAAAAACAAAAACTTGATTTTTTTTTAAGGCACAAGAGGGAACACAAGAATAAGGCAAGGTATTTTCAGTCATTTGTATAATCATACATTATAATATTACATGTGATTTTATCAAATACATTTTGTTTTTATCATTGTTACGTATTATATATACATATATGTATAATTGTATTTATATTTTTAAAGGGAAGAAGAATAAATGGAGAGTTGTGGTCAAATATAGAATCCTGTGTTTTATTGTACATATAGAAATATCCTTTTTTGGTATTCTTATTCAGAACTGAAATTTAAAAAAACAAACAATTTGGGCCATTTTTCCAATCCACCCAGAGAGAGAAAAAGAAAGGCAGAAAGACAGAAAGAAAGAAGCAAAAATATGTTACTAAACCATTTGTTCAGGATTATAGAACCAGTATGTGTCAAAAGAAGAAATTGTTATTTCTAAGAAAAAGATAACTCCAAGGTCAGCTACTCTATTCACTATACAAAGCCAACTCTACTAAAAAAAAATCAACAATTGAATAAATAAGTGATTATTGGTAGTATTAGTATCAATAAAGAAAAGAAGCCATATGTTAGAGAGATTGAGGTGGTAGAATCCACAGGACTTGGTAATTGGATGACTCTGCAGGGAGAGGCAAAAATTTAAAAAAAAATCTGCGGTTTTAAGTCTGGGTCATTAAGAAATGATGAATATCTTTAGCAGAATTGTGGAAATCAAGAGGAGGAAAGACTAAAGGTTTATTATTTATGTATTTATTTTGTTTGGCAAGTGATGGGATCCGGATTAGGAAAGAACTCAATTAGCTTAATTTTTGATGTGGTGATTCTGAGATACAAATAGGGCATCCAGATAGAGATGTCAACTAGCTATGCAGAAATGCACATTTGAGTCAGTCAGTCCTATCAGAGGATTGTAGCCTTATGATAAAAATTTGAGAATTAACTCCATAGCAATAGTAGTTAAAATTATAGGAATGGAAGATTTCTGAGTGAGAGAATAAAGAGGAATAAGAAGCCAAAGAATTGCTAGAGGTTACAAGGAGATCTGGGCAATGTGTTAAATATAAAATCAATAAGCCTTGGCAGATACTAATTAAACTAATTGAAGGCATGAGGCAGCTAATTCTATCTAAAGAGAACTCAATAGACTCTATTTATATTTACTCACATATATGCATGCATCTTTATACACTGGTACCTTTTTATTTAGGAATTTTATTTATCCAGAATACAGCCAATGACATATAAATTATCAAACAAAAAAAAAAGAGGGAGACCCTGAACTGTGACAAAGAGAAATACAAAAAAGTGACCTTATAATAATTGCTAAACATCAGATGGTAATTTATTAATGAATTGACAAACATATAGCATGTGAATAACTTCTATTGTAGCTGCCATATAATATTGTATTTTATATCTATAGCTCACCCTATCACCCTAATGGACTAAAGCATCCTTGAGGGCCAGTACCATGTATTATCTAAAACTTGCATATCCTCCAGCACTTCCTATTTTGTGTTTCATTGAATAAGAACTTAATAAATATTTACTATTGTTTAAAGAAAAGATTCTACTTCAGTATTTCCCAGTGAAGATTGGAAAATAAAAGCTTAGGTTTATGTACCATTAGGTCTAGAACAAACTTTGGCAGTGGTTATGCGGGCTCTAAAATGGGGGGCTTATCTTAGGATGCCCTTACACTGACCCTAGGTATGAATGTTTGACCAGAAGTATGAATTTATTAGCTTTCTTTTTTATTATTCATCAGCACATTTTATGTACCATTAGAAAAATCCCATCCCCTCTTCCCCACCCCCCAGGTCTCTTCCTCCTAAAGGGTCCTCTGATTCCAGCTCCCGGGTACTTGGTCTACTCTCCTGCTGTATGTGGTTCCTAGTAATGTGAATCATACATTTGTACATCCTGTATCTTTGCACAGTGCTTTTTTCAGGACAGATTGTGTCTCTTGCTTCAGTTCTGATGTGCCAGGAGCTAGAATATGATTTCAAGCTTTCTAGGCTTGAAATAGTTTCTCTGAAGTGATTTTTCTACAAGCTCCGGGAGGTTTTAGATTTGCTACTAGAGTCTGAACTGGCTACTCTTGTGTGTCCCCTTTTCTAGCCTCTTCTGATTTCTGGCCATTAATTTCTTCTTCTGGGAGGTATATAGGATACAACTCTACAAATTTCTATGTTGTTATCTTAACTGGAAATCAAATCTATTTTTCTCCTTCCTCTCCTCTGAAACTGTGATAACACTGGTTCAGGAAGCAACTGGTTGGTCTCTTTGTCTCAAATATCTCCTGTTTCATTTAATTGTCAGATTGATCTTCATAAAGCACAAGTCTGACTACATTATTTCCTCTATTCAATAAATTTGAGTGGTTTTCTGTTACGTCCAGAATCAAATATAAAATCCTTATTTTGGCTTTTAAAGTTCCTTCCTAACTTTCCAATCTTCTTTTACATTACTGCATCCCACATATTGGGATATGTGATCCAGTGAAATTACTCCCTTTAGTATTCCTTAACCATGACATTCCATCTTCACTGGCTGTGCTCCATGCCTGGAACATTCTTTGAAGCCCTTCAACACCGATTCCTAGTTTTTTCTGGCTTCCTTTAAGTTTCTGCTAAATTCCTATCTTCAAGATTCTTTCCCAACCCTCTTTAATCTTAGACTATCTCCAGTTTTTCCTGTATGTCTTATTTCTTATATAGTTGTTTGCATGTTGTCTCACCTATTAGACTCCTTGAAGTCAGGGACTCTATTGGTCCTTAGTAAATATTAGATGACTGACTATTGTCAGTTATCTCCACTCAATAACCAAAGCCTTATAATTCTTTCAAATTGATTAAGGATTTATTTACAGAATATTATGAAGTTGTAGTAAAATCCTTTATCACATAATTTATACTTTGTGATAATATTCTGGCTCTCCTGTGGCTAGATCAATTGAGTTATGTTTCCTACCCTAAAATTTCTTCATATCTCTAGAACCCCAGCTAGGATGATATCTTGACAATTTAGACAGCGAGGTTTTATTTTGTTCTATCTTCTTCCTCTCATTGCCTAATTATGCCTCATTGTGCTAATCTCTCTTGCAACACTTAAATTACAATAACAATATTTGCAATTCCGCAGCATCCATGATCTGAACTTTATCTAACTTGGCATTGAAAGCAAATTAATAAAAGTGCTCTAAATTATTTTTGAGTAGAGAAATGCAAATTAATACAACTCAGAATGATACTTCCTATCTATCAGATAGACCAATATGACAAAAAAGGAAAGTTACAAATGTTGGAGAGGATGTGGGAAAATTTGGACGGTAATGTTCTGTTGGTGGTGGTGTGAACTGATCCAATCATTCTGGAGAGCAATTTGGAACTATATCCAAAGGGCAACCAAACTCTGTATATCCTTTGATCCAGATCTGTACACAAAGAAATCATTAAAAAAGAAAAGTACCTACAGGTGCAAAACTATTTATAGCAGCTTTTTTTGGGGGTGGTAAAGTATTGTAATTTGAAGGATCACTTTTGGAAATGGCTGAACAAACTGTGGTATATGAATATAATGAAATACTATTGTGCAATGGGAAATGACAACAGTCAGATTTTAGGAAAACTTGGAAAGACTTGTACAAACTGATGCAAAGTAAAATGAGCAGTGTCAGCAATGTTGTGTGATGATCAACTGTGAGTAAACCAATTCTTAGAAACACAGGGATCCAAGACAAATACAAAGGACTTACAAAGGAAAATGCTATCCTTAATCAAATATAGAACTGATGCACTTCTAATGAAGATTGAAACTTTTTTTTTCACTTCCTTGATCTTTCTCACATTTTTTCTCCTTTTGATCTGTTTCCTCTTTCACAATTGTGACTAATGTGTCCATTTGTTTTATATGATAGTACATGTATGAACCATATCAAACTGGCTATTATTTTCAGAAGAGGGGTGGGAAGGAAGTGTGAAAAATTTGGAATTCAAAATCTTATAAAAATGAATGCTAAAAATGTTTTTGATATGTGACTGGGAAAAATAAAAACACTATTTAAAAGGAATACAAATTAATCAGAAATATAAATTTAAGTTTAAAGAGTAAAGATACTCTTTGGAATAGTTAGTCCTTTTGCCTGGAAGGAAGCAGCAGTGGATGAGAAGGGGAGAAAAGAAAAGCACCATCTTGGTCATTCTCAGCAAACTAAGGCAACTGGTTTCTCAGGCTCTCTTTCTGTAACTTACCACCAGTCACATCCACAAATTCTCAGACCTAATGAGATTTCTGCTATCTCTCTTTCATGATAAGGAAGAAGAGAGTATTTTTCTCCCCTGCCCATTATTCCCAGTATCTTACCCAGATAAATTCTGGGGATCTACTGCAAGCAGCAACTTGTCTCTAAGGCCTTGCTGCAACTGAAGATAGAAATCTCCTACAACAGGAAAAGAAAAATAATCTACAATCTCTAAATTAGAAGTGGACACAAATGCTTTCATGCTTTTAGCTCCCTATCCAACCAATTTATATTGGAAACTTAGTCTCTAGATAAATGTTTATCCTTTCCCACCTTTTCCTGCCTCAATAATTACTTGCAATGCCCATTACTCCATGATCTTGCTTGTGATATGTTACTTTGGCTCCCATAGCCATAAGCACAGCCCTTCACAATCCTGAAAAGTTGTTTAATGGTTTATCTCTCTAAAAGACTATAACAGAAATCCAAATGAACATGGATCGTTGACCCTATTCAGAGTACATTTCTTATCCACTTCAGTTGACCTGATCTCTGAACAAGAGCTTTTTTGGCTACAAAGAGCTAGGAAGACCTGAGTTCAAAATTGACCTCAGATTCTTTCAAAATCATTTTGGGCAAATCACTTAAGCTTTTTTTGTTTTGTTTTTGGGGTAATTGAACAAAGTGACTTGCCCACTAACATAAAGAATCTGAGGCCAAATTTGAACTCAGATCCTCCTGACTTCGGGTTGGTACACTATCCACTGCACCATCTAACTGTCCCAAGTAACAATCTTTTTCTTTAGTTTTCTCATTTGTAAAATGGGTCTAATAATCACACCTACTTTTCAGGACTATTGTGAGATTCAAATGAGATAATAATTGTTCAGGTTTTGCATAGTGCCTAGTATGTAATAATTGCTATCTATAGTTATTTTTATTATTATTAATCTCTGAAGGCTACATAATTCACGTAAATTTTAAAATGTTGAAGCTTGTTTAGGGATAGAATGTCACAGAATGTACAGTTATCTTAGTATAGGGCTTCATTTCCCTTTCCATTATAATCACCATTCTTTTTCCAGCAGCTTGCTTTTAAAAACTTAGGATAAAAAATATTCTAAAAGCGTCTAGGCTATGATTGTAAACTTTTTTTTTTTTTCATTAAATTACTCATTTTCTGCTTCTTAAGTCTTTTTTTGTATAGTGAATTGATTGGAGTTTTTGTTTTCTTATTAGGAATTTTCTCAAAATATAAGTACTTTATCTTGTGATCATAAATTAAGAAGATAATTAAAAAATCATGTAGTCTACTTTTTGGAGGGAGGTAGGGAAGGTGAGGCCCAAAGACTTGTGACTTGCCCCAAATGACAGTGACAGAGTTAGGATTTAACCCCAAATTTCTCTAAAATAGTTTATTCTTAAAGATACTCTATTTGCTATATTTTTCTACAGTTCCAGATGTTATTTAGATGATTTCTGGACAAAATTAATCCATTCCAAGGAATATAAAAATCTAGGATATATTTCTTTTGATAAGAAATCTCTTTGGACATCATTATTTTTCTACCATAAATATTTTCTTTCTTCCCTCTAGTATTTCACTTAAACATGAGGAGGAAGAACTATAAAAGAAATGAAATAACTTTTTAATTCAAACATAATATCAAATACTGATATTGAAATTCTATACTGCCTATTGATCACTCAGGAAATTTGTGATGATTTTGTGCTAATTTTTTATTGACAACCAATAAACCAATCAACAATTATTTATTAAATGCCTGTCATGTGTCAAATATTGCGATACTTGTATAAAGAATGAAATAATTTGGGATTTATCATTCAAATGGGAAAAACATAAGTACATATATAAAATTATAGATTATCAATATCAAGTAAAATCACTAATATATACAAATATTTAACTATAAAGTGATTTGAGAGGGAAGATAGTAATAGTTGAGGGGATGAAGAAAGTTTTCCTGATGAAGATGGTATTTGAGAGGCAAGTTAAAGGAAAATTGGATTCTGTTAGTTGGAGTTGAAGAAATGGTATATTCCAGGAGAATGAGAGATGAGCAATGCAGAGGCATGGAGATGGGTGATGGAGTATGTAATGTGAGGGATAGGAAGAAGATTATGCTTACATTACAAAATACAGAATGGATAGTAATGTTCAGTGATGCTGGGAAGATAGTTTGGAGCAAGATGTAAAGAAATTTAAATAACAAGCAGAGGAGTTTATATTTGATCCTAAACTTAATAAGGAGCCACTGGAATTTTTAAGTAGGGAGATAATATGGTCAAACTTGAGCTTTAGAAAATAGGTCACTTTGGCATCTATATGGAGATTAGAATGGTGTGAACCTGGAGGTAGGGAGATAAAATAGAAAGTAATTTCAATAGTACAGACAAGAAGCAATAAAGGCCTCAACTAAGATGATGATTTTGTTAGTGATAAGGAGATGGATGTTAGAAGTATTTGCAGTTAGAAATGGCAAAGTTTCACAATTACTTGAATATGGGATGAATAAACTTGATTAGTTAAGTTAAAGTGACTAGGCTTGGACTTCAATAATAATAGAAAAGAAAGGTGAGTTTGGAGACAAATATGAGTTCCACTCTACCCTGGACATATTATAATCTGAGATGTTCTTGGGATATCTCATTTGAAATGTCCACTAACACTTCACATGTGATTCTTAATTGTGGGTGGCAATAAAGGAGAGAACCTAGAACTCAAAAAATTTAAAAACAAATGTAAAAATATGTTTTTTGTTTTGAATGTAACTTGTAGAAATATTAAATAAGTAATTAAGAAAAAATAAATGTTTAGTGATTGATCTAAAAAAAAAGGAAACAGAAAAAGAAATGTCCATTCACAGTGATTTGACCTTGTAACTCATGAATAGGCTCAATTGGAATATAAAGAGTCATTGACAGTGGATGGAATTTGAATCCATGGGTTCTAATGTTTACTAGCTGAAATAATGTAGATAAAAAAGAGAATGACTAGGACAGAAATTTTTAGAATACTCAGAGTTAGTGGGCATGATATGGATTATGAATGGACAAAGGAGATCTTCAAGGATCAGTCAGACAGCTAAAATAAACTGTTATCTTTCTCTCTGTAGCTTTCTGCATCTTTGTCTTTTTCTCTGAATCTCTTTTACACACACACACACACACACACACACACACACACACACACACACACACACGAGAATAGAGAGGATCCCAGAAGAAAAAGTAGTCAACAGTGTCAAAAGCTTCAAAGAAGTGAAGACAGATGGGGATTGAGAAGAGCTCATATTTATCATTTTTTTAAAAATGAATTTATTTTTAGCATTCATTTTTTAAAGCTGTTTATTTTAAAACATATGCATAGGTAATTTTCACCATTCACCTTTATGAAATCTTGTATTCCAATTTTTTTTTCTTTCTTCCCTTCCCCTTTCCCCTAGATGGCAAGTAGTCGAATATGTTAAACATGTGCAATTCTTCTATACATATTATCATGGTGCATGAGAAAAATCAGATCCAAAAGGAAAAAATGAAAAAGCAAACAACAATAAAAAAGGTGAAAATACTATGTGGTGATCCACATTCAATCCCCACAGTCCTCTCTTTGGGTGCAGATGCTCTCTTCATTATGATTCTATTGAAACTGGCCCAAATAAAGATGTCATATTTATCGATTGAAATAGTCTTGGTAATTTTGGGAAAAAAGCAATTTCAATTAAGTGAGGAAGCTGAAGTCTTATTCCATTTAATTTATAATAGAGTGAGAGTAGCATAAGTTAAGGCACCAAATGTTGAGGGATTTTCCAAAGAATATAACTGAGAAACAGAGAAGAAATATAGGGTAACAACCAGCAGAGTCAGGGGGAATTAGAGAAGACAACTTGTATTTCCTTCAGTAGACATATTTAAAACAGACAGTAGAGATGGGTGAGTTGTGCCAAGACCTGAAGAAGAAGAGAAGAATGATTAGGATTGCTTTGGGGAAATATCCAAATTGAAAATTTCAATAATCATGCTTCTTTTAGATGTAAAGAGTCAACTTTTAAAAAGCAACATTCTTCCCATGCTGAATAGCACTGATATGGATTATATCTGTTTTTGAAGGGTTAAATGTATGTAATATCGATGGCAATGACTAGGTTCATAGAAAGTGTAAACAGGCTGCAACTATGGTCACTAAAGAAATTCATATAATAATAACAAATAATAATGATAATAGCAGCTAACATTTACAGAGTACTAAGTGTCTGCTAAACATTGTGCTAAGAACTTTGCAATTATCATCTCTTTTGATTCTCACAACCACTCTGGGAGGAAGGTGCTATTATCATATCTAGATGAGAAAACTGAGGTTGACAGGATCACACAGGTACACAGGGACACTAGTAAGTGTCTGAGGCTGCATGTAGAACTCAGGTCTGTCTGACTCAAGACCTAGCATTCAGTTCATGATTTAGTTGCCCTAAAGAATATAAAAAGTAAATGCTATTATTAGGAAAATGTATAAAGAGATAAAAATATTACTTGGTCATATGGTGTCATATAACAGACAGACAACTAGAGTGCTCTATTGGTATTTTCTTTATCTGCGAGGAAATCTTCCAATATATTAATTTCTCATGGTAAACTAATGGAGGGATATGTACAAAAAGCATTTAGGTTAGTTAAGCATAAATGGATTTCAATATTCATTGTTTCAGGGAACAACCAAGTAAATGAGATCAAGGATTCATTTGCATATTTGAGAGTATCAAGAATTATGGAAGATAAAAAATCAATGCCATATTTATGAGTAGAAAGAATGAATAGTAGTGAGACTATGATAAGGGAAAGAATAATTAGATGTGATGTGATCATGTGGAAACTGAGACAATGAAATCAATATAAAAGATTTGGGTAAAGTTACATGTGGATCCCTGCAAATTAGTTCACCTTAACCTAGGGCAAAGTGATGTAGAGAGAATGAGAAATAGCATAAGAGGTCCATCTAGTCCCTTTTGACAAGTTTGAGAGTATATTAAATCCTACTGTCCATACCATGGAGTGGTATATTACAGTATTCTGGGTATATCTACATGGCATAGTTTTGAACTTTTAGCACTTTCTATATAAGAAAAAAATAATTCATGGAAAATAAAGATCATCAACTGAACCAGAATTTGGAGAGAAAAGGGCATTAGTTTGAGTATAAATGGGTTTGTAAATGTTATTTCCTAATGTGTCCTTCATCAATAAATTATTGGTAGAATTTACTCTAATCCCTTGCTTTTAGTAGGAATTATATATATATACAGAGAGAGAGAGACAGAGAGAGAGAGAGAGAGAGAGAGAGACAGAGACAGAGACAGAGACAGAGACAGAGACAGAGACAGAGAGAGAGGATTACAAGGTAAGAACTCAGGTTGTCTGGACAATTACAAGGTGAGAACTCAGGTTGACTTGACAGTTCTCTTGGTCAGACCTTTGGTTCAGGCCTTTAAAGGGAATTTACACCTTAGGAATTCTAAGAGGAGCAAATTCATTGGTGGAAGTATTTCCCCACGCCCATTTCCTTACACGCCCATTCTCTGGGAGGATAAAAGATGGGCAGCATTGGGCCTGAGGAATCTACTCTGGGATAGAATTGTGATGCCAGGCAGGCTGAAAGGAGACCAGTCTGATTTGGGGAAGGACAAAAGCTGGAGGAGATTCAGAGCTCCCAAGAAACCTGCGCACAGAGAAAAAGATTTTACAGATCTCCTCCCAGAGAAGGATTATAATTGAGCAGACGACCAGACCCTCACAATTCAAGAACTTTACATTTTGGCACCCAATGCGGGGCAAAGACTTTTGTTTATTCTGAGAAGGATTTATTCTGAGTCCTTCAGAGGAGCTAGCCCGGACCTTCGCAATATGCATTTAAACTGATAAACTAAAATAAAAATACAATATTTCCCCTTCATTGTCATTTAGAAGAAATTAGGAAGTAGCATTGCTCACTGAGTTCACTACAGAATATTCTCTATTAATGTCAAGTGAATATTTTATTACAGTTGTGATAGATGCTATTTACTTTATATTAGTTCATATAACTATCCTAAAAGCAATTTTATTTTATGTTATGAAAATACAGGAATAGAAATTGTGAGATAAAATATTTACACAGTTGCATCTAATTCTAAGTTGTTATGTATTATATTGTGGCTACACACTAAAAGCCACTCTTATTTACATGGTAAAAATTCATTGTTTGACAGTAACTTTTCATATCACATTAGCTGTCTATAGAGTAAAGCTAATTATAAAGATACATTTAATTCTCCATCAACCAGAGTTTGTTGAATCCTTCTTTTACTAAATATGCTTCATTTCAACTCTTTTTTGGTCATTTAGAGAACCTAGCTTCAAATACCACCTCAAATTCTTGTTAGATATGTGATCCTGGAAAAAGCCCGCAACCTGAGTTGAAGTAATTGTTAATGTGTTTGTTGGTGCAGCTTATCACTTGTTGTCATATGTGTGTGAAGTGATCAATAATTCTTAGAATGGCTTCCTCTTGAAAATTCAATTCTAAAGAGGAGTGACAATGATTTTTTTTATGAATGATTTTATTTTCAAAACATATGCATAAAAAATTTTCAGCATCCCCCTTTACAATACTGTGTGTTTTAATTTTTTCCTCCCTTTCCTCACATCCTCCCCTTGATGGCAAATAATCCAACATATGTTAAACATGTGCAATTCTTCTATACATATTTCCACAATTATTGTGCTGCATAAGAAAAATCAAATCAAAGGAAAAAAATGAGAGAATACAAAATACAAGCAAACAACAACAAAAAAGTGAAAATACTATGTTGTGGTCCATAGTCAGCTCCCATAATGCACTCTCTGGGTGCAGATAGTTCTTTTCATCACAAGATCATTGGAACTTGACTGAATCCTCTCATTGTTGAAAAGAGCCATGTCCATCAGAATTGATCATCGTATAATCTTGCTATCGCCATGTACAATAATGCCCTGGTTCTTCTCATTTCACAAAGCATCAGTACATATAAGTCTCTCCAGGCCTCTCTGAAGAGAGGGTGATCCCTGCTAATCATTTCTTACATAATTATAATATTCCATAACATTCAGGTATCATAACATATTTAGCCATTCTCCAATTGATGGGAATCAACTCATTTTCTAGTTTCTTGCCACCACAAAAAGGACTGCCACAAATACTCTTGCACATAAAAGTCCCTTTCCCTTTTCCATGAGATGATAATGATTTTATTGAGAGGTAGAGCCATAGTTGATTTAAACCATCTCTCTGGATGATGATCCAGTTTAGATAAATTGTCCTTTATATTATGTTGGTGTTGTGTTTTAAATAAAGAATATTTTATGTGGGCATAAAAATGTTATTATTCTTCCTATATATGTGTCCTTTTATTTCATATCTGTTTATTATATACATTTATAGCCATATAGGGCACCTAGGTGTCATAGTTGATAGAGTGTTGGGCCTAAAGTCAGGAAGAGTTGTCTTCCATAAGTTCATATCTGGCCTGATGCTTACTAGCTTTGTGACCCAGAACAAGTCACTTAACTCTATTTTGCTCAACTTCCTCATTTGTTAAATGAGTTGGAGAAGAAAATGGGAAACCACCACACTATCTTTACCAAGAAAACCCCAAATGGGGTCATGAACCCATTGGAAACAAATGAACAACAACAATTATATACATTTGCAATATAAGCCATAAGTGAACAACAAATTTAAAGGCTTTGTAATAATCAATAAGAGCACTGTCATTGTTATGGTACTTTCAAATGGCTGGTTCAACAGTCACAAAAATCAATACTCACTTATTTTTTTTCCACTCCTGCTATTTTAGAGTTTCATCTCTTTAGTTTTTCATTCAACATTGATTTCTGGTAATTTTTTTTACAATTTTTAAAAGCAATACAAAAATGAAAATAAAATTAATGATGTTCTCATGTCTTAATTTATTACCAATTTGTCATGTCTTGATAATAAATTCATGATGCCTTCTACTAAATAAGATAATATTAAACTTGTATCAGAGATTAAAAAGATGCACCACTTTGAGGTGTTTGAGCCAATAAATATCATCTTATCTGATCACATCATTTTCCAGTTTTTTAAAAAGAACCTAGATGCATTCATTGATGTATCCACTTCATAATTTTAATTAATGTTATCCAACTTCTTTTACATGTTTGAGCCGATATTCATTGTCATTATGTTGAGTTTCTTTTGGCAATAGTCAATATAACCACCCAGAAAATTTTAACATCTGACTTTTTGAGAAGTCCATTCTTTTCTCAAATATTTTTGCTTCTAAAGTTTCTATAGGATACTTGGCTTATATTGAGTTGTTTATTTCTTTTTTTCATGCTACTTTGTCATTTGTGCTGCTGTTTAATCACTGGATTTCTTCTTACAGTTTCTGATTAAGAAAAACTAGAATAAGTGCCATCATTTTGTAAGATTCTTTTTCATATTCACTCTTGTTACTGTGATCACCTGTAGTTGTGCCACCTGGCATAATATTTTAATGCTTTGAATGTTTAAAGTGTTTTATAATATATGATTCTATTGGAGTCACAGTTATATAGTTTAAAGAATTTGCTGGCCAAAATTATACCTATTTAATTTACCTAAAATGTCGCTACTTGTATTTCATTTATGGATGAATCCAGCCAGTCAACAAGAATTTTTAGTGTCCAGCAGTCATTAATTAGGATACTTGGTCTCTACTTTTCTTGGCATCACTTCTGTAGTATACGAATTCCTTTATTGAAGTATTCCCTTTACTCATCAATGAAAACACCTTGGTTTTCTGGGAAGAGGTCCAAATGTTAATAATCCAAGAAATGGATTGTGAATGACATCCCATAACTTTATAGACTTTTAGAATATCACGGATAATTTCTTTGTAATTTTCTGCCATGTAGTTTTGCAAAAAAAAAAAAAAAAAAAAAAGTTTTTAGTGACTTTAAAAAATGAGCAGTTCTTTTTAGCATGCAACTCTTTTTAACTTCATTCAATCTTTCTTAAATATATTTTATGAGATCAGTGTTTTTAATATATCAATTTGAATTTGCAATCTCCTATCCTATTTACAAATAACTTCAGTTTACATATTTTTTCATCTTTATCAAATGTCAGTCACTTTCATATTTCACTGGATATGTCAAGAATACTGTTTCTATAGAGTTTCATTAACTAGATTTTTTGATATTTTCTTATATTAAATTCAATACTTCAAATCTAAAAACTAAAAAGGTACAACTAGATTTTTGAATTTAAAGTTCATGAGCAAACTCATTAGATCTATATGACTTATGAGGATCTGAAGATGAAAAGATTATTTCAAATGAGGACTTCAAGCCTTGTTCTTCTTCTGACTTAGTTCTAAAATTCATTACTGTAACCTAAATACAACTAGCTAATAATAGAATAGATATCCTAAGGTTTGTTTAAACTTAGTAGAAATCCTCAATCTACTTGTTAAAAAGTAATATCAGCCTATTAAATAATGCTTTCTTCTCTCTAAAACATAAGAATTGCAAAGAACATGTGATACAATTCATGTAGCCTGTCATCTAATAATTAAACATTTGTTCACATTGAATTTATATATTTGGTTGATTTTATCAAGATGCCTTTTATCTTGCTTATGCATTGATTAATTGATTTATTCAATAGAGATACTTAAGTTTTCTAAATATTAATATTAATATGTTACATATTAATATAAATATAGTAATAAGTATTTTAATATACTCATATTAATTGGGTTGGAGGTGTGAATTGTGCTTTCTAATATATTCTCAATGGATCTACCAGAGTACTTTTGACAATTTAGTTTTTTAATTGACCTAAAAAGCATTGCTTGTTTTCTGGTATCCATGGCCTATGAAAAATGGAAAATAATGGTCTTTTAATATTAATAATTGTTTTAATTTTGTAAGAGGAAAAGTTATTTGTCTTTCATAAAGGGAAAACTGTGTGTTGCTCAGATTTTATAGTTAGTTTAACACCTCATTTTCTAGGATATTATAACAGATAAGTTTTAGAAGACTTTTATAAATATTCTAAAGCTGATATTATGGTACTTTAAGGAGATTTAGAGTTTGAAATTATCTATTATTATATTTATTAAACATTTATTATTATTTTATTAAATTTAATATATTATTAAATGTAGTTATTAAATATATTTAAATACATATTATAATATAAATAAAACTATATTTATATTATAAATAAATATTTATTATATATTAAATTATATTTATTAAACATATAAATCATCTATTATTATATTTATTTATTATTTGATTTTTCTTTTGGTTGATATCAATTTATCATTAACATGTTGACTCTTTTAGATGGTGGAGAATAAAAAGGAATAGAATTGGCCAACAACCTTTAATAGACACCAGGTGGCACTGTTGACCTTGGTCAGCTTGGTTTCTCTTTAGTCTTTTTTTGGAGACTAGGAATAAACAGCAGACAATGTGCAACTGAATATTTGACATGTACAGGATTTTCAAATTCAAATGTAAATTAGAGAGTTTCAGAATTAATTTAATATAATCTAATAATTTAATGGAAATTAGAAATAGTCTATGACACCCCCACCTCCATCCATACTCCCATTGTATTGTTTATATGCATTATGTGTACATACTTGCAATTATACATACTAAACATATTACCCATACATGTATATATAATGTATAATGTATGTATGTATGTGTTGTGCATGTGTGTATATACATTTTTTTACTAGAAGCAATTTTGAAAGATCCATTAATTTTTTTGTTTGTTTGTTTGTGCAATTCAACTGATATTCAGGAACTTTAAGGAGGTACTACTATTATCAAAATATATATTTTCTAAATTTTCTGATGTCATTTTGTCAACTTTTTAGTAATTTTGTCTTCATCTCTTTTTTTTGCTCTAATTTTCACTTAATTTTTAACAATTGTCTCAAGCAAAGTTCAAAGACTAAAATTGGCTGATAGATATCAAGAAAGTACTGAAAGAGAAGAAAAGAAGGGCAGGATAAAATCTTGTAGAAGTTGTGTAAGTGATTGTTGTTAGTGAAAGAAGCTCTTATGTCGATAAAATTAGACTTTGCAGTTTTTGGAGTTAGTCATTTGGACATATATTATGAAGACATAATGAATAATTATTGATCTTGATCCAGAGTTTATTAAAAAGAAAGGTGGTTTATATGGTAAAATATCAAAGTAATTCCAAGGATTCTAATTTATTCATTGAGGGAAAATGTGTCTTTTTCCAGACCAATGAACATGTATTTATTAAATGCTTATCAGGTGTCAAGGACTGCAATAGGGAGCAGAATATAAATACAAAGAATGAAACAATCTCTAAAGGAATTCACAATTCAAGGAAGGAGACAAGTACACATATAAATATATACAGAAAAATATAAACAAGGTAGACTAGGAGAGAGGGCACTAGAAGTTGGGAGATCAGGAAAGATTTCATGCAGAAAATGGTATTTGATTTGTGTCATGATGGAAGAGAATAATTCTCTGAGGTGATTGGAAGATGGTAAATAGAAAGACATAGAGATGGAAGATAGAAGTACAGAAGTATAGAAAATCCAGCATGGCTGCTTCATATAGTGTGGAAAATAGAGTTATGTCAATGAACCTATGAAGATACTTTGGAGCCAGGTAAAGAAGAGTTCAAAAGCCAAAAAGAGGTATTTACGTGTTATTCTAAAATGGAGTTTACTGAATAGGGGAGTAATATTGTCAAATCTTTACTTAAGGAAAATCATTCTGGCAGCAATATGGAGGATTAATTGAACTAGGGAGAAATATAAGTTAGGAAGACCAAGTCAGGTTACCAGTCAGGCTACTGCAATAACCTAGGTGAGGTGTGATGATGGTCAGATATAAGGTGATGGCTATGTGAGTAGAAATAATAGGGTATGATAATGAATTCACTTTATGACATCTTGAATTTGAGATCTTTATAGTAAGCACAGTCTGAAATGACCAATAAGCAATTTGTGATTTAGCACTGAAGGACAGAAGATAGAATCCTGAATATATTTATTAATGAGTTATCAGGATGGAATGTATTGGTAACTTAGAGGAGATGATTTAGGTATCAAGAGAGAAGAGAAGAAGTTTAGTACAGAACCTTGAGGAACACTTGCAGTTTGAATTTGTGATATGATGAGCTAGCAAAGGTAACATAGAGAGATCAGACAGGAGGAAAACTGATAATATCATGAGAGAATACAATTTCTGGGAAGAGAATAAAATCAGGCAATTAAGTCAGGAATGAAGAGACTGAGAAAATACTATTAGGTTTGCCATTTAAGAGATAGTTGGTACCATTGGGGAGAACAGTTTCTGTTGAGTAATGAAATTTGAAGCAATAATGCAATGAAAAGAGAAAAAAGGAAACAAATACAGAAATCTTTTCTTTGATATTTGAGAAGAGACAAATGATATAGGATGATAGTTTGAGAAGATGCGGTACAGTGAAAGATTTTAAGAATGGGGAGATGGGAAGATTTGAAAGAACTCAGGAAGCAAGACAGGTAGACTGATAGGCAGAGATTGAAAGTGATGTGAAGAGATTAGCCATTACAGTTATTTTCTGCTATAGAAAACAGGAGGCAATATGATCAAATATACATATAGAAGAATTAGAATCGACAAGATGTCCACCTGGTCAAAGGAGAAGGAAGGGATAAGTTTAGCATCAAAGGTGTGCTGAAACCAGCTTGAATTTGTTCAATTCTCTCCAACTCTCAGATCACAGATATTAAGGGAGTTGAAACACTGATCTGAGGGAGATGACTGAAATCTCTTTCAGTCTCTGGGGGCTGTACTTTGCTTCTTTGCCCCAAATCACATCTGGATCGCAGTCATGTGTGGCAATCCCAGAGTGAGAGGCAACATTAGAACATCAGATTGTGTTCCTTGACACATTTTAGGATAAAAAGAAAATGTTTGTGGTCACTCATAGATCAGAACACAAACCAGGAAAGCAGTAAATGCTCTCTTTAGATCATGCCACCTTGAAAGAACTGAAAACTTACAGGTTCCTAGAAGTATCTCTGAAAACACCTGCAAAAATTCATGAAGTTTGAGATAATGAAAGCATAGTCCTATCTCAACAAAGAATTAAAAGTCAAAAATTAGCTAAGAAAATAAGAAAACAACAGAAAAAATTCTAACCAAAGAAAATTACTAAGGTGACAGGAAAGATTACACACTCTCAGAAGATAACAAAAATCAAAGCTCCAATATCCAAACACCCCAATAAAAATATGAATTAGTTACAGACTTTGGAAGATATCAAAAAGAATTTTGAAAATTAAGTAAAAGTGGTAGAAGAAAAATTGTGAAGGGAAATGAGAAAGATGCAATGAAATCATGGAACAATAGTGTACAGCTTGGTAAAGAAGACACAGAAAATACTGAAGAAACAACACCTTAAAAAGAATGCTATGCTAAATTATAAAAGAAGTACAAAAAGTCAACGTGGAGAATAATCCCTCTAAAGGAAAAATTGGCCAAGTGGAAAGAGAGGAACAAAAATTCACTGAAGAAAAAAACTCTTTAAAAAATAGAATTGGACAAATGGAAGAAGAGGTACAAAAGCTCAATGAAAGAAATAATTCCATAAAAATTAAAATTGAGCAAATGAAAGCTAATGATTTTAAAGTTTGAAAAAGTTTGGATTACTGGTTTATTGATTTAGAACTGTAAGAAAGCCCCAAAATTATCTAATATAAACACCCATTTTATAGATGGAGAAAAGGAAAATGACTTGTCAAAGGTCACAAGAGACTTCAGTAACAGAAATGGGATTCAAACCAAGGTTCTATGATTCCAATTCTACACTTCTAGCCATTTGCAGGGTAATTCCTATTTCTTATCTACAAAACAAACAAACAAACAACAACAACAAAAAAAACTTATCATGGCCTGTGAGGTATAATATGAAATAGTAAAAAAATAAACTGAATTAAGATAAAGGAGACAGGATTTAACACTTGCTAGCAGTGCAATCCTGGATAATACATTGAACCTCTCTGTTTTCTGATCTATAAGAACTGAATGGAGACCCTTATAAAATCTGCTTCACAAAAATGATGAGATAAAAATGATTCATAATAATAAATTACTTTTCTATTGATTTATGATTTATAAAATTATTTATATGCATTATCCCATTTTATGAAAAGGGATATTTTGTCATACTTAGTGAATTCTATACACATCTTAGATATCATTAGTATTATTATTTTATTTTATTTTTTATTATTATTTAATACAACTTTGTGAGGGATTCCCATTTTACACATTAGAAAACTAAAGTGAAAAAGTGTTATGACCCATTCAATAAAGGATACTCATTAGAGAACCAGAATGATGGCCAACCCTTTTTGTATGTTTTCCTACCACTCCATCAGATAATTGCAAGCACATTCTCATGTTTTCATCAAAAATAAAAGTTACACAAAAAACATGGTTGAGACCAATTCCTTACTCACTAGGGTTACTTATAGAAGTGTGACCTCTAATAGTAGAGAAAAGTCAGCTGTGGAAGTTAATTCTCAGCTCCCGAGAGAGAATCTTTCTTTAGGAGAGAGACATAGTATTGAGAGGGAGAAAGTAGAAAGTTGAGAAATATGACACTGGGAAGCAGAAAACAGAGTTAAAAATTTAAGGAAGAAATAGTCTGGACTTTTTGGAAACAGATTCAAAGAAGAAAAGAATTTGGGAATTCTGCTGAGTGACCTGCATAGAAGAAATGCCATACCCAGCAGTATATCATTTCTTATAGAATAAAATAGTATTCCATTACATCCATGTAACATAGCTTGTTCAGCCATTTCCTAATTGATGGGCATCCTCCGTTTCCAATATTTTGCTACCAGAAAAAGAACTGCTATAAATATTTTTGCACACGTAAGTCTTTTCCCCTTTTTCATGATTTCTTTGGGATAGAAACTTAGTAATAGTACTGCTGGATAAAAGGGTTTGTATAGTTTTGTTGTCCTTAGGACATAGTTCCAAATTGTTCTACAGAATAGTTTGATCAGTTTACAACTCCACCAACAATGTTAGTGTTCCGATTTTCCCAAATCCTCTCCAACATTATTATTATTTTTTTTTGGTCAAATTTCACCAATTTGATAGATGTGAGGTAGTACCTCAGAGTTGTTTCTCTTCACATTTCTCTAATAAAAAATGATTTAGAGTATTTCTTCATATACCTATAGAGAACTTTCATTTCTTCACCTGCAAACTTCCTAGTCATATCCTTTGACTATTTATCAGTTGGGAATAGCTTGTATTATAAATTTGATTCAGTTCTCTATATATTTAAGAAATGAAGACTTTATCAAAGATGCCTGATGTAAAGCATATTGTTTAGTTTGATTCTTTCCTTCCAATCTTGATTGCATTTTTTACCAAAAGCTTTATAATTGAATATAATGAAAAAGTATCTGTTTTATGTTTTGTCATCTCTTGGTCATGAATCTTCCATTTTTCATACATCTGACCAGTTGACTATTGCTTTTCTTATTTGCTTATATTGTACCCCTTTTCTCCTTATGATATTTGATGTAAGATGTAGATCTATACTTAGTACATGTCCTGTTGTTTTCTAGTTTTTCCCAGCAGTCTTTTTTTTTTTTTTTTTTTTTTTTTTTTTTTTTTTTTTTTTATCAAATAGTGAGTTCTTATCCCAAAGACATTGGGTTTATCAAGTACTAGGTTATTCTTGTTATTGACTACTGTGTCTTGCATACCTAACCTATTCCACTGACCCACAACTCTATTCCTTAGCAGGTTCAAGATAGTTTTTTTTGATGATTACTATTTTATAACAGTTCAAGATCTGATATTACCATGCCACATTCCTTTGTAATTTTTCCCCATTAATTCCCTTGATATTCTTGGAATACATTGGGCAAAATATATCTGATTGCTTTAACTTCTTCATTGGTGATGATTTCATCTTTTTTATTTTTGACACTGGGCATTAGCCTTTCTTATTTCTTTTTTTAAAATAAAATTAATCAATGGCTTCTATATCTTTTAATGTAACCAGTTCCTAATTGTATTTACTTGAGCAATAATTTTACTTTAAATTTTACTGATTTCACCTTTGATTTTCAGGATTTCCAATTTGGTATTTAAATTTGTTCTTTTTCTAATTTTTTTAGTTGCATTTCCAATTCATTGATCCTCTCATTCTCTATTTTGTTTATGTAAGAATTTAGAGATCAAAATTTCACTTAAGTAGTCATCGTTGACATTCTCTTTAACAAAATTATTGTTTTTATGAATTTTTCTTTGACCCACTCATTCTTTAGGATTATGTTATTTTGTTTCCAATTAATTTTCAATTTTTTTCACTGGTCTTTTTGAAATATAATTTTATTGCATTATGATTTTAAAAGAAAATATTTGATATTTTTGCCTTTCTACAGTTTTATTTTAAGAGGGTTTTTTTTTTGCCTTAATACATAATCAATTTTTGTGTAGGTGCTACATGCTGCTAAAAGAGGTATATTCCTTTCCATTTCCATTCATTTTTCTCCAAAGATCTGTCACATCTAACTTTTATAATATTCTATTCACCTCCTTAGTTTCTTTCTTGTTTATCTTTGGATTAGATATATCAAGTTGTGAGAGAGCTCCTTTCAGGTCCCCCACTAGTAGAGTATTGCTTTCTATTTTTTCCTGTAACTTACTTAATTTTCCCCTAAAAAATTTGGATGTTATATCAAATGATACATATTGTGCCTTTCAGCAAGATAGTTTACTTTTTTAATTCTTTTTTTTATACACAGTACTTTTTTTTTATTTTAATAGTTTTTATTTACCAGATATATGCATGGGTAATTTTACAACACTGACAATTGCCAAACCTTTTGTTCCAATTTTCCCCTCCCCCCCACAGATAGCAGGTTGACCAATACATGTTAAATATGTTAAATTATAAACTAAATACAATATATGTATACATGTCCAAACAGTTGTTTTGCTGTACAAAAAGAATTGGACTTTGAAATAGTGTACAATTAGCCTGTCAAGGAAATCAAAAATGCAGGTGGACAAAAAATAGAGGGATTGGGAATTCTATGTAGTGGTTCATAGTCATCTCCCAGAGTTTTTTCATTGAGTGTAGCTGGTTCAGTTCATTACTGCTCTATTGGAACTGATTTGGTTAATCTCATTTTTGAAGATGGCCACATGCATCAGAATTGATCATCATATAGTATTGTTGTTGAAGTATATAATGATCTTCTGGTCCTGCTCATTTCACTCAGCATCAGTTCATGTAAGTCTCTCCAGCCCTTCTGAAATCATCCTGTTGGTCATTTCTTACAGAACAATAATATTCCATAATATTCATATACCACAATTTATTCAGCCATTCTCCAATTGATGGGCATCCACTTAGTTTACAATTTCTGGCCATTACAAAGAGGACTGCCACAAACATTCTTGCACATACAGGTCCCTTTCCCTTTTTTAAGATCTCCCTGAGATATAAGCCCAGTAGTAACACTGCTGGGTCAAAGGGTATGCACAGTTTGATAACTTTTTGAGTATAGTTCTAAATTGCTCTCCAGAATGGCCGGATGTATTCACAATTCCACCAACAATGCATCAGTGTCCCTGTTTTCCCACATCCCCTCCAATATTGTGCATTATCTTTTCTTGTCATTCTAGTCAATCTGACAGGTGTGTAGTGGAATTTCAGAGTTGTCTTAATTTGCATTTCTCTGATTAATCTTTTTTAACTCTTTTAATCAGGGTTATTTTTGCTTTTGTTTTGTCAGAAATGAGGATTGCTTCCTTTCTTTCTTCCCTTCCTTCCTTCCTTCCTCCCTTCCTTCCTTCCTTCCTTCCTCCCTCCCTCCCTCCCTCCCTCCCTCCCTCCCTCCCTCTCTCTCTCTCTCTCTCTCTCTCTCTCTCTCTCTCTCTCTCTCTCTCTCTCTCTCTTTCTTTCTTTCTTTCTTTCTTTTTTTCTACAGCATAATAAATAGTGCTACAGTCCCTTATTTTTAAAGGACTCTTGGCTTCAAGTATGTTTCTTGTAAACAATATATTATAGCATTCCAGTTTTTTATCCACTCTCTTTTCCACTTCCATTTTGTGGGAAAGTTCATTCCATTCATGTCCAGAGTAATGATTACTTAACTATGTATTTCCTGCCATCCTGTTTTTCCTCCTATTTGTTGCACCCTCTCCTTTCATCCTTTTCCTCCTTATCAGTATTTTGATTCCTTAAACCTGTCCTCTTTTTTGTCATTCCCCTCCACCCCATACTTTTTACTTAATATCTTCTTTAATCATGTCCAGTAAGATACATTTCTATTTTCAATTATGTATGATATTCTCTCTTTGAGCCTTTACTGATGAGAGTAAGGTTAAAGTGATACTTCTATATTTTCCTTCACCATAATAGCTTTTATTATATGAAATAATTTAGCTCATTCTACTTCTACTTTCTCCATCCAGTGTACACTTCTTTCTCATCCCTTAATTATTTTTTATGCCATGCCTTCAGTTTACCTTTTACTCATATCCTCTGGTTCAAGGGCAGTCTTTCTTGATAATTTCTTGAAAGATTCCTTGAAAGATGACTATGACCTTCAGGTAAACCAATGTCTCTCCTAGTTCTATTTTTCTGGCCAATTGTTTTTCCAATGAGGTATTTTACATATTCTTCTATTTTTTAAATTCTTTTGAATTTTATTGATTCTTGATGTCTCATACAGTCATTAGTTTATACTTGCCTGAGTTTAACTTTTCCTCAGTTAGCTTTCAAGCTTCCTTTTTCATTTGGCCAATTGTTCTTTTTAGGGAATTGTTTTTTTTTTTCTTCCTTCCAGTGGATTATTGTATGTTTTTCTCCAATTGGTGAATTACACTTTTTAAACAATTCTTTTCTCCCCCCCCCCCCAAGGTGTTGCCTCTTTTTTCCGGTAATTATATTGCTTCACTCATTTCTTTTCCCTGTTTTTCTTCCATTTTTCTTCCATGATTTTTAAACTCCCTTCTGAACTCTTCAATGAGTCTAGTTTGAGACCACTTCTTGTTTTAATTTGAAGTTTTGCCCATAGATGTTTTGACATTGTACCCCTCTAAGTTTGTGTCCTGATTTTTTCTGTCACCATAATAAATTTCTTTGGTTAGATTTTTATTTTGGTTGCTTTTTTCTCATCTTTTTTGGCTTTCTTGTTCTCTTTTTCATTTGAGCTCTGCTTGCAGGGTAGAAGGGAGACTGTCTCAAGCTCTTGTATCAGGAGCTACTGACCCTGGCTGTTTACTTGGTGCTGCACTGATTGTCCTGAATCTCACAGGAGACTCTAATGTCTCTTAGTGTAATCTAGGGTGGAGTCCTGGAGGCCATATATTTATCCGCAGTTTACCTGGTGCTGAGTGGGGGATCCTAATGCTGAGTTGGAAATTTTATTGCTAGTGGTGTCTCCTGTGTGGGGAGGCTGGTGGAGTGTCTCTGCATTTCTCTGGGGCTACATTGAATCATATGGCAGTCTGATTACTGGAGTCTGGCTGTTTACTCTGGCCTATATTAAAACACATGGTGGTTCTCAAAGCTGTATGTAGTCTGTTCAGTCTCCTGGCTAGGGGTGTTAGTGTTTGCTTGTTCCACCCAACTGGGACACAAAATATCCCTTTGGTTTGCTGAAGTGGGGCTTAACTGTTTGCTTACTTAGATGCTTTCTTTCTTCTTCTCTGTTCCCCTTTTGACTTTCCTACACACTTTTCAAGTTTCTTGACCTAAAATATTGTTTCATCTTGCCTTTGTGCTCTTTATACTCTTGCAGGATTTGGTTTTTGGTGTTATTTTGTGATTGTTTGGAGGTGAATCTTGGGTCTCGTAAGTCTTTTAATATTCTGTTAATAATGGTTTTCATTGACCTATTAGATTTTAATTCATTCATTCAATATAGTACAGAATAATCTGAGGAGACCCTGATACATTGTACAACATTGTCAAGGGAACCATCATTCTCCTGGTCATCCAGGCTTGCAAACTAGATGTCATCTTTGATACTTCCCTACCAAACATTTTTCTAATTCCTGGTAACTCTATGTCAGAATGATTTTCCCAGAGTCTGATAATATCTTTTTTTTTTCTCCATACCCCCACCAAATGATAAATTTCACAGGTTCCCTTTTATTACAGGATCAAAATTAAAATCCTGTATATATGTCTGTGTGTATGTGTGTGTTCAAAGCTCTTAATAATCTTCTCTGCTCCTACCTCTCCAGTCTTCTTCCATTTTACTCCCCTTTTTTGTATTCCATGATTTGGTGACATTTGTCTTTCTTCTTTTCTTCTCCTTTGACACTCAGTCTCCT
This sequence comes from Sminthopsis crassicaudata, assembly GCF_048593235.1. Classification (NCBI taxonomy): domain Eukaryota; kingdom Metazoa; phylum Chordata; class Mammalia; order Dasyuromorphia; family Dasyuridae; genus Sminthopsis; species Sminthopsis crassicaudata. The sequence continues at coordinate 504,616,191 of NC_133617.1, forward strand.
AATCTGATGCCTTTTCACTGGTATTTTCTCATGTCTGGAATGCTTTTCCCTGCCTTCTGATTTTCCTGATTTTTTTTTTCAAAATTCAGCTCAAATTCATCATCTATCACTCCCAAAGATGGTGCCTTCTCTTTGAGATTACTTCCAGTTGAGCATAGATATATGTGTATGTGTGTGTCTATGTATATGTATGCATATACATACTTGTGTGTATGTCTATATATACAAAGATATATACATATATATGTATATACAAGATATATATACATATATATACACATATGTGTGTCATATATACATATACACATACACAAACAACTGAGTCTTGAAAAAAGTTTAAAAATTCAGAAACACTTTCAGATTTTCTGCCTCTATTTTTTAAGTATTTAAGCCATGCTGCCTGTGAAAAACAACATGTGATTGGGGTTTCTGCAAAGTTGTAACTTTCACTGATAACTCAATATAAACCTAGTATAATTTCATGTGTATGTAAAAGTTCAAAACCAAAATAAAGCAAGTAACAGGCAACATGCACTATTTGAAAATTTTATTTGTGATTTCAATGTCTATTTTGTAACACATGTTAATATGTTAGTAACATATGATAAAATATACAGTAATGCTATGTGACCCAGTAAAAAACCCAAAACAAAACAAAATGACACATTTATTTGTTCTTCTATTCTCTGGCCTTTCAAATATTCAAAAGGACAGATTAAGGTATCCTTCTAATAATATAGATTACAAATATCTCCTTTATTCCTATCTCCCAAGAAGAGATAGTTATTTTCTTTGCTGAGGCAATCTCCCCACAACCTCTGTTGATTCCATGGAATTCAATTTTCTTTGATTGATTATCCAACCTATTATCTCTATTTTCATTCTTTCCCTATCTCTTAGATGTTTACTAGCAGCATAACAGCATACTTATGAGGTGTATTTACCTCATCCTTAAAACAAACAAACAAACAAAAACAAACAAACAAACAAACTAAAATAAAAACCCGTCCTTTGATCTGAACATTCCCTTTAGTTATCAACATACACCCTTCCCTTTTGTGGTTAAATTTCTGGAGAAAGCTATTTACAATGTCTCCATTTTTTTCTCCTCACATTCTTTTTTTATAATGTATTGAATTTGGCTTCTCACCTAATCATTAAAATGAAATTACTCTTTCCAAAATTACCAATGACTTCTTAATCCTGGTCTTTTAAATTTTTTCTTCCTAAAATTCAATCTTTTACAAGTGAAAATTGCTTCAGATTTCCTTTCTCTCATTCTGCTAACATCTCCTTTTTTATTCAACTCAATAAAATCCTGAAAACTAAATCAACATATGCCTTAATTATTTCCAGTGTTAAAGGACATTAGGAGAGAATGATCAAAAATAGTCTGGGAGCTGTACCTCAGAATCAAGCAACAAGGGAGGTCAAGGGCTTGTATATAAAACAGAAGCCTTGTTCTTATTCATCATACATGTTTTCTTCAAGAAGAGAATGAGTCATTCTCAAGTTGGCTACATTTTAACAGATATGGTCTGAAAAAAAAAAAAAGACTAGTTACCAACGTGGGAGTCATTCCTGAATCTGCTAACTGAATAGCTAGTTGAATTGGCCTGTTAGATCAAAGACCAAAATCAGCATCTAATTAGAAGAAACAAAATGAGAAAATATGATATGCAATCAAAACAGCAACCACCTGACCTAATTAAGCATGCTTTTGCAACAGAAAAAAAATGGTATATGGATAAAGATACATTGACATTGACACAAATTATAATTATTTTCTAAGAAATTTAATTGACACAAAACAGTTGTCAAAATGAAGAGGCCAAGAAACTAGAAACCAAGGGAGGAAAAAAAACACACAACAATTTGAGTCCCTGCTAAATCAAGAGAAGTGGCAGCCTGAGGCAAGAGCAATTTAAAATATAAGCTAATTTAAAGAATATTGCAGATGAGTATAGTGAAAGACTAATAACAATATTGTGAGAAGAAGGAGAAAATGAGTTCCCAAAAGTCTGTGATAATATCTACTTAAGATATATAATGCTGACTGGAAAAACAAAAACATTAAAAAGTGTAAAAGTTCTGTCATGTCAATAAATTTCATACATCAATGAGAATAGAATAATCATATTTGCCTTTGAACATGGCAATCATCATGGGAAAGTGGAGCTAGATGTAAAACAACCAGGTTAAAAAAATGCAGTGAACACTGGACTAGTCTGAAGAATACCATTCTGGAGGCAACATAATTTTTAAAGCACTGATGGATCAGTTATTAACATATCTGAAAGAAAAGTTATAGGGTAATTTTAAACTATCATTGTCATTTTGCCTACCAACATAAAAAATTGAGATTGAGAATCAACCAGTATTCACTCAGCCACATACCTTCTTTCTTGTACGTATGTATGTATCTGTCTATCTAATCCATCTATAGTCTTTTCTACAGAGATAGCAGATATTGTCATTGTATTCTCATAATGCAGTAAAACATTTGGAACAACCATTTGTTTTTATACAAGGAATCTGGGAGGAGGTAGAGGGTATAGTTATTGTTTGAGAGGGACTATCCACTTTGATGACTAGGAGAGAAGAGAAAAAATGGGAAGTAAAATTATTGCTATTGGGTTAAGAGAAATCATGAAAAGACACTTGCATTGGTGTCCTAAGAACTGAAGGTGGGACTGTGTTTTCAGAATTGAAAAGATGCTGGTAGTTGTAGTGATGGTTAAAGGTTACTTTGTGTTCCTTCTAGATGAAATATTGTAAAATCACTTGTATCTTTGTTTTGTTATTAACTATATTATTAGCAAAATAATACAGTAAATTTGTTTAAGTCTAGAAGATTAAGGGGTTCAACATATAGAAGAATAAGTAAAAGTTTATGAGAAATAATTTTTTCCAGTTTACCAAATATGAAATCTTTACAAAAATATTTTCCTATGTATTATGGATGGGATTACTGATGAAAAGCAGATGGGCTTTGGGTGAATGATATTATATAATATCATTAAAAGTATGTACCAGTGTGTAATTAGATTATATTTTGGTATGCAATAATGCAAAATGATAATAATTTACATATTAATGTATAGTAGAATATAATTTAACCTAAAGCCTGTTTCTTTACTTCTTATATCTTCATAAATGATATAATTCATAACATCTGGGAAAATATTTACAAAAATTACATATATAACATAATAATATGATAAATATAATATTATATATGCATATATATGAATAATAAATAGTATATGGAATAAAACAAGGGCAAATGCCTGGACTTGATTATATCTTTCATGTGTGTGTGTGTGTGTGTATGTGTTTGTGTGTGTAAATATAGACAAATCTCTCATTATATAATATATATAAACTATTATATAATTATATTATATATAATGATATAAATATAATATATTATAAACTATATCATATAACATGTGATTATTAATTATACATTTTATAAAGTATCATATGGAAGATATAATGATGTAGAATATCGCTGACCAAAAAAGATTTTTTAAATTCATTTTTCATGTTTTTATCAATGATGCCATCTATCTATCTATATATATCACTGTAAATATTTGATATTTAATAATTGGACAATTGTTTCTTTCATAAACTTTCACTTATTTCTCTATATAAAGTTAAAATGTACTACATATCTAATATATTAATGTAATACATCACTTCTAAACAGTCACAGAATTGATTGAAAAATGTTAGAGTAAGATTCCAATGTTTGTCACCTATAAAAAAGCTGATTCATCAGCTCAAACTACAACATTAAAACCTCTTTTAAATAAAGTATTTTCCATGTATATGTCAAAATCATATAAGATTCCATTATAGATACAGAAGAGATGCTTTTGTTGAGCATTCTTTGAATATTAATACCAAATGAGATATAAAATAAAGAAAAGGATGTTTGCTAAAACACATTTGCCACTGTTATGAATGTATAGAATAAGGTTTCCTTATAGATGCTGACACTGCTATCAAGATAACATGATGCTAATTACATCAAGCCTTAGAACTTAGATCTTTAGGAGATCTCAAATTACTCAAAACATTACTTTCCATATGGAAAATTCAAACAGTAAAGAAATGTGTGGTCTTTTGAAATTCTATGATGAGTAGTAGCTATAAAGTATAAATTGGTACATCAGTCCACATAAAAGACATTATAAATAAATAATGAATGGGGTGTGGAATAGAACATGGAGAAATGTCTGAGCTGAATTACATCTCTAAGTCCCTCCCCCCCACCACCAGGGGGAAAATATCCTACATTTTTAGTCCAATGTTTGTCTAATAATGTTAGATACTTTTCTCAGGGATTAAAATTTCAAGTCACCAACAGGGCAATGGAGAGATAGATGATGACTATAAATATACTTCAGCATGTTTCAGAGGACAAATTGTGTATATGAATCTTCTACTCAGCAGCCAAAGTGATCTTCCTAAAGCATGTACTGATATTATCACTCTCCCTACAAATAAGTCAATAAAGTCCTCTGGCTCCCTATCATTTCCAGAAATAGATATAATATTTTTTTTGGCATTCAAAGCTCCTCATAATCTCTCCTTCCTTACTTTTGTAGTTTTCTTATACCTTCTACACCCAATTCACCCTCAACCCCATACACAATATATTGTGATCTATTGACACTGACCTTGCTGTTCCTCAAACAAGATATATACCTACCATTTCCTAACTCCAAAAATTTTCACTGCTGTCTCCCATGCAGCATTCATTCTTCATGTCTACTTCTTGGCTTTTTTCAAATATCAGCTAAAATTTTACCTTCTATAAGGAAGCTTTTTTCCCCCCTTCTATCATTCTTAATGCTAGTGCCTTACTTTTGCTGATTATTTCCATTTATCAGTAATTATTTGCATGTTGTCTGTGTCATTAAACTGTGAATTATTTGAGAGCAGGGACTGTTTTTTGCCTTTCTTTAACTCCCCAGCACTTAGCAGTGTGTAGTTTACATTGGGCACTTAATAAATGCTTATTGATTGATAAAATAAATGCAAATAAATAGTGCATATGATTTAATCAAAGATATGAAGTATCATATAAAAGATACCTGTTCATTTATTAATAAGTACTAGAAAGCGAACAGCCAGTATGTTGACTGATGCCAACAGTATGATCAAGAGATTGAAAGGATGTCAACAAATGATGTCAATGGATGTCAAAGAATGAATGTATCAGTCTGCATCACTGCATGGAATAACCATGTGGAATACATCATAGATTCATGGAAATGTTGAAATATAACTTGTGACTAAAAAGATGTATCTCAAAGATTTAAGGAAATCTTTATAGAAAGAATAAATTATAGGGGGATTCTGGGAAGATGGTGGAGTAGGTTGGTAAATTTTAAGCTCTTTATATTTCCCCCTCACTTAGAACAAATCTGTACCTCAGGGCAAACAGACTGGAGAAAAATCAAGAAGATTTGGGGCAGAAGAGGGGTCTTCCTGGTACAACCCAACCAGAATTTAAGAAAGACCTGAGGCTGTAATTAATCCCTGTGAAGTGCAAATACCTCCTGGCTAGATCTGCAGAAACAACAAGTGGGGACCCCTTGGACTAGCCACATCTAGTGGCTGGAACCTCAAGAGAAACCATAGAGACTTTTATCTTCTCGACACTGTGGAATCAGGGTTTGAGTTTGGGAAGACTGAGTGAACCTTGGCTGATTGAGAACACAAGGCCCAGCTGTGCTGCTGAGATGCAGCCCTGGGTGAGAAGGAACTAGGACCAGGTGAGTGCAACAACAACGGAAGGGGGTGGGGGACAGGGACAGGAACACTGCTGGCTGTGAGCACTTGAAGCAGGGTGGAGCACTTGGGACTCCTAGTAGAGTGAAGAACTGAAGGGAAACTTGAGGCACTATCACCCTACCCCATGATTAGAAGTGTTTGCACTAAAACTTCTAATTAAAAAAAAAAATGAACTGGCATAGAAAAAAGAATCCAACCATGGGAACTTACTCTGGGAAAATCTTCAGAGGAGGACATTGAAGTAAAAACAAATAAACAAAAAAAAAAAAAAAAAAAAAAAAAAAAAAAAAAACAACAAAAAAAACCCTTCTATCTCAAAGAGTAATGTCAAATGGTTCCCTGCTCAGAGATAATTTACAGAACTCAAAAAATAATTTTAAAACAAAATGAGAGACATTGAGGCAAAACTAAAACTAAAAAATAAGAACTAAAAACTATCCAAGAAAAACAAGAAGACAAGAAGATTATGAAAAAAAATTAACCAACTAGAAAAAAAAGATAGTCTCAAAGGTGAAAATAATTCTTTAAAAATTAGGATCAGGTAAGGGAAAATCAGTGATGCTATGAGAGACCAAGAAATAACAAAACAAAATATAAAGAATGAGAAAACTGAAGAGTATGTGAAATGTAAGAAAAACAACAGATATGGAGAACAGATCAAGAAGAGAAAATAAAAGAATAATTGGATTGCCTGAAAGTTGTGACCAAAAAGAGAACCTTGACACAATAATGCAGGAAATAATCAAGAAAATTATCCTGGAGTGATAGAATATGAGGGGAAAGTAGACATAGAAAAAAAAAAAAAAAACTACCTATCACTGCCTCAAAGAGAGCTTTTGTGGAAAACACACGGGAATATTATTGCCAAATTTCAAAAGTACCAGATCAAAAGATCCCAGAAAATTTTGCAAGAAACAACAACAAAAAAATTCAAATATGTTGAAGCTGCAATTTTACAGGATTTAGCAGCAGCTACAATAAAACACTGTAAGTTCTGGAATCATATCTACTGACAAAAGACCAGCCTGAGGCAAAAAAAAAATATCATATCCAGCAAAATTATATATAATATTGAATGAGAAAAAATGGACCTTCAACGAACTTGCAGATTTTTAGGATTTTCTATCAATCAAACCTGAACTTAATAGAAAATTTAACATATAAGAGCCAATATCAAAGATCATTTTCAAAGAATTTAATATGGAAAATTGTTTTAAAATGGACAAATTGCTTATGGTTTTTTAACATGGGAAATGTATAATATATGTTTAAGATTCACATCATCAACAGGGTAGACTGGCAGAGTTAAGGTAAAAATAGTAATTATGTTATACAAAAATACAGAGGAAGAACAAACACAGGGGCATTAGAGGATGTAGGAAAGCTTTTAGTCCTGAGAACTTAAATTGGAAATGAGTTTACCAGATAACATTGTATATATACCATGGCACCCTCCAAAATCTACAAAAAAATATGGAGGGAGGGATGGGTGGATGGGGAAGCTAGGAATGAGAGAGGGATCCTTGGTTAGGGGGAAATTAAGTAATAGAAAGGCAAGTTAAGGAGCTGAATTTAATTAAAGAGTCAGCAGGCTTAAGATAGATATGTGTGTATGTGGGTCATGTGTGTGTGTATGTATATATATATATATATACATATATATGTATATATATATATATATACACACATGTATATATAAATATACCTTTTTTAACTATAGCTTGCTTGAGAGTGGTGGTGGAGGATAAAAGGGGAAAAAGAATAACATAAATAAGGTACATAGAAGAGAACAAAAGAACACTTAACAAGGAAATACAGAAAAATGGACATTTATGAATATAATTTCATATTACATATATATATATATACACATATATATATAAAACTTTCTTTATTTGATAATTTGTTATATATTTTGTGCCCTTCTTGATGTTCTGCTGAGACCATGTCAAAATTCTCTTTTGTTTTGCTTTATTTTGTTTTGTATTCCCTTTTTCTTTTTCTTTTTTTTTTTATTGTTTTTTCAAAAAAAATTAAAAAATAAAAAGAATAAGTTCTGTTAGGAATAGAAGCAAGTTTAAGCACCTCTCTCTTTAGTTTATAGTAGCTTCATATTTCATATTGAATAGATTACCATTGTCTCTTTGTCATTGAAATGTTTAATAAATCAAAAACTTTTGTATGAACAATTAATAATCTATTTACAAAGGTCATGAGAATATATTAAGGAAATTGAATTTGTCTGAGGTAATGAGTAAAATGATCTCAAAAAAAAATGCAAGTATATTCTCTTCTTGCTGGTATAGATAGATGATACAGTAGAAAGCTGAACGTTGTCAAGATATGAGTTTCTAATCATCTGATTATCCCCTTACTTATCTTGAACAAGTTGTCCAGCTTCAGCTTCCTTATTTGCAAATAATAGAACTATCTTCTGTCTCCTTAATATAGTACTACACATAAATTCGTTATCCATTAATTCTTGTATATTTATTTTGAGGATTAAATGAGAATGTTTTATAGTATTTTGCAAGCCTTAAAGCATAATTAATTGTCATCATCATTGTCATCAATATCATTGCTTGTGCAAAATGTTTATTTCCAGAGAGTTGCTATAAGAGGCAGTGGATAGAATGCTAAGCTTGGAATCAAGAAGGACTTTGTTTAAATCCAGAGTCAGACCCTTACTAGGTATGTGACTTTGAATGAGTAATTTAATCTCTGTTGGCCTTAGTTTCCCAAATCATTAAATGGGAATAATCACAGCATCTACCTCTCTGGATTATAGTGATAATCAAATGAAATATTTGTAAAACACTTAGTACAATGTACTCAGTACATTTAGTAGATGCTATATCTATAGTAATAATGTCACATTATTATTATTATTTTAATTCTTTAAAAATGACATGTTGCCTTAATTAAAAAATAATTTATGAATCTTACTTTTGAGGGACAATTTTATATTTCCCTTTCTCAGTTCCATACATATTGCTATTCATACAGTTTTAGGTTTGCTATGTTTCTTGTGATTGTGTTTTCTCTTCATAGTCTTCCTGACTTTGATAAAATCACTATAGAGGGATGGGTGATTTGGGGGGGGGTTGGGTGAGTAATTTCCAAAAGTTGTTTTTTCTGACTGAACTCAGTTTTGATTATATTCTCCAGTGCAGCCCAACTCATAAACAAAAAGTACTTAAGGATTTCCTCATTTAGATTTTTCCTATTTCCCAACTATCTTTACTATAGTGGGTGCCGCTTGGCTGCTGGTCTTTCAGTTCCAACTGTGGCTTTTTCTATTATTTCCTTTTAAACTCTTAACCTCTTTTGTTGGAAAAGAGATTTGAGGGGTAGAAAGGAAGCTGGGGGAGCAGGAACATGGTGAGGGGGTAGAACTGGAGTTACAGAACATGTTTCTGTATTCTAAATCCCCGTTCAAGAAGTTCTCAAGAAGGATATTGTACTACTTTGGCACAGAGTGCAGATTGATGCCTTCTCATGAATACCACACTTTGTAACAGTCCCTTAATTGTTAGTTAAAGGTATTGCTGTCTATAAAGAATCTGTTTGATTAGAAGCCAGCTGTGGCAGGGAAGTTGACATCAGGCGCCACCTCTCAGTCATAGGCTTGGATAAAACTTGGTTCCCATGATTCTGCAGTCTGAGTGAATGTGAGGGTGTGTGTGTGTGTGTGTGTGTGTGTGTGTGTGTGTGTGTGTGTGTGTGTGTGTATGCAAAACATTTCCTAAATGAATTCAAATGGTTTCTGTCAAAGAAATCAGACCCTGTGGATCTGTTAACAGAAAACGGCTCCGTTGCAGTGATTTGTGCAGCCTGATGTTTAAAGGGAAAAGGGAAGGATCACTGGTACGTTTTCAGTACAATATATTATTCTAGTCTCTTTTTTCCTACAGTTCTGTCAGCTGACATCAGGGTTCCTATTATCTCTTATGTGAAGAAGCCTCCAGAGATGTTATGTGGAATAATTTGAGTTTCAATTGATTTTTCTTTTTCCTTTAGAGCACAGACTTTGATTTCCTTCTATTCAGATTATTAAAAAAAAAAAAAAAAACACACACAGAATACAACTTTTTAGTGATGGACTTTTATAGTTAAAATACTTTTAAGCAAAAGTGACAATAAAGAGACTACTCAAACATGTTGAAGGAAAAACATATTTTGTGAAAAAATATGCACTAATTATTTCACATATCTCTTCTGATAGATCTAGGAGAATTTGAATCTCTCCAGTATTTTGATTCCTGAGTCTAGTTGTGTTGTGGACATACTCTTTTTCATTAACACAAAATTATATTGTAACCAATAGGTGTCACTGCAGGGCAAGGTTTGGTGATATAAGGGAACCAAAAACATTAGAGTAATAATAACTATCTTTTTACTCCCATTGTTGAAATTTAACTTTTTCTTCAAGGCAGAGTGGCCCATTTTTTTAAAACTTGCTTTTCTCTTCCACATTGTAATCCATGTATTATGACTTTCCCTTGGTCTATACCCTAATCATCTTCTTCAGAAGCAGAAATTTCCCTAAGCTGTTTTCATTTAAAATGACATGACTTTGTTAATTAAAACTTGATTAGTTTATCTTAGAAATGTATGAGGTCATGTAGTCATCATTACTACCATTACCACTACCACAATCACCATCATCATCATCATCATGTAACTTGCTTTCACACACACATACATCATTTTAGGATTTTGTGAAATTATTAATGTAATCCTAAGAATATAGTTCTCTCATAAGAACCAGTCAAGCCTCTTTGTTAGGGATAATGCCTAACATTTTTGACATAAATTGAAATCTCTGACCTAGTTGTTTTTTTATATTTTCTTCTCACCTCTCCACTTCTATGCAGTTAATAATCAAAACATATATCTCATATGTGAAGGGCAAATGCTTTGAAACATATGAATGAAATTAGAAATTACAAACTGACCTAAAAAATAAAGATACAGGAATAAATGCCTTCCATTTGCAGATAAAACAAGAAACAGAAGAGTGAAAGGAGTTGAAGCTATTTACCTTTTAGTAGTCTCTAAGAGATTAAAAGTTCAGTCAAAACTCAGCTGGGAATATGACCTTGAAAAGATGTCTTGTTTGTCTGGGTGCTATTTTGATACTATAGTTTTAATTCCACATTCAAAGGGTGCTCTTTGCTTGCTTGGCTTGCAAGGATTGCTTGTTACCTTTTTATTTCAAACTTCATTTCCAAAATGAAAAGAAAAAAGCACATTTTTAAGCCCTACTGCTCATTTTTCTTCCCCAGAATAATAGAGCTCAAAGCTTGTCTTCTTGAAAGGAAGGAGAATACCATTTCTCAAGTATATAAAATCCCATAATTCAAGTTAGACTTTGAACTTTTCTCCTATTCTTGGGAAAGAAAGAAGGAAACAGATAGGTGAAAGTTTTCTCATTTTGTAGATGGGAATATAGGACTGGAAAGGTTGTTCCGATCCATACACCACGTCAACACAACACATGAAAAATGATGGTGGGGGGTGAGGGTGGGGAGGAGTTATTTAACTACAAACAGTTCTCTGTTTATTGAATCGAATTAAGCTAGTTTGTACATATAGATACAACCATAGAATTAGAGATAGTTAAATAGTCAACTAATTACTTAATTAATGTTCAGGTCATTATATTAAATAGCCTTTTTTATACACAATGGCCAAAGTTATATATTCTCATTTCTGACTATATAATTACGCTGATCACAAAGCTCAAATGATTTCTTATTGCTGTTAGGAAAGACATCATATTGGAAGTACCTTTGAAATGAGATTTTCAAGAAGACAGAGATTCTAAGAGATAGAAACATCTGATTTCTCAGCTCTGTTCATTTGCATTAGCTGACTTGTGACTTGAATGTTCTTTTTCCTTACCTCATCCATTTAAAATTCTTGGCCTTCCTTCAAAACTCAACTCTATTACTATCTTCCAATTTAGGCTTTTTATTTTTGAATCTGCTCTCTTTTCTCTGAGGTGCTAATGTTTCCTCATCAAAATTACTTTGTATTTTCTAGGTACTTATAGGTACAATTGATATAAATGTCTCCTCCAATAAAATAAAAGCATCTTGAGGACAGAGACTATTTCATTTTTGTCTTTGTAGCCTTAATGGTTACTATATTTTCTAGCATAGGAAAAGCACTTTTTAAATGTGTTAGCTAAATTACTTCTTTTAACTAAAGGAGTTTTATTGTTTGTAATGAAATCATATATTTCCCCAGAAGAAAGGCAAAATTCATTTGTAACAACTTGGCTTCCCTGATTAAAAAAATCAAGGCTAATTAATCATTCAAGAAACTTGGAATAATCTAGGTAGCCTGGAGTATTGCTGCCCTGTGAAGATTCATGAAGGTTATGCATGATTGTTCTATGAACATAATGTAATTTATTACATAGAAGGTTATTTGTTAAAGATAACTGTTTAAGAGTTATTTGAATATTGCATAATTGATTTGTCCATGATCACATTATTCATAAGTATCAGAAGCAAAATTTAAACATAGTATTCCAAAAATAAATAACTTTAAGACTGGATAATCTGAGTTCCTTACATTGATAAAATCACAGATCTAGAGTTATAAAAAAAGCATATAGGCATAATATAGAAAAATATAACATAATACAGAAAGTGTATATAATATAATAATATACAAAATTAAGAGAGTAAATGTAAAGAATGCTACTTATAAGTGGTGGAAATTGACCTTTAGCTCTTACTTTCATCTTTCCAAGTGTTTATTGACCTTGCTTACTAACTTTCTCCCCAAGTGAAATTACATTCACTTTCTCTGATTCTATAAGTGTTCTCTTTCTTTGTTGATCTGATAAACTCATTCTAATCATTATTTTGTCCATACTAATGAATTCACTTTTTTTTTAAAATATATTTGTGTTTGAATAAGGGTTTTCTAAAAACGATGTTTTATTCTAAAGATGGTAGTTTCAGGAATGTGGAAAGCTAGTCGCAGGAGATTCTGTGGGAGACAGCCTAATGACTAATAAGATATGATTAAGCCTACTAATGCAAACTGGAAGAATGTCAGGGCTGTTAATTTAGGGCCTGCTGCTCCATTTAAGTTGTTACACCAAAGATCCTCCTTTCTACTCAATCTCCATTTCAAGGTGTTCTTATTTTCCTGAGTCTGATCCTTTTAGGGTTCCAGCTGGAGAATTGTCTGCCAGCAATCTTCTAGGAGCTAATATCTCTGTTCACTGCTATAATAATCATATTAACTGTTTTCAGTGAATGTTTACATCTTGGCCTAATTACTATGACATTTTGAGAACAGATCATTATGAGGAAGAAGGTTAAAGAAAAGAAGAATAGAAAAAAAGGAAGAATGAATCTGAAAACTTGGAAGGAGAAATCTAAGCAGTTAAGAAGAGGAAGGAACAGGGAGAACATGGAAACTCATTTAAAGGATATTATATATTATGCATAAACATATATTTATATATCAAATACCGTACTTTTCACTTACCAATGGTCTTGTTTCATTAAAAAAAATAATGGCCATTTTGAAAAAGGAACACAATATCATTATTTTTAGAATGGGCTTTTCAGTGTAACTTACATTTTATGTAATTGTCTGAGACATGAGTAAATATCTTGGTTGCTATAATATTTCATAGTCCTCCTATTTTTCTGATCACTCAGTCTCTGACAGTTTTGTTGTTTACTCATATTTTTTTCAACCTTTAAGGGTGTATTGTTTCCAACATATAATCCATGTCCCTTTTATACTCTTTGTACTCTCTCTTGGTGATCTCATCCATTTTCAAGATTGTATGGAGGCTACATAAAAGTACCTATAAAGAGATCCCCAAATCTATAGTTCTACCCTTAGCTTTCTCCAAAATACTAGTCTATTATTTCCAAAAGCTTGCTAAGTATTTTCACTAGAAAGATCTTGCTAGTATCAACCCACTAGGTTGGGTCCTCAGATATAATATTTTTATAAAAATGAATTCCCCCAAACCTGTACCTTCCCTTATCCTCTACCCTTTCTTTCCCTTTGTTTCTGGTGTCACTATCATCCCCCCGTTATTCCAGACTTCTTCCTTTGAAATGATATTTGAACCTTTCTTCTCCCTCACTATCATACATTTAATCAAAGACCAAATCTTATAGTTCTGACTGTTGTAGTGTTTTTCATCTCTGGCTTCTACTATCTACTTTTACTATAACCAACTTAGTTCATTTTCTCATCACTGCCTACACAGAATAGTATTAGTCACCAATTGGCCATTCTGCTTCTATTCCTTAAGATAATCTGTGTAATGCAATTCTATGATTGTCATTCCTTTAGTCACAAAAGCTTCAGTAAGTATCCATTATCTATGGATAATCACTATCTAGTTCTAATTTACTTATCCAGTATTATCTCTTGCCAGTAATAATTATTGAACATATTCTGTATGTTTTATTGAAGTACAGCATGGAATATGTAGAGCACTGGATCTAGAGTTAGAGAAACTGAATTTAAATCCAAACTCTACCACTTGCTATAACTTCATACATAACTTCAGGTAAGCTATATAATTTTCTGAGACCCATTTCTTCACTGGTTAAAAAAAATTATTTTTACTGCCCACAAAATAGGGTTGATACAAGTCAAATCATTCCATTATCTACTTCAAAAGCTTTGCTCAGTTAATCATTTATTCTTAGAATTTTTTTTTTTGGAATCAATGAAAACTCTTTTCAAATGCTAAGATCTGCTCAGATGCTATTTCTTAACTGAGACCTTTTCTGATCTTCCTAATTCTTAGTGGTATCTTAGATATTCCAAAATTACTTTGCACTAACTTTGTATATATCTTATATTTCCTTATATATAGGCATGGTGTATTCTCCCAAGAGGTAAAAGTCCCTTCAGGGGAAAGGACTTTGAATTGTTTGCTAATGAATAAATAAGTAAAATATATTTTAACCCTCAAAGGGCTCTACCAATATTGGCTATTATTATTATTAAGTACCGTGGGATTAGAAAATAGAAGAAATGTTGTAATCAACACAGGAAGGACATCCATAAAACAAGAGAAGATGGCTTTTTAAAAAGAATTTTATTACTTCAAGTGCAAATTCACATACTAGAAACTTTCTACTAAAAAAGCCCCTATGTCTATTCAAGTATTAAATTTATCAAAGCATATATTGCAAGGAGATTTTGAATCACTTGTGAACCTGAGCTCTGAGACTTATAGAAAAGGAGTAGAAGGCTATGCTCATATTCAGTATTTGTCCTTTCTCATAGAGGTTCATCCTTGATACTTTGGGGATGGTCTTCCCAGAGGGGCCCAGTATGGTGTTGGCACAGGACAACAGGAGCAATTGGAGTTGCAAGGAATTTAAAATTTTTAGTTTGTAGGTTGTCATTAAGCTTCTAATAGCAATGAATTTGCTTTAAATTTACTTCAAAAAGTAATGAATTCAAATATTTACTTCAAATAGTAATGAATTTCTTTTTCTACATATCAACCAGAAGCACATTTCTCCCAGAATCAACTGAATTCTACAAACATTTATTTAGTATTTATTATGCATATGCAGTTTTAAGACTTATAGATACAGAAAAGAAAACAAGACAAATTCTTTCCCCAAGTTTTTATAGCCTGATGAGGTTAACATATACATAAGGTAAAATTGACAAGATGTAAAGCAAGACAGATTGAAAAAGAGGTTGAGAGAATTGTTATCTTATTTAAAACATTACAGGGGAAGAGAGATCATATTCATCTGGGGAACAGGAATAGGAGTACAATAAGGTGATGACTGGTGATCAAAGAAGGTTTCAGGGAAGTAATCCATTAGAGTTGGGATTGGGAGGTAGCATTTTTATACCCTTTTCTCTTTTAGACACTTTCGTTTTGTATTATTTAGTATTTGGTATTGGTATTGTTTAGTATTATTTAGAACCTGCCTTCTAGAATCAGTTGTTTGCTAATAATTTTGAAACATTTGCTTCAATTACCCTTCAATCTCATTGATATAAGTACTTCTTCCAATGATGCAGTTTACCACATATCCATGTTCTCTCATACTTTGTGACACTCATTAATATTCTCCCCCCAAATCCTCCACAGTGATTCCAACACACATACTATTGGCTCTCATTCAGATGTTTCATTGTATGGACACCAATAAAGCACATGGGCTGTCCATCTGTTATATTGTATTCTTGATGCAGTCATATATCTGACTGATACTCTCTTGTGTGCCATTTCTCCTCTCCAATTTTTCATTTGTAATAGGTTACACAGTCCACTTAGCCTAAACATATTCCTCTGAGTTGCACTTTGGGTGATTCACCAATTTAATATTCCAGAGATTGTGGTTTTCTATGAATTGCAGCTGTACAGTACCATGAGAAGAATACTGATGTTAAAAACATGAGCCTTTTGATCCAGGGAGAAGCTTGGAGATATGAAAAGCACGGTGCAATTTCCAAAAATAATTTAATCAACTCTCTTCATCTGATTAATTCTGAGCTGGACTCACTATTTATCCACGTTTATTAAAGATATATGAACTGATGGACCAGATCTATCGTCTATCAAATTCATATCTTGATCTGAACAATGAACATTCTTCATCCACTTGGTTTTTCCTGTGTGGGTAATTAGGTTGAAGCCTTTGAGTGATTTAATATCTCACTTAAGAGACTTCGTAATTTTCCAGGAAAAAAATGCAATCAGCAAAATGCTATCCACAAATGCACAGAGTATATATGATTTGGAGGACTACCTCCAGAGAAAATTCTGTTTGTACTTGGCACTAGATATCCTGTATGAGAGTAGTCAAACATCTTTGTTTAAAAATTATCTTTTTTATGTCTTGCTAGATATTAATAATTAGAGGCTCATTAAACAAACTTGTCTATGTTGTCCATCTTTTTCTTCTTTATTATTTTATTAGTATCTTTGCCTCTTTTCCTGCCCCATATCATTTTCACTCAAGCATTTATGAACACTAGAAGGACCAAGAATATCAGTTTTAAAAAGTAAATTTATTTTTAACATTCATTTAAAAATTTTTTGAGTTGCAAATTCTCTTTCTCCCTCTGGAACCTCTCTCACCCATTGAGAAAGTAAACTTTATGATATAATTTATGTTGTCATGCAAAACATAGCCATGTTACAAAAAGATAAAAACTGAGAATCATAAAAAATAAATTTTTGGCAAAACATTGAACAATAAAAAGTATGAATAATTTAAAAAATAGAAAAAAATATGCTTCAATTTATCCTATTACAGTTCATCAGATTTTTTTCTCTTGTAATGGGTCCCATTTTTTATCATGGGTCCTTTAGAAGTGTCTTTGATCACTGTATTTATCAAACTTGATGAGTTTTTTTTTTAATGGTTAATTGCTATTACAATATTGTTCAGTTTACTTTGCATCAGTTCATATAAACCTTTCCAGGTTTTTCTGAAGCTACCCTCCAGCCCCTCTTCATTATTTCTCATAGCATAATAGATTTCATCATAATCACATACCACAGATTGTTCAGCTATTCTCCAGTTGAAGGGTATCTCCTCAATTTCTAATTCTTTGCTACCACAAGAAGAATGTATGCTATAAATATTTTTACACATATAGGTCCTTACCCTTTTTCTTTGATTTTTTATTTTAAAATATCTTGTCTCAAAGCACATAAATATTGTTATTGGATTTTGAACCCACATCCTTTGATTACAAATCCAGAGTTCTTTCTAATGATACTCCCGAACCTATTTCTAATAGCTTTGACCACTTCTTTCATATAATTTCCTAGATAATTCAGGATGTTTATTTCATTGTGTTTTTCTGAAAGGTATTAGGTATGATCTGGAGTCAAATTGAATTAATGCTCAAGAGCCAATTGTTAAATTTTTAGTGCTTATATATCTTAGAAATTGTCAAATGTTATAAATTATGCCTTTATTGTTTTTTTTTAGATTGTTGAGAATTAAGAAAAATAAACATGAAATGTGAATGATTTAAGTTAAATTTAAAAAAAATCACTCTGTGTACACTTTATTTTGGACAGTTAGTTGTTAAATACTTATCTGTAATGTTCTTTGGTTTTCTGGGGGTCTCTGGAGGTCTTTGGGGCAGCCTTCCTTTCAGCAGAATAATCACCCAAGAGTAGCCAGCGGTTAAAGTGCATTTCCTTCATTATCTCTTTCAAAGTCTTGTTCCCTTTCTTGGGGCCCAGTTAGTTTTCTTAAAGGCCTTCCAGAGTCTTGGTTTTAGTGGAGAAAATGCAGGAGGACAGGTCTGCCAACACAGGATGTGAGATGGGATGAATGAATCTGAGTCCAAGGGCTTGTGCTTCAGCCTCTAGTCTGCTTGTCTTCCCTAGCTCTGAATGAATCTGGCTGAGGCTCCCAGATTATATGCTCTATGCTGAGTATAAACCAATCATTATGTCACTAGGAAACCATTATTTGTTGTAAGATTAAATCAATCATACTGAATTTAGAGATCTATTAAGCACCATGCTAAACTAGATAACTATTGTCTCATCAATTCTACTGACTTAACATCTTATAAGAATCCTTGTTTTAGAGTTCTGGCCCATAACATTTATCAACATAACCTTTAATTTGTTTACATGCAATTTATATTCTATATCAATCATAGAATTACATTTCTTCTAGAACTATTGTCTTTTGGTTTTCTTTTGTCAAGTTTTCTTCAAGCTTTGCATTTTTTGGTTCCAAAAATGACTTCTCATTTTCTGAATAATGCTTCTATTTTAGAATAATTCTTCACTATCTATTCAACATTGTCTAGACCCGTGTTTTTCCCTTTTGGGATACTTAATTTCTACTTTTTTCCATTCATATTTTAAAAATATTTTATTTTTAATTTGAAACATTGAAGATTTCTTTTTTTTAAATCATCATTTCTTTGGATCCTATAGATTGTCCTACTTTCAAATTCACTTAAAATTTTTGAGTTGCTTCCCTTCACTTAATAGTATTTAGTCATTTTATTGCATCTTTTTATAAATTATTTTCCCCTTTTCTCTTTTTTCCTTCTTCATCTGGTTCACCTCTGTTTTATTTATGATGCCCTTCTTGTGATATTTTCTTTCTTAGCCTTGTTTTTCCTTTACTGTATTGAATGCATTGCCTGCACATTTATTTTGTCACTAATTACTTGTAGATAAACAACTTTAACTTCCTTTTTATAGTTTTTATTTCCTTTAAGTAATTTTTTTCTTTTTGAAGGTTGTGAGAGTAGAAGGTAGGGTTAGATGCTACCTTTGTTATCACAAATTTTCTTTTAATTCTGAATTTAATGACTAAAAGATGCCATATCAATGTACTTTGTAAAGCACAAAAAATTGCATGGAAAACTATTACTATTATGTATGGTTTGCATTTTAATTTTTAAATTAAATTTAAATTTTAAATTATGCTTTAGTAATTCATTGATTTAAAATTACATTTGACACATTTTCCAATAAATATTCCCTATTCATTACTGATAAAAATAATATCAATAGTAATCTTACTTGAGCAAAGGATTGATTGAAATCTCTAACCTTCCCATCCAGCCTTTTTTGATAGCAAGATAATGTAGTATACTGTAGCATTTTCTTTTGACAGTATTGTTTTGTGTTTGTTGATATATTTTCAAAGCTTTTAATAATCACAAACTTCTCAGAACGGTATCATCTTTTCAGTATTAATATTCTCACTTATTTAGTATTAATATTCATATTTCATGTGCTTCAAATCATGTAATAACTCAATCTCTGAAGAAGAAAAGTTGCAACTTACATGAATGATAATGTAAAAACATTTGAAATAAACAGGTTATCTGTCAAAAGGAAGGACAGATATAGAGATAGAAATGTAGATGCTACAGATATAGATGCTATAGATTTATACAGAGAAACAGGAATAAAGTTTAATATCTATATGTGTGTATATGTATATATGTGTGTATATATACACATATATATACACTCTTCCATACACACATCTTGTATCTTTTTGCCATCAAATTAAAATATGAGTGCAAGAGTATAATTCAATTGTCATATTTACAGGAAAATATAGATGACATACTCAGACATATTCAGGCACAGACATCTTCTTGGATCACAAGGCAACCTTTTTTCATTTGGAAGAATTGCTTAATAATTCTCTGTAAACAATTAATAAGAGGTCTTCAGAGGAATTCATTGGTTTAGAGACTGTATTTTATTTTTAAATTTTTTTCTGCTTGTCAGTAAGTCCATGAAATAGTTGTTTTATGAGTGTGGAATAATCACTCTCTTTTCCAGTACGCTGTGTTCCACAATACAGGACATTGTGTATCTGATGTCTAGTAGAACAAGACTCAGTCTGGGTTCAATCTGATCTGCTTCAAATGGAATACTTAGAGCCAGGTATTTGAATCATGTGATTTCTTTTTACCAAAGTACACCCTCTCACCCCCTCACAAAACCACATTAAGATCAACTTTCTTTCATAGTCCCTTAAAATCAGCTTTTAGTTTCTTTCATAATCTCTTAAAATAAGTTTGGGTTAAAGGGACTTTAATAACTCTTTCCTTGGATCTTGAGATATCATAAATGGTAAAGAAAAGGTGCAGTTTCTTTTATCCTCCTAGGAGCGGGTCATAGGATCATTTATTTATAGCCAGAAAAAAAGCTTAGAGGCCATGGAATACAATCCCTTCATTTTCCAGGTGAGGAATCTGAAGTACAGAGTAGTTAAATTATTTACCTAGTGTCATATAGCTAGAAAGTTTCAGAGGCAGGATTGGAACCTTTGTTTTTCTCATTCCAAGTTTAGTACCTCATTCACTATTTTTCTGTTCCTTCTCAAAATAATGTACAGCAGAGGCCTTTCTCCTTTAGATATCTGCCTACTTCAGGGCTCTGACATGCTCTCCAAAAATCCATTTAGGTGTAATTCTTCTGTTAACTGTACTGTAATTGTTAATTATTGCTTAATACAGATGCTTACAACTACTTTTAGTCTAAGCAATGTCCTTTCTTGTGTGTGTGTGTGTTTTTTTTTAACCCCAGTTCCATATTTTCTTTAAGCAAATCAAAGTAATGAGGCATCTTATTTTATATATATATTTTATATATCTTATTTTATTATATATATATTTTACTGTATTGGGACTTTTAGACATCACAGGGGCAGTGAATTGGGAAAAGAGTCCCCTTCTTAGGTAGAAATTAGACAAGTATGATGCCCAAACTGCAACCTCCTTTTAAATTTATGATAGCAGGAAACAGAAGAGTCAGGGATTGTGGAATTTGAGGAAATACTAGTATGAAAAATAGATGAGAGATTAGCAGAATCCATGTTAAGTATCCTAAATTAAATCAGTGTGGATAAAGCATTGATAGCAAATATCTAGATAGGAAGCTAGAATATTAAATTCTGTTCACACTAGTATTGCAGACTGTCTTTATTTCTCAGTTCCTCTTTCCCTTTCTCCCTGGAGTGATTACCCTTTGAACCTAATACTTCACTCAGGGCTTTGGGAGAGGTGATCTTTGTACCCCTTTAATGTTTAAAATTTATTTTTTAATATAACTGGAAAATTTGATTAAGTTATTGATTAATAGAATTGCTCAAATATGTGCTACTTCTTGCTTGCAGGGTGTCAGACAAATGGGAACGAATTGGTAGGGGAGACAGGGATTATTAACTGCTATGTTACCAAAGTGAGATGTCTGGTGGGAGCTTAAAATAAAAGGGGAAAGTTATTGATATATTTTTAATAATTTCCCCAGGCAGAGAGAATACAGATTTGCTGTGGGTTCTTCAGACATCTGGATGAGTCAGTAAGAGTACAGAAAACTAACTGGCTGGCATCAAATCAGCCATCCACCATTGCCTGTGGCTTGGTTTGAAAGGAAACCATTCCGACAGAGGGAGAATGTGTGTTGGGGGGGGGGGCGTTGCAAAAAAAGAAACTGATGCCCTAAAGGAGTAATAGCTAAATTCACAAAAAGTGGAGGAATTAAAATGAAAACTACTCTTGCCTGTTTATTAGTTCACCAAGCAAAGAATACTGAGACACTCATAAGTACATAATTCCATTCAACAAATATTTATTTACATGATTACAAAGGCCTCTGCCTCTACATGACCATTGGAGACTTTACAGTGTTAAGATAGTAAAAAAAAAACACACTCAATCAGCCAACAAGTTATTATTTGAGCACTCATGTGCCATGCACTGTGCTAAGTGCTGGGGATACAGAGAAAGAAAACAATTTTCTTTGCTGTTAACAAGCTCATATTCCAATTGGGAAGAAAATTAAATAACTAAGTACATAAAGGATACATAAAGAATGAATTAGCTTTTGTCTTTGAGAGCAGGATCATGGCCCTGGGGGGAAAAAAACAAAAAACAAAAAACAAAAACAAAAAAACAAGGCTTCACCAAAGATTAAAAAAAAAAAAAAAAAAAAGGAATTGAGAAGAAAGAGGTTGATCCATTTTTTGAAGAATTCAAGGTACTAGCCATGCTAGACATATGCAATATTGACAAGATACTGGTCACAAAAGACTTAAGGAATGAAAATTGCCTCTGGCAGTCTCAAGGGTTATGTTTTTGGAATGAGCCTTGCTTATCTGCAAAATTGCAAAATTAAAGTCAACTATAGTCATATGAAAAAATGCTCTAAATCACTATTGATTAGAGAAATGCAAATTAAAGCAATTCTGAGGTACCACCTCACACCTTTCAGATTGGCTAAGATGACAGAAAAAGATAAGGATAGATGTTGGAGGGGATGTGGGAAAACTAAGACATTAGTGCATTGTTGGTGGAGTTGGGAAATAGTCCAACCATTCTTGAGAGCAATCTGAAACTATGCCCAAAGGGCTATAAAATAATACATACACTTTGACCCAACAATGAAATTACTGGGTCTGAATCCCAAAGAAATCATAAAGATGGGAAAAGGAACCACATGTGCAAACATGCTTGTAGCAGCTCTTTTTGTGGGAGCAAAGAATTGGAAAAGGAATAGTTTCCTGTCAATTGGGAAATGTCTGAACAAGTTGTGGTATATGAAGGTAATGAATATTATTGTTCAATAAAAAAATTATTACCAAGCTGATTTTAGAAAGGCCTGGAAAGATTTACATGAATTGATGCTGAACAAAACAAGCAGAACCAGGAATACATTATACACAATAATAGCAAGAATATGCAGTGATCAACTATGAAAGACTTGATTCTTCTCAGTGGTTCAGCAATCTAAAGCAATCCCAGTAGAATTTGGATAGAAAATGCCATCTGCATCCAGAATAAGAATTAAGGAGACTGAATGTAAATCAACACATGCTATTTTCATTTCTTTTTTCTTTTCTTTTTTTCTTTTTTTTTTTTTTTAATCTCTCCCATGGTTTTCCCTTTTGCTCTGATTTTTCCTCTCCTAACATGATTCATAAAGCAATGTGTGTTAAAAATAAATAAAAAATTAAACGAAATTAAATTTCAAAAGAAATAAGAAAAATCAAGTTGCTTGAGGAGTCCAAGTTCTAATTAAGAAAGCTAATGAAACTGCATGGTGAAGATGGTGATTATGGAAAACCTTCAGGAGGTGCAACAGGTACAAAAATAGAAAAGGCTGATGGAGCTATACCACCAGTTTAAGAATCTAAAATAAGAACTTTGAAGAGGTGAAAACATACAAATTTATCATTGTGATGGTTTAGAATTTTTTATGACATTAAAAATAGATGTAATATTTGGCACTTGGAAAGTTTTCTCCTACATTTGATAAGCAAATTGCTTACTTTTACTCAATGAAATTGAATAATTACTTTTTAAACTGGTTATAAGCCTTTTTTTAAAGAGTAAATTAAAGGAGATCTCATGATGCAAAGGAATGAGGAAAGGAAGGGTGCACCCTATGTTTCCCAGAAAAGATAATATTTGAGCTGAATTTTGAAGAAAACCTGAGGAGCTAAGAGGCAGAGGTGAAGAGGAAGGGTATTTCAGATATCAAAGGCACAGAATTGTGAAATCTGGTGTCTTATGCAAGTTAAAAAAGAGGGAGTAGATTTCTGGAGCAAAATTGTAGGAACATGGAGGAGGGTAAAGTGTGGGAAAATTGAAAAGATAGCAATGGCCCAGATAATGCAAGGCTTTAAATGATAGAGAAGACTTTTTACTTTTGAAGGGGTATGTGTGTGTGTGTGTGTGTGTTTGTGTGTTTTGGTCAGAATCCTGCTTTTAAAAAGTCACTTTGGCATCTAAGTAGGGGACTAGACTTGAGACAAGGAAACTAATTCTAAACTATTGTAATCATCTAAGAGTGACATAATAAGGGTCTGTATCAGGGTTATGGCTGTGAAAGTAGAAAGAAGAGGGCACATGGGATAGAAAGTATTTAGGTGAAAATACTAAGATTAGACAACAGATTGGTTATACATAGGAAGTAGGAGTGAGCATGACACTGAAGTTGCTATCTTGGGTAGGTTGGAAAATACTGGTGCTTTTTATACTAAAAGAAAAGTTAGGAAGAAAGTTAAGACAAAAGATAATAAATTCAGTTCTGGATATATTGAGTTTAAGCTTTCTGTAGGGCATCCAGTTCTTGATGTTGAAAAAGTAGAAGGTGATGAGAGCTGGTAAGTCACAAGGGAGGTTAGAACTAGATATTTAGACTTGGGAATCATCTGCATCTAGAGATAATAATTGAGGACTTAGGAGTTAATGAGATCATCATGTAAGATAGTATAGAGAAGAAAAGAGGGGCCAGGATAGAAACTTGGGAGACACACTACCATTAAGTTGTGATATAAAAACTCATTAAATGAGATTAAGGAATAGTTGGAGAGCAAGAGAGTGAGAGAAAAAGGAGACTCACCAAAACTTACAAAGGAGATTCTAATGAAGAGGATATTTAGAACCAATGATTGTTTTTTTTTTAAGATTATTGGGGAAACACCAGTTGTAAGTACATACCAGATATTATAGTGAAGCAGATGTCTTGGCGAGAGTAGAATGAGAAGTTCTTAACCTATGATCTCCTGTCTAAGGAAGTTAGGCTCCTTATGTTTAGAAGAATTGCACATGTTTTACATGTTTATTGGATTACTTGCTGTCTAGGGGAAGGGGGAGGTGAAGAGGGAGGGAGGAGAATTTGGAACACAAAGTTGTGCAAGGGTGAATGTTGAAAACTACCTTTGCATGTATTTTGAAAGAAGTAAAAATTAAATTATAATAATAAAAAAGGAAAAGGAAGTTAAGCTCCCTCTGGGACCTCACAGATTCTACAAAATTGGAATCATTTTTTTTCTCCATATTCTAATTTCTTTCTTATATTTACAATTCTACCTTATGCTTTTTCTTATTAAAAAAAATTGTTTTGTGGAACTTGGAATCAAAAGACCTTGCTTCAAGTGCTTATGCCTTTATCCATTTTTCTCTCTACCACTGTGGGCAAATCTTTGAACCTTTCTGTACTTTTTTCACATGAGTAAAATGGAGTTAATAGCAGTAATATACACTTTACAGAGTTATGATGAGGAGCAAATGAAGACCAAGACATTGTTCTAAGTGCTGGGCACTTAGAGGTTCATGCCCTCAGGGCCCTTATATTTTAATATATGCAAAAATTTTTCCTTTTTATTTTTTTTTTGAGGGGGAAGAGGTGTTAGGAAACAGGTCTAGATCTGTGAGTTTATAACTATAAAGAACTCTCAGAATTCTAATATGGAAACTTGATTGTCTAACTTAATATTAAAGAGTTGCCTGGAGGAAGAATTGAAAGGTAAATAGCTAGAGCAAAGTCATATAGATAATGAGTCAAAGATGAGACTTGAAACTTCCTGATTCCAATTTGCTATGCTATTCTGTCTTTTTGTAATAATAAGGTACCAAATAAAATGACAAATAATATGATTTGAATCTTCTTTTTTTCCTTTATTGAGTTACCTTGTTACCTAACCTGAAATCCATTTCTCCCATTGTATCTTTATGATCCTGGATGTTTTGCTGGTTTTGTAGCACTCTGTTTAAAAAAGCAAAAACAAAATAATAGATCACCTTCATTTGAACTTTACCATAGGTTAAAGCCATTCTCTTTTTCCTTGTGAGGGAAAGGAAATGCCACACTGGTGGCAGTTGTCAAACAACTGAGAAACCTGTCAGTCCAGCCCAAGAGCATGCTCCAGAGAGATCCCTCTAATTGGCTTTGAGTCCATTCATATTAAAACAGTAGGGCAGGGAAGAAAGAAAATCTAATGGAATATTCAAAGCATTTTGCTAAAAGCCAGTGTCTAATTACTGTGGTGCACACACAGCAGGGACCCTGAAAGGGGAGATATTGAAAACATCTTTATATTCTTCATCTCTGAAGAGCTTTTTTCTGAGTTCAAATGCATTTTGTGCTAAGGAGGCAGTGCGCTGACAAGCTTTGCCCCTGACAAGAATCTCCATGACAGGCAGAGTGATCATTTGTCATTGTGTTCAAATGCTGCCTCATTAATAGAAACTTTATTTATTCTCTGATCCCTTACTCTACTAATTAAGATTCTTGCATGTTTTAGGCATTTCATTTCAGGATTCCAGATGAGTTAGCATTTGGCTGGTGAACAGAAAGAAGCTTTAGACGGGGCCTGTTGGAATCTGTCTGGATGTGCAGTTCTGCATAAATGAGACTGGACTTGGTAAGAGCCCTTGAAGAGCACTTCTCATTTCACCCAGAAGCATTTTTTCTCCTGTTTCTCATTTGTATTGCAAGTCTGTGGTTGTGAAATAAGTATATTGCTATAAATTAACAACCATGCCACATATTTTTTATTCTGGAAGTGTAATTCAAAAAACTGTCAAAAGGAATATCAAAGCTATATATTCTTCTTTATAGCAGCCCTCATAAAAAAAATCTCAATTACTTTAAATTACCGCAAAATGACTTTGGAATCAACCTCAGACCTGCTGTCCTTGATTTTTCTGCAATTAGTTCAAAGGGCAAGAGCTGGAGTAGCAAGTATTCAGAAAGATATTATAAAGTACTTACATTTTTCATTGCCAAGGAACTTTCAGGGTGTACCCTCTCTGGTTCAAATTAATTTATGGAGAGACAAAGAAATACCGGGTCAGTTTCCTCACTGTGTATTATAGTTACTTATTACCATTTAAAGTATTTTAAAGTGGAATTTTGCAGATTAGAAGTAGCTTGAGTTTGTTTTATGTGATTCTCTGCTTTAGACATGATAATAATTCTGTACTTGGAGAAGAGAGAAGCCTCCTACACTTCTCTAACATTCTCATTTCAATCTGGCTCATGACCAATTTGAGAGATAATGGCTAGCTTTGACCTGTAACCTATATCCATTGGCAATTCAACCTTCCCTGGCTATTTTAGAACCTATGTAAAAAAGTTAGAATAGAGAAAATGTGTTGGGAGTATATGCTATTTGTGCTGTAAGATACTTGCAGCCATACCACTTTTCATATCTAAATGTTTACTTTCATGGTCAGATGTAACACATATAATTGACAAAAAAACATATTATGTGCCTTTAAGCACTTTGTTTTAGAAAAAGTTCTTTTTATTATTAGTCAATGATATAGATCAGTACATGATAATTAATCCACAAAATACTATTTTTCAATTTATTGTGGGTAATAAATGGGTAACTCAAGCAAATTTAGGTTTTTAGGATAATTATTTCTAAAATCAGTATCAATATTCCTGGCTGAAATGGGAAGAATGCTTAAACAGATAGGGCATCAGCTCAATGTAAATGTCTGGACCTTTCTCAGGGCTTCATCTAAAGAGTAATCTCAGATTCATCAGAACTGTACAAAGATCACACAGCGATCTCTATGAGACCCTGCTAATTCATTGAAGCCCCTGTGCTATTAGAAGGTTTTTAGGGCAACATACACTTAATAAGGCAGATATTTATAACAAAATGCTTTTTAAGAATTCCACTTAGATTTTGTATCTGTGGTTATTGTTCTCCTGTCCTCTTCTTCATTTACATGAGTAACCCAAAGGATATTATAGATATAGTGGTAGGGGAAAGATTGAAGTGAGAAAAAACAAGGTGCCTTGTGGTTTGCTGAAAGAAAACCATTGAAATGATTTAACCTTAAATTATAAAGAGATTTGGAACAGAGATATTGACTCTCCTATAATTTTTGAACAACTATGCCTAATTCATAGGTATAACTCTTGTCAATTAGCCTTAGCAATTTGGAGAACCAGAGGCTAAAGGAGTTTCAAGAGACCAAATTAAAAGGGATAGTGTAGAAAGTATATTCAAAGATAGTTTAAATGCCTAGGGGTTCTAATTAGCTGACTAGATTTTTCTCCCCAAATGCTTGGTCCCTGGATAGAAAAGCCTTATAGTCTGAGAGCTAGCTAATAAGCCTGTCTTCTTATGGAAAGAAATTAGATGAAAGTTTTTTTTTTTTTTTTTTTCATTTAATCTGATAATTGAATTGTGAAGTACTTACCTTAAAAAAAAAAAAAAAAAGAGCTGAAAGTTGGGCTACAAGCTAAGATACAAATGGAGAAGAGTGTATTCCACCTGAATCCTTGGAAGCAGAAAGATTAGCCCAGTGGAGACAGAAAATGGTGAACAAAAAGTCATGCAATGGAAAGAAAAAAGCAGGAGAAGGAGAGAGAAGGACGGAAGAGAGAGAGAGAGAGAGAGAGAGAGAAAGAGAGAGAGAGAGAGAGAGACAGAGAGAGACAGAGAGAGAGAGACAGAGAGAGAGACAGAGAGAGACAGAGAGAGAGAGAGAGAGAGAGAGAGAGAGAGAGAGAGAGAGAGAGAGAGAGAGAGAGAGAGAGAGAAATGAGAAGTACCAGAATCTTAGACATGATATGTGGCCTAGAAGGAAGATATCTCAGAGAAAGCAGCAGTATCTTAAGCTTTTTGGATATCAGAATAGCCAGATCTGACTAATTAGAACCTTCAGGCATGTGAGTTGTTTTTGAACTTATTTCCTTTTCCTAGGAGGATCAACATTTTTTTCTGGCTTAGTTAGAAAATTTCCTTTAGGGATTTAACAGTATTCGATTTCAAAATTGGTACAGAACAGTAATCACAAAACTATTTTGGTATTGATTTTAAAAAAAGAAAAGAAAGTTGATCAGTGGGACAGATCAAGAGCATAAAACCTCAAAGCAAATGAACATGTTACAAGAGTGTTAAATAAACGTCCAAACCCCAATAATTCAGAAAAAGAATATTTGACAAAAATTTGCTATGAAAAATAGAATGCAGTCTGGCAGAAATTAGATTTAGATAAACATTTCACATCCTATACTTGGAATAGTAGTTGTAAAGTACTTGTAAAAGATTATATCATGATCAAAATGAAAAACAAGAATGGAGATGTCTTCAGAATCTGTGAATAGAGTAAAAGTTTTGTGCTAAACAAAAAGTTGAAATACTCATAAAAAATATGAGTACCAAAACAGTTTTATGATTATTGCTTTGTATTATAGCTCAAGATATGTACTGTTATATCCTTAAAGGAAAATTTCTAACCCAGGTAGAAAAAAAAAGACATTAAGGAGGAAATATGTTTAAAAAAAAAAAATTAAGTGCCTGACAATTCTAATTAGTCCAGTTTAGCTGTTGTGAAATCCAAATAGCAAATAAAATAAAATATGTAAATATATACAGATAGATACATATAGATATATATGTACTACATATATATCTATATGTTTATGTGTATGTAAGCACAAACACACGCATAGAGCTTGAATTTGCAGTCAAGGAACCTGTTTTCAAATCCCAACTCTAATCTTTATTTAATCTTTATTTGTGCAACCTTGAAAAAAATCACTGTTGTTCTCTAAACCTTATCTCTGAAATAAAAAATGTATCAACAGATGTTCTTTAAAGGAATCTAGTTTTAAATCTATGACTCTAAGTCATGTTGAGTATCTTTATTGCATTATATTTGTTGGACTTGGATGTCCTTACAACATATATACTATACATATTAAATTATATTGTCACTTACTAGCTCCAAGAACTGTATTAACTTATAAATAAATTATTGTTTGTTGTAAATGACTACTCCTGAGTAATAAAAAAAAGGGTTTTCTGCTTTTCTCAAGGTGCTTATTAGAAGGTATCACCATATGCCAAATAATGATATAGATGGTAAGATATTTTGCTTTTCTAACCAGAAATTAATGAGATCTAAGGCAACATCATGCAGAAAAAATTAAAAAACAGCATGCTAAGCATCTATTTCCATGGTATACATGTTTACCAAATTTGGTGTTCGGTACATTTTTCTTTGTTTTCCTTATACTTACAAGTCATCTTGATTGCCAGTTCTACAAATGTCATCTTTCAGTTTCCTTAGCTGTTGACCTTACCTACTGAAGAATAAACTAAAATTAATCTTGATTTAAAAAAAAATCTAATTTCATCTTGTGAATTTGGCTTTGTCCGTGTCTTTTTGTATTTCATACATGCCCATCTTTCTAAGGGTGAAACCCAGTGTTACTTTTCAGGTCTTTGATCAGTATTGGCTCATTCAATCCATGACAATCTTAATTAAATTCAGAGAGTCAGTGGGAGACAAAGCAAGGTTTCTTTTCCCTACTTCTCCAACTACCCAACTGATCTATATAGCCCGATATCATGTGACCCTTTTAAAAAAAATAAATTATTACTAATGGAAGAGGAAAGTTGTTAATGAACTGGATTATATTTCAGCCCCAAATTTGAATACAAGCTCCTTTTAAAATTTGAAATAGAAATACCTATTCCAATCTGTGACATTTCAGTTAGGATTCTTGAATTTTTCAAGAAAAAAATATCTGAACTCTAGGAAACGAGCTTTAACCTATTCTTCCACCAAATGGTATCTGTCTGGTGGGTTTCAAGAGCTTGTCAGGGACTCTGATTACTTTTTTCAACTTATGACAGTTTCAGCAAAGGAGTGACAAGTTGGTCTCCTGTGTAACAGCATGTAGCTGCTTGATAATTCAAAAGAAGCTGGGGGAGCTATTCTTTTTCAATGATCTTATATGAGATGATTTTAGTTAATAATGTAATGTTATATCCATTAGATTATAAACTCAGTCTCCATTTCATCACACTCATCCTTCCCATTTCAATGCAATCTACACTTTTTATTGGTGAATTTATTTTGATATATCAATCACTTTTCAATAAAGATTTCCACCATTCTCCTATACTCTTCATAAGACCTTCCTATACACAAAGTTTTTGTGATGGGGAGCTTTGTCCCTTCATTAGGAGAAGAGATACATCAGGCAGTTAGATGATTCAGGGGATAGAGAGAATTGGACCTGGAATCAGGAAGACAAGTAAATATCAAACCTCAAATACTACCTATATTTTCCTGACAAGTCACTTCACTTCTCCCTGTCTTTGTTTTGTCAACTGTAAAATAGAGATAATAACAGCATGAACTTTCCAGGATTGTTTTGAGCATAAAATTAGAAAATAGTTATTAAAAGCTTTATGAAGTCCAAGTGCTGCATAAGTGTTAGTTATCATTAAAAACTTCTAATAAAATGATAACAATTGAGAACACTTGTAATTTTTTATCCTTACACTTTAGTATTACTTAACAGAAATGAAGGAATTGTGTTTAATCTCAGTCATATGAAAATAAGCATGCAATTTAGACATTCAGAAATCTCCCTACTCCCATCATTTCATAACCTATTCTGAATGATATTCATCTGTAATGGTCCTTTCCAAGAAATATTAATTCAGTTCATTTTCTTCTTGACTCTTGTTCTTTTAAACCATAATATACTTTGGGATCCAATCTCCTTTCATTGAATGTGCACATAAATGTTTTCCCTTTTTAAAAATTATTCTTGGATAAGGTGGGACATCTAAATTCTCATTTAATATGAAACTCCTAAATTAACTGGCAATTGCTCCTCTTGCTCCTCTACCTGGCAAAGTTAGATTATATTCAAGATCTCGCTGTTTCTTCCTTCTCCAGCTTTTTGTTTGAAGTAACTTCACAAATCCCAAAACATGAAAGACTTATTCACTATGAAGGTAGCTTTCTGTGTTGAACTGAGCTCTAGATACACTTGTAGATTTTAGCCCATGATTCAGCTGCTTTCTCCCTCTGTCGCTCCTACTCTCCCTTTTGGTGATAATAAACAAATAAATAAATCTAATGAATAAATAAATAAATCTAATCCTAAATTTTTCCTGGATTAGATTGGTGAATTCTTCATAGACCCTTTATTTTTTGAAAGGACTTGAATAAGTCATTCTCAATTCTTTGACTTCTGTCCTATTACCTCTTACCCAACACAGGTCCCTTCCCTCCTTTTTTTCAGTATTCTAGGCACTGGGTCTCTTGGAGTAAAATCCTATACTAGAGACCAATACTTCTGCTAACTCTTTTTTTCCCTTGTGGATTTTCTAGAAGCTATACAAGCCAGAACCTTGTCCAAATATTTCTGTTCTCTTTTGTTGCACTTCTTTTATCATTTCCTTCTCCTTGGACACTGGGCATTGTTGAAGTGGGGTGTTAGACCATATTCAGCAATTCAATTAAATAAAGTTATTAAGTGATTATTATAATGTATTCCTGCATCTTCCTTTCTCCAGATTTAATAGCCCTATTTCTTTCAAGCTACCCTCATGTAACATGAGCTCGATACTCTGAACACTCTCCATCTTCTCAATGTCATACTCAGAAGCCCATTTGGATTAATGAAGGCAGAAATCCATTTGAATGTTGAATGTTTATCTTGACTTACTGTAGGCAAATCACATAATTTCTCTCAGTCTTCAGTTTTATCACCTAGACAACAAAGTTGTTAATCTCTATCATACTTTCTGTATCTAAATTCTATGACTTTTTTTTCTTAACAGGCCTTTCCTTAATCACATTCTTTTTCTTTGAGTGTGTTAGATTTTGTTTAGAAGCCTAGGGTCATTTCTAAAATCTAGCTCACACTTCACAAAACTAAATACTATTCTTCAGTTTGAAGTTACTGTTTCTGTGGTATTTGTAGTTTAATTTTTTGGGGCTTATTAATCTGATTCTTTTGCTCAAAATGTACTCTCATGTCTAGGTCATATTGAGAGAGGCAAATATAATTGGGGAACTCTGTGTTATTTCATGGTTCTCTCCTGTAATCTATGTATTAGACCATCTCCTTCCTCTCTGTGTGACTGTCCCAATTGGCATAAAAAGCACAAGATGGACTTTCTGTCAAATAAAGGGGTTGGAGAAAATGAGCTCTACAAACCCTTTTAACTATCATTCTGACTCTATAAGTAGTGTGTGGTTGTGGGTATAGATGCTTCTTTGTATGTAGAAGCCAAAGGAATCAGTTCTTTAAAATAAATTTTCATTGTATCAGTTTACAATTTGGTATAGTATTATTTAGCCAGAAGTTTAAAAAATTGACAGGTTTCAAAAAGACTTGCTTACTAGCACATTGCTAAATGATGTAGCATTTAGACCAACTTATCTTCCCCAGTTCCAATTTCTTCCATGGAAGGCATTTTGCATTATCCAGAAAGCTTTCTGGGGTTATTTTGAAGGTGGATAAATGAGAACACTGGATTATACAAAGTAATGAATGCATATTCAAAGAATATGTTGATTGTGTCAGCAGTGAAGTCACTGCCACACAGATGGTGAAATATCAAAGGCAGGCAGGAAATAATTTATTTTGCTAACAATTTATTTCCCATTTGCAATTTGTAACTGTTAAAGCTGAAAGTACACTGTTTTGTGCCTATCTTTGCTCCTTCTCCTTGCTTCCTGTCACTTTCCTTTACTCAAAAGACATTTAATAGTTAGAGACAAATCCATATGAGTATTATTAACATCAACAATTACAATCTGCTGGGAATTATATGTGTGTGTGTTTGCACACACATATGCATATGCATGCTTACAATACTTCTAAGATGTTGGAATGCAGATCTACTTGTGAATTAAAAACAAAAATTAGTTTAGACAGGTTGATTCATTTAGCTACCCAGCAGGATCTGATTGCTTTTCTAAAGTTAAATCCCAAAGAGAAATATTACCATCAGAAAAACTATGTGGCAGTGATTGCCAGGATAGGAAAGAATTGCTTTCTTACCAAGAAATAGATTGGGCTTAATTTTGTGGGGTTTTTTTAACCTTTTTGCTACATCTTTGAGGTTTTGGTTCTTTCTTTCCCTGAGTGAAATAAGTAAATACAGGTGTATATGTATGAGTTTAAAAACACAAACATGTGTTTACACAATTATAATAGATGTACATACACACATATGTACATAGACACGTGTTTGTCAAAAACCATGTATTCATCATTACAACACATGTTTATCTACATCTATGTATGTGATACATATATATATATGCATATATAATTTTAATCTTGCCACATGTGCACTTTTTCAACATTTGAAACTTCTGGATTCTGGAAAAAATTAGGATAGATAGTGTTTTCTTTATTTTAGAGTGCTTATTTTATTTGGTCTTTTCGATGATAGCTGAAATGTCAAGAAAACTTCTTTGTACAAGTATTATTCAAGGAGTGTAAAAACTCTATCTGAATGAAGAACAGGTACAGGTATAAATTATACATTTGGAGATGTCCTAATAACAGGGTGCACTTTTCTCATGGTCTTTCCCAGAAGCCTTGAAAGCCTGTGCAAGAGAGTCAGTAGGAAGCACTTTTATCTGTTGTTAGTGCATACAGAGAGTGACTGATGCTAAGGGAAGATATTTCTTTTCATACTTTCACCCAAGTTTGAAGTACAGATTAAAATTACACTTTTATTTATGGTTGAAAATGGGAAAAGGCCTGATAACAAATCCTGAAGAGAGTTGGCACTATCATTGACAGATTTCCTGCAATAAATTTCATGGAGAGTCAAAGGGAAAATAAATGAATTAGTTCAATATTTTCAAATCTAAATACAGTAGAAACTTGTTATTGGACATAATGCTGAGTGCTCTAATCAGCATCTAAGAAGATTTAAGTGTTCTTTTAATTTTTAAGGACTAGATAGTTCTGTTTCCTTGATAAAAGCAGTAATAATTTGTCACAAAAAGAGGTCTTCCTTAAAAGATGCTCAGTGCTTCATAAAAAAAGTAAAGTGAAGTTTTATGGTTTGAATCAAATCAACAAACATCTATTAAGCCTTCATGTACAAGATATTTCACTAAGCATTGGAGATACAAAGATTAAAAATGACACAGTCTCTGAACTTTTATTTTGCATAGAGAGCAAAAAGCAAGAGGAATTTGTGAAAAAAGTGGATGTAAAGCATTTTAGTGAAAATTTATTATCAATGTACCTACACATTAGCAGTTTTTGAGTTTTTTCCTATGATATCCAGTTATTTCCTGATAGGGTAAAGAGATTTAATGGTATATAAGCAAAAACAGCAAACCAAGGACTAAGTACAGAAGCTGTTATAGAAGGTATGGAGAGTGACACAAAATAAAATGTGTTCCAGTTTTCTAGCACACTGAGTTATATTGATCTCAAATCTATTTTCTTTGAACTCCATTTTTATTTTTTTTAATTTTATTTATATATTTACTTTTAATATACATTGCCTTATTAATCATGTTGATAAAGAAAAAGAAAAACAAAAGGGCAAAACTGTGGGAGAGAAAAAAAACCCTAGAAAAAAAAGAAGTGCACATAGCATTGTGGATTTACATTCAATTTTCATAGTTCTTTTTCTTGATGCAGATGGCATTTTCGATCCAAAGTTTATTAAGATTTCATTGGATCACTGAACTAAGAAGAACCAAGTCTTTCATAGTTGATCACACATTCTTGCTGTTTTTGTGTACAATGTATTTCTGATACATTGTTTTGCTCAGCATAGTTCATGTAAATATTTACAGGTCAATCTAAAATTTGTTCATAATTTTTAATGGAAAAATAATATTCACTTACCTGTATAAATCACAACTTATTCAGGCATTACCCAAATGATGGGCATCTACTCATTTTCTAATTCTTTGCTACCACAAAAAGAAGTGCTACACACATTTCACATATGTGGATCCTTTCCCTCCCTGTATGATTTCCTAGGAATACAAACTCAGGAGTGGAACTGCTGGGTTAAAAGGTATGTACAGTTTGATAGCCTTTGGCATAGTTTCAAATTACTCTTGAGAATTATTGGATCAGTTCACAACATTACCACTAATGCATTAGTGCCCCAATTTTCCCACATCCCCTACAACATTTATCATTGCCTTTTCCTATCCTCTTAGCCAATCTAAGAGGTAAGAGATGTTACCTCAAAGTTGTTTTAATTTGCATTTCTCTAATCAATAGTGACTTAGAGCATTTTTTCACTTGACTGTAGCTGGTTTTAATTTTGTTACTTGAGAATTGTTTGTTCATATCTTTTGACCATTTGTCAATTGGGAAATGGCTAGTATTCTAACAAATTTGACACAATTATTTATATATTTTAGAAATAAGACTTTTATCTGTAAAAAATTATCCCATTTTTGTATTTCCATTTTAATCTTGTTTATGTTGGTTTTGTTTGTGCAAAAATTTTAATTGAATGTAATCAAACTTGTCCATTGGTCTTTCCTAATCCTTCTTTGGTCATAAATTCCTCCCTTCTCTAAACATCTGACAGGTAAATTATCCATTTTTCTCCTAGTTTGTTTATGGTATCACCATTTATGTCCAAATTATATATCCATTTTGACCTAATTTTAGTATAGAGTGTAAGAGATAGGTCTATGCTGAGTTTCTGATATATTGTTTTCTAGTTTCCACGGGAATTTTTATTAAAGAGTGAGTTCTTATACCCAAACCTAGAGTTTGGGGGTTTATCAAATATGAGATTACTATAGACCTTGATTATTGTATCATGTATATCCAACTTATTCCACTGATCCACCACTCTATTTCTTAGACAGTATCAAATAGTTTTGATGTCTGTTGCTTTAACATAATTTTTGGATCTGGTACTGCTAAGTTACCATCCTTTGTATTTTTTCATTAATTCCCTTGTTATTATAACTTTTTGTTCTTCCAGATGAATTTTGTTATTATTTTTTCTAGTTCTATAAAATAATGTTTTGGTGTTTGATTGGCATTGGCATTGAACAAATAAGCCAATTGAGGCAGAATTATCATTTTAATTATATTGTTTGGCTTATCCATGAGCAATTGATATTTTCCCAAGTGTTTAGAGCTGACTTTATTTGTGTGAGAAGTGTTTTGTAATTGTGTTCATATAATTCCTGGGTTTGTCTTGGCTAGTAGATACCCAAATATTTTGTGTACAGTTATTTTAAATAGAATACCTTTTTTTAATCTCTTGCTGTTGGACTTTGTTAGTAATATATAGAAATAGTGATGATTTGTGTGGGTTTATTTTATATCTTGCAACTTTGCAAAAGCTCTTGTTTCCAGTAAGTTTTTTGGATGATTTTCTAGGTTGCTCTAAGTATATCATCATATCATCTGCAAAGAGTAATAGCTTTATTTGCTCATTGCCTATTCTAATTCCTTTAATTTCTTTTTTCTTTTCTTATTGCCAAACCAACATTTCTAATACAATGTTGAATAATTGTGGTGATAATGGGCATCCTTGTTTCACCTCTGATTTTGTTGGGGATGCATCTATTCTCTCCATTACAAATAATGCTTGCTGTTTGTTTTAGATAGATACTCATTATTTTAAAGAATTCTTCTTTTATCCCTATGCTATCTAGTGCTTTAAAAGGAATGGATGTTGTATTTCATCAAATGTTTTTCTGCATATACTGAGTTTATAATATGATTTCTGTTTCTTGTTATTAATATGGTTAATTTTAGGATTTGTTTTCTTGATACTGAATCAGCCCTACACTCCTTGATTGTAGTGTGGTATTGTGCTGATAAAGTGCTGTAATCTCTTTGCTAATATTTTATTTAAAATTTTTGCATCAATATTCATTAGGGAGATTGGTCTGTACTTTTCTTTCTCTGTTTTGGCTCTTCCTGGTTTAGGTATCAGCACTATATTTGTGTCATAGTTAAAATTTGGTAGGCTCCTTCTTTAAGTATTTTTCCAAAATAATTTACATAGTATTGAAATTAATTTCCTTTAACTAATGTTAGTGGCAGCCTTTTTTGTAGTGGCAAGAAATTGGAAACTGAGTGGATGCCCATCAGTTGGTGAATGGCTGAATAAATTGTGGTATATGAATATTATGGAATATTATTGTTCTGTAATATAAGATCAACAGGATGATTTCAGAAAAGCCTCAGAGACTTACATGAACTGTTGCTAACTAAAATGAACAAAACCAGGAGATCATGTACACAGCAACAGCAATATTATACTGTAATCATTTCTGATGGACAAGGGTCTCTTCAACAATGAGATGATTTAGACCAGTTCCAACAATCTTGAGATGAAAAGAACCATCTACACCCAGAGAGAGGAATGTGGGAACTAAGCATGGTTCACAACATAGCATTTTCACTCTTTTTATTGTTGTTTGCTTGCATTTTAGTTTCTCATTTTTTTTCATGTTTGATTTGATTTTTCTTGTGCAGTAAGATAATTGTATGCATATAGTAGATTTAGCATATATTTCCATCATATTTAACATATATTGGATTACTTTCCATTTAAGGAAGAGGTTGGGGGAAGGGGAGGAAAAATTGGAACACAGGTTTTTACAAGGGTTAGTGTTGAAAAATTATCCATGCATATGTTTTTAAAATAAAAAGTTTTAATACAAAAAATTGTTCTTTAACTGTTTGTTAGAATTCTCTTGTAAATCCATCTGGTCCTGGAGATTTTTTCTTTGGGAATTCATTAATGGTTTGTTTGATTTCTTTTCCTAAAATGTGTCTATTTAAGTAATTTATTTCTTCTATTATTCTAAGCAATTTATATTTTTGTAAATATTCATCTATTTCAGTTAAATTGTCAGATTTGCTGCTATACAGTTGGACTTTAATGAATTCTATTTTTTAGAACATCATTTTATTTGGAGTTAAAAGATTTTGTTTGAAATACAATTCACCACTGTTAGTTATGTGATATTGGGCAAGTAATTTAATATCTCTGAGCCTCAGTTTTCTTATCTGAAAAGTAGGGAGAATATCACTTGAACTTTCTACCTTACAGGGTTGTTGTAAGGAAAGAGTTAAAGCACTATAGGCATGAATTAATATTACAAACATACTTAGTAGTGTTTGATGCTGCTCCTGTATATTCCCTCTACATCTCTAAACTTTTGACTCCTGGAATTAAATAATGCTCCAACTGTTTATTTTCCTTTCTGTGTTTCTGCCAAATTTCATGGATTGTTATCTTACATACATAAATTGACTTTCTTGTCTTTTTCTATGTCTGAAATGACCTGACTCTTCTCCTAATCAAATTTTTCCAACATTGACCCTTGTACAACCTTTTGTTCTAAATTTTCCCCTGCTTCCCCCACGCCCCCTCCCCTACTTGGCAGATAGTCCAATACATGTTAAATATATTGAAATGCATGTTAGATCCAAATATACATATACATATTCATAGTTGTTTTATTGCACAACAAAAATCAGATCAAGAAGGAAGAAAAAAAAAACTGAGAAAATGCAAGCAAATAATAATAGAGAGAATGAAAATGCTATTCTGTGGTCCACACTCTGTTCCCACAGTCCTCTCTCTGGGTGTAAATGGCTCTCTTCATCACTGCACAAGTAGACCTGCTTCACGAAGAGGGTTGCCACAAACATTTTTGCACATGTGAGTCCCTTTCCCTCCTTTAAGATCTCTTTGGTATATAATCCCAGTAGAAACACTGATGGGTCAAATGGTATGCATAGTTTGATAGCTTTTTGACATAGTTCCAGATGCTCTCTAGAATGGTTGAATCCATTCACAGTTGTACCACAATGTATCAGTGACCCAGTTCCCCTCCAACATTGGTCATTATCTTTTCCTGTCATCTAAACTAATCTGACAGGTGTGTAGTGGAATCTCAGAGTTGTCTTAGTTTGCATTTCTCTGATCAATAGTGATTTGGACTCTTTTCATATAACTACAAATAGTTTCAATCTCTCTTTATATACTTTGACCATTTATTGATTGGAAAATGGCTTGACTCCCAAAACTCTTGCAGAAGTAAGGATGGGAAGCAGGGATCTGGTCTTTGACTTTTTGCATAGGGACTTTAGGGATACAACCTCACCTGCATCACTGGGGTTTCTGAGCTTGGAACCACACATGGTCCACTGTATCACTGGTCTGCTGAGCTGGGGTCTCAGAGCATTAATTATTTAGCTCTGCAGGGGCTAGGAGCAACCTGCTATTTTGCAGAAATATTGCTTGTGCTAGACTATGTGCTCTCCCTGAGACAAACCCATCTTGCAGTCCTTCTAAATTATCTTGCACTAGAAAAATTTTCCACCATATCCCTTTTTAGTTTCTTTTGCTCCTGAATTTGTTTTGGAGCATGATTTAAAATTGTTCAGAGGGGAGTTGGGAAGAGCAACTTTTTTTTTTTTTTTTTTTTGGTATCCTAGTTCTGTCTCACCATAGTACACAGTTTGTAAATGATTATTGAATTGATTCTCATTTACAAGAATTTCCTTGGCAATATTTTTTAAGATTTTCTTTGAAATTTTACTCTACAATATATCATTTTTCCCCAACGAAGAATTAAAAAATAATCAGACTTCACATATGTAGTCAGGTTTATATACACACATACATACATACACACACACACACACACACACACACACACACACACACACACACACACATATATATATATTGTTTTGGTCTTTATAAAGTTATTGGGCTAGGTGATTGCCTAATATTCCATCCATATCTAAATCTTATGAGCTCTACTCCTACCTAGAACTTTTCAAAATATGATTTGTCTTGGTTTCATAAATAAGGAAAATAGTGAACTACAAAACATGGCAAAAAACCTCACAAAGAAACAGAGTATGTATGCCACCAATTTGAGGATCAGTCTTCAGAGAGTAGTTACTACCTTAGATTCTCAAAGGAACCCTGTGATTTAAGGTTCACTTGAGAACTTTCCATTAACAATTAAATAGCATACACCATTTTTTGTTGTTGTTGTTGTTTTAAGGCATTGATTAAAGTAAAAGCTAGGATAAAAATACTTTTAATTTGGGGAATACTTTCCCATAAATACAAACAG
The DNA here is from genome assembly GCF_048593235.1 of Sminthopsis crassicaudata. NCBI lineage: Eukaryota > Metazoa > Chordata > Mammalia > Dasyuromorphia > Dasyuridae > Sminthopsis > Sminthopsis crassicaudata. Next base: position 504,657,183 of record NC_133617.1, read on the forward strand.
TGTACATGAGAACAGGCACACACATACAAAAAGAATACTGTCCTCAGTACATAAGAACCTAAGTGGCCAAGGTAGTTCACACCTATAGAACTACAGGGACTGGAAGTCATTTCTCAGAGTCAAGTATAAACTCTGCTCTGGATTATTCAGCATCTCTTTGGGCAGGTTGCACCATCGAGCTCCCATGGTCTCCTCTACTTGGAATCATGACTCTCAAATTCCTGAAGAAACTTTTTCTTGAGTCTAGAGCCAGCTTCCTTCACTGTTATTAAATGTTTGGCTTTTAGAAGTCGCCCCCTCCCCTTTCTCTTTGCCTATATTTATTGTTTGTAACTATGCCTGCCCTGAATATATGTTGTATTGAATATCAGTTCTCTCAAATGAACCTAGAACTTTCTTTAACTGATTCTTCAATTCCTGAATGGAATAACTTCTGCTGTATAGGTAAATCAGCTGATGGGTAGAGTCAGTGAATTATTGCTAGAAGGATTGGGGAGAGAGAGACAGAGAAACTGAATTCCTGTTTATCTCTAAGTGGTGATCTCTCAACTTCCTATCTAAAAGGAAATCCCATCTCCATTCCCCCTTCATCAGAATTTTTAATGTTTTATCTCTGATTCTTTCCTTCTTCCTTATCGTCTTTTCCTGAAGGATTTCATTTAAAGTTTTCACTTTCCATGAAACCTTTTCAACTCCCTTCTGTGTTAAGATACACACTGTACCTGCCATCAATAACATAACTGCTGCCTACCCAGAGTCTGAGGAGAAGCAGCATTGAGTGCAGAAGTGTATCACTTCCAGTTTGACATGATCTGATGATGTCAGATTTAATCTCTTCATCTAATTTTTTAAAACATTTTCTCACACAAAGTTTTGAACATTAAAATTGTCTATTTTTAATAAATATTTCAGTTTCTTAAAAAAGTGGATAGATCACCAGCCCTGAAGTCAGGAGGACCCAAGTTCAAATCTGGTCTCAGACACTTAACACTTCCTAGCTGTGTGACTCTGAGCAAGTCACTTAACCCCGATTACCTCAGCAAAACCAAACAAAACCAAACAAACAAACAACAAAAATACCCTTTTGTCTTTTTCCTGGTCCCAGAGGTTTCATTTCACAACTGCTCCAATGAATTGTGGTTCACTTCCACATTCAAACTACTCTATAAGGTGTTTTCTCTTTGGGCAAGTTGCTGCTGTATGCCATGCCATGATTGATGGAGCAGGGAGAATGAGGAAGAGAGAGAAATGTCTTCTTTGAAGAAAATGTTACCTCAACAAACCACTCCTGAATCTTGTAGCCACTCCCTCCCTTTCTGCTAATTAAAGCCACCCAGAGTAAAGACTAATTTATTTATTCAAATAATAGTTAATCGGCTTTTTTTTCTTAAAATACATGTGCTCATAATTTAATTATAAATTTCTGAGGGTTGATGGGGAAAAAAAGGAGAGGGAGTAGCAAAAATAGTTCTAAGGACTTGAAATGATTATAAGTAAATAGCCTGAAATCTTGAATTCATTGATTTAATGCTAATTGCTTTTAGCTTGAGTGGGTTTGTCAGACTTGTAATGTTACTTTAATTTATCTCTTCTAGTTGAATTAGTTTAATTCCTCTTGTCATTTTCAAGGCCAAATTAAATATTCAATAGCTATCATATAGTATGTTATAATAGGAAACATCTCATTTGCCATACTCTGTCAATTTATAATTTTGTACTGGCAGTTCAGAGAATACTCCAGTATAAAATGCATTCAGATTTATATTTGTTTATTATCATTATGAAAAATATTTCCAAAACAACCCTTGCATACATCCCCTTATCTCTACTGACACACCTACCATCCCAATCAATCTCTTACTCCTCTTGCCTGGACTATTATAATAGCTTCCTACAGTAACTGATTATTTCTTCCTATTTCATTCTATTCTTCATATATTTACCAAAGGAATAATCCTGAAGTGTAGTTCTAACCATGTCTCCCTCCCCAATTCTATAAACTCTAGTAGCCCTTATTACCTATTAAGATCAAATTTAAACTCCCTTTTTTGGCATTCCAATTTCTGCTTATATTGTATGTAGTCTCTCTCTGTCTTACCTACTTTTTGTCTCCTTATGCACCGTGTATTATCCATCATCTAAATATATTGGCCTATTTGCTCTTTTTCACAAAAACTATACCAAATCTATTTTCCATGTCTTTGAACTAGTTATTCCACAGGTCTGGAATGCACTTCATTCTCCTGCCCACTTCCAGATTCCTAACTTCCTTCCATTCAGATTAAATATCAACTTTTGAAAGAGACCTTTCATGATGCCTACAGATATTAATGCATTTTATTTATCTTTATCTTTATCTACTTTAAGGTTATTCTTTATCTACTTAGAATGCTTCTTTTATATTTTTATTTATGTGCTATTATCTCCTCCAAGAAATTGAAAGCTTCTTGAAGTCAGGAACTGATTCACTTTTGCCTTTGGGTATTTAACTTTTATCACATAGGAAGCATAGGTAAGCTCTTGCTGATTGTTAAAAAGTTACAAGTTTTAAAATTCTTAATTGAATATTTTTCTGTTTAAAATTTTATATATGTACAATTTCAGTTTTTATCTGTAGTACAATTTCAAAAGATGGGGATGTAAACAATGAGGATAATTTTTATTTTAGCAAGGATAGTAAATGTGTTAGAAAGAAAATAAGTAAAAAAAAAAAAAAAAAAAGTCACCTAATGGGTCCACATTTATGCTTTGACTCCTGGTAACAGAAATTATCTTATCTGAAAATTATTGAAAAATTTTGTAGACTATTTCATTTCAAAAGATCTCAAAGCTTTAGGTAATAATTTGATCCAGGAATAGGGGGATAGTCTGCTGGACTGGTTTCTTCCTGAAATTCAGCCTCAGTCACTTACTAGCTGTGTGACTTTGTATGAATCACTTAACCATGTCTACACTGTTTTATCATCTATAAAATGGGGATAATAGTAGTCACAAACCTCCCAGAGTTTTTGTGAAAATATTTAAATTAATATTTATAAAACACTTGGAAGCCTTAAGGCACAATATAAATACTACTACTTATTATTTTTAATGAACAAAAATCCATCCCTTCTCCTTATTTGATGTTCCCATGGGAGAAAAATAAAAACAAAATAAAACTACTGCAATAAATATACATATTCAAGCAAAACAAATGCCAACATTTGTTATGTTACCAAAGTATCTCTAAACTACCATGTTAAAGCCATCATCTTTCTGTCAGCATGTGTGGGTAGAACATTTCATTGAGTTCATTGGAATACAGGTTGGCCATTGCATTGATCAGAGTTAGGTCATTTAAAGTTTTTGTTATTATTATTTTATTATTTATTATATATTACATAACTGTATAATGTATTAGATAGTATATGTTATATAGTAATATATTGTTATTAATATAATGTATATTATATAAGATTATATATATATATAATTAATGATTATGTATTAATTTGTTGTATAATTTACTTTTGTGGTTCTGCATAATTTAGTCTTTATCAGTTCATGAGTCTTCTCAGGTATCTCTACAATGATCCACTTCATAATTTCTTATTGCAAGTTAGTATTCCAATATATAAAAGATCATATTTTCTTCATTCCTTGAGCAATTTGAATGAATGAAATACATATACAGTTTCTGTGGCAGTTTGCTGGTAGCATTTCTGGGAAATGGTATAAAGGCTTACATCTCATCTTGAAACATGGAAAGATTCAGAAGAAAATATATAATATATGAAATATAAGCTTCCCCAACTGTCACAGGGGTCCAAGACACAAAAAGGGTTCAGAATCTTTATATTCTGAGAAAATGTCAACTATTTATAATGTAAAGTTAATCTTCCCTTCCGTTGCAGATTTTTATCTGCCAAAGAAAATTTATATCTGGAAGTCATCTCACTTTTCATTTATTCTAACATCTCATTTTAAAGATAGGGAAACTAAGGCTCAGAGATGTTGGGTGTTTTACAAAAGATCCTACAAATTTATATCAGAGCCAGGATTTGATCCCAGTTCTTTTAACTCCAAAATCAGTTCACTTTTACTTGCTGCTTCATTGGTATATAAATACAAAGTAGAAAGATGATTTGGTCTAGAAGAGTGTTTAAATTTTACTCAAAGCAGTAGTGATGGCTGAATGAATTCTGATTTTTTATGAAAATATTTCTTAGAAAATAGTATGTTATGAGAAATATCTTTTTTTTTTTTTGATGATGATCATATTGAGTATTGTTGGCAGAGCTAAAAGAAAAATGGGGCCTTTTTGATGGTTCTATTACAAAAATGAAGAATTCATCTTTAATATTGTAATACAGTTTGTAAAATAAAATTAATATTATATAATACATGCTTTAGAAAAAAAATGTTTCATTAGAAACTTTTCACTCCTTTCATCCTGACTCATTTCTGTTTTAAAGAATTTTTAAAAATGTTTTAAAGCATTAACTTTTTGATGACCTTTTGTTTAGGAAAAAAAAGGTTTTGAATTCCTATGTCATAAACTGGAAACACATCAATTTCTTTAAAATTTTTTTAAAAATAATTTTCTTTCTAATTATATGTATGATAATTTTTTACATTTATTTTTTAAACTTTGAGTTCCAGATTCTCTCCCTTCCTTTCCACTCCCACAGTCCCTCATTGGAAAGGTGCATATGAAATTATGCAAAACACTTCCATAAAAGTCAATTGCAAAAGAAAACAAATCTTCTCTCTCAAGAAAAAAAAGTAAAAAAGGAATGTTTAAATGTGTTTTCAGACATTATCAGCTCTTTGGTGATGGATAGCATTTTTCATCATAAATCCTTCAGAGTACTCTTGAATCATTGTATTGCTGAGAAAAGTGAAGTTATTCCATATCATGGCTATTACTTTGTACACACTATGTTTCACTTTGCTTGAGTTCATGAAGCACTTTCCAGGTTTTCTGAAAGCATTCTGCTTATCATTTCTTATAGAACAATAATATTCCATTATATCATATCATATATAATCATATTATTTATTTAGCCATTCTCTAGTTGACAGGTATTTCCTGAAGAAAAAAAAAAAAGAAGAAGAAAAAAAAGAAACTAGGCAAAAGGGCAGCTAGGTGGCATAGTGGATAGAGTACCAGCCCTGAATTCAAATCTGGTCTCAGACACTTAACACTTCCTAGCTGTGTGACCCTGGGCAAGTCACTTAACCCCAGTCTCAGGGAAAAAAGAAAAAAAAAAAGAAACTAGACAGGTATTTCCTTAATTTCCATTTCTTTGCCTTGAGAAAAGAGTTGCCATATTTTTTCCATATTAATTCTTTTCCTTTTTTAAGAAATTTCTTTTGGGATTCATGACTAGTACTGGTTTTGTTTGTCAAAGGATATGCATGATTTTATAGGCCTGTGGGTATAGTTCATATCTTTTGATCAGTTATCACTTGGGGAATGGCTCTTTCTTTTTATATAGTTGACTTACTTCCCTATACATTTGAGAAAGGAGTCCTTCTTAGAGAAACTTTTTCACCTTTCTTTTTATAATTATTGCTGCTAACTGTACTTCCTGCCCATTTGTATGTCCCTCAAAAGTATTTCACTTCTAACCACCCCCACTGTAAATATGCCCACTAATCTATCACCCTCTGCCCTTCTCATATCTTCTTTTCCTCCTACTTTCCTTTAGGGTAAGATAAATTTCTATACCTATATTGAATATGTGTATTAATTCCTATTTGACCCAATTCTGATGAGAGTAAGGTTTACTTATTTTTGGACCACTCCTTTCTTCCCCTTTACTGTAAAAGCTTTTACTTGCCTCTTATGACAGATAATTCACACCATCCCACCATTCCTTTTCCTCTTCTCCTACCATATAATTTAATTCTTTTTTTTTTTTTTTTTTTTTCCTGAGGCTGGGGTTAAGTGACTTGCCCAGGGTCACACAGATAGGAAGTGTTAAGTGTCTGAAACCAGATTTGAACTCTGGTCCTCCTGAATTCAGGGCTGGTGCTCTATCCATTGTGCCACCTAGCTGCCCCCCATATAATTTAATTTTTAAAGATATTATCCCTTCATATTTTAATGCCAGAGAAACTGAGGCAAGATAGAGATTAGAGAGTTTTTAATATTTTATTTGAAAGGGAGAGATTTACTGGGACCAAATGGATCCATGGTTTGGTCCCAGGGCTGAATGAGACTATGGCCTCCAAGAATCCACAGCTGAATATCGAATACAAAGATTCTTTTATAGGGTAACAAGAATGATGACCTAATGGAGGGAGATACCAAAGATGGGGAGAGGGTCTTGATATTCTAATTAATAGGGATGTTGAGAGGCACTTGATATGAGAATGATGTCTAAGATATCAGATTTTTATTCTATCAAACTTTATAATGATTAAGAGGGAAGGGTTATAGCCTGAGGCAGAGTAACTGAGGGAGGACAATTAGGGAAACTGGCTCAGGACATTAAAAAGGAACTGTGGCACAATTCAATTCACATCTGAGTCCTCTGTCTACATAATCATTCAAACACCATAATAATGAGAAACAAGCATATTCAAAGAGAATAAAATATATAAATTTTTTATCTACACAAAATTTGTATGTTGCTTTTATTTTTTGTTTTTATTTTTCAAAGAACTTTTTAAAATGGCAAGCTGTCTTAATATTTATTCATGCCAGTTGCTCAATCTGTAAATATCAATTAATTACATTGACATATTACTTATTAACATGCTGTTGGTTTTCATTGTTATTTAAATTCCTAAGCCTTCTGAACTAAGCCAATTTAGTAAAAGCAATAAGAATGAGATCATGATATCCTTTAAAGTTTAAAAAATTCCCAGTAACTCAAATAAAAACAGGATTTGGCTAGTACTACTAATTGTTATGCCTTTACTCATTCTAAAGGTTATACATGCCAAAAATATGATCATCTATTACATATCATACTGATGGGAGAAACCCTAAAACTGTCCTCTGACTTTGGGGGGAATGCTTGAGAAACTTTCCTTGAAACTATCTTCTGGGAGAAACCCCCGCCCAAGGAATCAAGATAAAATGTTTTCATTCTGTTATCTTGGTGGGATTAGTTGAATCCAGGACCATTCCCTATTTAGATCAAATTTAAGTAGTCTCATTTAGCTGGAGATCTAGATTTCTATTGACCCCTATTGAGCTGAAGATTGGCACAGGATCACTCCTAGTAAACAGTCCCATGTTACTGGAAATCTAGGCCTGGGGGCAGTAATCTCATTCAAATGAAACTTCACTCTCAAATCTCTTTTAAAGAGCAACTTTGGGACTCATTTCTTTGCAGAGGCCCAAAGCAGGAACATGCCAAGCCAAGGGCATTGGCATAGCTGCCTGAGATGACCCCCTGCCCACTGAGAAGACATGTTTTTCTAAACTTTAACCCCTCTTCATCTCTCTGTCAGGATTCTTCTGTTAGACCTTTATTTCTCTGTCAGGACTTTGTCACTGAGGAAGTCAACCTTTTTAGTAAAAACTGACTTCTCAGTGCCAATAAACTTCTTTTTGCCAGTCTAACTTTTTAGGTTCATAAATTTTTTTTGAAGGATCTGCACCAAGCAGAAGGGGTTCCCACAACTCTCTGCCCTGTGCAAAGCCTCATCAATACAAAGTTTGGGAATGAGAGAGAGCCTAATTTATTGTGTGAAATTTTCTGTTCTACGTGTTGGTTCCAAATATATCATCTCAGCTCCTGTTCTTTAAAATTTTTACACCTCAATTAATCCTAATCTCCAATTGCTTTATGGGGAATGAGGATGGAATTGATTCTCACCCTGAAATCTTGATTTTTCCCTGACCTTCTCCCTGTAATCTATCCTTGACCCTCCTAAAAATGTGGAACAAAAGCCAATGACTTGGCCCATGACATACTTAAATTCAAGGATGAGCTGAAACTGAGAGGTCTTGATAATATGTTGGCCAAAAGATCTTGAGGGACTTCAAGTATGTGTTATACCAAGATGAAATTTGAGAGAATAATCCTATCTATACTTGAATTATTTAAAAAAAAAAAAAATCAACTGTGCAAATAAAGGATGGGGTGGCTAGGAAACAGCTCACACCAAAGAAACTGGGACTTTTAGTGGATTGTAAGCCCAATACATAGCTGCCAAAAGATAATGTGTTTTTGAGCTGCATGGATACAAACTTATTGCCCAGAATGAGGAATGTGATCCCTCTGCTGTACTCTTCCCTGGTTAGGTGGCATATACAGTATTATGTTCAGTTTTGGATGCAACATCTTAGGAAATAATAATGTCAAGCTGAATTGAGTCTAGAGCAAGGTGATTAAGATGGTGAGAGAACTGAAAACCAGGCCATATAAGGAAGTAAGGATGGATGATGACATCGCTTGGAATATAGGCTGTTTAAAATAGGAAAAATCTCCAGAGTACAGAAGGTTTTGAAATACCTATGAGAATTTCATATGAGAATCTGTAATGGGTACCAGAAACATGAGATGGCAGAGATGTGCACATAAGGGGATATAAGGGTTGAAATGACAGCTACAAAAAGAGAAAGCAAGTGGTTTTGATATAACTATGTTCTGAATCACCAAAATAGCTATAGTGAAAAGATTTTTATTCTCTCAGAGGAATTAGCCGTATTTAACTCACCAAGGTGAACTAAAGAAAAAAGGTGATTTTTCTGAGTAGCTTCAAATCTTAAAACTCAACAGATTTTCAATTAATTTAATCTGTCCTTCTATGTTAGCATGTTGTAGATAATGTGATGTTTATTGCTTTTCTTGAGTTATGGTAGATGTTAGTCATTTGAGTATGAGTATAGGCAATTTATTATGTTATTTAATAATTTATTTATGGCGATATGCTGTCTAATTAAATGATATTTGCTTGTGAATTAATTAGTCATTTGCTTTGACCTATTATAGAGATGTGTAGGGGAAACTTACATTTTTTTTTTCAAATAAATGACCATCCAAATAGGACTCTATTCCATAGTGTAGCTATGAGAGCTCCTATATGTGTTTTTCTATCTGTATATATATATATATATATATATATATGTACAAATGGGAAAAAAAGAGCCATAGAATAGCAAGAGTGAAGAGTAACAAATAGATAATTGCAAGTATTATATTGATATATGTGTGTATACATGTATATATTATATATTATATATATATATATATATATTTTTTTTTTTTTTTTTACATGGATATGTTAAGAAGTAAGGGGATAGTAAGAGATTATTTAAAGGGGTCTGAAAGAATGGTAAGAAATAGATGAGTTGCAGTCTTTCCTTGTGAGAAAATAATTTTATACATGTATACACAAATAACATATATACATACATATATGAACATATATGCACATTCATTTATATATACATACAGGTATATACACATGCAAATACACATATACATATATATATATATATATACACACACACATATCACTATGTATGTGAATTATTGTATTTTATACTTTCATTCAGGAAACAAGAGACAAAATTTGAACCTACTTCTTTTGGCTCTAGAATCATTGGTCTTTCCCCTACTATATCCTTAGCCTAGAAGAACAAATGATTTATTGAAATGATGATCTATTGAAAACTGAATTTGAACTATTCCTTTGCATTCCCAATATAAGTATACATACACTTACACACTTAATTATAAATATATATTTATAATCACATACATACAAATATATATATATACATAGATGCACATTATACAACCATATATATAATTATACAGGTATAGATGTATCTAATTATATGTGACCAACCTTTAAGCTATTTGTCAACTTATACATTGCATTCCTAAAGAGTGGGTGCTATTCCCAGTTTCTTCAGAGTATTCTCAAAAATTACAATTTCTTAATATTAAGTCAATAGATACAGTTTGGCAGCTAGACAGTACTATAGCTATAACATTGACACCTGCAGTCAGGAAGGCTTATCTTCTCCAGTTCAAGTCTGGCCTCAGATACTTAGTAGCTATCTGAACTTGGATAGATCACTTAACTTTATCTCAGTTCTTCATCGTTAAAATGGTAAACACTGTAGAATCTTGTCCAAGAAAATCCTAAATGGGAGCAGACACTGCTCAAAGTAAAGGCATTTACTAAGTTGTCATAGTAAGAATGCAAGTATTGGAATCAAAGAGATGAAGGACTAGACATCTTTTCCAGTTCTTGTTAACAAAAATTCCCTCCAAAGAGGATTCAAATATTAAATGAATGATTACTATCTCCATGGGCCTAGATACTAAAAAACCTAACAATATGAATATAATGAATTAATATCAGAGAATCCTTCAGGATCTCACACCTTAATATCTCTGAAATTCTGATAGATCATATAACCCATTCCACCAACTTCTAATATAGTTTCATGTGCCCATTTCTTTTTGGTTGCTATACTTTTTGTAAGCAGCACACCCTGTATCTGTCCTCATCCAGCCATTCTACGGCAACAAGCAGTAGACTTTAAATCTATTCATCTATTTAAGGAAGAGAAGTGTATAGGAAAGAAGAAGCATATTCCAACTGAGATGACCACATATTCTGCCTCAAGTGACTGCACTTAGCTAGAGAAGTAAAAACAAAGGTATCTGAAGTAGGATACCAAGATACGTGTGAGACTACATTAGGTCTCGAGGAAAGGATGTTGACATACAATTGGAGCCATTATTTTTCCTGCAAGGACATTAGGACAATTAAAAATAAAATCCCCAATATGAGATAATGAGCATCTTTGAGACCCACTATTAAAAGGAAATGATCAGGAAATGAACAATGAGAGAATATATGAGAGGAAACGATTTCAGGTGAAGCAAAATTCATATTCCAACCCTTCTGTTCTCTTCTGTTCTCTTCTCTTTCATACACTCTCTCTCTCTCTCTCTCTCTCTCTCTCTCTCTCTCTCTCTCTCTCTCTCTCTCTCTCACACACACACACACACACACACACACACACACACACACACACACACGTAGAATCCAAGCAGATGCCTGAACATGGATGATCTTAAACTAGAAAACTGATGGTAATTAATACATTTATATGCCAACATCTTTAAGTAAATAGTGCAAAACAAAGTAATTGAAGCAATATCTGGAAAGGCAAAAGACCCTGGAGTCTTTCTTAAACATACATGAAACCACAGAAAGATATTACCAAAAGGTTCAAGAGAGAAACCACATTTTAAAAGACTTTAGATGAGAACAAATATTGAAATTATGTCCAACTTAAGTAGAAATAATTAGCAGAATAATAAATCTTGAATCTGTAGTGGTAAATCTCTCTAAGAAGCAAAATCAGAAATAAAGGATTGGGAATACAAATGTAACTGAACTAAAGGATATCCTGTAAGAAGAAAGGCAAAAATACAACAAAGTTAAAAGAACACATGATTTCTATATAAGCAAAAGTCATTTCTCTGAAGGACTGAAGACACAGAAACCACATAAATATCATATACCATACAAAAGAATATAATAGTTAAGAAAAATCCCTATACTACATAGTGCAACAAATAATAATAATGATAATAATAATAAAATATTTAGACATCTGAATCCTGAAAACAAAGCATCAAACTAAAGAATACAGAAATCATTCCTAAGAAAACAACAATGACAACAGCAACAGCAACATCATGCCTCTGCTGCAAACTCCCAGGCACATAGTTGTTTGATTTAACAATTAGAATGGCAATAATCAACTCAGCAAACAATGAGAAAACCTCCAAATACAAAAAAGATGAAATTTGAATGATTAAAAACTAAATTTTGTCCAATGATAGAATAAATGTATTCTAAAAGCCCCGTGAGTTTAAGATACAAAACAGAATGACTTACTCTCTATATCTGAGCCTAATAATTAAAGATGAAAGATGAACATTTAATACAAAGAGACATTTACAGTATTCCTACAAAATTGACAAATAGAGATTGCTCAACTGGCAATCACTTCACACAACAGAAACATAAGAAAGATAAATTTGTTTGTTTTGAAAAGCATAAGTCATGAAATAAAATACATCATTTTTAGACACCATTAAATGGCAAGACAAAAGAAAAATAATAGCAATGAAATGATTAAGAGTTTTGGTTTTTTTCCCCCCAAAAAAACAAAAGAGCTGAAAGTAGAACTCGAAGAAATAAAGAGACAAGATGATGGAGAGAGTTCATGAAGGGAAAATAAAAATAGAAGAATGAAAAGAATTTGTAATGTATTCTAATCAAGCTTATCTTTAAAAATAAATAGAAAATAACTCCTATAGTATCCCTTGAAGAAGAGAAGCCATAGGTGAATAAATAAGATGGGAAAGGGAGAAATTCACAGCAAATAGAAGAAAAAGTAACATTTAAATTCACTTGGGTGAAAGCATCTCATTGAGGAATTGTTCCATTAGAGAAAGAAATTTTCTATGATAAGTGATAGATATAATACCTTACAAGGGGCATAATCTGTAGGGATTTGGTGTTCAGAGAGATGACTACCTGTAAAATAGTATTGCATCTCTATGGACAATATTATGCCTCAGGACAAGGGGAATTGTAGTTCCTAAGAATAACTAGCATTTGGAAAGGTGGGAAGGCATGAACCAAGAATATCAGTTGTATGGAAAATAGGAATGTAAATAATCTTAGTGAGGATAAGAGTTAGAAGGATATATTGAAATTTCTAACATGTATTAATACTTTTATATTTATTGCATAATTCCCATAGGAATTGTTGCTTGTAAGAGTGAGATCCAAAACTGAAAAAGGAAGAGTGGGTATTATCTACCAGACAGTAATATAAATCTTAATTAGAAGGAGAAATTGAAAACTTGGTACTTTTAGAAGCTTTGATTTTATGAGGAATACTAAGAGACTAAAGAGGTGATAAGTATTAAAGACAATGAATCAAAAAGTAAAAATTTAGAATATACAGAAAGAGAAAAAATAATGAAAAGAAGTTGGGAATAAATTCTATTTAGGAAAAAAAGTGCAGAAAATCCTAATAAAAGAAGTTGAAGGAGCAGAAAAGGAAGGGGAATTTTAATTTACCGCTTAACAAAGAGAAATATGAAAGGAATTAGATAAATAAAAGGAAGGAAAAAAAGAATCATTAAGTTAAAGAAAACTATGATGAAATGAAACATTACATTATTGTTTGAGGGTGGAAGAAGAGTTGGATTACATTAAACTGAATTCTATGAAAACAACTCAAGAAATAAAAAAAGATGTCTTAAAAGAGGAAATGAATAATAAAAAATTCTAATGCACAAAAAAAGAGTATATTGTGAATGGATTAAATAATTCAGTCAAATGAAAAAGTTATAGAATGAATCATTAAACAAACCCAAATAAAAAGTTAATAATGAAATCCTAAAGAATGACTGAATAAAAGGATTCATAGAAACAATAATTTTTGAAAGATAACGATACTAATGAAAAATTTAAAAAATTTCTAATATACATTTAAAGTAGTTGTCAGGAGAAAAATTATATCTCTCTACCTATCTACCTATCTTTCTATTTATGTGAACATAATAATAGTAAAGGAATTAATGAACAGAATAGGTACTTCAAAAATTATAAGTCCAAGAAATTAATAAACCTGAAGATAAACATGAAAGAGAATATATGAACAATTAGAAGAGATATGAATAAATAGGAGAACAAAACGGTGGTAAAAAATAAAAAATTAAAAATGAGTTCTTCAAAAATACCCCCAAATGGATAAATTATTAAATAACCTAATTAAAAAGAAGACAAAATTAAACCAGCAAAAAAAATTATACGAACAAGCAAATCAAAGCAAAAACAGAAGATTTTTTTTTTTAAATCAGAACTTAGTTATATGCTAAAAATCTGAGAATACAAAAGGAACTGAGGATTTTTTCCCCAAAGATAAAGAATATTCAAACTAACAGAAGATCAAATACATACTAAACAGTCTAACATCCATAACAAAATAAATAAATCAATAAAACTACAAGAAGATGTAAAAGAACCACCATAGTGAGGGACTGGGGAGAAGAACAAGACAGGTGAGAGAGACAGAGACAGAGAGAGACACAAAGACAGATAGACAGACAGAGACACTGACAAAAACAGAGAGACAGAGAAAGAGACTGAGGAAAGAGAAAAAAATACAGAGAGAGTGAGACAGAGAGAGAGAGAGAGAGAGAGAGAGAGAGAGAGAGAGAGAGAGAGAGAGAGAGAGAGAGAGAGAGAGAGAGAGAGAGAGAGAGAGAGAGAGAGAGAGAGAGAGAGAGAGAGAAAGCAACAAAGATAGAGAGACAGACAAAGAGAAACAGACCGACAGGGAGCCAGACAGAGACAGAGAGACAGAAAAAGGCACAGAGACAGAGAAAAGAGAGAAACACACAGAGAGAGGTAGAGACAGAGAGAAAGAGACAGAGGTAGAGACAGAGAGAGACACAGAGACAGATAGACACAGACACTGACAAAAACGGAGAGAAAGAGACTGAGAAAAGAGAAAATACAGAGAGAGTGAGACAGAGAGAGAGAGAGAGAGAGAGAGAGAGAGAGAGAGAGAGAGAGAGAGAGAGAGAGAGAGAGAGAGAGAGAGAGAGAGAGAGAGAGAGAGAGAGAGAGAGAGAGAGAGAGAGAGAGAGAGAGAGAGAGAGAGAGAGAGAAAGCAACAAAGAGACAGACAAAGAAAGAGAAACAGAGAGATGGACAGGGAGCCAGACAGAGACAGAGAGAAAGAGACAGAGGCAGAGAGAAGAGACAGAGACAGAGACAGAAACAAAAACAGAGAAACAGAGAGTCAACCTTGATGTCAAGAAGACCTGGGTTCAAATTCACATGTGACTATAGGAAAATAATGTAATTTAACTCCTCAATTCTTCAGGTAACTCTCTAAGATTATAAATTCTAGAGGTGGTTTCAATCTACATTACTGTCTCACTAGTTTCCAAACAAGGAATTCCTATATCAGAGAATCATGGTTCTGGGCTAATATATGAATAATGTACAATTATAGATGTATGTCCATACATACATATAAATATATAAATATGCGCACATATACATGCATGCAAATATGTAATCACAGGCATGTGATTGTCATCTCAGACATCTCAGATGTCATATATTAAGAAGGTATTAACATCCAGTTATCCTTTTGAGACATATAAATGCCACTTTTATATTAAAAGGGATAGCGATACTTGACTTGATGGGAAAAAATGGCTCTCCCCTTTCTGTGCTTTAAATATTCATTACCTAGGGAGTTTCTGGTGATTTAAATGTTTCAGTAGTTTGGGAATTTATCCATTTCATAAATTTGAGAGAGTAGAGAGAGAAGACAATAGCTGGAGAAGAATCTCCTCTTTTGAGGAAAGGGTTATTTTTTCCCTTATTCTCAGGAGTGTGATGGTAAATGGTGAACAATCTTACCACCTCCATTTCACAGAATGCTTCCCTTATTTCAGGACACAGGTTGAGCACAACTTTTTGCATGATCTTTCCTGACCTCCTCAATAGTCTCTTTCACAAATTACCTTGTAGTGAACTAAATTGTATTTATCTCCTTATATTTATCCTACACATATTTTACACATAAACACATCTCTCTATATGTTATATCTATCTACATGCATACCTTCATAAAACATACATCCTTTGTCTCCTATTAGAGTGGAAGCATTTTGTGACTAAATAGTGTTTTATCCTTTATACTTGCTTCTCAAGAACCTAGCATAGTGCTTGGCACATAGAAGTTTAATAAGTACTTTTTGCTTAAAGAAGGTGATTATTGATCTTTTTTTTTTTTTTTTTTTTTTTTTTTTTCCTATGGAATCAACTAACTTTTTGTAACCAGCTTTGGCTTCACTCAACTATTATATAATATCAAATTACTGGTTGATATAAAGATCACAGAAAGGTTTCCCCAAAGGTATTTTAAGATTAGTCTTCCAATGATGCAGTTATTGTTCCAGATAGAAAGATGAGTCTAAAATCTATAATGCTTGTTTCTAGAACTATGCTCAAAAAATTATTAAACTGTGCATACCCTTTGACCCAGCAGTGTTACTACTGGGCTTATATCCCATAGAGGTCCTAAAGGAGGGAAAGGGACCTGTATGTGCAAGAATGTTTGTGGCAGGCCTTTTCATAGTGGCCAGAAACTGGAAAATGAATGGATGCCCATCAATTGGAGATTGGCTGAATAAATTGAGGCATATGAATATTATGGAATATTATTGTTCTGTAAGAAATGACCAACAGGATGATTTCAGAAAGGCCTGGAGAGAATTACATCAACTGATGCTGAGTGAAATGAGCAGGACCAGGGGATCATTATATACTTCAACAACAATACTATATGATAATCAATTCTGATGGACATGGCCATCTTCAACAATGAGATGAATCAAATCAGTTCCAATAGAGCAGTAATGAATTGAACCAGTTACACCCAGCAAAAGAACTCTGGGAGATGACTATGAACTAGAATTCCCAATTCTCCTATTTTTGTCCGCCTGCATTTTTGATTTCCTTCACAGGCTAATTGTACACTGTTTCAAAGTTTGATTCTTTTTTGTACAGCAAAATAACTGTTTGGACATGTATACATATATTGTATTTAATTTATACTTTGACATATGTAACATGTATTGGTCAACTTGCCATCTAGGGGAGTGAGTGGGGAGAAGGAGGGGAAAAATTGGGACAAAAGCCTTGGCAATTGTCAATGCTGTAAAATTACCTATGCATATATCTTGTAAATAAAAAGCTATAATTTAAAAAAAAGAAAGAAAAATAGCAAAATTCTAAAGTAAAAAAAAAAATTATAATACTTCTTGAAGCTTTTTTGTTCCTTTAATTTACTCCAATTGTGACTAACGCTCCCTGTCACATGGAGATATTCCTTCCCAATTGTCATAGATATTAACCCATGTATAATTTTTATGTGTCCTGCTTTTCTTTAGTAGATCACAGATGAATAGGTCTTTATAAAATTCTCTCACTATCAGAGTTCTGTCACCTTTGACTTTGACAAATCCTAAGAAAATGGGAATAGCTCAGAAACTGCTGTCAGAAACCTCCCTTTCAATGACCTTGTGCCATAGAGCCATCACCACCACTGTCAATTTCTTTGATATCCTTCAGTATTTCACACAACTTAACAAGTCTTGAATGATGCCTTCTCTGGAGACATACCAACATGTTGGCATAAACAAAAATTATCTGTGAACACCAGATTCTTCTGACTATATTACTTGAGTATAATCAGTTTTCTCCTGAGTTTTTTTTTTCCACCACATATATGAGACTGTGCATGAGTAGTATGACTGACCATCTTATAAATCCCAATGGGCATAGTATTTCTCACTGCTTTTATTTTTGTGCTAGTTACTGGTTAGAAAGTAAAGTTGTAGTACTAAGGACTATTGACACCAATTGTTTTCCTTTCCCTGTAACTCTCCTTCTCTGATTTTCTTATAGCAAATTGAAGAACAGAATTTAAATCGATAGCCCATTTGAAGTAGAGCAAATATGTCAAGAAAGTGCTTCCACATATCTAGCAAAAAGGAAATATGGAAAAAGTATATTGAGCAATGGAGAGTAAACAATAATAGGAAAAGGTAGAATAATAGGGAACTGAAGAACCATATTCTGAGATCCCTTTAGTCTAGTCACACATTTGTCTACTTTAAACCTCATTTAAATTTTGTTAGCCTTGCTTATTTTACAGGGCCACTATCTTAAAATGACAACTCCAGGGTAAATAAAGAGTACCTTTTATACCTGGCTTATTATGTTATTTATCCTTCATTCCATGAAGCCTCATACTCATACTACCAAATTTTAGGATCAAAAATTGTTAACCACAAATCAGCCACTTCCCCACAGTGACTAATACTCCATTTATCACATACCTCATAAATGTAATCAATTAAAAGCATATGATATATATGGTCAATGTCCTGGGGCAAGCATAGGTGCAGCTAAGTGGTGATGAGGGGTGTTAATTGTTCTTGAAAATTATTTTCAGATCATAAAAATCTGATCATGGTTTTTATGCTACTGGAAATACTGACCATGATTCCTAGTGCAAATAAATTCTTTATCTCAAGATTCCTTAACTGTTTGTTGTTGTTCTTCTTATTATATATATATTTTTGGATTCCCCTTATCATACTCTATGATTCACATACTCTTTTCCTCTGCATAGAGACCTATAAGCTTAATAATTGCATCCAAAATTCAGAACTTGAAAATTCAAAGAGATCTTAGAAGATTTTTAGTTTAAATCATCTATACATAAAATCATTCCTTGCTATTACATACTCAACAGATGTTCATTTAGTCTTTGTTTAAAGTATTTCAAGGAGAAGATTTCAAGGTTTTCATTGAAAGTCCCACTTAAATACTATTCTAATTATTAGGAATTATTTTTCAAACTTTTTTAGTTTTCTAACTATTCCAATTGTTAAAAATATATATTCTTATATACATTATGTATAATAATACATATGGTAAACCTTCCTGGATCATTGCAAATTTAACTACTCTCAGCCTAAGTTTCTTCATCTATAAAATGGGCATAATAATACTACCTCCTTTACAATACAAGGTTGTTATGAGAATCAAATGATAATATTTGTAAAGTCCTTTTCAAATCTTAATATATGTTATCTATTACTATTATATTCAGTAAGAGAAAAGACTTAAGGCTTATATGTTTATGTTTTTGCTTCACCTCATCAAAGTGGATAATGAATGGGGAGAGAGAGAGAGATTCAGAGACAGAAAGAGACAGAGAGTGAGAGACAAAGAGTAAATGTTTATTATTTTCATGATTCAGTGCTATATATTGTAATGTTCTGGTTAGCTCTCTGGAGGGCTTTTGGACTAGTCTTGGTCTCAGCAGAATAATCACCAGGAGAATAGTCAGGGATAAAGTCCAAGTCTTTATTATCTCCTTCACAATCTGTTTTCTTTTTTTAATTTTTTATTTTTTAAAGTATTTATTATGAGAATTATATTCAACAACCAGTATTGCTAAGTAATGCATTCCATTTGTAGTTTCACACAGAAATAGCAAAATAATTATTTTTAACATGATTAACAGTAGCAATGAAATTTATTCCATTAAATTAGGAGTAAAAATTAGTGATATTACAAAATGGCATTCATATCATCATGTTAAGGAAAATGTCATATCTATAGCCATATTACAAAACAATGACAATAACTGTAAGTTCTAGTTTCTACTCCATGTGAAACATTATATTAAGTTATATTTCATAATTAATATTTCATTTTATCCTCATAAGTCTCAGAGACAGAATATTCTCTCCATTTATAGTTGAGCAAATAGGCAACTGGAGGTTAATTGATTTATACAGCTAGTCACATAGCTAGTAACTCTAGAACTTAATACAGTATCTAGAACATAGTAAGAGATTAAGGTTTTTAGTTGATTGTTCTATTCATTGAGCTACCTAGCTGTCTAGTCAAACAACATTCATAAAATCATTTCCATATTTTCATCTTTTTGTAATTTCATGTTTATACCATTAATATCATTATATCATTAATATCAATTATATCAAACCATAGAGTTGAAGGCATATGTCAGTAATAAGTATTTTGCATTTGTAACGGCCTTATGAAGTACATAAGGTAGCAAGGTGGCAGAGTGGACAATGCCTCAAGTTTGAAGTCAGGAAGATTCATTTTCCTGAGTTCAAATCTGGTCTCAGATACTTCCTAGCTGTGTGACCCTGGGCAACTCATTTAATCCTTTTTTTTATTATTTTTAAAAATTAATTTTATAATTATAACATCATAACATAACATACGCATGGGTAATTTTTTACAACATTATCCCTTGTACTCCCTTCTGTTCCGAATTTTTCCCCGCCTTCCCTCCACCCCCTCCCCTAGATGGCAGGCATTCCCATACATATTAAATATGTTATAGTATATCCTAGGTACAATATATGTGTGCAGAACCGAATTTTGTTGTTGTTGTTGTTGTTGTTGTTGCAAAGAAAGAATTGGATTCAGAAGGTAAAAATAACCTGGGGAGAAAAACAAAAAATGCAAACAGTTTACACTCATTTCCCAGTGTTCCTTTTCTCTGGGTGTAGCTGATTCTGTCCATCATTGATCAACTGGAATTGGATTAGCTCTTCTCTATGTTGAAGATATCCACTTCCATCAGAATACATCCTCATATAGTATTGTTGTTAAAGTGTATAATGATCTCCTAGTTCTGCTCATTTCACTCAGCATCAGATGCTGTAAGTCTCTCTAAGCCTCTCTGTATTCATCCTGCTGGTCATTCCATAACATTCATATACCATAATTTACCCAACCATTCTCCAATTAATGGGCATCCATTCATTTTCCAGTTTCTAGACAATCTGTTTTCTTTGCGTGCAGCCTGGCTAGCTTTCTGGAAGCTCTCTGGAATGGGTCGTGGTTTCAGTGGGGGAAATGCAGGAGGCAGGAGAGCCACCAGAGGCTGATCAAAAATGGAATCTCCTCTATCTTGAAGTCTGTCTTCCTCCCAGATTTCTTAGCTCTTATATATTCTATTATAAGTACATCATCATAGGTGTCAATCTTGTAGAATAGGTGTCAACTTGAGGAACTATACTAAGTACTGGAGAATCATTATCTTAATTCTACTGAGCTAACACTTTGTTTTAGGATTAAATCAATTATACTGAACTAGAGAACTCAGAAACTAAACTAGATAACCATTGTCTTATGAATTCCACTGAATTGTAGTGTTCCACCTTGTTGTAGGATTAAATCAATCATACAGAGTTCCTGCCCTTTACAAAACATGGGAAACACAAATTCAAACAAATAAGATAGTCCCACATTCATGCACTTTAAATTATGATAGGAAAGGAGAATGTATAGAGAAGAACTGGAGAGGAAAGAGAGAAGGGTAACCTTAGGAGCAGATGAGAAGGAAGACAGAGGAAGAAAGTCCAGGTATAAATGAGGTGAAGTATAACTACAGAATTTATGAAATAGTGATCCGGAAAGAATTTGAGATGAAAGACTTTCCTAAATGGCAAGATAAGTGGCAAAGAGGAATAGTCTACAGAGTAAATAAAAGTGTGAGTTTTTTCCTTTAAAATATCTAATAATAAGAGTTAACACTTATATAACACCTACTAGTGCCAGTCACTATGCTAAGTACTTTTCAAGTATTATCTCCATTGATCAACAACCCTTGGAGAGAGATGCTATCATCATTCCTATTTTATATATGAAGAGACAGGCAAAGAATGGTGAAAGAATTTTCTCAGGTTAATGTATCATGAATGAAGAAATAGAAAGGGAGGAAAAACTTGACCCTCACCACAGATATTAGTACTTAGTTCTTAATAAACTTCTCCTTTAAGTGGCCAATGAATTGGAAAATTTGGCTTTTGTCCCAATCTTAAAGGATGGCAATGCCAAAGAATGTTCAAATTATTAAAAATTGTATTTATTTCATATGCCAACAAGGTTATGCTTAAGATTATGTAAGCAAGTTTTCAGTAATATGTGTGTCAAGAACTTCTAGAAATGTAGTCTGGTTTCAAAGAGTTGGAGGAACTAAAGACTAGGTTGCCAACATTCTCTTGATTATGGAGAAAGCATGGGAGTTCAAATAACATCTGCTTTTGCTTCACTAAGTACATAAATGCTTTTCACTATTTGGATCACAACAAAATGTGACAAGTGCTCAGAGAGATGACTCCTGATTAATCTGTATGTAAGAACCAACAATTAGAACTGAACGTGAAATAACATTGGCTTAAGACTGGGAAGAGTACAATAAGACAGTATATTTCTCACCTTATTTAATTTATACAAAGAATATATCATATGAAATGACAAGCTGGATGAATCAAAAGTAAGGTTGCTGAAAGAAATATTAACAGTCTCAAATGTGCAGATATCATATATAGCAGAAAATGAAGAAGAATTAAGAAGCCTCTTGATGAGGGTGAAAGAGGAAACTGTAAAAACTGGCTTGAAGTTTAAAATCAAAATCAAACAGTAATAACAACTAATACCATAGTAACTGATCCTGGAAAAAGGGAGAAGAAATAGAAATAGAAGCAGAGCAAGAGTTAATATTATTGGGCTCAAAGATCAGTGCAGATGGCAACTGTAGCCATGATATTAAAAGACTTGCTTCTTGGAAAGAAAATATAGCAAATTTGGGCAGCTTGCTAAAACCTGGAGACATCCCTTATCAGCTAAGGTCCATGTAGTGAAAATTATGGTTTTTCCAGTAGCAATGCATAGTTTTGAGAGTTGGATTATAAGAAAAGCTGAGTGCCATAGAATTGATGTTTTCAAATTGTGGTGTTGGAGAAAAATTTTGAGAGTATCTTTGACAACAATATCAAATTGGTCAGTCCTTAAAGAAATTAATTCAAAGTCCTTATTGGAAGTCATATAAAGATGTTGAATCTTAAATACTTTGACCACATAATGAAAAGTCTTTTCATCGGAAAAGTTTCTGGGAAAGAATGAAGGCAAGAGGAAAAGACAGCAAAGGTTGAGGTGAATAGTGTCATGGAAGCAGGGAATATGAGTTTAGATAGACTTCAGGAGATAGTGAAAAACGAGTCTGGCATCCGTGGGGTTATGAAGAATCAGACATGCCTGACTGACTAAGCAATTGAAGTATATAATAGACCTAGATCTCAGAATGACGAACTGTTCCCCTAATCAGCTTACAATTTTGTCAGACCTTCTGTGACTTGAATGACATAAAACAAATTACTATTATTATCATTAGGATTTTTTGTGCATTAATGTCAGACTTCAAAAGACTTCAGACTTCTGATTAATGTAATGGCCAACTAAGGTTTCAGAGGTGAAAGCATGATACCTACCTCCTGAGAGGGAAGGAATAGACTCAAGATACAGAAAAAAATTACATTTTTGGACATGGCCAACATTGGGATTTGTTGTGCTTGACTGTGCATTTGTTACAGTAGCTTTTTTTTTTTTAAAGGAAGTAGAGATAGGGTAGCAAAAATGAGAAGAAAAAAAAAAAAAGGACATTGACCAGTTTTTTGTTTTTTTGATTTTTAATTCAAAGAAGAGAATGGAAAGAAATCTGGAAAGAAAACCAGACAGAGCAGGACAGATTTGAAAACTTACAGTTTGAATTTATTATATAATATGAAAAGAAACCAAGCTGCCTATAATAGAGAATAAGAACGTATGAGCAGATGGCCATGGGAAAGGGACGCATTTTTAGGGTTTACTTTAGAGACAATAAACTTTCATAAGGATTTATCAGCATCATGTATTGTTATAGTGCTTTAATTCACTCAAGACTCCAAGGGCTTTGTTGTGCCAAAATAGAACATGCAATAAAACATGTATAATCCTCTTTTTCTTTTATACTATGGAAATGCCTATTTTACTTGATGTTTGAGTCTAGAATATAGATATCAATAGATACAAAAATACAAGTATGGAAATTTATAGCTAAATATATAGGTTTTATATATATATATATATATATATATACACACACACACACACATATTATATGTACATATGTATATGTATGCATTGTATATTATATATATACACATATATGATATTTATATACTTATGTATTACTTGTACATGGACATGTATGTATATAGTGTATGTTGTATAACACAAAATCTTATATATGATCATTTATGTATATATGTAATTATATACACATGTATATATGTGTACACATTGTGTACATATACATTATCTATAGCATACATATATTATACAATGTACACATACATATTAAGCTTTATATGTGTGTATATCTATAAACAGATGAGGAAATTGAGTAGCAAAGAGATGAATAGCAAAGGGAAGTGACCAAAGTTACATACGTAATAAATGCCAGAAGTCTGATTTGACCTAGATCTACTAATTCCAAATCCAGCTTTCTTTCTGCTGCACTGCTACTGCCTTTCTGTGTGGTAGGATGACCAGTTAAAGAAAATGGGGTTTTCACCTGGAGAATAGAAAATTTAGAAGATACATAGAAGATACATGTTAATTGTCAAGCAGGTGGGCAGGTAATTAGCATTTATTGTATCAGACACTATGTTAAATACATCATCAACTATGTGAATGTATTGCATATGGGAAAAGGGTTAGAAATGTTTTTCATTTTAGAGGAACAGAAGGTGTTGGCTGGTAGATTTCCACTTGACATGCGGAAAAAATTCCAAGAATTAGATCTGCTCAAAAGTGTAATAGCTTGTCTTAGGAAGTAATGAATTATCCATCACAGATCTTTAGGAAGACATTGAATAAGT
The DNA here is from genome assembly GCF_048593235.1 of Sminthopsis crassicaudata. Taxonomy (NCBI): domain Eukaryota; kingdom Metazoa; phylum Chordata; class Mammalia; order Dasyuromorphia; family Dasyuridae; genus Sminthopsis; species Sminthopsis crassicaudata. The sequence continues at coordinate 504,681,521 of NC_133617.1, forward strand.
ATGTTGGGTATATTGTAAAAGGAATTCCTCCTTGGGTAAAAGTAGGTTTAGATCGTTCATAAAGAAATGAGAGCCACTAAGTCATACAAAAGGATCTTTGTAGGCAGCATATTGACTTAGAAAACAGTTTTTTTAATATTTAGCTTTTTTTTAATATACTAAGGTATTAGCACATTAAAATCATATAGGAATAATTTTAATCTGGTTTAGACCACAGTGTTGTGGGCCAAAGGCTACTTTACTTACATACTTACAGCATACTTAGCAATTATATTCTATGAGGTCATTGGAACATGACAACTGAAAGAAACTTCGGAGACAATCTAGTCCAGAAGTCTAATTTTACAACAGAGAAAATTGAGATCCAGGCAATGGCAACAATTTGTGCAAGTTTATGCAGATCTCAAGTATATAGGCCTAAAACTGAAGTCCCGTTTCCTGATTTGAAATTTATTTATTTATTTATTTTTGCTATACCATACTGTCTTTCCTTTCCAACCTTAAGATTTCATTAGTTAAGGTAACAAGAGGCATTTTTGTTAACCTAAAACTGAAATTTTCTCTCTCCTCAACAGAGCCACTGTTCCTGTTTACCAGTTGAGGAACTAGTTCATCTCTGTGGGTGTCCAGAAAAGGTTTGAAAAGACATATATGAATAATGGGTAAATGACTCAGAAAGGAGCCATATGTCTGGTGACTTTCCTTGCTTCTATTTATATTCTAGGCATGCTCTTCCTTGGATTAATGAGGTAAATGTAGACTATATAAATTTCTATTATGAAATATACAAATTTCACCATAATTAAAAAAATAACCCATCAACTGCATATTTTCATTCTCTTGGTCATCCAAACAAATTATCCTTCACCCTACTACACTCAAAAAATTAATTCATTACAAGAGATGGAGTAGACATTTGACAAAAAATAGAACGTTGCTATTATAAGTCATTAAAAATTCATGTAAATATATACTTGAAAGAACTTAGACAAATTTCCGTGTCCATATTTCCAGATATTTCTTGAAGAAAACTTCAGTCATACACTTAGAAATATAAAGAACCTTCCAAGAAATAAAAGGACTGTTTTCTGATCAAATTTAGGATACATGTTTCAGAATAAAATTTATCAACTCATTTTTAGTATTTCTATATCCTTAATTCAACATCATGTTTCATTCCCTTCCCTAATATATCACAGTATAACATGAGGGGGAAAAACAAACAAACAACTTTTTCATTAGAAACATGACTTTCAGTTATATTTATTTTCTACATCATGCTGCTGTTTATCATGCCATCCTTCATCAGTGACATCTAAAACCACGCATTCTCTTTTTCATTGCATTATTCTGACTTTGTGAGTTGATTCATTCAGACCTATTTTCTATTGAGATGTTGACTAGAAAAATCACAAAGCTTTTCTTTTGGGACAGGAGCTGAAACATAAAAGGTCTTTTGTAGGTCATTTTGTATTTACCAGTGTTTGAATACTCACCTTTCCCTCCCTTCCTCCTTCATTCCTTCCCTCCCTCCCTCCCTCCTTCTCTCTCTGTTTCTCTCTCTGTCTCTCTGTCTCTGTCTCTGTCTCTCTCTGTCTCTCTCTGTCTCTCTCTCTCTCTCTGTCTCTCTCTCTCTCTCTCTCTCTCTCTCTCTCTCTCTCTGTCTCTGTCTCTGTCTCTCTCTGTCTTTCTCTCTCTCTGTCTGTCTCTGTCTCTCTTTCTCTGTCTCTGTCTCTGTCTCTCTCTGTCTCTGTCTCTCTCTGTCTCTCTGTCTCTGTCTCTCTCTGTCTCTGTCTCTGTCTCTCTCTCACACATATACACATACACACACACATACACATAAACACACACACACACACACACACACACACACACACACACACAAGGATAAGAATTGGCCAAAGCATATTTTGTCTATTTGATATAAATGAACTTTTTAATCTTTATGTTCAGGTATTTGCTTCATGCAGATGGTATTTATCAATTATCCTTAAATATATCTTACTTAATGGCACAGAACTCACATTTCTTATTTCCTCAACATTTCATAATAAAGAATGAACAAAAGTCAAATGACATAGCATTTTTAGCAAGAGATTCACCAGAAATACTGTGAAATGCATATTATGTCTACTTTGCTCACACTAAAATTTCCTTTTCTGTCTCTTTCTCATTGTGAAGTAGAGATCAAAAACAAAAGGTCTGTGTTCTTATAGACACACCTTTCCCCACATAAGGTGTTTTTAAATCTTTTTGATGTCAAAGTCTCTTTTGTCAGTCTGATGAAAATATTGACCCCTTCTCAAAATAATGTTTTTAATTGCATTAAGTAAAATATATAAGATTAAGAAGAAACAAATTATACTGAATGACAGACATAAAATATACTTTAAAAAGCCTCAGGTTTTTCAGGCTATGAACCCTTACTTGTGACATTCATGTTCATAACTATTCTTTGGCTAAAATCAAGTAACTAGAATGTCAAACTCTTGCCTATTACTAGAATAAAATAGTCACTTGTTTGTAGTACTTAAGGGCAATCAATACTCTTAGAGGGAAAGGAGAGAGGGTATACAAAAGGGTGTACCAAAAAGTGCTCCAAGTTAATCAAGAGTTCTGCTTTTTTTTTTTTTTTTACCCCGAAGACATTCTGTTTGTAAGACCATCTGTAAGTTTCCTTTATAAACAACCTTGCACTTTATCAGCAACTCTATTGACTTATTATTTTTTTTGTTGTTGTTTTGCAACCTTATGGGTAAGCACAAATTATTTTTCCTTATTATAGCATTATGTTATAGTCATACACAAAAATTTAACCTTTCACCTTGTTTCCTGGAAGTATAGGTTGGCAATGCAAAATCAATAGGACTCAAAAGAAAAATAGACAATATTGGTCTAAAGTCATATAAGGGGTCAAACAATCAAGGGTCCAAAAAACTTTTGGTTAGTACACCATATTTTTTTTCAATATGATTTGTTCACTATGGTGTTTTGGTCAGTGTTCATTGAAGCTATTGCCTGGTATTAATGTCCCCTTTTTGATCTTCTGCAAAAAATTCCAGCTATAGCTAGCTGTAGCTATAAGTTTTTGAGTACATACAATGGTGATAACATTTCTTCTTAAGGAAATGAAACTGAGCATGATTTAGCCTTTCTTGATGAACTTGGGCCATCATTATTAAAATATGTAATTAAACTAGGATGATACAGACAATATGGTGATTAACTTATTCTGAGCATATAATTCAATGATTACCCTGGAATTTAGCATAGTATATTGAATACAATAAATACTTAGCAAATGTTTACTGAATTATCATATGAACCCCTTTCTACAAAATTAATAGTAAAATATAGATCAGGGAAGATATCTGAGAAATTATTTACTCTTACTCCTTGAGTTCCTTCTATGACCCTCTAATAAGTCTATCTACTCAATTGATTCAACTTTTAAAAAAATGAAAGCAAGATTTTCCTTACATATAAAAATCAAAGCTACTTTCTGATAACTTCTGCCAATTAACTCAGGTACAATATCTGTGTGTGGGATAGTAGAGACCATAAAAACAATGAAAAATTCTCAGAGTAAGAAAAGTAAAAGGGGGCTTATTATGATCCAATAAAGAGCAACTCCTAATCAACAAGGTGTCAGTTAAAGGAGTGCAAAGCACAAACTGCAAAACACAAGATTAAATAGAACAGAAGCCTGCTCTCCCTGACTTTTGACCTTTTCTTCCATTGTCTGGGGAAGTCCAAGGTTATACTCTAAACACAGAATCTATCCCAGAAACAGAAGAATAAAATGTCTTTAAAAGAAGTACTTAAATGCTAATTAAGAGGTGGTAGGAAACAGGAGGGGACTCTTCATTCAAGGCAATGGAACACCTACAGTTTTTTATTTATAGCTTAATTTGTAATTGCAAAGTCATAATTAGGGCATAGGTTGAAGCCACATTCTTAGGAGAGAGTTTTCACTCAGTTTATCCCATACATCTGGAATAATATAAAACAAATCAATTACTCTTTCAAATATTAACCTTTGAAACAAGCAAAGGAATTACAACTGTCAGAAGCCTCAGAAGCAATCTAAAATTGTCCCCTCAAAAAAAAAAATGAAGCCCAAAGCGATGCAGTGACTTGTCTATTTTAATAAATAACAAAATTATAACTCAATAATAGCAATTAACGTATGCATAGAATCTGTAATGTTACATACTGTTCAGTTGAATCAATTTCTTATTTTTGTTCAGTTCATATGCCAATTTGGAATGTTCTTGGCAAAGATAATGAAGTGGTTTCCATTTCCTTCTTTGGTTCATTTTACAGATGAGGCAAACAACATTAAGTGACTTGCCCAGGGCCACACAGTTAGTAAGTGTCTCAGTGGAGATTTGAGTTTAGGAAGATGGATCTTCCTGACTTTAAGTTTGCCCAGCTGCTCCCTAAATCTACTTAGAGTGGAGCATTTTAGGAAGATTTAGGGATTAATATTATATCTGTTTTCAATTGATGTTCAAAGACTTGCTTTTAAGTATCCTGAAGATCCTAGTGCCTACTTTCCAATACATTCCATTATGTATAACATTAAAAGCTTGAGTACTTTCTTCCCAAGTGCAATTGAAAGAAGCTTCTACTTGATTAGCTATTATCCCCAATCCTTTGTCAAAATAATGTACCATTATTAATAATTTTTGTATATCTGACTTTGTCACCAGTGGAATACTGTTAGCATTTATTGGTCCCTTTCTGTCTTGCACTGCACTTCTACTAATGAAAGACAAAGCAGGTATCACAGTTTCAACAATATGTACACAGTGGTCCTCAAACTTTGGGGGCCAGTTCACTGTCCCTCAGACTGTGGGAGGGCCGGACTAAGTTAAAACAAAAACTCACACTCTGTCTCCGCCCCTCAGCCCACTTGCCATAACCCGGTGGGCCACATAAACGTCCTCAGCGGGCTGTATGTGGCCCACGGGCAGTAGTTTGAGAACCCCTGTATAACTAGGGTAATAGATAGGTCATTCTCAGAAATCTAAAAATAATCCCTCATCAAAAAAAAAAAAAAAAAAAAAAGAAAGAAAAAATAGAGATGATGCTTCTGCACAATGGAAATCCAGAGTACTATCATCACCAAGATTTCCTTATTATTTTATTTTTAATAGAATTCTAAGCATAAACAAGAAAAATTCCATTTTGAATATAACAAATAGTTTTCCTATGACGTATGCCTTCAGGCTATATCACCTTTTTTTCAATAAATTTATTTTGAAACTCTTGTATCTTCTGAGTAACACCCTACTTCATAGTTTGAATTAATGAGGTTATTTTATACTGAAATGCAGGAAGGACTAATTTTGATTATACAAGGGGAGCTCTACAATTGGCCAGGAAGAGAATAGCTTTTCTATCTTCAAATAAACCTATGGTCCTGGAATTATTTTTCACTGAAATTATACATGCCACTCAGAAAAAAAAAAAATTGCCTATCTTTGAATTACCTTTCACTCTATGTGTGACAGCATTTAAAGTTCTGGAATGATAGAATTTTCTCCCATTAAAGATTTTCTTTTATGTGAATATGTTGCATTAGTAAATACAAGAATAGTTAACAATTCTGTATCATCCATTAACCTGGAGGCACTTGATACATCAACATCTATTAAGGTGAAAGTGGGCAAATTGTTTCATCGTATTTTAGAATTATACAGGAGATAAATCTGTGTTCACAAATGAGATTTCTGAAAGAAAACACAAGATTCTTCTCCAGCTTTGTGATCTGGGAATTATTTCTCATCAATTTTCTAATTCTATGTTGCACTTTGAAACACCAAAACCACCTATCAAAAAATGTCAGCCAATCAAGCCCATTTGTTTCAGTTTATTAGAGATAAAGGAATCCTCTGGGCTTTTTTAATGAGACTCATGCATAGTAAGAGGAACAATTCAAGAGATGACCACAATAATGTGGTTTGACAGACTTAAGAACTCTGATCAGTGAAGTTACCAGTCATGACTTCAGAAGACTAATGATGAAATGTCTTGGCAGAGAAGTGATGAAATTTAAATATAGAACGAGACATTCATTTTAATATTACCAGTGTGCAACTGTGATTTTTTTTGTTTTTGCTTTTGTTTTTTGACATCTATTTTTTGCAAGAGAAGGGTTTTAGATATGTCAAACAAAAAAAAAGTTTTAGAAGCAGACATAAGTTGCCCATTTTGATAAAAATTTGCCATAATCAATATATACTTTAAAAAATAAATTATTCATAGTAGAACTGCATAGTTTCATGTACAATCCTCTTTTAGTTCTCTGTATTTAGAATATATACATTTGTTGATGATTGAAAATTTCATAAAATGGAAGTTTCATTTAAAGAAAAAATTAAAAACCTCATAGAATGTAATTGAAGTGCTCTAATTTAGCCAAAATCTCTGAATAACTCCAAATTTTGACTAGCTGCCTTTGATTGTTGATGAAACACTTTTTTCATTAATCAACATTTTCTTGTTTTTGACCTTTTTCAACCCATTGTAGATATCCATTGCCTATTTTACACTGGTTATATTTTGATTTTCCTGTTCTTTACCTTTTACTAGTTGACATTTCTAATCTATTTCATGGGATGAATTCTACATTATATTCATCAATATTTTATTTTTGTACACCTGCATTTCCAGGCTGCAGACCCCTACAGTTTTATATAATTATTCAGCCCATACTATTCAATCAAATAACTTCCAGTGATACTCATGTATTTATTTAATTCATATTTGTTGACTGCCTTCTACCAATCTTCTATCCTGCCCATGGTTATTAGCCCTTGAAGTTTTCTCAGGGAAACCAAGGAAATAAAGATGGAATCTCAAAGAGAAGGATCAAGGAGCCAGATGGATGTACCTTCCTGACCAGGTCCCAGACCTGTCAAAGATATATTAATCAATATCTCAAAGGTTGTTTAAAGATGTGCAGACAAAGGAGGATGATAGAAAGTTCTATTCTCACAATCATTCTGTACAAGAATCTGGGAATTGGTTATATCTGATTACAGCCAGATGGACTTCTTCCTAACCTGAGAAGAGAAAATCCACATCACTGAGGCATCTATTGTTTCTATACTGATGTTGTAATAGTGGTAGGTTAGGGGGCACAATGATTATTTATTCATTTTATGTAAGTCCTTTGGTTCATCATATGTGAGTTCTAAAAAAAAAAAGTCTCTAATCTCTGGAGGAGGGGAAGGAAGAAAGAGGCATAGGAGATACTTTTCTATTCACACATGATGAGGCTGAGAATAATTCAATTACTTGAATTTATCTATTATTAATTTTGTAATTCTGTCTTAATACTTAATACTTATTTGATTTATGATTCCTCACTGATAACATTGGGTAGACAGTGCACTAAAGGAAGGTTGAATCCAAATATTGATACCTATATTGAATGCAAGAACTATGTCTTTAAAGAATTCAAATTTCTTTCAACTCTAAATCTATGATCCTGTTATTCTCAGCACATTATTAACAACTGTAAGAAACAAAATATTTTACCAACTCCACAGACTCACTGATGAATTTAGGAAAATTTTATTTTACATTCTTGCAACAGTGGGTGCCTAGGTGGCTAAACACACATTTAAAATTCCAAAGGCAGTACAAAGGCAATGGTACTATCTGGGCATGAGGCAACCCATAGCACAAATATAGAAATTGCTTTTTGTTTCGACTCTCTATAAAGTACTTTACCAATTCCATTCAGGAATTGGTGTCTATCACTTGCCTTAAATCCTTAACTTGATTCCAAATTTTCCTGTTTTATCTACTCTATTCCCAAATTTACTATTTTGATCTGCATTTTCTAAATGCCCAGCCTGTGTAGTAAACCAAACATTATTCCAAATTGAACAGGCAACTTCATAAAATCGTCTTTCTCTATTAGGACACAAATATTTATTGTACCTACTTATCTATGGTTAGTCAAACTTCTATAATTCTGTCATCTGACAAGAATCAAAAAGGTATTGTTGCAGGTTGTGGTCCCTTTAAGAAACTAGTCCTTTCAGAATGATTTATTTCTTTCTGATTCCCAAACCCTCCTAGTTGATGCATTATCAATTCAAGAAGCTAGGATCTTTGATTCACAAATCCTGGTCAAAAGCACCCTTTTGTATTCCAATAGAAGATCTGGGCCTGTCCCAGCCCCCCAGCCCCCAATGAATCTGAGCCAATTTGGGACTCCACCTACAGGCCCTTTTAGCCAAATCTCTCATAAAAGAGCCAAGCTGGAGCCCTCTCTTTGCAGAGGTTCCAAACATGCCAGCCTTACACCTGGCATGCCAAGGATCTCTACCCACTGGAACACTGTTTCTGGTGCCCTCTTATCTATACCTTCACCTTTTACTAACTAGACTTTAACCTTACTTTCAAACCCCACAATAAACCTCTTTTATCAATCTAGGTTTTCAAGTCTGTAAATTCCTTTACAGGGGACTCTTGTGCCACTACTAGACCTCATTTAACTCCTTATTCTTGCACTGAATCCAAAGGCATTGCAGGAGAGTCTATTTGACTCCCTGTACCCTGAACCTGTCACTAGACCTCAATTAAACCCTAATATCATTTAGGTGCCCCAAATCTACACCTCATCAGTATCCTTCCCACTAATATTAACCCAAATCTTAATCCAGTGTTCCCATCCTAAGACTCAAATACTATTTTAGGGGAATAGCATTAATCCTATTTAACCTCCCCCCTTCACAGAATTTACAAACTCTTTACAAGGAACCCATTCAGACACTGGGTATTTTGGGGTCCAATCAATTTTAGTTCCTTCCCAAACAAATGGGTCCAAAATCCTCAGGAACTGAAGTAACTAAAATTGTATCCCCTTTTAATCTGTAAAAGAAGGGATATTCCTGGTCTCCCAGACTCCAGAAAGTCTATGAGAGAGAACATATCCTCCTGATTGGCCTTTTCTCTGTTTTCTTATTATTTTTTTCTTTTATTTTCTGAGGTTGGGGTTAAGTGACTTGTCCAGGGTCACACAGCTAGGAAGTGTTAAGTGTCTGAGACCAGATTTGAACTCAGGTCCTCCTGAATTCAGGGCTGGTGCTCTATCCACTGAGCCACCTAGCTGCCCCCTGATTGGCCTTTTCTGAGGCAAATTACCCCCATTGATATCTGGTACCTTATTCAGGAAGCTTTAGAAGTAATTTCCATTCAATTGGAGATCTGGGCCTGGGGACTTTGGCTTTCTTTTCAACTTGAAACTTCAGTCTCAGATTTTCTATTAAAGAGCAACTTTAAACTCATTTCTTTGCAGTGTCTCCAAAGCAGGACGATGCCTTGATCCTTGGTATAACTGCCTGTCAGGACCCCTGCCCACTGTGAAGGCATTCTTTTTTCAGTGTTATTACTTCTATTTACTTCTCTGCCAGGACCTTGCAACTTAGAGGTCAGTCTTGCTAGCAAGACTGACTTCTTAATGCCAACTTTTTGCCACTTAAACTTTTTGGGTTCATGAATTCTTTCACGAAGGACCTGTGCTGACCAAAAGGGTATTTCCACAATTCTCTGATGCCACTAGAACCCCATAAGCATTGATGGAATAAAATATTTATCAAGTTACATCCCTCCAGAAATACTTGAATACCCTAAAATCCTCTTGTCCAAACCATACTAAAGATGTTTTAGCTTTTGTTTCAGTAATCAATAAAATAACAAATCCCACAGAAAATTGTTTCAATTATTCTTACATTATTTTGAAATCATTGAAGACCTTATTTTATAAAAACATATACATCCAGCAACAGATAGATAACTAAGTCTAATATACATTTACCTAATTATAAGATACAATGACTATATATTCAGAATGAAAACAGAAAGATATTACATACTAAAACAGTGCTTATTGTTTCAATTGACCACTTACACTGATTACATAAATTTGTTATAAGAAGACAATGCAGGGGCCTGATTATAATTGCATTAAAACTGATCCTTCAGGACCTCAGCCTAAGGGTTCATAAATAACAGCTGACAACCAATTGTGTAATAATAATCCCACTTTATAGCCAACTCAGCTCTTCTAATCTGATAATTCATCAAATACAAAAATCTACTGGAAACCATTAACAGCTTTAGCAAAGTTGCAGGATAGAAACAAACCCACACAAAGCATCAGCATTTCTATATGTCGCTAACAAAGTCTATCAACAAGAGAAAGAAAAAGAAATTCCATTTAAAATTACTGTAGACAAAATAAAATAATTGGGGGTCTATGTGTCAAGACAAACCCAATAACTATATGAACATAATTACAAACCACTTCTTACACAAATAAAGTCAGATCTAAATAATTGGAAAAATAATTGCTCATGGGTACTCAAGCTAACATAATAAAAATTAAATTCTGCTAAAACTGGTCTACCTGCTCAGTGCCATAACAATCAAATTGCCAAAAAAAAATTATTTTATAAAACTAGAAAAAATAACAAAATTCATCTGGAAGAACAAAAGGTCAAGAATATTAAGGGAATTGATGAAAAACCTAAAAAGAATGGTGGCTTAAGCAGTACCAAACCTAAAACTGTATTATAAAGTAGGAATCATGAAAACCATTTGATACTGGCTAAGAAATAGAGTGGTGGATCAGTGAAATAGATTAGATACACAAAACACAATAAATAAGACCTTTAGTAATCTAATATTTGATAAACCCCCAAATTCTATCTTCTGGAATAGGAACTCATTATTTGACAAAAATTGCTAGGAAAACTGGAAAATAATATGTCAGAAGTTTGGCAAAGACCACATACTAAAGTAAGATGAAAATGGGTACATGATTTAGGCACGAAGGATGATACCATAAACAAATTTGGAGAACAAGGGATAATTTACTTATCAGATCTTTAGTGAAGGAAGGAATTTATGACCAAAAAGAACTAGAGAACATTATGAAAGCCAAAATGGACAAGTTTAATTACTTTCAATTAAAAAGTTTTTGCACAAACAAAACCATCAGAAACAAGATTAAAAGGAACATACACACAAAACTGAGGGGAAAAAATCTGTACAGTGCTTCTGATAAAGTTCTCATTTCTAAAATATATAAAGAACTATGTCAAATTTGTAAGAATACAAGTCATTCTCCAATTGATAAATGGTCAAAGGATATGAACAGACAATTCTCAGGTGATGGAATTAAAATCATTCTTAGTTATATGAAAAAATGCTCTAAATAATTATTGATTAGAGAAATGCAAATTAAAATAACTTTAAGGTTCTACCTCACACCTCTCAGATTAGTAAAGATGACAGGAAAAGATAATGACCAATGTTAGAGGAGACTTTGGAAAACTGGAATACTAATGCATTGTTGGTAGAGTTGCAAAATGATTCAACCCTTCTGCAGAGCAAGTTAGAAGTATGCACAAAGGGCTATAAAACTGTGTATACCCTTTGATCCAGCAGTGCCATTACTAGGTCTATATCATAATGAAATCATAAAGGATGGAAGCAGCTGAATCTGTACTGGATCTGCATCCCAAAGAGAACATAAAAAAGAGAAAAGGACTCACAAGTGCAAAAATGTTTGTAGCAGCCCTTTTTATAGTGGCAAGGAACTGGAAGGGCAAGGGGAAGGGGAAGGGAGGGATGAGCAGGAGTGAATTGGTTTGTTTTCTTACTTCTAAGGAACAACCATACCCAGTAGAGGAAAGGTGCACTAAGCTCTCACTTTTTTGGCAACAAATCATGAGAATAACTAGTATACAATTCTAAATTCTAAATTTCAGAGTAACTATCAAAAATTTCAATCAAGAATCTCCAGAAATCTAAAGGTGAAGAGACTAAAACTTGACATCCAGAATCAAGTTTTTCCAAACTGGAACTCATAAACCAGAAGAATGGACCCCAGAACAGGGGCTTTTACTTTCACCTCCACTATCCTTCCAACTCCACTTTAAAGTTGCTGTGGGCTTTTCCCACACACACATAGCACTTACCAATTTTAGGTTTCAATATTATGAACCTCACATTTTTCATAGGTGATAACCAAATAAATACAACATAACCTATAACAAAAATGGAAGCACATGTAATTTATAGTCATTTCTAATTTTAATACATACTAATTGAAAATATATTTAATAGATGTTCCATTCAAATTCAATTACCTCATAGTGTTTGCAAATTCATACAAGCCAGAAAAACTGTCAAGTATCAGTTTTCACCTTAAGAATACAGGCCTTTTCACCTTGACACACTAGTCACCAGCACAGTCACACAAAGCTGACTCATGCCAATAAAAGCATCTAATTGCCCTTTTAATCTTATCAATTGCTTTTACAATCCCTCTTTCTTGTTTCTTGTTTTTAAAACCCATCTTTTTTTTTTTTTAGTGTTAAACATGGTAGAAATATATGTTAAATCAAATATATGCATACATATTTATACAATTATCTTGCTGCACAAGAAAAATCAAACCAATCCAGAAAACAAAATACAATCAAAAAACAAACAAAAAAAATGAAAATGCTATGGTATGATCCACACTCAGTTCCCACAATCCTCTCTCTGGATGTAGATGGTTCTCTTTATCACAAGATCATTGCAACTGGTTTAAATCATCTCATTGTTGAGAAGAACCATGACCATCAGAATTGATCATCATATAATCTTGCTATTGACATGTACAATGATTTCCTGGTTCTGCTTATTTCACTTGGCATCAGACTCTCTAGGACTCTCTGAAATCATCTTGCTGGTCGTTTTTTATAGAACAATAATATTCATATACCATGATTTATTCGGCCATTATCCAATTGATGGGCATCCACTCAGTTTCCAGTTTCTTGCCACTACAAAAAAGGTTGCCACAGACATTTTTCCACATGTGGGTCCCTCCCTTCTTTAAGATCTTTTTGGGATATAAGTCCAGTAAAAACACTACCTGATCAAAGGGTTTGCACAGTTTGATAACTCTTTGGGCATAGTTCTAAATTGCTCTCCAGAATGATTGGATCAGTTCAGAATTCAACCAGCAATGTATTAATGTCCCAGTTTTTCCACATCTCCTTCAACATTCCTCATTATTCCCCATTATAGTTTCCTGGCATCTTAGCCAATTTGAGAGGTGTTTAGGTATTTCAGAGTTGTCTTAATTTGCATTTCTCTGATCAATAATGATTTAGAGCATCTTTTCATATGATTAGAGATGGTTTCAATTTCTTTAGCTGAAAAGAGTCTGCTCATATCCTTTGACCATTTATCAATTAGAGAATGGCTTGAATTCTTATAAATTTGACTTGGTTCTCTCAATATTTTAGAAATGAAGCCTTTATAAGAACCCTTGAATGTAAAAAATGTTTTCCCAGTTTATTGCTTCCCTTCTAATTTTGTCTCCATTAGTTTTGTTTGTACAAAAACTTTTAAACTTAATATAATCAAAATTATCTATTTTGTAATCAATAATGATATCCAGTTCTTCTTTGGTTGTTATGATTCTTACAAGGTACTAAAACAGTGGAATTGATAGAGACAATAATTATCTAATTTAGCATAATTCAGTATGATTGATCCGATCCTACAAGGAGATGTTATGGGCCAGAACTTGGAACAAGGTACTAAGTGGAATTGAGGAGACAATGGTTAAATCTAATTTAGCATTGATTTAATCCTACAACAAATAATGGTTTCCTACTAATGTTTGGAGTATACTCAGTGTACATCATATAAGCAAGAAGCTCTCAGGGCCAGACTCACAAGCCCACTCTTGAAGGCAGAGACAGATTCATTCATTTTCCACCTTTATGCTGGCTGGAGGCTTTGGATTCAGAGGGAGCTGGAAGCAGAAGCTGGAAGAGACAAAGGACTAGTGGCAAGAGCTCAGAACCAAGGACAGAGATAGGCCTCTAAAAAGCTAACTGAGCCCAAGGATTGAGACAAGACTTAAAAGAAAACAATAAAGGATTAGGATTTAACTCCTGGCTGCATTCAGGGTGATTATTGAACTGAACTGAAACAAAGGCTGCCTCCAGAAGCTCCCCAAGAAACCTGCTCCAAGAGAACATTATATTTTAGAGAAGAACATTACATTTGGTCACAAATTCCTTCCTTCTCCAAAGATCTGAGAGATAAACTATCTTATTTCTTTGTTAAAGGGAGAAAGTAAGACAAATCTTAATATTCATAATATAGTCATATCTAAACAACTGTGGACCAATTTTCACAAAATTTATAACTTATATCCTTCAAAACTGACAAAATTTGAAAGCCTAGCTGATATAATTTTTGCACATTGTCCAATATACAATTTAGAAAACAACATAGTACCTAAAATATATTTCATCTAATTAGGAGATACAAACATATGACCTCTAGGTAAGTTACCAGAAAATTTATTTTTACTTATAATCAAATCAAATACAGATTTAAATTTCTAGTAGCAATACTTCAACATTAATACATACATATTTCTAAAATCTTATTCACAAATGCATCAATTCTATCATATACCATTTAAATTTAAAAAATAACTTAGGTCTCATTTTTGGGAACAAACTCCTCTTCCCCCTCAAAAACTCCACTCTTTTAGACTGCCCAAATTTTTTGAAATGATAATAAACTATTTGAGACCTTAGATGGAGACACAGACTCCTGGGAGCAAAATAGCAATGGCTCCTATCCCTCCACCCTAAATTTTGTACTCTTTCATATGCAGATTGCTGTATTGGGAAGGGGGAAAGATAAAGTGTAAAGTGGATTTCCCTAGATTTTTCCAAGCCACATGGAGATAGACCATATTCTTTTTTTTTTTTTTTTTTTTTTTTTTTTTTAACAGAATAAAGATAGGGTCATAAATTTGGAGCTAAAAGAGATTTAATCTTAACTTTTCTCCTCTACTCTTCACCTTTGTTCATTTTGGTCTCATGCCTTAGAATGATGTAAAACCAATTTTTCTGTTCCCCAAAAATTCGTTTACAATTGAAAGATCTACATACACTTATCACCACATTGTATCAGATGTGCTTATGGTATCTCCCATTTACAGCAATAAAACAATATGAAAATGTCTATGCTACCTTTATATTTGGGAAGCTATACCATCAAATCTAGTCATCCATGGTACTTAGGTTTTCTAAAGTTGCCATGGACACTGCTTAAGTGAATATTAAACTATTGTTCCTAGGGATTAGATTCCTGCCAGCCTCTGATTACAACATTTACTTTAACAGTTTCCAGCATGCTCTCTCTTACAGGTTAGTTTATTTTCTCTTCCTTTTTATGGAACTACTGTATTGTTGATACATTAACATTGGACTCATGACCAATAAAATTCATACCTGAATGAAGCTTATATAACACTTTTTTTTTTCCCCAAAGATTCTGTCACAGAACACTAGACATCACTTCCACACTATGCTTGGGGGGAGGAGTGCATTTTAAACATAAAAATCACCAACCAAAAAGCACAATAATTTGAAAAAAATGGCTGTTAAAAAGATATTTGTTTACACTAGGCAAACAAACAAGAAGACAGAGCATCACCCTGTTTGATCTCAGCTGGATGTACAATTACCATTATTGACCACAAAAGTGCCAATATTGATTTTAGGGTTACAAATAAATTCTAGCAAGTAGACAAGTTTACAAATATAAAATCCATAAATAATAAGCATCAATTTTGTAAATGTGTGTGTATGTGTGTGTATGTGTGTATGAGGATAAAGAAAACAAAGATGGACTGAGTAATCATATTAGACTATATTTAAAAAGTAGATTCATTCTGGAGAAGACACAATTACAAAAGTCCTGCATGATTCATATATAAGGCATTTTCATTTATATGCCTATTTGTTTGCTATATGAAATCTTTATGAGAGTCAGTCTTACATAAATTGAGGAATCTTCAGTGAGGGTATCAGGAAGGAGTAAGTAAAACTTAACAAGACATTCTGGATTTGGTAGCTTTTCTTGATGATGGTGGTGGTGGTGTTCTTTGGCCATGGAGAGTGTATTTCTCCTTTGTTCTTCAAAGTAGAATATGCTCTTGGGTTATCAGAAAAGACTGTTGCATGTGGAATAAAGTCTTAAAAGTATAAACTATTTAGGGGAGATTTTCCTAGCAGGATTTGTCTTCTAGTCTGGAAGTCTTTTCAGAACAATGAATATATCAACACTAGTTGATTCTATCTAGCTGTGATTTTATATAATCACAAAATTTTATATTTGGAAAGGACTTCAGTGGCCACTTATTCCATCCATATATGAAAGGAATTCTCTCTATAACAGATAATAACAATTGGTCATCAACTTCTACTTGAAAATCTCCCTCCAATAAGATGGAACCTATCATCATCTAAGATTACTTGTTCCATTTTTGATTATATTTGTGGAGAAGGTTTTGTTTGCTTCTGAAAAGAAGCCAAAGTATGCCTCTGTAACTTCTATTTAATGCTCATGTTTTACCTTTTAGGCCTAAAAATAACAAGTTCAATTACTTTTCCACATGATGGTCTTTCAGCTCTTTGCAAAAACAATCATTTTGCCCCTTAGTCTTAAATTTTTCATACTCTGCAACCTCTCAACCATACTGGTGGTAACTTCTAAAGTGTTTTCAGCTTATCTGTCTATGTTCTTCTAAAACTTTTGTTTCCACAATTGGATACAAGATCCAGAATTATTCTGACCAGGAAAGAAATCCATAGTCTTTAAAAATCATTGACTAATTCCTGAAAGTTTTTTCCCTCCATATATGCCAATATTGTACTTTTTTAGGGGTTTAGGGTTGGGGTTGGAATTTTCACAACCCACTGCTCAATCATATAGAGCTTTTGAGTTCATCAGTTTCTTTAGAGAAACTGCTGTGTACGCATCTTGAAATTAGCCACTTCACTTTTGTCTGTTTCAGTTTTAATTGTGAAATAGAGTTCAAAAAGATCAAATAAGAGCTTATATGTAAAGTAGCTTTAAAATCTTAAATAACAAAATTATTCTTAATATCTTAATTTTAAATATGAAGAAATCAAGACTCAGCAGTAGAATTTAAATGACTTATTCCTAGTCATATAGATAGTAAATGGAAGATTTAAGACTTCACCCTGAATTTCATGTACCCCAGTTCAGGGTTCTTCCCACTATATTTCTTTAATTTAATCCCTTAATAATATTTGACTGGAAGTATGATAGGATGAATGGATTGCTAGCTTGTGAGTTGGCAAGAAGGGCATTCAAGTTCTCCATCTGAAACATTAACTGTATTAGACAACTTTTTTTTATTCTTTGTATCCCAGGCAACTTTTGGAGATTATGGATTATAAATAAATTGATGATCTGTTTCAGTAGGAAGAATTTCTACATCAGGAATTTTTTACACCAACAAAATTACAAAAACAATTAAAAATTTGTTCTCCAGAACTTGGCATGTATTATTTCATTATTGCTTTTTTCCTCCTCAAAATTTTTAGAGCATTTTTCTCTTCCTTATTTATACTACCATCTTTGTTGTATTATCCTTATCTGTGTTAATGCCATATCCTTCTACTTTGGGAGTTCTCAACCTCTTCGTGGGTCTGTCATAGATGCATGACACATGTTGATGAAGCCAAGGACCCCTTCCCAGAATAATGGTTTTAAATGTGTGAAATAAAATATAAAGTAAACTAATTATTTTGAAACACAATTATTAAAATATATTTTAAAAGTAAAAGCTTATGGACCCCAGATTAAGAATTCTAATACAGGATTGAGTCACATTCATATCTACCCTTGTGTCTTCAGCAACTAGCACATAGCCTTGCAATTAATAAATATTTACAGAATAAATGAATGAACAATGGTTTGGAATACTTTGATTCATTCCTGTTAAAATTACATAAATATCTTTTCTATGACAATGAGGGCATTAACAAACATATGTTCCATATTATACTGGTTTCTTCCTTATTGTTGTTTTCTGTGCATACTAATTCTAAGATAGAATTTATATTTCCTTAAAAAACTAATGATTTAGATGAGGAGACAGGAAAAGCTAACCAACAATAAAATAATTAAATCATAGCATCAAGATTAAGGAGTATATTTAAGTGTCAAAAAAAGTGGTATGGAGAATTACTACTATAAGAGTTCAGAGAAAGTGTAGGTTGGTTTAAATTAGAGTGATCAAAGGAGATTTTATATAATTTGTTTTTAATCAGGAAAATGAAAAGTGGGTAATATTTAGATAGATGGAGGGATCAGCATTATCTTTTCCCACAACACACAAACATGTATGCATTCATATATATATATATATATATATATATATATATATATATATACATATATATGTATATATATTTATATGTCTATATAACCATATATACACATGTGTATTTGCATAATTGCACACATGGATAGCAAGTGCACATGTATACTGCTTTCATACATAAGTAAATGTTCACAAACATTTGTATATGTACATATACATACATATATGTGCACATGCCCGTGAGTTCATTGGCAAAGATAATTCTAAGTGATACAGTTGTTCAACAGATAGAATGTTGGATTTGGAACCAAGAGGTACTTAGTTTAAATTCCACCTTAAAGATTTTCTAGATATGTGACCCTGAACAAATCACTTAATGCCTTTCTGCCTCAGTTTTCTCATTTTAAAAATTTGGACACTAATAGCAACTACCTCTTAGGATTGTGATGATAAAATCAGATATTTCTAAAGCTCTTTGCAAACCTTAAAGCACTACATAAATGCTCATTATTTATTATTATTATTATTATTACTAAAGCACATGTTTAACAGCTTTAAATTGTTTTCTAAAGCACTGAGATATTAAAAGTATTTCTAGGATTATGGTCAATTAGTGACACTTGGTCAAAAGTGACAGTTGAACTCAGATGTTAGTAAAACTTCAGATGATAGATCTATAGCCGGAAGAGAACTCAAACGCTATAAGTCCAATTCTTTTGTTTTATAGATGAGGGAATTGGCAACAAGTGATATACAAAGAAATATAAAATGTAATCCCTATCGTTTCACGAAATTACAATCCAGTTGAATAGGATAAGACATGACTTTATGAAAATTCAACAACAATAACAATAGTAGCCCCAACAACTCTAAGCATAGTAATGATATAAAATGAATAGCTACTATGTTCACTGAAAAACAAATCTCTTGATTTTATTAAGTTGAGGAAAACTATAATAAGTTTTATTTAGATTTCTGGGACATTTTCTCTGTAGTTTGTAAAAGATCTCAATGGAGTTACTTCAGGAGGCAAAAGATTGGGAATAGATTTATAGTGCATGGAGATTTTTTTAAAATGGGGGGGAGGAGTCTGTACTATGAATGACATCAAATCTTCCTTAGTAAACTATGTTTTTTTATAAATCTGTGTAGTGCTTTTGCAACATAGTTATGCTCTCCTAGCTAAGATTTTCACAGAGGCCCAAGATATAGTGGGGTGTTTTTTTTGTTGTTTTTGTTTTTTTGGTTATAGCTGTAGGGTGTAGGGCAGCTGGGACTTAGTCAAACTTTTGCTGTGGCAGATAAGGGAAAGTAAAGTGCCTGGAGGCTTGAGACTGAGAATTATGAATAAAAATTCAGGTGGCTGGAAATTGACAATGGGTAGGAAGTGTTTCTAGAGAAAGGCTAAAATGTCTAATCATTTTCTGTGATTGCAAGAAACTTAGTACTCCAGTTGTAGAGATGTTTCCTACCATCTCCCAAGGAGTGATTGAGGCATACTTATCCTGCAGAGACAGGATTACTGTGAAAGAAATGTGTATGTCTCTCTTATAATGTTGAAGGTACAAGGTAGAGTTGGTGGCTAAAATTTAGAAACAATAGATTAGCCTTTAATCCCAAAAGGTTTCATAAGTACAACTTTGGGAAATAGTGATAATAGGGTTTGATGCTTAATTATAATGCTTTCTTATTCATGTTGCATTCTGTTTCTTTTATCTTGTTATATGTTTAATTCTGGCTAGAGCCAGTGGAAAATGAGGACTTGGGAATAATGGAGTGGAGTAAAAAATGGGGGTTCTAATGTGGCATTATAAGAAATTTCCAAAGAGATAATTTATTTCTTTGTCTCTAACAAACACATTCCTTAGGAAAGTACATAAAAAATAATAAAAAAAAATACAATAATTTTCACTTAACCTAATATAATGGGCAGGGTGTTAGCTAGATCAGAAAACCTAGATTCAAGCTTTTTAGCTTGTGATCTACATAAGCCATTTAACCTGTCAGTGGAGGTGATTCTAAGACTGAAATTCAGACAATTGCCAATCAACACTGGTGGAGGGAGTTTATTCATTGGTAGTTCCCTATAAATCAGACTAAAATAAAATAATTTACACTAACCTTTTATTGCATCAGAAAGAACTCTATATTTAGAATAAGAAGAATTACATTTATATCCCACCATGACTTTGATTGAATCATTGTTTTTTCTCTTGGTCTCACTTTTCTTATCTATAAAATAAGGATCCAATATATTTGTTTCCTTTCAGCTCTAAATCCTAGTACCTATGAGTCATATTGACTTCTCAGCCATATAATCTTTTTTGTTTTTGATAATAAAATTTTAGCCTTTCCAGAAAAATGGCATTTTAGGAAGTGTAACTTTATTGGACTTCCTGCCAAAATGTCTTCTTAAACAGAAAGGAGACTGCCTAAATCCCACACACTTATTTCAGTATGTAGAGGGTAACAGTCAGTGGGGAAACTCTGGGCAAGATATAAGACCCTTCAGCCCAGAGGGAACCTGCTAACAATGTCTGGTTTTACTCCCTCCCTATCTCCCCTAAGGGCTCTTGGCCTTCCTGAGAAGTCAGGGGGCGGTGACAACCTGTGTTGAGATTGAAGCAGAGTGATAGCTGGTGGAAGAGTGATACCAGGTGGCAAACTATGTACAATAGGAAGTTGTTTATGTGGTCCTACATGCTCAGAGTTGTTTTTGTTACGTTATAAAAAGGGGAAAGTCCTTGAAATAAACGGACTCCATTTTCCCACCCTCCTCAGGAGTCCTGCCTCATCACTTCTCCACTAGGAAGGTATATTTAATCACCCTAGCTTGAGGGCTCTAGAAAGCAGGACACAACATCAGTAAAACTATTTTCTTTGTTTTTTTGCACCCAAGATCAAAAAATGATCAAGAAATGCAATTACAGACTCTATTAAGTAACTTTTATTTTATAATTACTAAACAAAAAATCAGCCCAACATCTACTGATAATAAAAAAAGCAACCTCTTTAGAAAAATGAATGCCATAGTATGAAGCCTCATATTATAGTTCTTTGAAGCCTAGGGAGAGGCAAGAGGCAGAAATGAGTACTATTCCCAACTTCAGGTTGTTGTAGTGGTCAGATAAGAACAGCCTCAAACATGTTGGGGAGCCAGATAAGAGGGAGCTGAGTAGTGAAGTTTTAAAACTAATAAAAGGGAAGGAATATTTGGAAGCAAAATACAGCTTGTGATCCTGAAGGGAGAATTGAAAGAGGGAAGTAAAATAAAATAAAATTTAAGGGGGTGACTTAAAGTGCCTCTAAGACAATTGTTCAATGACCAAATAGATTGGGTTTTATTATTGTAATGCAATACTCTTTTGCTGTAAAAAAAGACAAAATGCTACCTGCCAAGACAAACCCAAAGGACAATATAAATACAATTGTAAAACACTTTTTTTACACAAATAAAGACTCCAGCTTCTGGTATTATGTACTCACTATTTGACAAAAATGGCTAGAAACACAAAGATAGCATGGCAGAAACTAGGCCTTTGACTAACAGCTCACACCCTATACCAAGACAAGTCTGAAATGGGTTCATGAATTTGACATAAAGATTGATACTATAAGTGAATTAGGAGAGCAAGTAATAGTTTATCTGTCAGATCGGTAGAGAAAGGAGGAAATTGTGTCCAAAGAAGAATATCAATTGCAAAATGGATAATTTTGATTACATTAAATTGAAATGTTTTTTGCACAAACAAAACCAATGCAGCCAGTATTAAAAAGGAAGCAGACAGCTAGGAAACAATTTTTATAGTCAGTGTTTCTGATAATAGCCTCATTTCTAAAATATATAGAGAAGTAAGTTAAATTTATAAGAATTCAAGTCATTCGAACATTTATTAATGGGGGAATTGCAAATTAAGACAACTGAGGTATTTCACCTTTCTCAGATTGGTAAGATGATAAGAAAAGATAATAATAAATATTGGAGAGGATGTGGGAAAACTGGGATACCAATTCATTATTGGTGGAATCATGAACTGATCTAACCATTATGGTGAACAATTTGGAATTATGCCCAAAGAGATAAAAAACTGAATATTGTTTGATACAGCAGTTTCACAATTGGTCTATATCCCAAAGAGATCACAAGAGAGAGAAATATACCCATATGTGCAAAAATGTTTGTAGCAGTTCTTTTATAATGGCAAGAAATTAGAAATTGAGTGGATGCCCATCAACTGGGGAATGGCTGAAAAAGTTATTGTATATGGATGTAAGAGAATATTATTGTTCCATAAGAAATGATGAGCAGATTGAGTTAAGAAAAGCCCAGAAAGATTTACATGAATTAAATGAACAGAACTAGGAGAACACTGTACACAGTAACAGTAAGATTATATGATGATCAACTAACTATGATAGACTCTTCTCAGTAATGTGGTGAGCCTGCACAATTTTAAATAGACTTGGGATGGAAAATATCATCTGCATCCAGAGAGAATTATGGAGACTAAATATAGATTGAAGCATAGTATTTTAAACCTTTTTGTTTGCTTTTTCTTGTATTTCCACCTCTTCCCCCTTTAGTCTGATTTTTCTTGCACAATATGACAAATATGGAATTATGTTTAGAATGATTATATATATTTAACCTATATCAGATTGCTTCCTTTCTTGGGGAGGAAGGGTGATAGAGGAGGGAGGAAGAAAAATTTTAGAAGACAAAAATCTTACAGAAATAAATGTTGAAGATAGTTATCTTTACATATATTTGGAAAAATAAAATACTATTGAGGGAAAAAAGGACAAAAAAGCAATTTCAATTTCAGAGAGTAAGTTAGTTGATACAACATAGATCATGTGGTTACATGAACTCTGAAGATAATCTATATAGTAGTAGAATTGTTATCCACTACTTGGAATCTTTTGAATGCTCAATCAATACTTCTTATTCTAGCAGTTGCCATGAGGCGGTTGCTATTGCATTGGTAAAAAGAAATTTAGTACTTTCTGGCTCCCACTCTCCCTTCTATAGTACCACTGTTTCCAAGCTCTTCCCTTTGGACATAACTTTTTAGTCTAATACTTTAGCTCCTCTTGTTGAGAAAATTGGGTTTTCCTTTGTGAGATGACAATGGGAAATAGGAAGTACCCAAGGGGCCAAGTTGGCAACACTAACTCCCAATTCAGTCACAAACTTCCCCCTACCAAAAACTGTTTGTTTCATTTGCTTAGAAATGTAGATTCAAATTTCTCCTTTTCCTCATTGAGAAGTTATAAAAGTATGAATAAATAGTATTCTATTTTATTCAGTCCCCAATCCCCATAGCAGGATAAGTCCCAATTGCAATAAAATTCTGTCTCTTTTTCTCTCTTTCTCCCTAACTTTATCTCTTTCTATTTGTCTCTATCTCTTTCTCTTATGCTATGTTATGAAACATGAGTTATCCATTTTTTTCTTAAGCTCTTTTCTTTTTAAAAGAAAAATGAAAATAACAGCATTTGAGAATATAGTCTCTTCTTTGTTCTAAAAGAATAAGAATGAGAAACACAGAATAGGAAAGTGAAGAATCACTAATTGTGTTTTCAGTGAGTATTTCTTACATTGGCTAGTCAACTCTTTTCTTATTCTATCATTTTCTTTACCCTGACAGTTTGCTTGCTACAGTAACAACAGTGGCTCTCTTTATGCCTCTATTTTTGCACCTACCAGCAGTGTGATCTCCAATAGGTCTTAGTTCTTACTTTAGGTGCTTAGATCTCAGTCTTATCTTTATATTCCCACTCCCCTCCTCCTCTTCTCTTTGGGAATATGTCTCTGGGTCTTTCGCTCCTGCCTTCTAAAATGAAAAAAAAAGTTAGTAATGAATTTTGTTCTTTTCAACAACGAGGTGATTCAGGCCAGTTCCAATAGATTTGTGATGAAGAGAGATATCTGCACCCAGAGAGAAGGCCATGGGAACTGAATGTGGATCACAACATAATATTTTCACCTTTTTTGTTGCTGTGTGTTTGCTTGTTTTTTCTTTCTCATTTTCCCCCTTTTTATCTGATTTTTCTTGTTCAGCATGATAAGTGTGGAAATATGTTTAGAATAATTGCACATATTTGAATTGGTTTGCAATGTAGGGGAGGGAGAAGATGGGGAAGTAGGGAAAATTTGGAGCACAAGGTTTTTGCAAGGATGAATGTTGAAAATCATTTTTGCATGTATTTTTTTAAAAAGCTATTATTATTATAAAAAATAAAATGAAAGATTTAGAATAGATATTCTCTAAGGTCTTATCCAGCTCTATATTCTGAAATTCTATGTTCTGACTAAAACTCACTAGACAGTTCATTGAAACAGTATGTTTGACTGATTTTACAAAAATAGTTAAATTGATTTGTAAGTTCAGAAAAATCATAAAAACTTATTGTTCTAGCCTCCCATAATCTAAAAGTATATGATTTCACTCAGTACCTCTGTTCAATGACCAGTCATCCATGCCAGAGGTTTTCCATTAAATTAATTCTATTCAAATATTAGGATATCCTGTCCATTCCCATTTTCAAAACAAAAAGTTGGTAAAGGAATTAGGTCTCCTTAATTCAATTGGATTCTCCATTCATATGTATTTTATTCTTTAAAGATGTTTAGTGAAGCACCATGTGTTTCAAATTGACTGCAAAAAGGGCAGATGCCTTCTGTAAAAACAAGCTCAGATCCCATTGAAATGTTACAGAAATAAGCATCCCATACAGGTCACATTTCGCCACTTATACTGAACTGTTATATCCTTTGGTCAGCTTACAGAATATATTTATGCAACTGTAATTGCTATCATTTTATTCATTCCCATAAATTCTGCTTGGTATGGACCATAAATTGGTTTTTCTGGAGAAAAGAAGTGATCAACTAGTTTGTGATCAATGTCATTATAATCTTGATTTTTCACTGACTTACTTGCTCACAAGGGAGTATGCTTTTTTTTCTGATCTGTGAAGGTATGTTAGCGTGTAACTGTGGGGAAAAAGTTAATTTCAGAAAAGAAAAATGGAAATCAAGATGAAAGTGTTTTGTACTCTTCATTAAAGAGATATCCCTTCAGAAGTGCTGGAGGTGATGATAAAAAGATAATGAGGAACAGATTTCTGTTAAGCATTAGCTATCACATACATTTTATCTTGATATTGTGCCAAAATAATAGTCTCAATTCAATGACTAATAAGAAAGAGAAAAAAAATGATCAATTCAAGGAAACACTTTTGCTTATTTATAGTGTTATCAAAACAAATTTTGTTTTGGACAATGACCACCAAATTTCTGAAATATACTTTTTTTTGATAGTATTCTATAGACCCAAAGCAGCATAATGACAAATGAAATATACTTGCTCAGAAGACAATGTCCACCACAGCCCTCTCTTCACAGAAATGGAATACTGAGTATGAATGAATATGAATCTTACTAAACAACATAAATTAAATACTCAGAACAGCATAAAACAGAGAGTGAGAGATTTGGTTAGAGCGTGTGGTTTTTGTAGAGTAGGAATCTTTTCATGTGGAAACTAAAACAACACTTCTCTTTGAGTGCATCAAAGAGTACAAAATTCTATCCATGTGAAAGCTTGTCTGTGGTTTTAAATTAGGAGTGGGAAACCTTTTTTTTTTTTTTTTTTTTCTGCCAAGAGCCATTTGGGATATTTATAACCTTATAACATTTCCCACTCCTGTTTTAAATGGGTGTAATTTAGGAAACTGCTCCATCACTTTGATGTCTTTGCTTTGTAAATGTATGCAGTGATAAGGAGTTGGAAATAGGTAGAATACCTGTGATTTCATTGATTTAGGGAACTTTCAGATATTCTTTTTTTTTTTTTTTTCATAGTATGTCTATGAAAAAATTCTCTATTTTACCTTCATAACATCTTTTGCAAATACCTCTTTCTCTCCCCTGATGCTGCCAATAGAGTCCTTTATCAGCTCACATCTGGACTATTTCAATAGCCTTCTGGTGGGTCTCTCTGACACCAGTTTCTCCCTGCTCCAGGCTATCCTTTACTCAGTTGTCTAAGTAATCTTACTAAAGTCTATGATAAAGTAAATTCCGACTGTGTCACTTCCCTGCTCAATAAACTTCAGCAACTCTGTTACTTCTAGGACAAATTTAAAATTCTCTCTTGCCATTCAAAGCCCTTCATAACCTCCCCCCTACCTCTTACATTTCCAATCTTCTAACACCTTACACACCCACCCACCCACCCACACTTGTATACACATATATACACACCCACCCACACATGTATACACACACACACACACACACACACACACACACACACACACACCACCTCTCCATATACTCTGCCATCTAGGAATTCCAAGCTCCAAGTTCTTCTACAGACAAAAGGTTCTGTGATCTGACTCCAGGTATATTCTCCAGTTTGTACCCTTATCCTGATAACTCTCTTCTTTCTCTTATCTGCCTTCTGGCTTCCTCTAAGCCCCAGCTAAAACCATCTACATAAAGCCTTTCTTGATTCTTTTCAAGTCTAGCACCTTCCCCATATTAATTATTTCTTAAATTAGTTATTTATACTATTTATAATTTGCTTGTAAATAGTCATTTTTATATTGTCTTCCCCATTACACTGAACTTCTTGAGAGCAGAGATTATTTCTATACCTATTTTTTTGTCCCCAGTCCTTAGCACAATACCTTTCATATAGTAGGCACCTAAATGTTTGTTGACTGACTGAGTCTAGATAAAAAAATGCTTTTTATTAATGCATGTTGGTATCTTCACTTTAATTAGAGTTTTAGACAGTAATTTTGGACATGGAAAGGCTGAGTAATCTATCCAGGATCATATGGCCATCATGATGTGCAGAAATTTAATTGAAGCCTTCCCAGCTTCAGAGTTAGCCATTATCTACACTACAACATATTAAAGAGTCATTTGGTTCATTGTATGCACTTTTCTATGCAAAGTTCTATTCTGATGCTTTATCATCATATAGATATAACTCTGGGTTGTACCAGTAAAGCCCAAGTTCTAGCAGGTTCTACCATCCTGGACAGGCTCAAAGGATGCACCTATATATGGATTGTCAATCTGTTAACTGAATACCGGACTAACAAAGGTCAGGGAGGATCATTACCATGAAGCTGATTGCCACATTTTGATTATTATTGGCTCTCACAACTCAGTCATCTATTACAGCAGTATTCCTTAACATTTTGTTTGGTGAACCCTTTCCATAATCAACAAAAATGTGTTTTGAATCCCTAGGGTATTTTAATATTTATTATTTATTTAATTTAATATTTGATACTTGTAATATTCTTCTAGATATATGCAAATAAAGAAAGAAATTAGGAGACATTATTCCCCATAAAGTTTGAAACATAGATATTATGGAAGTTAAAAATTTTTAAATTGTTTCACATAAAATTGATAATATAACCAATTGTTTGTAACATAGAACATAGACATTAAATCCTGAGGTTTCTCTTTAGAAATATCCATCCATATATCTTTTCTACTTATCAGTACAGAGAATATTTTTATTTGAATTGAAAAACATTAATTTTTTCTAGTAAATTTATTTATTTTTAATACCTATTTCTTTATGAATCATGTTGGGAGAAAAAAAAGCAGAACCGAATGGAAAGATTAAAAAAAAAAGAAAAAAAAGAAGTGAAAATAGCATGTATTGATTTACATTCAGTCTCCTAAATTCTTTTTTTGGTTGCAGATGGCATTTTCTTTCCAAAGTCTATTGGGATTGCTTTAGATAACTGAACCACTGAGAAGAATCAAGTCATTCATAGTTGATCATCATACATTTTTTCCCCCCTGAGGCTGGGGTTAAGTGACTTGCCCAGGGTCACACAGCTAGGAAGTGTTAAGTGTCTGAGACCAGATTTGAACTTGGGTCCTCCTGAATTCAAGGCTGGTGCTCTATCCACTGCACCACCTAGCTGTCCCTGATCATCATACATTCTTGCTGTTATTATGTGCAATGTATTCTTGGTTCTGCTTGTTTCACTAAGTATCACTCCATGTAAATCTTTCTAGGCCTTTCTAAAAATAGCTTGCTTATTATTTTTTTAAAAACAATAATATTCAATTATTTTCATATACCACAACTTGTTCGGCCATTTCCCAGTTGATGGGCATCTACTTATTTTCCAGTTCCTTGCTACCACAAAAAAGCTATCATAAACAAATATTTTTGCACATGTGGGTCTTTTTTCCTCCTTTATGATTTCCTTGGGATACTGTAATATTCTCTTTAAAATGTAATCTTCTCTGTTGAGGTTTTCTTGGGGTCTCTGGAAGTAGCCTTAGTTTCAGTTGAGTAATTACATCAAATGCAGCCAGGTATTAAAGTCTAAATCCTTTATTGTCTCTTTATAAGTCTTGTCTCCTTTCCTGCGGTCCAGTTAGCTTTCTTAGAGGCCTTCTGTAATCTTAGTTCTGAGAGCTTGAGTTCTGGCTTCTGAATCTCTCCAACTGAATCCTGGTTGAGGCTCCTAGCTTATATATGCTCTCTTAAAGGTGTGAATCTTGTGGAACTGTAGTGTAATATGCCCTCCTGGCAGTGACTATTACCAGTCTGTCCTAGGCCCAACAGAGTACCTTTGACCACTGACCTTTGCAGTGTCAACTCTACCTGGCTCGCCTCCTCTGAGGCTTTCAAAGGTCTCTGGCCACGATTTCTTGAATCTATAGTTTAATAACCGGTAGCGCACTTAAGAACAGCCACGTGTAATCTTAAAAGCCTTTATTATACCTACTCACATGCCCTGACTTGTCAGCTCCCTAGTGAACACCTGGTCTGAAGATCCACGTGTTCACTACCAAACTCCTTACCTCTCTCAGCTATCCATCAGCTTGGCTTGGCTTGGCTTGGCTTGGCTACCCCAGGCTAGGGAGCCAGGTTAAAGAGAGCGACTGCTGTCTGCAGTGGGCTTATAAAGGATCTGTGAGGTCACACACACACAGCCAACCAGTGAGAGAGCCGTCACCCTTTACGAAGCTATCTCAATACGGACAGGATCCCACCCACAGGGCAGTCCTATATCCACAGAGATTACATCTGGGGCACTCAATCTCCTGTTGCGCTGTGGCCACCCATTTAAAGGGCCCTTACAATTCTCTTCTCTTGTTTTTCAGGAACCACTCATCTCATCAAGCCAAACTTTTAGCACCAGCTATAGTTCACTTGATCCATGAGATGACAGAGTGTTATGCCCAAGGAGGTACATAATAGCAGATCAGTAAACAGAAGTATGACAATGAGAACCAGGCTCAACAGTGGCCAAGTGTTCAACCCATTCATCAAAGTCATACTCGAGATAATAGGCCAAAGAGGTTGGATGCCAATGAGGTAGGATGTCAACACTGAGGTGGGAAGTCAACAAGGTAAGACATCACAATTCTAGTTAACAATTAAATATCAGTGAGGTAGGTTGTCACAATTCTAGTTCACTTACACATATGACACTTGTCACAATTCTAGATCAATTCTAGTTTCTCACAATTCTCTATTGCATTTTTCACAATTCTAGAACAATTCTAGTTTCACAGGTGCACATAAGCAAAGTCATGTCCAGTAACATTGTCTCAATAACAACGGCAGGTGGGTGTGTTGATTTTTCACCCACTAATTTAAAAGCATAGTCCTTCAATAGAAAGCATAGGGCAAAGCCTCTCTCCAGGCCACCATATGGCAAGTAGCCACAGGAGAAGCAAGCAGGCCCATTGTCCATTTACAGTCTTTATGTTGCAAACAAAGTTGTTGTCAAAAAGGTTAACAAAAGTCAGACAAAAGTTAGTCAGTCCATCACTTAGCTACACTTTCTGTGTATGCCCGAAGCACATTGCTAAGGTAAAATGCAAAGAAGTTAAAAATGTAAAACCAAAATAATTTAAAAATGTAAAACCAAAATAACTTAAAAATTTAAAATTGAAATAACTTAGGAATTCAAAATCAAAAGAGTTTAAAAATGTAAAATCAAAATTTAAAAATTGCAAGCAATCACATATATGTATTGCCACATCTTGTGCATATCCCAAAATTCCCTTCTCTTGTTTAGAAGAGAACATCTTGGGGATATAGTCTGTGTAGTAATGACTTGACTGGTAGGATTATAAGAAATGCCAATGGAATGGGCAAAATCAAATTCAATGCAAAAACATCTAAAAGCAAAATATTTATAAGCTAATCCATAACCTGTCTTAAATGCATGTGAGAGTCCTACAATGGAAAAATGGTTGATCACATGCCTAGCTGCTTCTCCAGATTGGAATGAAACCATAATGTCCATTGGTCTTAAAACATTAAATTTCAAACCATAAGGGTTTTGTCCCATTGGGAGCATAGGAGAGTAAAAAGAAAGATAAGCTGTATAGCCTTTTGCCATGCTCCTAGCTTCTTCTTTAGTTATCACAATCTGCAAATATAAGACTCTAGCAGCCTGATTATAAAAGATATGATTTGAAGGGCCACTCTGAAAATGGATATGTAGGGTATAATATTTATCTGAGCGCTTTCTCACTCACTCTTGAAGTTCTTTAAAGAGCTGATAATATATTTTTAAAACTACATTGTCCAATTGGCAATTAGTCTCACTTGCTTCATTATCCAAGTGCATTTGCTCAGTTCTAGCCCTTTACATGTACTGAACTAGAGAACTGTTAAGCACCATGCTAAACAACCATGTCTCTATCAATTCCACTGACTTAGCACCTTGTTTCAAGTTCTGGCCCATAACAGGATACAGACCTAATAGTGACACTGCTGGATTAAAGGGTGTGCAGAGTTTTGTAGCTCTTTGGGCGCTGAGAAGCATTAACATACCACCATTATTTTACTTCATATACTTCTCCTGTTTATGACCTCCTAAATGATTTTGGCTAAAAAGTTGTTAATAGAAGAGCTAATTAATTTCTTCAGCCTAATTTGAAATATTTGAAATATTCTGAAATAATTTGAAATTTTTCTCAGGGAGTTCAATGCTTTCTCACTGATTTTAATCCCTTCTGTCTGGGCTCTTTTAAGAAATTATATATTTAATTTCTTGTGAAACATACAGCATGGTGCCAATGATTATCTCTCTTTCCTGAAGATCAGAGAGAATTTCATGAGCACAAACTGTATTCTCAATATCCTTAATGGCATAGTTGTTTCAGGTAGAAAAAAGATGATGAAACAATGGAAGGAGTCAAGAGGTGGTGCTGTCAGGTGAGGTATTCAATATCCAACATGTACTCTTAGTCAACAAACAGCTTGCTAGGAACCAGCTCAGATATGCCTTGATCAGTGCATTTATTTGCCATCTTGTTCCTCTCTCCATGTGGTTTGCTGTAATTTTAGTTTTCTTTGGTTTCATTAACTGGGCCATCACGGAAATGTTGACCTGCCTATCCTGGGCAGCATCCAAGTTATACAAAGTTGCATCCTGAATATCATTTCTTCTTATCCCCTCTCCCCCACCGTCTATCTGTCTGTCTGTCTATCTATCACTTGCATCTTGTGTTTTGGTAAGGAAACATATTTTTCTGCTTCCAGGACATAATTGTTAGTATAGATATTATACCTTCCTTATCTCTTTACTGCACTATTGCTAACTTCTCTGTAAATCTCTTTTACAACTTCTATCCATTTTTTTCCCAAACTTTTAGAGATATTGGATTCCATTCTTTAGTTTCTTTTGCTGTTTTAAGACCTGTAATTACATTGCTGATAGTTTTGCCACCTCTTCTCATATTGTTTTCAGTCTCAAGTGGAATCAACTTTGTGACTTCATCTTCATAAATTTCCTTGTTCTCCTTCATCCTTAGAATGATTGTCCTTGTCAAGTTTTCCTTAGAATTCACTTTTCAGTAGGGGATGGGAGGGGGCCCTAGGACCTAATTCTTGAGGACCAACCAGACCTAGAACAGGTCTTGCTAATTACAAGAAGTCCTACAAACAAAACAGCTCTCCCATACATTTTGTTCACTTGAATTATTCTACCATACCATATGCCTTGGGAGCATTCATCTGCCTCACAAGCTCCCACAAACTGCCTGCTTGACCAAATTACCCTTCAAGTGGTAGTACAAGGTAATGATATGATAGGTCTTTTTTGTGCTTTTTCATCTTCTTGATCTTCATTCTTCAGTTGAAAGTGAATACAGAGGACTTCCGGCTAAGATGGCGGCGTGGAGGCAGACAGCTGCTTGAGCTCTTCGCTTTCTCTCAGAACTTACTTCATGACAAGCCTCTGACTTAATGCTTGACCCAGAAAGAAATCCACAAATTATCACCAAGAGAAGACATCCTTGAAAGTCGCCAGAAAAGGTCTGTGTTTGTTCGGGGGAGGGTCAATCAGACTGGGCGCAGACTGAGGGCAGACAGCCAGAGCAAGACAGGCAGCTCACACAGCTCAGACCGGAGGGGGAGGGGTGTGATCTCTACCGTTTCTGTGAAAGGGCTTTTGCCCCAGTGTGGATGCTCCATCTTGGCAGCAAGCCAGGAGCGGTGGAGAGGGTGTAAACACCAGAGGTGAAGATTAAAACCCCAGAAAGCCAGCGTCTCTCAGAGCCCGGCCACCCCCAACCCCCACCTGGACTGACTCGGTGCGTTCTCGGAGCCTCAGAGCGCAGACTCAGTACAGTCATTGCTGTTCTGTTAGTGGCTCTCTGCTGCCCTATCCCCAGTCTGTAGAGGAAGCCCATTAATAACATCCAGCCTTATCCCCCGCAAAACAGACCAATTGCTTCTCTTGTCAGTTTGTTTTCTTTGATTCTGACAAAATGAATAAAAAATTCAAAAGGGCTCTAACCATTGACAGCTTTTGTGTGGAGAGGGAGCAGACTTCAAATGCTGAGGAGACTAGGAACAGACTGTCCCCAGATGTATCCCCTGGGAGGGATATAAGCTGCTCCTCAATACAAAAGAACCTCATAGAGGAAATAAAAAAAGCTCTCACAAGAGAGCTGGAAGAGAAATGGGAAAAGGAAAGGGAAGCTTGGCAAGAGAGCCTGGAGAAGTCATCCCATGCATTCAAAGACAGAATGGATAAAGAAATCAAATCATTGAGAAACAAGATTAGTGAGCTGGAAAAGGTAAACAACTCCAAGGAAAACAGGATTAGTGAGCTGGAAAAAGAAATCAGCTCTCTAAAAAATAAAATGGATAAAATGGAAAAAAATTCCATAGAAGATAAAAACTCAATTGGACAATTACAAAGAGATATAAAAAAAGTGAGTGAAGAAAATACATCATTGAAAATTAGACTGGAACAAGTAGAAATGAATGACTCAAGGAGAAACCAAGAGGGAGTCAAGCAAAACCAGAGAAATGAGACAATTGAAAAGACTGTCAAGTACCTTACCAGAAAGACAACAGACCTGGAAAACAGATCCAGGAGAGACAATTTGAGAATAATCGGACTCCCTGAAAAATGGGAGGAAAAAAAGAGCTTGGACACCATTTTCGAGGAAATTATCAAAGAGAACTGCCCAGACGTTTTGGAAACAGAGGGTAAAATAGACATTGAGAAAATTCATCGATCACCTACTGAAAGGGACCCTAAAATCAAAACGCCAAGAAATATAGTGGCCAAGTTCAAGAACCATCAGACAAAGGAAAAGATATTGGAAGCTGCTAGAAAAAAACAATTCAGATATGGAGGATCCACAATAAGGATAACACAGGATCTAGCAGCGTCCACATTAAAAGAACGCAGGGCCTGGAACATGATATTCCGAAAGGCTAAGGAACTTGGTATGCAGCCAAGAATAACTTACCCAGCAAGAATGAGCATCGTTTTCCAGGGAAGAAGATGGACATTTAACGAAATAAATGAATTCCATCTATTTTTGATGAAAAAACCAGACCTACATAAGAGGTTTGATCTTCAAATACAGAACTCAAGAGACTTCTAAAAAAGGTAAAAAGAAACCTTGAGAACTATACTTCTGTCAAAAAAATATGTAAAGAACATATGTACAATATGTCTTAGAAAATAGAGGTGGAAAGGAGATTATATCATAAAAAAGTACAAAGTGGTGGTACTACATCTCATGAAGAGGCAAAGGTAACCTATTATATCTGAGAGAAAGAAAGGAGGGAGATGAACATAGCGTGTATCAATAGACATATTCGATTTATGGTGAAACTTCTTCCACTTCATTGAAAAGTGAAAGGGAAGGAGTAAGCTAAGGGGAAGGGAATACAGTAATTTCGAGGAAAAGGGGTAAAATAAGGGGAGGATCTTTAAGGTGGGGGAGGGATCCTAAAAAGGGAGGGCTGTGAAAAGCAAGTGGTGTTTACCAGTTTAATACTGGATAGGAGGGTAAAAGGGAAGGAAAGGGGAAAAGCATAAGCAGGGGTTAATAGGATGGCAAGCAATATAGAATTAGTCCTTCTAACCATAAATGTGAATGGGGCAAACTGCCTCATAAAGAGGAAGCAGTTAGCAGACTGGATTAAAAGTCAGAATCCTACTATATGTTGTTTACAGGAAACACACCTGAAACAGGATGAGACATTCAAACTAAAAGTAAAAGGGTGGAGCAGAATCTATTATGCTTCAGGCAAAACCAAAAAAGCAGGAGTAGCCATCCTCATCTCAGATCAAGCAAAAACAAAAATTGATCTAATTAAAAGAGATAAGGAAGGGCATTATATCCTGCTAAAGGGAAGCATCAATAGTGAAGCAGTATCAATATTAAACATGTATGCACCAAGTGGTGCAGCATCTAAATTCTTAAAAGAGAAATTAAGAGAGCTGCAAGAGGAAATAGATAGCAAAACTATAATAGCGGGAGATCTCAACCTTGCACTCTCAGAATTAGATAAATCAAACCACAAAATAAATAAGAAAGAAGTCAAAGAGGTAAATAGAATACTAGAAAAGTTTGATATGATAGATCTTTGGCGAAAGCTAAATGGAGACAGAAAGGAATATACTTTCTTCTCAGCAGTTCATGGAACCTATACAAAAATTGATCATATACTAGGGCATAAAAACCTCAAAATCAAATGCAGTAAGGCAGAAATAGTAAATGCATCCTTTTCAGACCATAATGCAATCAAAATAACATTTAATAAAAAGCCAGGGGAAAATAGACCAAAAAATAATTGGAAACTAAATAATCTTATACTAAAGAATGATTGGGTAAAACAGCAAATCATAGACATAATTAATAACTTCACCCAAGAAAATGACAATAATGAGACATCATACCAAAATGTGTGGGATACAGCCAAAGCAGTAATTAGGGGAAGTTTTATATCTCTACAGGCCTACCTGCATAAAATAGAGAAAGAGAGGGCCAACGAATTGGGTTTACAACTAAAATTGCTAGAAAAGGAACAAATTAAAAACCCCCAGACAAACACAAAACTTGAAATTCAAAAAATAAAAGGTGAGATTAATAAAATTGAAAGTAAAAAAACTATTGAATTAATTAATAAAACTAAGAGTTGGTTTTATGAAAAAACCAACAAAATAGACAAACCCTTAGTAAACCTGATTAAAAAAAGGAAAGAGAAAAAGCAAATTGATAGTCTTGAAAATGAAAAGGGTGAACTCACCACTAATGAAGAGGAAATTAGAACAATAGTTAGGAGCTACTTTGCTCAACTTTATGCCGATAAATCGATAACTTAAATGAAATGGAAGAATACCTTCAAAAATATAGCTTGCCCAGATTAACAGAGGAAGAAGTAAGTAGTTTAAATAGTCCCATCTCAGAAAAAGAAATAGACCAAACTATTAACCAACTTCCTAAGAAAAAGTCCCCAGGACCAGATGGATTTACAGGTGAATTCTACCAAACATTTAAAGAACAACTAACTCCAATGCTATGTAAACTATTTGAAAAAATAGGGATTGAAGGAGTCCTACCAAATTCCTTCTATGACACAGACATGGTACTGATACCTAAACCAGGTAGATCGAAAACTGAGAAAGAAAACTATAGACCAATTTCCTTAATGAATATTGATGCTAAAATCTTAAATAAGATATTAGCAAATAGACTTCAGAAAATCATCCCCAGGATAATACACTATGACCAAGTGGGATTTATACCAGGAATGCAGGGCTGGTTTAATATTAGGAAAACTATTAGTATAATTGACCATATTAATAATCAAATTAATAAAAACCATATGATCATCTCAATAGATGCAGAAAAGGCATTTGATAAAATCCAACATCCATTCCTACTAAAAACGCTTGAGAGTATAGGAATAAATGGACTATTCCTTAAAATAATAAGGAGCATATATTTAAAACCTTCAGTAAACATCATATGTAATGGTGATAAACTAGAACCTTTCCCTGTAAGATCAGGAGTGAAACAAGGTTGCCCACTATCACCATTACTATTCAATATAGTACTAGAAACTCTAGCCTTGGCAATAAGAGCCGAGAAAGAGATCCAAGGAATTAGAGTAGGAAATGAAGAAATCAAATTGTCACTTTTCGCAGATGACATGATGGTATACTTAGAGAACCCCAAAGACTCTGCTAAAAAGCTATTAGAAATAATTCAGAATTTTAGCAAAGTCGCAGGATACAAAATAAATCCACATAAATCCTCAGGATTTTTATACATTACCAACACAATCCAACAGCAAGAGATACAAAGAGAAATTCCATTCAAAATAACAGTCGATAGTATCAAATATTTGGGAATATATCTACCAAAGGAGAGTCAGGAATTATATGAGCAAAATTACAAAACACTTGCCACAA
Organism: Sminthopsis crassicaudata; assembly: GCF_048593235.1. NCBI lineage: Eukaryota > Metazoa > Chordata > Mammalia > Dasyuromorphia > Dasyuridae > Sminthopsis > Sminthopsis crassicaudata. The sequence goes on from NC_133617.1 coordinate 504,718,521, forward strand.
AAATAAAGTCAGATTTAAATAATTGGAAAGACATTCAATGTTCTTGGATAGGTCGAGCGAATATAATAAAGATGACAATACTCCCCAAACTAATCTATTTATTTAGTGCTATACCAATCAGACTCCCAAGAAACTATTTTAATGACCTAGAAAAAATAACAACAAAATTCATATGGAAGAATAAAAGGTCGAGAATTGCAAGGGAACTAATGAAAAAAAAGTCAGAGGAAGGTGGTCTAAGTGTACCTGATTTAAAGCTATATTATAAAGCAACAGTCACCAAAACCATTTGGTATTGGCTAAGAAATAGACTAGTTGATCAGTGGCATAGGTTAGGTTCACAGGACAAGATAGTGAATAAAAATAGCAATCTAATCTTTGACAAACCCAAAGATCCCAAATTTTGGGATAAGAATTCATTATTTAACAAAAACTGCTGGGAAAACTGGAAATTAGTATGGCAGAAACTAGGCATGGACCCACATTTAACACCACATACTAAGATTAGATCAAAATGGGTCCAAGATTTAGGCATAAAGAACGAAATCATAAATAAATTGGAGGAACATGGGATGGTTTACCTCTCAGACTTGTGGAGGAGGAAGGAGTTTGTGTCCAAGGGAGAACTAGAGACCATTATTGATCACAAAATAGAACATTTTGATTACACCAAATTAAAAAGTTTCTGCACAAACAAAACTAATGCAAACAAGATTAGAAGGGAAGTAACAAATTGGGAAAAAATTTTTACAGTTAAAGGTTCTGATAAAGGCCTCATCTCCAAAATATACAGAGAATTGACTTTAATTTATAAGAAATCAAGCCATTCTCCAATTGATAAATGGTCAAAGGATATGAACAGACAATTTTCAGATGATGAAATTAAAACTATTTCCACTCATATGAAAGAGTGTTCCAAATCACTATTGATCAGAGAAATGCAAATTAAGACAACTCTGAGGTATCATTACACACCTGTCAGATTGGCTAAAATGACAGGAACAAATAACGATGAATGTTGGAGGGGCTGTGGGAAAACTGGGACACTGATGCATTGTTGGTGGAGTTGTGAAAGAATCCAACCATTCTGGAGAGCAATCTGGAATTATGCCCAAAAAGTTATCAAAATGTGCATACCCTTTGACCCAGCCATACTACTACTGGGCTTATACCCCAAGGAACTACTAGAGAAGGGAAAGGGTCCTGTATGTGCCAAAATGTTTGTGGCAGCCCTTTTCATAGTGGCTAGAAGCTGGAAGATGAATGGATGTCCATCAATTGGAGAATGGTTGGGTAAACTATGGTATATGAATGTTATGGAATATTACTGTTCTATAAGAAATGACCAACAGGAGAAATACAGAGAGGCTTGGAGAGACTTACATCAACTGATGCTGAGTGAAACGAGCAGAACCAGAAGATCATTATACACTTCAACAATGATACTGTACGAGGATGTATGCTGATGGAAGTGGATTTCTTCAACATAGAGAAGAGCTAATCCAATTCCAATTGATTAATGATGGACAGAACCAGCTACATCCAGAAAAGGACTGGGAAATGAATGTAAACTGTTATTTTTACCTTCTGAATCCAATTCTTCCTGTGCAACAAAAAATTCGGTTCTACACACATATATTGTATCTAAATTATACTGTAATATATTTAACATATATAAGACTGCTTGCCATCAGGGGGAGGGGGTTGGGGGAGGAAGGGAAAAAATCTGAATAGAAGTAAGTGCAAGGGATAATGTTGTAAAAAATTACCCATGCATATGTACTGTCAAAAAATGTTATAATTATAAAATAAAATAAAAAATTAAAAAAAAAAAAAAAAAAAAAAAAAAAGAAAGTGAATACAGAGATAGCTAGCAAAAATGTGACCTGGCAAACACAATACCAGATGTAAGCATTAAGTACTTGAATTATTTTTTTTTGTTCCCAAAGCTCCAAATTGCTGGAGAAACAAACCTATAATACTTCAAATATGCACATACTTGTTGTCACAGGGGAAATATGTATTTATAACATAATAGGGCAATTATTTTCTGCTTAATGAAGAATCTTCAATCCAAATCCTTTGGACCATATTAAGAAGTATCAAGGGGCTTCCATTAAGAAGTAATACAAATAATAGAAAGAAGAGAGAAAAATTTAGAGTAATTACTTATAATCTTCACCTACTCTACACAGGACTCAACAGCTGATGGGACATGGTAGATGAGAGAGAATAGAGTTGATGATTATTCCTAGCCTATGTGAGCCTGAGTGACTAGGAGGATGATGGTACCCTCAGTAGCAACAGGGAACTTAGAAATAGTCAAGGGCTTAAGGATAAGTAAAATGGATTCAGTTTTGGACATATAGAGATTACGATTTCTGGGATATCCAGTTGTCTTTTTAAAGAACAGAAATAAACACCATAACCATGACTTCTGACTCCAGAAGTTTTGCGTTCCTCCAGAACTTTTTTAGGATAGCACTTGGCATAAAATAGAAGCATATTAAATGCTGATAGATTGAGTGATTGATTCTTTCCATCTGGCATATCATTGGATTTTTTTCTTGTTCCGCCTTTTTCTTATAAAGAAGTTTTCAAAGTAGATGAGAGACCTATCAAGCAAAGGAAAACAAGGAAGGTATTAAGCATGTGCTTAAGAGCCAAGAGATGCAATTGTGCAATATATGTTGCAGAATAGTTTCAAATCTTCAAAGAAATTTTTAAAAATGGCATTCAAATGGTGTTTCTTGCTTTTGTCTTTAAAATCTGATGAGGCATATTGCTCTCAGAAGTTAAAATAGACAGTTAGAGGTTATAATAATATCAATGTAAAAATAATCCAGAGAGAAGAGATACTTAATTTAAATATCTCAATGATTTGTGGAGATATAATGACTCTATTAATATTAATTATGTCATTATCATTTTCTGCTCTCCAAATGGTAAGTTGCCAACCTTTAACTTATTGGCAAAGACACAGAAATGCAAATAAGAACTCTAACTCCCCTTGTACACATATAGGCTACTTGTGATTTCATGGGAGAAAAAATATTACAAATGTAGTGTGTTTAGAAATGAAAATTTAGTGGGATTACAGGAAGCCAGAGTCAGAGACTTCATTCTTTTAAAGTTAAGTTTTCAATAGTGGTTTGAACATCTTGCTACAGCCTACTAATGGGTGGCTAAGCAGAATTTTAAGGTCTGGAGTTTTGGCCTCAGATGTTTTTGTTTAATTTTTATTTATTTATATGCATACAACAAATATACACACTGGACTAATAATAATATCTGAAGAAGAAGTAAAGATTTAATCTCACCACCTTGATGGGAAGGCAATAGTATCATTAAAAGGCCAATAATATTGCTATACTCCCTGCTCTTACTTGCTGATAATTGAAAGGATGAATTTTTAATAAAGAAACGTGAGCATAAAAGTACTAAACTTAAAAAAAATACCACACATCTTTAATACAAAATATAATATATTTGCATTTAGAAAATATTAGATCTAAAACTTTAAGATCACCTAAGTCCAAAGTTCATTTTTCATATTTTTAATTTACCATTTATTTATTTTAAGCAATTTTCTGTTACATTTTCTCTCATTTCTACACCCACTAGAAGACAAGCAATATGATATCAATTACACATTTGAAATTATGTAAAACATATTTCCACATTAGTTATACATATACATAAGTATGTATGTATATATATGTATATATAATATATATATATATTTATATAAAGTTAAACAGCAAGAAAATAAAGTGAGAAAATTATACTTGAATTTGCACTCAGTTCAAAAGTTCTCTCCCTCCCTCTGTCCTCCCTCTTTTTCTCTCTCCCTCCTTCTGGCTCTCTCTCTCCTTCCTTCCCTGCCTCATTCCCTCCCTCCCTAAATCTGTTGGAATTGCTTTGGATCATTGTATTAATCAGAGAAGCCAGGTCTTTTGACAATTTATTATCATTACTGCATTGCTTTTCTCCCTTTGTTTTGTATCAATTCACATGTTTTTGCTGTAACAAACCTTTTTTTTTTTTTAAATTAATTTTATGCCACAGAAAATGTGAAAAGAAGTCCATTAAAGGAGGAAGTAAATGTAACATTGTACATTAGTAATGCCATCTTAACATAATTGACACAAGGCAAAAAAAAACCATATTTTGAACTTATATTTGTTTACTGTATTTTGAATAGAGTGAATCTCCTAGTGTTTGGAAGATAACCAACATTTAAATGGCACTTTAAAATTATCAATTGGAATTCTAAACATATACATATAATTAAATTCACAAGAATTTCCTTTTATCCCAATGAAGTTCCATTATCAAAATTATTAGGTGAAACTTTCAAGTCTTAAAAATCATATTTCTAATCTTCATATGCCTTTTTAAAAGCATAAATTGCTTTTCAAAATGAATCATAGTTTATGTTTGTTTGCTTATTTTAATCCCCACATCTGAAATAAACCAAAGATTACAAACTTCCTGTCCATAGGAGGTAAAATTCTCAATACAAACATCAACTGTGATAATTTCATGCACCAATGAAAGGAGGCACCCTGAGAAGACCTACAACATAAAATACAAAATAGAAAAGGTCCTGAATTTCTTGGGTCTTGAGTCTATCATAAGAAAATAATTAAACTTACAAGTTATTCCTTTCATGATGAAGCTTTAAGCTATATTTTAAAAGAAAAACAGAAGATTTAAAATATGGGCAGGGGGTGTGGTGCCATATGGCAGCATCAACAAATTATACAAACAAATCAAAAACAAGCAGGACATGTTCCTCTTTTAGTTTGGTAACCATATGTGAGCTCCACAAGTGAGAGAAGCTCCATTCACATTGATTAAAACAGATTCTTTGACTTGGGGCCACCAATATGGCTCTTTCAAACAAAATCATGAAGACCTCAAAATATAGTTTTAATTGAGTCCATGTATGGGGTCGTATATGAAATGTTTATGCTGGCAAATCTGCTTTTGAAGTTCTAAATCTTTCAGAATCAAGCAAAGAGGGAGAATACAAGCATCCTTATGTTCATCAGTATCTTTATCATCAGAAAAATCAAATGACAGGCCTAACTGAGTGAACTGTGGGAAACTGAATAGGGAAAATTGAACTAGATATGGCCCCTGCTCTTGAGAATACACAATTGAAGACTAACTTTATTGTCCTAAAAGAAAAATATCTACGTCCAGCTGCATACACATTGAAAACATACATGAAGTAAAAGTAGAAACAATGGGTTAAATAAGAAACATGAGTAAGTCTTGCCAGGGGCTATCAAAAGTTCCTCTGCCTTCTAATCTTTTGAACTCAGTATTGTCATTTTCTTCCTGCATAGGATATAATTTCAGTATTTCTTTCTTATTGACTTCTATCAGAACTTTTCTCATGCCCTTTCCCTTTGAGGTTACCTATTGGACTTATTCAAAGCATGCTGATGGCCCAAGGGTTGTGAAATCTTGTAGAGGCTTCCCTTTTGAACCTTGCATAACTCCCTCAAACCATATCTAATTAGTTTTTAGGTCCTGTGGCTGCTACTTCCAAAACATCTTTTGCATCTCATCTTTTTTTTTTTGCCATATTCACATAGCTGCCACTTTAGTTAAAGCCCTCAATATTTCTTATCTAGAGTATGCTGTTTCCTAATTGGCTTCCTTATTCAAATTGGTACAAGACAATATCTCCTCACTACATGTGTTTTCACGGGGTTTCCCTCATGTCTGGAATTGCTCTCATCTCTCTTTTTATCTCAGTCCCCTGGGTATTTCATTTAATCTCTCTAGACCTCAGTTTATTTAACTATACAATAAAATGATTCAAATAAGTGACTTTCAACACGTTGTACTCTAATACATGCATTAAAAGTTTTAATCTAACACATTTTAAATCCTATAATCCTTTGAATAGTTTCATGCATATACATACATTTCCCTGGATTCCCATTTACATGATCTAATATGCTCCTGATAACTTTTTTTTTTTTTTAAAGTTCCTATTTCGAAGCAAAAAGTAGGGGGCATAGTGGACAGAAAGAGTTAAGAAATCTTAAAAGTTAAGAAGACCTAGTTCCAGATGCTACTTCCTCATCTCTGAAAACACACCCAGAGTGTGATCATCAACAAATCATTTCACTTCAAATTCCAAGTTACTCATAAGCTACTTTGTAAAAGTTTTCTATTCTAATTGTTCCCACTAATGAAATGATGGATTCTGGAATAAACACACACACATACACACACACACACACACACACACACACACACACATCCACACCATGTCCCACACAAAATATAAAAGTATTACATAGTGATTTAAAATTTTATTTCATTTTATTCTCAAAACAACCACAGGAATTAGGAGTTACCTAAATTTTACAGAGGAGGAAACTGAGACAGACAATAATTAAGTACCTTCCTTATGGTCACCCAAATATTAAATATCTAAGACTGAATTTGAATTTATCTTTCTAATTCCAGATCCACCACTTTTATTCATTTGGCACTTTGTTGGGTGTAGGGAGCATAGATGTAGGATCTGAGTGACCATTTCAATTGCATTTTGTAGATAAAAAACCTAAGACCCTGAGATTGTAAGTGTCATATCTAATATCACTCAGGCAGATTTTTCCTATGATTACAAGAGAAGCAGGATTAAATGAAGATCTTCTAAGTCTAAAACCAATCCCACTGTCCAATAGGTATTTCAATTAATATGTTTTAAATCAACCCAATTCATCAAACAGCAAACATTTATTAAGGGCCTATTACATCCAGACACTTTACTAGAGATACAAATACAAAAGGTGAAATAATTCTTATTTTCATGAAGCCTTCCTTCTAATCAGGAAGATAACAAAGCATTTGCTGTTATTCATGTGTTTTCAGTAGTGTTGGACTCTTCATTAACTCATCTGGGGGTTTCTTGGTGGACATACTGAAGTGATTTGCCAATTTCTTCTCCAGCAAAAATAAGCATATACAAATTAAATCTAAAGAAAATAATATAAGAGTATCAAATACAAGGTAGTTGGCAATTAGAGGCATTAGAGAAAATTTCATGTAAAAGGTGATTACTGGGCTGCTTTAAAAGAGAAATTCAGTGAGATTAAGAAAGCAGGGAGTATATTTCAGATATGGGGAAAGACCAGTACAAAGTGAAAAAGATTACATGGACTGGCATGTATAAAGAATAGCTGGGTCAGTTTTTACCATAAAGTGGAAAGAGAATAATATACAAGACTGGAAAGAGAGTTTGGGACCAGACTGTGAAAGATATTAAAAGTGGAACAAAGTTTATACTTTGTTCTAGAAGAAATATTGTATCCTAGAACCAATGGGGTTTATTGAGTAAGAGAGTGAAATGGTCAGATATGTGCTTAAGGAAAATCACTAAGGATAAGAGAATTCACCTAATAAAAAAACTTGGTAAACACAAGGAAAGCTACATTGGCTCTGGGTGACTAAAATGTAGATTTAAGTTCATTTATTTCTCCCTCTTATCTATATGTTTCTTTATTCATTTAAGAAAATAAATTTTACATGCTATTCAATAGAAAGATAATAAATGGTTCATTGAGATTGATCTTAAAATTCTTGCAAATTCACTTATAAAGTGGATAGTGCCATTTAGATGTCTAAATAAATTGATGTATGTCAGACAACTGAACTACATTTCTAAATAAAAAGCATCACATTTACCATCTAAAAAGTTATTTGAAATAGATTTAGCCTTTGGTAGAAATGGATTGATTTGAAATAATGTCCCTTTTGCCCAAAGACAAGTGCTTCAATAATGTTAACCATGCTTGAAGGGGGCCATTAATGTACCCTCCAACAAATAGGATGGCATAATCTAACAACAAAATGTAGCCATTGTTCATAGATATTTTAAAAATTGATGTACTTTCAGAAGAGAAATCCCAGATATGCTTTCTTCTAGATATTTTACTATCTGAACCTCTAATCTTGATCTGAAAATTTATTTTATTCATTATTTTTGTTTTTAAATTCATGTGTATATGTACAAATTTTGATCATGCCCAAAGCAATATAAGTTAAACATTCATTATAATATACAAACATGGGGTACTAACAACAGGCAAACCAACTTGAAATAATACTATTCAAGTCCAGAAATAAACAGACCAGAGGGTTGTCAAACTATAGTCTACAGATCAAATGTGGTCCATTGCCTATTTTTGTATAGACTATGAGATTAAAAAAACAAACAACTTTATATATTTTTAAATTAAAATTTTAAAGGTAAAATTAAAAAAAAGTAAAAAAAAAAAACTAAGAAAAGATCATGAGCCTGATTTGGCTTGCAGACCATAGTTTTCTAACTTTTACATATATTATGTTTACATATTACCTGCCTCTCCAGACCTAGAATTCCTTAGTTTTTTCTGGATTTTATGTCTGGAACTTTTTACTACAATTTATTTCATATCTTTTGGCAGAGTCCTAGTGTCTCCCTGTCTTATGAGACTGAATTTAGGGAGCAAATCATACACAGCTGGCTAAAGAGACGCTTCCTTTAAAAAAAAAATCCCTACACTTTAGCACTTCCAGTCCTTCTAGGTATATACCTTCCAGGTATAAAGGTGAGTTTTATACTTACAGGAAGGAGTAGTGAGAGCTTAGTGTTACCAACACTAAATTTAAATATTTCTTCTAGAGCCTCTGTAAACTACTGTCTTCTCTTTTGGACTAAAAATTTCTGAAACTGAGGATCTGGTGAGATTTATATATCTTTCTTCTCTGTCCTTCCCTACTCTTGAATTTTGAATGTCATCTGATATCACAGTTTGGTGGGCAGGAGCTGCCTTTATGTCTTTAAGTTAGGGCCCATGCTTCTCTTGCTGTATCATTAGTCTTCTGTGTCTTTAAGAAATCCACAGAGCCTTCCCTTAAATGTGCCAAAATAAAGGATAATTGTTTTACATTTATTTTCTAGTTTAAATCTTCTAGGATATCATTTTAAGTTTGTTTTTTAGAGTATTTTCTCTTAATTACATTTCAAAACAATTTTTAGCATTCAGTTTTATAAATTTTTTTAGCTCCAAGTTTTTCTCCCTCCCTTTGCTTCCCTTTTCTTAAAATAGTAGATAATTTGATATAGGTTATGCATATGCTATCATTTAAAACATTTCTATATTAGTCACAGCTATCATAGAAGAAAACAGAGTAAAAGAAAAATGAGCACAAAAAAGAATAAAGTAAATGAAAAAAGTATGTTTTGTTTGCATTTAGATTTAATCAGTTCTTTATCTAGATGTGGATAACATTTTTTCTTCATGAGTCCTTAATACTTGCCTTGCATCATTGTTCTGGTTAGAAATGGGTCCTTGGTAGCTGATCATCACACAATGTTGCTGATACCATTATAATATTTTTCTGGTTTTGCTCATTTTGCCTTTGCATTAGTTTATACAAGTCTTTCCAGGTTTTTTCTGAAATCTGTTAATAATTTCTTACAATACAATAACATTCCATTACCTTTACAACAGATTGTCCAGCCATTCCCCAATTAATAAACATCCCCTTGATGTATAATATTTTGTCAACATAAAAAGGATTTCTATAATTATTCTTATACATTTTTATTATTTATTTGGTATACAGACTTAGGAGGAATGATATTATTGGATCAAAGGGTAGACACAATTTTATAACCTCTTGGGCATTATTTCAAATTTTTCTCCAGAATGGTTTGATCAATTCACAAATGTATCAACAATGCATCAATGTCCTAAATTTCCTATATCCTCTCCAACATTTATCATTTTCTGTTTTGTGTAGGTTTTTGGGTAATATTAGTCAATCTGATAGGTGTGAAATGGGACCTCAGAGTGGTTTTTATTGGCATTTCTCTAATCAAAAGTGATTTAGAGTGCTTTTTCACATGCTTATAAATAGCTTTGATTTCTTCGTTTGAAAAATGTCTGTTCATATCCTTTGAACATTTAGCAATTGGGTAATGGTTTGTATTCCTATAAATTTGGCTCAATTATTTATATATTTGAAAAATGAGGCCTCTATCAGAGATAATTGCTATAATCATTGTTTTCCAGCTTTCTGCTTTCCTTCTTATCTTGCTTGCATTGGTTTTATTTGGGCAAATTCTTTATTTTAATATAATCAAAATTATGTTTTATATTTGTAATACACTCTATCTCTTATTTTGTCATGGTCATTTAAGTCACTTAATTTCTCCTTTAAGAATTTAGATGCTATTCCTCTGTGCATATATGTTTAGTATTGATATTGCTTCATTGTCGGTTGTACTTTCCTTATCTCTTTTAACTAGATCTATTTTTGCTTTTACTTTGAGATCAGGATTGCTATCCCTGTCTTTTCTTTTTCTTTTTTTACTTCAGGTGAAGAGTAATAGATTCTGCTGTAGAGAGTAATAGATTCTGCGTAGCCTCTTACCTTTACTATCTGTGTGTCTTCCTGCTTTGAATGAATTTCTTGTAAACAACTTATTGTAAGATTCTGGTTTTTACTCCACTCCATTATGCATTTCTTTTTTTTTATGGAAGATTTCAGTCCATTCACATTCATAATTATTATTGCTAAACCATTGTTTACTTCCATCTATTTTTCCTCCTGTCTGTTCTCCCTAAGTTCTTTAGATTTCCTCCATAAATAAGACAAAATCATGCCTCAGGTTAATGTGGTTTAAAATAAATAAGTAAAAAATGTAGTTAAAATAAATTGGGGCAACTGGAAAAGATTCAAAGGAAGATACCAGGACAGAAGTTTCACCTATGTTAAGTATAAACTTCTACAAATTAGCTGAAACACAGCAAACAGAGATCTCTGGGGCATGCTGGGTTGGGAGATAACCTTGGACCCAACCACAGCAATTTTTAACCTTACAGATAGTGTAAGGAGACTGAAATTTGAGTAGGGGAATGTTGAGGGAATCTCTACTGATAAGAGCCTGCAGAGCCAGCTGTGCTGCACAGATCTAGTCCTGGAAAGTAGGAACTAGCACACACTTAGCGAGGACAATGGTGGTATGGGGATACTGCTGAATTTGGGCATTTATAAGAGGAAACAGTTCTTGATTCTAGGTTCTAGGCCAGAAGGGAGAACTGTAGGAGGATCAAAGGCCAGAGGTACCATCCCCTTGGACTAGAAATGATTACCATAACAAGATCCTAATTTTTTTTATTATTTTTTTTTTAATGAGCAGGCAGGCAAATGAGAAAGAACTCAACCACAGACAGTTACTGTGGTAATAGAGAGGACTGAGATTTATTTTCAAAGAATATTGAAGCAAAAAGCAGCGCAACAAAACAGAAAATCCACTTTTCTACTCCAAAGAGTAAATTTAGTTGGCCACCTGTCCAAAAAGAATTCATAGAGAAACATAAAAATTACATTTGAAATCAAATAAAAGTGGTGGAAGAAATTAAAAAAAAATTTAAAAAAGAACAATTCAAGAAAAATATGAATATTATGAAGAGAATGTTAACCACCTGGAAAAGGAGGTCTGGGATCTTAAGGAAAAAAAACAACAACAACAAAAAAAACTCCTTAAAATTAGAATTAGACAAGGAAAAAGCAAGTGAAATGATAATAAATTAAGAAATAATAAAATAAAATATAAAAAAATGAAAAAAATAGAAGAGATTATGAAAAATCTCATAAGAAAAAAAACTGATCTGTATAACAGATCAAGAATTAAAAACATAAAAATAACCAGATAGAAAGATATGATAATAAATAACCTTAATACTGTTGTGCCACAGTTCCCTTTTAATGTCCTGATTCTCTATTAATGTCTTGACCCAGTTTCCTTAATTGTCCTATTCAGTTACTCTACCTCAGGTTATAACCATTCCCTCTTAATGTTAGGATAAAGGTCTTATATCTTAGATCTTAGGCTATAATCATTCCCTCAATGTTTGATGGGATAAAGGTCTTTATCCATTTTAGACATCCTTAGAATATCAGGAGCCTCTACAGTACCTCCTTCCATCATATTATCCTAGGTACCTGCCTCCATTGTGCCATCCTCATCCTAGATTCCTCCTCCCATTAGGCCATCCCCATCCAGGTACCTTCCCCATTATGTCATCGTTCTTGTAACCCTATAAAAGAATCTTGTATCTGACATTCAGTGCTGGATTCTTTGAGATAATAGTCTCATTCAGCCCTGGGACCAAACCATGGATCCATTTGGTCCCAGTAAATCTCTCCCATTTAATAAATTATTAAATACTCTATAATCTCTATCTGTGTTATGTGTGATTTGTTTGTCTGTTTTGTTAATTTAAGACCCCTGTTAAATTTAAGAACAATGATCAAGAAATTTGGGAATTGGTTATTTCAATGTTGCAACTGTACTTAGTATAATTCTAAACTCCAGTTGGAGAAAACATTTGATTAGGAAGTTTAGGATGATTCTAAATTTGGGGAATAATTTTACTATTGCCTTTGCATGCCAGATTTGTTCTGAGTATTTTGGACAGTTTTAAAATTGTGGGAAATAATTTTATTGTTGCCTATACAGGCTAGATTTGTTATCTTTAAGTATAAGATCTTAAAAGAACAATAGCTTGTGAAAGAAGTTCTGTTAACTTGACAGAAAGGAGTCACGTGCTTCTAATTAGGTAAAGTATGTAGCAAAAAGGATCTGAAGGTTTCAACTCTGGCCAAATTGGAACTTAGGAAAAGTTCATTGGGAATAATGGCCACATGGGTTCAGAGGGAGAAAAAAGAAAAACTATGCTTGTTTCATTGTTTGAAATATGATAGGAAAAGCAGTTTTATATTGTTGGGAAATTTAAAGCTGTAATTGATTGGATTTTTAAGTTTAAATATATGTTATTAAAACAAAATGCCAGTAGCTTACCTTGGGAGGTTGTGTTGTATCTCCCTATTTAGATGATATGTTGCTTTCTAGAAGTATTGGGTAATTTGGAAACTATGCTCAATTAAGTATTCAATTTTGTGAAATTTGGTTTTTAAAGTTTTTTTTAAAAAGTGATTTAAAGACAAGGGACAAGAAAGATTGATTTGCAAAAGCAATTAATAGTTTAAATGGAGCATTTACTATTGATTTGGGAGTGTTTAAAGCATGTCAGAGAAGGTCTGAACAAGGGGAAGGAGAGAGAGATGGGATAGAAAAATGTGGTGTGAGAGAAGAAAGAAGAGAGGGACATGGCTTTCCAAAAATGGGGAACAAAAAGGCACAATTCCTTAGTGAGATTTGACACTTGCCATGGAAAGGAGATACCCCATGAGGCTGGGGCCTGTCTTTAGCTAGCAGATTGGATCCTGGGGGAAATGGCACTCTAAAAGGTTAGCTGTGAGAAGTTGGGCCCGGGAAACATGGTGGAATGGGAGAAGGGCAAACATGTGGAATCCCCTCCCCCAAAACTGTAGCTCCTTGCTGGTTCAAATATTAATTGCTTCTACTGTTTGATATTTTAAAGAATCTTTCAGATTCTTTTCTGTTCTGTAAGTAATAGTTTTTTCCTTGTCCTTTTGAAAGTGTTTCTGTTAAATATGAAAGCTAACTTGTGAACTTACTGAAATTTATTACTGTTATCAATATGAAATTATGTTATTTCTGAAAGTTTAATATTTTTAAGACCATCTTAGATTCATTTGTGTGATATTAAGATGTTCTGTATAGGATATTCTAACTTTTAATTGACTGTATTGGGTCATCCTGAGGTCATTTAAAGAGCCTCTGAAAAGAATATATTTTTTGTCTTTTTAAAAATATTTGTAGTTATGGATAATATGTAATTTGGAATATTTGTCTATGTATTGGGTATTTCTAAAAGCAAACTGATTTGTATGTATAATATTCACTTATGGGAACATCTACTTATATATGAAAGAAGTGAACTTTGGGACAAATTCTTACTGTCATAAATATAAAGTTATGGTAAATATCTGTTTAGGATATGTCTGAAACTTGGTTAAATAGAATTTGTTATTAGAAGTTTTAAAGCTCTACCCTCTGACAGTGAGATAATTAATTGGAGTAAAAATGAATTAAAGGTATTTTATCCTGTTTTGCTGAAAGTTAAATTTTAACTACTTATGTTATGATTGTGAACCTGAACTTTTTCCTCCTGTAACTGATTTCTATAATCAGAGCAATGGTCAATAGGAAACTGTTAATGCAATTCAATTATGTCATATGTTGCTATTTCCAATCTGGTTATCTGTAATCATTATACCCTAAATACTTGAGCAAATAGGTATTTAGTCTGGTCATCTGTCTGTTACTAGATATTGTGTCTGTATATTCAAGTTTTTTTTTTTTTTTTTTTTTTTTTTTTAGGGTTTTTAACAAATGAGAGGACAAAAACCTAACTGCTGTTTTATCTATTGGGACTATAGCTGACAGCCATTTGTCCTACGAAGAAAATCTGTTAAGCTGCTAGCCAATCTATTTTTGTCTCCACATCTTGTAGCAGTCATTGTGGACCAATCTTTCTATCTCAGACTGTTCTAACCTTTCTTTGTTGGATTTGTCTTTGTTTGTTTGTTTGTTTGTTTCTAGACTTGGTCAAATTACAGATATTGACTTGCTTCTGAGACTTAGATCAGCTTTGATTGTCAGCACACCACACCTACCCATCCCCTGGACTGAGCATCAGGAAGCAGTTTTTGAGAAAACTATTGCCCCTGTTCCTGATGTAATTTGAACTGATATAGGGGAGTGGGAAAGTGGTTGAATTGTTATTCAGCTCTGGGACCATACCATGGATCCATTTGGTTCCAATAAATCTCTCCCATTTAATAAATTATTAAATATTCTCTAATCTCTATCTTGCTCAGTTTCTCTGGCATTACAATACAATAATACCATAAATATTTAAAGAAAATTGCCTGGAAATATTAGAAGGGAAAATAGAAGTAGAAAAAGAATCTATCATTTACCACATGAAAGAGATCCTATGAGGAAAGCTTTCAGAAATATCAAATTCTAAAACCTCCCAACTCAAAGAAAAAAAATATAAGAAGCAATCATAAAAAACATTTCAAACACAATGGAGCCACAATTAGAATCACAGACCCCCTAGCAAAGGCCAACCTAAAAGACTACTGGTCTAAGAATGTTACTTATGAAAGAGCTAAAGAACTGGGGTTGTAGCCAAAACTATCATACTCAGCAGTTAAACAGGATTAATCAGGATTATAACAGTTAAAAAATGGACATTCAATGAATTGCCAGAGTTTTAGGATTTGGCTGCAAAAAGACTTGAACTTAAAAATAAATTCATATATAAGAGAAATATTGGTAAATATAAGGTAAGTATAGAGAAATATAAGATAAACATCAAAGACTTTACAAAGGACTCAATAAGGGCAAACATTTTTATATATGGAAATGTAAGATCATCATTAGTAATTGGTTTGTTCAAAAGAAACTTTGTGGTAGAGCTAAGATGATGTTATTCTAAAAAGCAAAACTGTAGAATCATTATCTTACACAAATGAGGTGTAAGAGGAAGAACTGACAGAATGGATGGAGTAGAATAGCTGGTAGTTCTGGACTCTACTTTCATCAGGCATGGGTTAAAAAGAGAAATACACACATACTCTAGAAGGGTACAAATAGGAGAAAGGAAATAAGAAGCCAAGGGAATGGGTGGGGAGGAGAGGATAAGGGAGGCATTTGTATAAGAAATCCTGTTTACGTCAGATCTGGGGCAAACAGAAAATAACACATATATTTAGATGGGAATAAATGGCTTTTAAATTTAGAAAGTGATAAGACGGTAAGGGAATAGGGAGGAAGAGTGTTATAGAAAGATGCATAGATTAACAGGAATGAGGTAAAATGTGTAGAATAACAGGAATGGAATAAAGAAGGGAAAAAAAAAACATCTTTGCAAGGTTATAAAGGCTTCCAAATTCATATAGAAACAAGAAGGCAAGGGGAAAGGGTTGAAGAAAAGGCTAAAGAAAGGATGCTTGGAAGAGCATAGAATAAGTGATAGGAGAGCAAGGTAGTGGGTAGAAGTAAAGCAGAGGAATAAGAAACAGGAGATATACATAAATATAATAATAAAAATCAGGAGTAGAATTTATTATGTAAAAAAGGGGTAGTAATCATGATCTCAAAGTTAAAACTAAAATAGATTTAATTAAAAGAGAAAAATAGGGAAACCACACTCAATGTCAGTCATATTAGTCAACATTGTTTTATATTATTTAAAATAACTAGACAGAATAAGGATAGGATGTTGCTATAATGTAGTAAATGATAAGTTTGTAGATTTAGAAATATGTGGAAATAACTGACCTTATGAAAGATGATGTTATCCACCTTCAAAGAAACAGAGGAGAAACATATTATCACCTTAAATAATTGTATTCAATGTATGTGCATATATATTTATATATATATATGATTGTAAATATCTATACAATATATGTTGTATATATACATATGTATGTATGCAAGTATAAATATCTTCACACTTAATTGTAGCCTTCTTGGGGGAGAAAGAAAGAAAAAAAAAGCAAAAAGAATAAACTAAAAAAAGTTCACAGAAGAGAATAAAAGAAAACCTATATGAAAGCAAAGAATAGATGGATAATGGCAGCTAGATGGTGCAATGGACAGAGCACCAGGCTTGAAGTCAGGAGGACCTGCATTCATATCTGGCCTTAGACGCTTAACAATTGCCTTAGACGTTTAACAATTACCAGCTGTATAGCCATAGACAGGTCTTTAACTCCACTTGCCTCATCCTTCCCCCCCAAAAAAGTAAAGAATAGGTGGAAAGCTTTGAACAAGAATGTCATATTTATTATATAGGCTTTCTTGAAATGGAAATTTGTTGTTTTATATTTTGAATTCTTTCTTATGTTCTGTTGTGCACCTTGCAATGTAGCTTTTTTTTTTTTGCCTATTTTGCATTTAAATTATATATATATATATATATATATATATATATATATATATTTTTTTTTTTTTTTTTAAAGAGTGGCTGTTAGGAAGTAAAGAAGAAATTTTAAGGAAGAAAATTAAAAATGAAATGAGAATTTGAGAGGGAATTTTTTTTTTGAGAATAAAAGATTTAGAATAGAAGATGAAAAAGCTAATTGAAATAGTAAACTCCTTGGAAAACAGAATTGAGCAGTCAGATTTTAATGACTGAAATAACAAGACATATTGGAACAAAATGAAAAGATTGAAGAAATAGCAAATATTTGAGTGAAATATTTTCTAGACTAGATAAGTAGTTGACAGGTACAGCACAGATGGTATCTACTCAACAAGACAAAGAAAGTCAATTACCACCTTCAGAGTACATAATATGTATATACATTATCATATCCATTTTATAAATAAATAATAATGATTAGAATTTATATGGGAGCTTAAAGTTTGCAAAATGCTACAAATATTATTTTATTTTAACCTCACAATATCTCCAGGAAAGAGATGATTTCATTATTTCCAATTTATCAAGAAGGAAATGGAGACTGACAGCAATTAAAGGACTTGCCCAGGATTATACAGCTAGTTAAATATCTGAGGCTGAATTTGAACTCATCTTCCTGATTCTTAATCTACCACTCTGTGTATCATATCATCCTGTGTCCTGTAATAAAATTCAGAAATCTTTCTATGATCATTTTCTTGTGGTTTAGTTGTTGTTGCTGTTGTTTTAGTTATGTTTGATGCTTTGTGATACCATTTGGGATTTTCTTGGTAAAGATACTGGAGGGGTTTGCTATTTCATTCTCCAATTCATTTTATAGGTGAGGAAACACAAGCAAATAGGGTTAAATGACTTGGTCAGAGTCACATAACTAGTAACTATCTGGGTCTGATTTGAATTTATGAAAATGAGTTTTCATAATTCTAGATATGGCATTCTGTCTATTTTATTACTTAGCTGCCCAATCAATGATCATACAGCTGTGAAAAACTAAAGGCAGGATTTGAATTCAGTTTTTCTTGATCCCAAGTTCCTCACACTAGAAATACTTCTCTAAGACTGAATTCTAATCACACTAGAAAATAAAAACTAAACAAACAAACAAAAAAACCCTGCTACAATGGACTCAATTTATAGTGTTGATTTATTTTGTTTTATAAGTCACCACTGATGAACCCCTAAGAAAATTAAAAATAAAATAGGTGGGCTGTTAAGCCTGAAGTTGAGTCTGTAAGATAGACATATTCTTTGTTAGGCTAGAATATATAGCCACTTAAAACACTTTAAAGTTTTCTTAGTATTTTTAATCTTACTTAAATCCCTTTCCAGCACATCATTATGATATTTAGAGGCCATGGGTTCACAAAGACTGTGTATACCAGTAGAATGCATTTTTTGGTGGTTTCTAACAAGCTGGAAAAGTTTTGAATAAATTTCTGATAGTGAACAATTTACCTGTGGTCCAAAACCTAAACTAAGTAAATTGAGAGATTGATCATGTTTTATCCCAAGTCTTTGGGTGAAGTGCTGCATTTGAAGTCAGGAGATCCTAAATTTAACCAAGCCTCAGGCAATTGTTCTGTGAACAAGTTACTTAATCTTTGCCTGCCTCAGTTGCCTCATCTGTAAAATGGAGATAACAATAACACCTATTTTTCAGATTTTTGTGATAATAAAATGAGATAGTATATGTGAAGCACTTTTCAAATCTTAAAGTATTGAATAAATGCTGATGTTATTAAGATCTGTTACCAAGCTATGGAAAGAATGTGACGTGGTAAAGGAAAGAACACTGTCAAAATAAAATATTCTTGATGTAGGTTTGTCCATAGAGTTTTTCACGCTTAACACAACCATGAAAATCATTATTAACCTGGAATGAAAAGAAATTAAAGCTGTACATGGGTTAAAATTTTAACCAAAAAAAATTAGTAGACTTGAAGAATTGTATAAATCAGTGAAGTTTATATACTGAGATGGGTTGTATGGTGGCAATGAAGTTTGTGTACTGAGATGTAGTGCACAGTGGGGAAAAATGTTTCAATTCAGTTAAAAACAAAAAGACACAGAGGTAGGCTCTGGAAGGGACACAAAGATGAATAAGAGATGATCCTCTCCCTGAAAGATGATTTGATTAATGGCAGCAGTTCCTATATTTCCTTTGTCGTTGTTATTATCATCTATCTTTAATGTTTGAAGAGCACTCTATTATATCATGTCACTTCATCCCACAGAAACCTCATGAGCTCAATGCTATTATTGTTTTACAGATGAAAAAACTGAGATTCAGAGAAATTAAATGATTTGCTCAGGATTACCCAGATTGTATGCATCTGGTGAAGGGAGGGCATGGCAGAAGTTCAAAAGCTGGTCTTCCTAATTCCAAATGAAGCACTTGACCAATTAATCTATGCTAATAACATCACACTGGTAAGTGATTTCTTCTCCTTTGTGTTTATATTCCCCTTAAAGAGTAAATTCTGCTCTCAAATATTCTTCAAAAAATTCGATGTTCACAATATATCTTGGTACTACTAAAATCTGCTATGTTTTAGATGTACCTTAAACATTTATTTAGTGCCTACTAGATGTTAAGCACTGAGCTAGGGACTGGTGAAGATTCTTTATATTACCTTTTATTCAATGACTGAGTTGAGCACTTTACATAAAGCCAGAGAACTACAGGCATAGAAAGCATCTCAAGAGGCCCGTTGTTTCCAGGCAAACTATGATTACATTTTTTTTGGGTATCAATTCAATTTTAAAGGATGTGCTGAGGAGATTCTAGAATATAACATCCCTTGACAACATATTTTAAAATGGAACAAGCTGTCAGAGATATCTTCCTCATATCTAAGCTACTGCAGTATCTTCTACTAAAATCCATTTATTTTAGGGTTTTTGGTTCTTTTCAATGGACACTACAAAAGCCTCTCTATAATAACCTTTCATATGCTTAAAACAGCTACTCAGATGCTCCTCTGACTCTTTTTCCACAGCCTAAGTAATTTCAGTCCTGTTAACCTTTATATTACAGTAAAATAAAGATGATTTTAGAATAGTTTAATCACATTAATGAAAGGTCCCTAAACACACTGGGTGCTCAGCAGGAAAAGTCATGGTTAGTGAGCCTTGTATATTCCAAAGAGGTCAAGCATTAAGTGCTGTGCTATGTTGAAACCTTCCATCTGGCAACTGCCTGGAGGAAAGGAAACACAATTAAGATCATTACTAGTCAGTCTGGCCTGAAGTTGAGTACTAAACCTGAGTTATTCCTTGAACATGGTTTGTCACATGTCCCACTGATAATGTAGAATACAAGGGTCCTAGTGTTCTAGCTAAGGCTTGCTAAAAATTCAGCTTCTATAAATCAGCAATTATATGTAGGAAGCTGTTAACTCTGTCAACTCAAGGGATCTGTAAAAAGTCATGGAATTATGATGGTAAATCATCACACATGTATTTCATGTTAACAGGCACTCTGGTTCTGTGCTAATTTTATTTTTAGAATAGGACACATAGTAGTCTTATGCATAGTTATTCATTGATTAATGTATTATTTTTTGGATGTCTTAATTCAATCAATGTTTAAAGTTCAATGACCCCAGTTTCTCAAGACTTTCTGGTAAATCAATGTATATATTCCATTAATTTCTGACCACTATCATCACCTCTTTCTTATCATATTTACTACACAATTCTTCCTCTTTGAATATATGTGTATGTGTATGCATAAACATACACAAACACACACACATATATGTATATATATATATATATATATATATATATATATATATATATATATATATGAATATATTTCAGCCTCACTCCACTAAAGCCACTACTTATTGGCTCCTTATGTCATAAAGATAACTTTGGTTTGAGAAAGCTATTCCATGGAGTTCAAGATATGGCAGATTCTCCCAAGCTGTAAAGACTCTGAGTAAGAATTTAGTTATGACTATGTATTTATCATTCAAAGACCAGCCTAAGGATAGAAATATTTATCACCAGAGGGTTAATCCCTGAGCAATGCATTATTTGTGTAAAAAAAATTCCTATCAGTGAAAATGGGAAAGAATTTTAAGTATTTATGAAATATCCAGTTGAAAGTTCAGAGAAAAAAAATATTCATGGACTTCAACAGGGTAAAGAAAAATTGGCTTAGAAATACTTAAGAACATTAATAAATGCAATGACTAAGCATGATTCCAGAAGAGTGATGATGAAGCATACTTTCCACATTCTGGCAGAGATAGCTGATAGTAGATGCCAAATGACACAGAATTTTTGCACATCACCAATATATGAATTTGTTCTGCATAATTCTACTTATTTGTTACATGGAAGGGATTTTTTTGTATGTGAGGAAAGTTATTTGTAGGGAGTAAGAAAGTATGAATGAATACTGATCTTGGTGCAAAAGCAAACAACAATAAAGAAAAGAAAAATTAATTAAACATTGATAATATATAGAAGAGAAAAAACAGAAGGAAGTTCAGAAGGGGACAGAGACAAGGGCAATTGTTATTATTGTGGTAAATGTAATGCAAATTTTAAAAGAATAAGCAATATAGAACTTTACAAGTCCCTATGCAATATTTTCTGAAACATTCATATATGTTGTTATTTGTTAGGTTGGTAGTAGAAATGAAAATAAAATTGAAAAAGTGAGGTGCAGCCAAAAAAGGAGGTAATGGAGAACAGAAAAAAGCAATAAATACAATAACAGCAAAATGTTAAAAAACCATGCTTAAGTGGAAGGGGTAGGTCAATTCTCTTAGAGCCTCTGCAGCTGTGGATCATAATACCTGAAGGAGTTGCAAAGCAGCCTTTGCTGATGCAGGTGTTCCTTGTAGATTGGGAATGAAGTAAATTGGAGGCAAGAGGAAAGAAGAGAGAGAGGTGAGAAAACGCTATGCCTCTCAGTCTCCTTGTATCATCGTAATCATCCTCTCACATGAAGAGATCTATTCTACAGTTTTAGTCAGACCTCCAGTACTAAATTTAATACATTTAGTACCAATATACTAAACTCTGGTGACATAAAGACAAAAATCACCAACTTGACCTCATGAATTTACATTTTAATGAGGGAAACAAGATACAAAGAATTATGTACATACAAGATAGATGTAGTAAAAATGGGAAATAATATCAGAAAGAAAAAAAAAAAAAACTAAAGAAGGAGAAAATGGAGTCTGGACCAAGAAAAGCCTCTTACAGAAAGTGGCATTTCAGTTAAACTTTAAAATTACTTTTTTATTTTAAAGCTTTTTATTTTTAAAATATATGCATAGTTTTCAACATTCAACAAAACCTTATGTTCCAAATTTTTCTCCCTTCCTTCCTTCCTTCCTCCCACCCCCTTCCCTAGACAGCAAGTAATGCAATGTATGTAAAGCATGTACAATTAAATATGTATAAAATATGTACAAATACATATTTCCACAATTATTGTGCTGTAAAAGAAAAATCAGATCAAAAAAGAAAAAAAGTGCAAGCAAACACCAACAGAAAGAGTGAAATACTATGTTGGGATCTACACTCAGGCCCCACTCTGTGGATGCAGGTGGCTCTCCATCACAAGTCTGTTGGAACTAATCTGAATCACCTCACTGTTGAAAAGAGTCATGCCCATCAGAATTGATCATTGTTGCTTTGTATGATATTCTCTTATTTCTACTCACTTCACTTTGCATCAATTCATGTAAATCTCTCTAGGCCTTTCTGAAAACATCCTGCTGATCGTTTTTTATAAAATAATAATATTCCATAATAATCACGCCATAACTTATTCAGCTATCCTCCAACTGAAGTGCATCCACTCAGTTTCCAGGTCCTTGCTACTACAAAAAGGGCTGCTATACAAACACACGTGGATCCTTTCCCCTTTGTTATGATCTCTTTGGCATTCAAACCCAGTAAAGATACTTCTGGATCAAAGAGTATGCATTCTTTAATAGCACTTTGGCAGAGTTCCATATTGCCTTTTTAGAATGCGTTGGATTAGTTCACAACTTCACCAACAATGTATTAGCGTCCCAGTATTCCCACAACCCCTCCAACATTCATCATTATCTTTTCCTGTCACCTTAGAGCCAATCTGAGAAGTATGTAGTGGTACTTCAGAGTTCTTTTAATTTGCATTTCTTTGACTATTAGTGACTTAAAGCATTTTTTCATGACTAGAAATGATTTTAATATCTTAATCTGAAAATTGTCTATTCACGTCCTTTGACAATTTATCAAATAGGGAATGGCTTGAATTCTTATAAATTGAGTCAAATCTCTCTATATTTTAGATGTAAATCCCCCCTCCCAATTTATTGCTTCTCTTTCTAATCTTATCAACATTGGTTTTGTTTGTACAAAAACTTTTTAAATTTAATATAATCAAAATTATCTATTTTGCATTTCCATAATGTATTCTAGTTTTTCTTTGGCCACAAATTCTTTCCTTCTCCAAAGATCTGAGAGGTAGACTATTGTTTGTTCCTGTAATTTGCTTATGGTATCACTCTTTATGTCTAAATCATGAATCCACATCAACCTTATTTTGATACAGAGTATTAGGTATGGGTCAATGAGAAGATTTTGCTATACTAATTTCCAGTTTTCCTAGAAATTTTTGTCAACTAGAGAGTTCTTATCTCAGAAGCTGGACTTTTTGGGTTTATCAAACACTAAATTGCTATAACTATTGACTTATTTCTTGTGAACCTAACCTATTCCATTGATTGACTATTCTTTTTTTTTAGCCAGTACCACATGATTTTGATGACCACTACTTTGTAATACAGTTTTAGATCTGGTGCAGTTAGGCCACCTTCATTTGCATTTTTTCATTAATTCCCTTGAAATTCTTGACCTTTTGTTCTTCCAGATGGACTTTGTTTGTTACTATGTTTTCTAGCTCTCTACAATAATATCTTGGGAGTTTGATTGCTATGGCATTGAATGAGTAGATTAATTTAGGTAGAATTGTCATTGTTATTGTATTTGCTCAGTTTACCCATGTGCAATTGACATTCTTCCAAGTGATTAGAATTGACTTTATTTGTGTAGAAAGTGTTTTGTAATTGTGTTTATATAGTTTCCAACTTTGTCTTGGCAGGTAAAATCCAAAATATTTTATATTATCTACAATAATTTTAAATAGAATTTCTTTTTGTATCTCTCATTGCTGGACTTTGTTGATAATAAAGAAATGCTGATGACATATGTGGATTTATTTTGTATCCTGCAACTTTGCTAAAGTTGTGAATTGTTTCTAGTAGTTTTTTAGCTGATTCTCTAGGATTCTCTAAGTATATTATCTTAGCCTCTGCAAAGAGTAATAATTTGCTTTTCTTGTTGCCTACTGTAATTCTTTTAATTTCTTTTTTTTTTTCTCTTCTTGCTAAAGCTAATATTTTCAATACATTGCTGAATAGTAATGGTGATAAGTGAGCAACCTTCTTCCATCCCTGAACTTATTGAGAATGGTTATAATTTATCCACATTACATATGATGCTTGCTGATAATTAAAAATAGGTGCTACTGATCTTTGTAAGAAAAACCCTATTAATTCCTATGTTCTCAATGTTTTTAATAGGAATGAGTTTTTAAAAAAAAATTAAAATACATTTTCTGCATCTATTGAGATAATCATATGATTTCTGTTAGTTTGGTTATTGATATAGCCAATTATGCTAATAGTTTTCCTAATATTGAACCAGCCATGAATTCCTGGTATTAATTACATTTGATGATGGTATATTATCCTGGTATAACTTGCTGTAATTCCTTTGCTAATATTTTGTTTAAAATTTTTGGACCTATATTCATTAGGGAAATTGGTCTAATCAATTAAACTTTAAAAGAAGGTAAGGGAGCCAAGGAGTAAAGATGTAGAGGGAGAATCTTCAAGGTTGGGGGGACAACCACTGGAAAGGCACTGAGTTGGAAGATGAATGTCATGTTCAAAAAACATTAAGGGCAATGTTACTAGGTTGTAAATTACATAAGGAGGAATAAAATGTAAGAAGCCTGGAAACATAAGAAAGGGTAAGGTTTGTGAAAGGTTTTGAAGCCAGAAGTTTTAAAGGTCTTTAAAAGTCAAACAAATGATTTCAGTTTTGATCCTGGACATATGTATGTATATGCATATGTGTTCATGTGTATATGTGGGTGAAAGAAATGGCATGTTCAGATATGTTCTTTAGAAAGTTCATTCTGACAGTTGAGTAGAAGATGAAAGAGGAAACTTGAGTCCAACCAGTTTATTCTAATTATCCATATGTGAGTTTATGAGAGTCTGTAACACATAGGTGGCTGTGTAAGTGGACAGAAATGAACAGAATTAAGTGGGAGATATGTAGGTTGAAAAAACAACTCAGTGGCAGATTGGATATATAGGATGAACAGGAGATAGGAGTGGAGGTTGACATCAAACTTGGAGGATGGTTATAACCTTGATAGTAAGAAGGAAGCTTTGAAGAAGGAAAACCTTTTTGTGTGTGTGTGTGTGTGTGTGTGTGTGTGTGGGAGATATTGAGTTAAAGGATTTTAAATTTTTAAAGCATAATCAGTTTAGGATTTCTAATATGAAGTTAGACATATAAAACTGGAGGTCAGGACAGAGGTTACAAATGAATAAAAACCTCTAGATATCATATTCATAGAGATGATATTTGAACAATATGATGTAATGATATATTATAAAGGGAAAAGAGTAACCAGGACAGACCCTTGTGATCATTTATGAGAATGACCTAAATGAAGATCCAACAAAAGATTAGAGAAAATATTTAGACATATAGGAGGAGAATAATAACAAACAAACAAAAAATCCAGTGTCACAAAAATGTATAGGAGAGAATATTTTCAAAATGGTGATCAACATTGTCAAAGAATAAAAATTGGTCAAGAAGAGAAGAATTGAGAAAAGAATATTAGAATTAGCAAGTCTGAGGTCACTGATAACTATGGAGAATTGCATTTCAATTGAATAATAAGGTCAGAAGTTAACATGCAGAAGGTCTCAATGTGAAAAAGAGAAGTATAGTCCCTAATTATAAACTATTTTTCTTTATGGAGTTTGGTAATAAAAAGAGGAGATATAAAGGATAACAGTTATCAAGGATATTCTGGTTATATGAGAATGATTTAAGGACGCATAACAGAGAAGGAGCAAGTAGACTCATTAGTGAGAGAATGAAGCTAAAGAGAGGTGTTTTACTGAAGAAGATAGAAGACAATAGAATTAAGTGTCTAAGTAGAGATTTACGAGAAAGCCCACTTCTTCATGTGATTCAGAGATAAAGGAGATCATGCATAAAGATATCTCATGGTAGTGGGGAGAACAAGGAGCTCTCAGAGAATGGCCACTTTTTTTTTTTGTTAAGTATTTTATTTCTACTATTAAACCATGAATATTAGGAATTCAGAGAAATATAGTTGATATATATATATAAATTAAGAGAAAAATAAGCAAAACAAAAAGAGTATAAAAACTGTACCAGTATAAGTTGTAAATTTAATAATGGATGCCAAGCTCTGAATAATTAAAAACTAATGATGGCTTTTGAGAACAAATAAGCTTTGATCCTGATGTTCTACATAAGAAAGATGTACTTTCTTATGATGTTTTAACACTGCTTCTATGGATTCTTGTAATCTTCACTGGAGAAGTCTGCTTCTCTCTGATCTCACAGTCTACCCTGGACTCTTCATTTGCTACAATTTTTCTTTAAACTCTTCTTTTTGGTAATAGAGTCAAAGATGTTGGGACACATTTTAGCATATTGAGTGTTTTATAAAGTTCTCAGTTTTTAACTCTGATTAAATTGCAAGTCAGTTAATGATTTTTTGCTCAGTAATTACTTCTCTAATAAAATTAGAGTTTGGGGTTCCCTAGTTTTTCAAGCCTTAATTTCTTCCATTTATCCATGTAATAAAGAGTTAAAGGAAAAATAGAGAGGTTAAAGCCAGGTCAAGATCATTGTTTCTCCTATCTCTTCAGCTTCATTCCTGGATCTTAATATACAAATATTAAGATGATTCAAGACTTGAATGACTTTTTGTCCCACAATTTTACATATGACATCAAAATTGAAGATGGAAGAAAGACTAGAATAGATATATTATATTGGGTAGTAAGTTAGATGATATGAATGAAGCCTTCAGAGAATGGAAGAATGAGTTTAGGATGAGTGAGATAGATGGTGAGATGAAAATAGCTATTATGTTAGGTATTTTACTGCCAGAACTTATTGTATTCCTTGATTCTACCAGATTTGAGGCTACCGCCATTAAAATTTGGGGTTTATAATAGTTCAATATGGTACTTTAACTCCTTAAGGGGGAGACATTTAAAAAAATATCCCCTCAACATTACACATGTAAGTTTTTGAGATAATTTGTCATGCAAATATGATATATAAATGGTGGCAAAACTCAGGATTTCTGTTTCTTGGATATAGAAATGAGACACATCATGAGATATTGCATGGAATAATGTATTGAGCATCAAAGCACCAAGATTCAGTTTTGAGTTACTTACAATTTTCTAATGTATTCTTTGACCTATTTAATCTCTCAGAGATTTAGTTTTCATATCTATAAAATAAAATTATAAGAGATAATCTATAAAGTTTTTTCTCCAGCTCCAGATCTTAGCAATATATATATATATATATATATATATATATATTAATATATTATATATATAATATATTAATATAATATATATATTAATTATATATATTAATAATTAATTATATATATATATATATATATTAAGTATGACCAAGAACCATGGATAGCTTAGAGGGGATTCTCTAAATCTCAAAATTCTTAACAGAATCTTGTTTTCAAAACATAAGGAGGGCTTTCCAGCCCTGGTATATTTGACTAGTTCCCTTTTTCTGACTTAGATGATAATACCATTACCCCTGTATATCATAAAAATCAGTCTATTTTAATTTTGCCAGTTACACTGCTGTGAGTACTCCTGTATGTTTACTAAATTTGTATTTTCGCTTTACTATTTACTACTTAAACTTCAAAGACATTAAACTGTGATTAGGAAATCCCTTTATAGATTATAAGTGGAATTTGAGACCCAGCCAAGTAAGCAAGGCTTGCCTAGTAATCAGATATTATGCTCTCTTGAATGAACACGCTGATCTTCAAAATCTTGTTCTGTTCCCTTTCTATAGTTACCTGTCTAAAACATAACTACTTTGATTGAAAGAATGTGCCTCAGTTAAAAATAAAGTGCTGACTAATTTGCATAATGTGAATTTAATAATAAGAACAATTTCTTTCCTCTCTATAGTCCTTACCACTTAATTGGGGTTAAATAGACACTCATATACATTCCCTTCTTTTTTCTTTTAAAAACTCCTAAAATGGGACATTGACCAGAAAGTTTCTCATCAGTGCAAATTTTCCTAGTTCCTTCGAGGACATTACAGTTTGTGAACCTTTATCAGAAACAGACAGCTTTCATGGAGTGTATTAGCTATTTGCTGGGATGACACAGGGAACATCCTCGAAATATATTATTCCTAAATTCAGAGCTATAAGGAACTTCAAAGGCTCCATAGTTCAATTCCCTAATTTTATAGACACGGAGACAAAGGCCCAGAGAAATTAAATGGATTGCTGAAGGTCACACAGGTAATAAGCATTAATCTGGTCCTCTGACTCTAGAACTATTATTTTTTTTTCCTTCATTATACTCTGCCTCCCCCAAAATGGAGCTTCCCTTGAAGATGATTGAAGATGGAAAGTTAAAAGAAGATGGACTCTTGGTTCCTAGTATACATCAAATAAGAATGAGTTGTAGAAATGTTTATGCCCCTTTCAGAGAGTTTTCTAGCATTCTGTATCCCTTGGGCTTTTAGCAAGGAGTGCATATAGGAGGGAAGAGTATTATTCTCACCATATTCCCCAGCAGAAGCACATAGTAGTTCAAGACATATGGTTATCCAGATGACCTTAAGACTTGAATTCCATGTCTTTCAATTTATAGTTCCTTCTCCTTTGTTTTTGTTTGTTTGTTTGTTTTGTTTTGTTTTTTGTTTTTGCAGATTAAGTAAATAGGAACCCTAATAAATTGGGTTACTTCATAAAGTGATTCTGAGTATGAAAATTGTGGTTTCAAAGGTCAGGAATAAGAAACTCATAAGTACATTCCCCTAACCATGTGTTTCTTGGATAATAGAACCATCAAACAGGAGGATGTTGTAGGGCTAAAGCCATGCGATGTTTGGGCAGGCATCTGTACTTTGTTAATTGCCAATATTGATTGTTGTGAGTTGCTAAGACAATGTAGATCTGGGATGAATGCAAAATATCTGCTCAGTAGTCTCTCATTGGATCTTTTACTTTCTTTACTGTATAATTAGCATATAACATGGATTGTTCTAGCTCCATATTCCCAACCTAGACTTACTCCCAGGTACCCAAAGGGACTCACAGTGTCTTTCCTGTGCCATTGGCTCAAATCCCCATTGTGTGTCATCCATTTTAAAAACTAGTGACTTACATACCAGTTTCATTTAACCCCTTACTATCAGATTTGCCTTTTTACAAAGGGATATTTACTTCAAAGATATAGCAAGAACAAATATGCAAACATTTTCCCCAACATTTCTGGCAATATAATTCCCTCTCTACTCAGTCTTTGAGGAGAGATGGATTAAATTCATAGTTTAGCTCAGTTCCTATATATTCTTAACTCTACCACATTCATTTTCAAAACTGACATTGCCATCTTCTGCTGGTCTGGTGTTCCCAGCTCTACACTCTTCTAGGCATCATTTCTGGGAAGACAAGATTGGGACTTTATACCCTGCAAGAAAATAGAATAAAAAGATTAAAGTTAATTTCACAAAAGACGGGAGAGTGGAAAAAGGGAACCTTTCAGGCACTCCATCATCATTGCATGACCTAAGAAAAGAAATCCTTCATCATTTGATGCAAATTCAGTAATAGTTTTGATCATTAGCATGTCAGATATTTTTAAAATGCTGATAGCTCTGGTAAATCTGCTAGTGGGAATGCGGGAGAAAAACAATTGCTTCCAACCCCAAGATAGGCAAATGTAGAATGTTTACACACGCTTTAGCTATCCAGCCCCCTAGTGTCCTTCATGTGATGACATATTTTGGGTGGTATGAACATGCACCAATCTCCCATTAAAATGACGGATTTGCAAGCCATTCTCCAATTGATAAATGGTCAAAGGATATGAACAGACAATTTTCAGATGATGAAATTAAAACTATTTCCACTCATATGAAAGAGTGTTCCAAATCACTATTGATCAGAGAAATGCAAATTAAGACAACTCTGAGGCATCATTACACACCTGTCAGATTGGCTAAGATGACAGGAACAAATAACAATGAATGTTGGAAGGGCTGTGGGAAAACTGGGACACTGATGCATTGTTGGTAGAGGTGTGAAAGAATCCAACCATTCTGGAGAGCAATCTGGAATTATGCCCAAAAAGTTATCAAAATGTGCATACCCTTTGACCCAGCCATACTACTACTGGGCTTATATCCCAAGGAAATACTAAAGAAGGGAAAGGGACCCGTATGTGCCAAAATGTTTGTGGCAGCCCTTTTCATAGTGGCTAGAAACTGGAAGGATTGGATGGAATGGATGGAATGGATGTTCATCAATTGGAGAATGGTTGGGTAAATTATGGTATATGAATGTTATGGAATATTATTGTTCTGTAAGAAATGACCAACAGTATATGAAGGTTATGGAATATTATTGCTCTGTAAGAAATGACCAGCAGGAGGAATACAGAGAGGCCTGGAGAGACTTAAATCAACTGATGCTGAGTGAAATGAGCAGAACCAGAAGATCACTGTACACTTCAACAACAATACTGTATGAGGATGTATTCTGATGGAAGTGGAAATCTTCAACATAAAGAAGAGCCAACTCACTCCCAGTTGATCAATGATGGACAGAGGTAGCTACACCCAGAGAAGAAACACTGGGAAGTGAATGTAAATTGTTAGCACTAATATCTGTCTGCCCAGGTTGCATGTACCTTCGGATTCTAATGTTTATTGTGCAACAAGAAAATGATATTCACACACATGTATTGTACCTAGACTATATTGTAACACATGTAAAATGTATGGGATTGCCTGTCATCGGGGGGAGGGAATAGAGGAAGGGGGGGATAATTTGGAAAAATGAATACAAGGGATAATATTATAAAAAATATATATATAATAAAAAATTAAAAAAAAAAAAAAAAAAAAAAAAAAGAGAAATGACCAACAGGAGAAATACAGAGAGGCTTGGAGAGACTTACATCAACTGATGCTAAGTGAAACGAGCAGAACCAGAAGATCATTATACACTTCAACAATGATACTGTACGAGGATGTATTCTGATGGAAGTGAATATCTTCAACATAGAGAAGAGCTAATCTAATTCCAATTGATTAATGATGGACAGAATCAGCTACATTCAGAAAAAGAACACTGGAAAATGAGTGTAAACTGTTATTTTTTCCTTCTGAATCCAATTCTTCCTGTGCAACAAGAAATTCAGTTCTACACACATATATTGTATCTAGAATATATTGTAATATATTTAACATGTATAAGACTGCCTGCCATCTGGGGGAGGGGGTTGGGGGAGGAAGGGAAAAAATCTGAACAGAAGTAAGTGCAAGGGATAATGTTGTAAAAAATTACCCATGCATATGTACTGTCAAAAAAAAAGTTATAATTATAAAATAAAATTTAAAAAAAAATAAATAATAAAAAAAAAGGAATTTACTACAATAAAAATAAAATAAAATGATGGATTTGTAGAATAGAGTATTTTATGCTTCCTGTATTTGCTCATGCATTCCTGTGAATCCTTTGCTTCTTATGAACTTTCTGTGGTAAATAAAATTAAAAGCCATCATATTTTGATATTCATTTGGCATAAGTAGTACCTTCATGGAAGGTTTTATTTTTACAAAAATAAATTTATAATAAATTTTGTAGAGATCCTAAACATGATCCATGCCTAAACTTTATTTTTTAGAAATTTCTCCAATTTAATTTTTGAAGATAGATTCCTAGAGAGATCTCTATGACTCAAAGTCATGTGACAATGACAAAGACTCAAAAAAAAAAAAAAAGAAGACTTCTCTAGGGTGTTGGACTTCCTAGAATGGAATTGATCTTTCTGAGTCTTTGTGAGACTTTAAAGTCTTGTCTAGGGTCCTCTTCTATTACCTTTATATACTCTCTTTCAATGGGCCCTTTATTCACATGAGTTTACCAACCAAAAAGGACTTACTGAATTCCTGTTACATGCCAGCACTAAGCTAGGTGCTGCAGGAGAAATATGTTGAATGCAATTATCTCTACTCACAATGAGCATATACATACACACACAACACACTCACACATACATGCATTCATATATATACTTTAGATACATGCATATGCAGAATTAAATAAAGAAAACAAATACAACAAATCCAAATCCAGTGTAGTAAGACATAAGGTAGTGATAATTTGAGAAGTAGGACTTGAAGGGTTCATGAGAAGTTTCATGGAGAATGTAGTACATGAGATACATCTTGAAGGAATAAAAAAGAAATACTATGGCGTAAAGATAAAGAGAGTACAAAAGCACGAAGATGGGCAATGAATTATAGTGTATAGGGAACAAAGGGAAAGTAAGTTAGAAAGGAACATAGGAAGGGAAAATTGTCCAGTGATCTGAAGATATTGATTGATGTAAGATTGTGAAGTACTGTGAATTCTTGAAATGACTTTAGAAGTAATTGTTATTTGCCATTTATTTTATAAAAAACTGATGACAGCACAAGGTGATGTCACATTGTTGAATTGGATTTAAATGATGCAAAGTTGCACAAAATTGTCAGACTCATTCTCTTTTTCAGAGTCATTAAAGTTCGATGTCAAGACAGAAGTCAAGATGACTGGCAATGGCTTGGGAGATATGATCTTGGTATCAGTGATGCCTGACTAAGTTATATACATTTCCCAGTGCCTGCTTCAGCCACCTTCATGTCTGTTAGACCAAATTGTTTACAAATATCCATTCCCTACTATGTTATACTATGTTATAATATGTCCTAGATACAATATATACGTACAGAACTGAATTTTTGTTGTTATTGTTGTTGTTGTTGTTGTTGTTGTTGCAAAGAAAGAATTAGATCCAGAGGTAAAAATAACCTGGGGAAAAAAATGCTAACAGTTTACACCCATTTCCCAGTGTTCCTTCTCTGGGTGTAGCTGATTCTGTCCATCATTGATCAATTGAATCTGAGTTAGATCTTCTTTTTGTTGAAGATATCCACTTCCATCAGAATACATTATCATACAGTATCATTGTTGAAGTGTATAATGATCTCTTGGTTCTGCTCATTTCACTCAGCATCAGTTCATATAAGTTGTAAAGGGCTAGAACTGAGCAATGCACTTGGATAATGAAGCACGTGAGACTAATTACCAATTGGACAGTTCCCTATTAACTTGTTTGAAGGTTGACCCTCCCCAACTGTTCTGTGCTGACTTGATTGGTGGGACAAAGAGGGGGAAGTGACATCTGTGGGAGGATTAGGAGGAGGAAGAGGAATTCAGACTCAGATGCTGAGTCAGTCTCTCTGGGCATTTGAGGGAAGAAGGTGTGTGATGTTGCTAGGCCTAAGCCCCTGACCTTGACTGTAAAAGAGCAAGAATAAAGACATTTAGTGATCCTGACTCCAGCTGATTTCTGGGAAGACAGAGTTCCAGCATTTTGGTGTCCAAACGTGGGGCCGGCACCCTACTTCCACTGAAGTCCTCAGGTGACCAGGAGATTAGGTGAGTATTCTAATAGAAATAAGGAATTTACCTTGTTAAGGACTAAACCAGAAATCTCTAGTTAGCTAAAAACATTCCCTTGGCCTCAGCCGACCCAGATATAGCCCCTGCTCCTGCTCCAGCCTCTCCTAGTAGTAATCCTATAGAGGATATAATTAAGATAATTGACAAGAAGAGTTTACTTGTAACCAGCCCACAAATGGATAGTCTCTTAGACTCATTGAATCCGATGTCCCCTTGGTTCTTAAAGGAAGAAAAACTAAGTGTAGATAACTAGAAGCTAGTGGGACTTGAAATGAAAGAATTTTACACAAAAAATGGGCCTTATTCAATTTCTGCAGAGTAATTTTATATATACAACGTGATTCAATTAGACTTAAGCTATCGAGCAAGTTATAGGAGAAGGAAAAATGAACAGAGGAGGAAGTGTGAGGAACAAAAGATAGAAAATAAGCAAACTCAAGACCTTGCCAGAGGGCAAGGGGATTTGAATGAGGAATTGACTCTGATTATCCTGAAGAAATTTCAACCCCTCCTACAGAGCAGATTATTGATCAGCCCACATTAACTCCACCTTCAGGGTCTGAGGGAAGGGGAGTATTGGGAGAGGCGGTGATATCATGGGCACCTCCCCCCCAGCAATCACCAACCCCCATAACTAGATTACAGAAAGGGCTTATTGAAGCAATCCAAAATGGGAAAGAAATAGATAATGATTTCAAACTTCAAATTTTTCCCGTGATTCAACAGCATAATTTTGCAGGTCAAGAAAGTAGAAGATATGCTCCTTTTAATATGGATGTCCTTAAAGACCTGAAAAAAGCTTGCACCCTCTTTGGGGCTACATCAAATTATATTAAGATGTTAATACACAATTTGGCTTATGAAACCTTAACCCCTAGTGACTGGAAAATCATTGCAAAGATGTGCTTAGAACCTGTACAAAACTTGTGGTTTTCTGAATATAGTGAGCTCTGTAGGATTCAAGCCCAACAAAATAGTCAAAGTGGAGTTAATACTTCAATCACCTGTGACCTACTAACAGGTGTAGCTTCTTATGCAGATGCTTCAGTACAGATTAATTACTCCACAACAGCATTTGAGCAAATTGCTGCTGCTGCTATCAAAGCATGGGCTTCTCTCTCCAGTAAAAACTACAAGGATGAGACCTACACAAACATTGTACAAGGACCAAATGAACCCTTTGCTGATTCTGTGGCACGTTTGCAGACAGCTGTCATACAGACTAATGGTGAAAATGAAGTAACAGACACTTTGGTAAGGCAACTTGCTAGAGACAATGCCAAAGAGGTTTGTAGAAGGATTATACTAGGACTAGGTAGGGATGCTCCTTTAGAGGAGATCATAAGACGCTGTGCCACAGTGGGCACAAATACCTTTTATAGCCAGGCTATGGTGCAATCTTCCCAAGATCCCAACATGGGGAGACAGGATCCCTTTTGGCAAGGGGTTTCCAGAGAGACTCGTCAATGCTTTCAATGCGGTAAAGTAGGCCATCTGAAAGCTCAATGTTGGCATAGAGACAGAGTGAGAAGACAGGCTGGGAGAACAAGACCCAAAACCCCATGTCCAAAATGCAACAGAGGACTCCATTGGGCTTCAGAGTGTACACTGATTCAGAGAAACAGGATGAGGGGCCCAGCTCCAGGGCCCCAGGCAAAAAACACTTAGGGCATGATGGCAGCTGATGCCACAGCCAGAGAGTTTCTCCATGTCCAATACCCAGACATGATCAATCAGCCAGGAAGGCATCTGAGGGGAGAAAGGGATTACACAATCAGTCAGCCAGGAAGCAACATGATGGGAGAAAGGGACTACAATTGGGGAAGATAGAGTTGTATGCAGCTGGGACAACTGAGATACCCCCTGGAGAGGTGAAATCTGTTCCTCTCCAGCCTATGGATCCCTTGCCTCCAGGGACAGTAGGCTTGACCATTTCACCTCCTGAGAGTACTTACAAGACAGTGTTCATTCATACACTGATGT
Organism: Sminthopsis crassicaudata; assembly: GCF_048593235.1. Lineage (NCBI taxonomy): Eukaryota > Metazoa > Chordata > Mammalia > Dasyuromorphia > Dasyuridae > Sminthopsis > Sminthopsis crassicaudata. The sequence continues at coordinate 504,754,347 of NC_133617.1, forward strand.
GGGAAACTGGGGAATGTGTAGATAATATCCCAGTCACTAACACAGGTAGACAATGTGTGACTTATCAACCAGGGAAAGTAGTAGCATCAGGTTTATTGATACAAACCTCTAATAAGCAACCTGGTGACAGTCACCCACGTTCTGACTCCAAGCAGAAAAACCCAGGAATATACTGGACATCAGCTATGACAGCTGACCGACCTATGCTCACCATCTATATAAATGGCATAGCATTAGAAGGACTGGTGGACACAGGTGCAGATCGCACAGTCATTAGAGGTGCCAACTGGCCCAGTCACTGGCCAAAGACTAAGGCAGACACATACATGTCTGGGGTAGGAGGATCAATAGCAGCTGAAGTTAGTGCTACCCCTTTAAGATAGACATTTGAAGGTGAAACAGGAGTTTTACTCCTTTTATAGTTGAAAAAATCCCCATCAATCTATGGGGAAGAGACATTTTACAACAATTAGGGTTAAAAATGAGTACTTTGGTTTTTTAGGCAGGGCTGCTGTTGAAGGCCTGCCAACACTTTCACCTGTTCCTATCCAATGGAAAACTGATACACCAGTGTGGATAGAACAGTGGCCCTTAGGTAGCGATAAAATTCAGGCCTTATTAGATATAGTGCAGGAGCAACTTGACCAAGGACACTTACAACCTTCTCTAAGTCCTTGGAATTCCCCAGTATTTGTTGTAAAAAAGAAATCTGGAAAATGGAGGATGTTGACTGATTTAAGAAAGGTAAATGAACAGATGGAAAATATGGGAACTCTTCAACCTGGACTTCCATCTCCTACTCAGTTGCCTAGAGAATGGCCTCTGTGGGTTATAGACATTAAGGATTGTTTCTATTCTATCCCTCTAGATAAGGAGGATATGAAAAGATTTGCCTTTTCAGTGCCCAGCGTTAACTTAGCTGAGCCTTATAAAAGATATAAATGGACAGTTTTGCCACAGGGAATGAAAAACAGCCCTACTATGTGTCAAATGTATGTTGCTGCTGCTCTTACTCCAGTAAGAAAAGCATTTCCAAAAGTAATGTTATTACATTACATGGATGATATATTGGGATGTGCACCTGAGGAACAAATGTTAGAAGCATGTCTACAAAAAACCATAGAAACACTAAGGAATTATAAATTGTACGTAGCTTCAGAAAAGATTCAAAGACATACTCCTTTTCAATATTTAGGATATGAAGTATATCTTAAGGTGCTTACAGTACAAAAACTATCCTTAAGAACAGAGAAGCTAAACACCTTAAATGACTTCCAGAAATTGATAGGAGATATCCAATGGATGTGTCCCATGCTAGGCTTGACTACCTGTCAATTGCAACCATTATATGACATTTTAAGGGGAGATTTAAATTCACCACGCCAGCTTACAAAAGAAGCTCAAGAGGCTTTGAGACAACTTGAACTGGCTTTATCCAATGTGGTTGAAAGAGTCACTCAAAAAACCTTGGAAATATCAGTTTTTGCTACACAAGAGGCACCCATAGCAGTGCTTCATCAAGGAGACAGTGTGATAAAGTGGGTGAACCTCCCAGTGCAACCAGAACAAAGCCTTACTACTTACCCAGTACTTGTGGCTAGAATTTTAATAAAGACCATTAAACGAGCAGTACAGTTATTTGGGATAAGACCTGACAAGATATACACCTTTTATACTAATGCACAAGTTAATGTGTGCTGTGAAACCATCCCAGAGTGGCAAATTTTATTAACCATGGCTCCAAATTTTGTACACGGGTCTCCATTAAAGATAACCAGACTGTTACATAATTGGCAATGGATTCTTGAAGAAAAAGTTTCTAAAGTTCCTCTTAAAGGACCAACTATCTTTACAGATGCATCCAAACATAATATTTGCGCTGTATATTCTTGTGACTTAACTATAAAGAGAGTAATCATAACTCCTTTTCAGTCCACTCAGCAGAATGAATTGTATGCAATCATTCTAACTCTTGCTTATTATCTGGGAGACATAAATATAAGATCTGATTCGGCCTATTCAGTGGGTGTGGTACAAAGAATTGCCACAGCCCAAATAAAATTTGTAGCCTCCAATATATATCAGCTCTTTAAAGAACTTCAAGAGCAAGTGAGAAAGCATCCAGGTAAGATTTATAGTTTGCATGTCCACTCCCATAGTGGACTTCCAGGTCCTATTTTTGATGGTAATTCAAAGGCAGATAGCCTTCTAACCATGTTGGCCAGTACTCCTTTATTTCAAAAAGCACAAGAATCTCATTCTAAATATCATCAGGCTGCCTGAGCTTTACGTTTGTAGTTTGGAATAAAAAGAGAAGAAGCTAGGAGCATAGTAAAAGCCTGTACAGCTTGCCTTCCTTTCCATGCTCCTACACTCTCTCCAGGGAAGAACCCTCATGGTTTGAGACCTAATGAAATTTGGCAAATGAATGTGACCCATTATAAATCTTTTGGTTGTCTATCTTTTATCCATGTCGTGGTAGACACCTTTTCAGGATTCACATTTGCAATGCCAGCAGCAAAAGAGACAGCCCGAGTGGTCACTGAATTCCTTATACAAACATTTGCAATTATGAGTGTGCCACAAGCAATAAAAACAGACAATGGACCTGCATATACATCTAAACATTTTACACACTTTTGTGCACAGTATAAGATTTTACATACCATGGGCATACTCTTTAATCCTCAAGGGCAGGCAATAGTAGAGAGAAGAAACAGATATTAAGACACTCCTCCAAAAACAAAAGAAAGGGGGAGCCACAGGTAACCCTAGAGAACTTCTAAATTTAGTTCTCTATACCATTAATTTTTTAATTTTTGACAAAGATGCACTGGCTCCAGCAGACAGGTTTTATAACTCACCGGAAGGGCAGTGTCCAGTGAGAGCAGCTCCACTGTCTTTAGATAATCGGCAGGGTGATGTGGAGAGACCCAGAAAGTGGTGAATGGAAGGGACCAGATAGGTTAACTGCTTGGGGGAAAGGGTTTGCTTGTATCTCCACAGATGGAGAAGGAATCAGATGGGTGCCAACGAGCCCATATTCGTCTTGTCCATCGGAGAGAGACAGAGCAGACCCTTGAAACAAAAGATAAGACCCAAGAAACATCAGTTGGTTCCGTTGCTGACTGTGCCCACCACTGAAATTATGGCGACTGACCTATGGACATCAAAAACTGTTGGACTTGAAAATCCTCAGAAATCATTGGATTCTCTGAGGCATCATAAGGCTATTGTAGGACTGAAAGTCCTCAGGAATCATTGGATTCTCTGAGACACCTTAAGACTATTGTAGGACTTGAAAATCCTCAGGAATCATTGGATTCTCTGAGGCATCATAAGACTGTTGCTGGACTTCAAAAACTTGTGGGGATCATTGGATTCCCTAACATGTGAAGCAATGGACAATAGATTGGTTTTGGACTATCTCTTGGTTGCTGAAGAAGGCGTGTATGTGTGACTGATGTTTACATACCCTCCTTCTAGGACTTCTGGACATCTCTTACAAAACCATGTTGATTTATATTGTTTGTTATTTCACTACTTGCATGTACAATTCCTGTTTGTTACACCACATCGAGTCTGCACTGACTGTGGGGAGAGTCACCACTAATAGCCTCTGCTTTATTGCTATGTACTTGTGTAATACCTCCCATGCTGATGGGTTTGTGCATACTTGTCTCTAATAAGGCCCTTCAACCCAGAAACCCACTAGCAAATCCCCACTTCTCTTTGGTGCTTTTCATCTCCCTTCCTGAGATGTCAGGGAGGGCGTGATTATCTCCTTTTTAGTGCTTTCATCTCCCCTCCTGAGAAGTCAGGGGGGGCGTGATCACCTCCTTTTTGGAATTCTCATCTCCCTGAAAAGTCAGGGATGGCGCGACCACCTGTGGTCTAAAACAAAAGAAAACGGGAGATATAAAGGGCTAGAACTGAGCAATGCACTTGGATAATGAAGCACGTGAGACTAATTGCCAATTGGACAGTTCCCTATTAACTTGTTTGAAGGTTGACCCTCCCTAGCTGTTCTGTGCTGACTTGATTGGTGGGACAAAGAAGAGGAAGTGACGTGTGTGGGAGGACTAGGAGGAGGAAGAGGAATTGAGACTCAGATGCTGAGTCAGTCTCTCTGGGTGTTTGAGGGAAGAAGGTGTGTGTGAGGTTGCTAGGCCTAAGCCCCTGACCTTGACCATAAAAGATCAAGAATAAAGATGTTTAGTGATCCCGACTCCAGCTGATTTCTGGGGAGACAGAGTTCCAGCAGTAAGTCTCTCCACACCTCTCTGTATTCATCCTGCTGGTCATTTCTTACAGAACAATAATATTCCATAAAATTCATATACCATAATTTACCCAGCCATTCTCCAATTGATGGGCATCCATTCATTTTCCAGTTTCTAACCACTACAAAGAGGGCTGCCACAAACATTTTGGCACATGCAGGACCTTTTCCCTTCTTTAGTATTTCCTTGGGATATAAGCCCAATAGTAGTAGTACAGCTGGGTCAAAGGGTATGCACAGTTTGATAACTTTTGGGGCAGAATTCTAGATTGCTCTCCAGAATTGTTGGATTCCTTCACAACTCCACCAACAATGCATCAGTGTCCCAGTTTTCCCACATCATTTGGGGTATATTAGCAAAGACATGAGTTGTTTGCCATTTTCTTCTCCAGCTCATTTCACATATGTAGAAACTTAGGCAAACAAGATTAAGTGTCTTAGATCACACAGTTAGTGAACTCACAGTGATGAATCTCTTTGACTCCAAACCTGGTATTTTATCCATTGTGCCACCTAGCCCCAAATTCATCCTTTAAAAAAACTAATGTTTTTAAAATTCAAATCAATATCTCATACTCCTGCCCACTAAACACCAGTAAATCCCTTTTTCTAGGATCAAATATAAATTTTTCTGTTGACATTAAAAACCCTCACAAGCTAGACCCAATATTACTTTGCATTTTTATTTCATATACACCATTCCAAACTTTCTGCTGGTCCTTATGCATGGCATCTATCTATAGCCTCCATGAACTTAACACTTGCTGTCATACATACTTCATCATGGTCATCTCTCAAAATCCCTTCAAGACTCAAATTAAGAGCTATTATCTATATGAGATCTTTCTGGATGTTCCCTTTTCTGATTTTCCCCTGAGGGACACCTTATATCTATTATATGTATATAAATATACATGTATGTTTGTGTTTATATCCAAAATATATACATGTTGTCTCTTCTTGCTTTACTGTAAATTCTTTGAGATCTGAGACCTTTTCACTTTTGTCTTTGTATTGTTAATGCTTCTGAGACTTGGCAGAGAAAGTCCAAAGTGTCTCTTGGACAGAGAGGCATTATAAGGGGGAAGGGAATATGTATATATTTAGATCTACTGTGTGCCAGTTATTGTACTAAAAGCTTTTACATATCTCTTAGATCCTCACAACAATCCTGAAAAGCACCATAATTATCCTTGTTTCTCAGATGAGAAAACTGAGGCAAACAAAATTAAACAACTTGCCCAAAGTTAAACAGAGAGGAAATAACAAACAGAGAGGTGATCCTGACTTCAAGACTGTGCTACAATCTACCTCCAAAATACCAGTGAGAAATCTGAAAATTTTAAACCTTTCAAGATTTACAAGATCTTTATGGTCAATGGAGAGAAGAGAACAAATTCTCTCTCATTCTTTCCAAAGTAAATCCCTTTTAGGAACTTAGTTGAAGATTCTCTTAGTTGAAGATCTCTTTAAGCTTTCCTGCCTTGGAATTTCCATGTTTGAAGTAACTTGTTTTTATGCAAGCCCTACTAAATAGGATTCTACTTTGACCAATGAGCTTTCAATAAATGAAAATTCTTCTCATAGAAAAGAAGTCAAAGAAAACAGAAACAAAGCCTGTTTTTCCTCAACCCCCTTTCCTCCTTTAAATTAATACTAAATAGATAGATAAAGTAATAGAGAACAACCAGGTACTCTAGAGAGATTTTTTTTTCTCTCAGCCTGTAAATAGCACCAGAGAACAGCAAGATTCAGATCTTGCAAAGTAATCCCCAGGATCACCCCGGGATGTTTAAGCAGTAAATCAGCAAAGCAATGCCTCTCACCCAATTAGCAAGCTTCTAGAAATGCAGTTGAATAATCCTTGTCAACTCTCCTTCTAACTCCTTCACAATTGCCTTTTCCCCACATGCCCAATAACTACAATCAGAACTTATTGGTAATGTTTAACTAATAAACTTTAATTCAAGAAATTCATATTTTCTTCAGTTGTGAAGGCAACAGTTCTTATTTAGCCTTGAAGCAGTCGAATAATTGATTTATAATTTTGTCACTTAAAAACATTAAAATCTAAAAACTTCCACATGTAAAGGAAAAAATGAACCACAATGTTCTTGAATGAGTCTAACCATTATCTCAGTCATTTTACTGTCTTCAAATAGAATTCTCTCAGAACTTTTATCTGTGAGGACAATTCTCTATCCAGGCTTCCTAAGTCTGTGCTCTTTCTGTAACATTTATCTGAAAGAGTGTCTTCCTTAAACAAGCTTATTACATCCTTTTCCCTTATTAAAAGTGTTCTTTTTTGCCCATTTCAGCAACCAAACTGTTCACATATGAAAGAGACAGGACCTTACATATGATAGAAAGAAACCTATTAAAAAGAATCCATTGAAGAGATAGTATGAGATTTTTAAGTTCAGTGTATTTTGAAAAGACACCTGTGACTATTAAAGAATAGACAAAGAGAAAAGAGTTACCTACCCTATTTCCTTAGAAACTGGATTTGACTTTTATCTTGGGGAGAAATAAGAGCAAGATTTTTGAGTGATTCAATCAATGTCTGGAATGAACTGAAAGATATGAGAGACTGAGTTTCCAGAATTCTTTACTGATTCTCCTGTCCCATCTTCCTAATTAATCAACTGAATATATTATATATTTAGTAATTTTAATATTAGGGAATAAAATGATATGCATATATTGGCAAGATAATGATATTAATACAATTACTAAATATATATATTTATACAAGACAACATATATGAATAATATAATATACATATATTACATATAAATGTCATATTATAGTTTAGACTGTGATTTTATTGGAACATAGAATTTGTAACTGGGAAAACACCTTCTATCAAAGCAAGTAGACATTTTTCTGCAACTTCCAAACTTAGAGTTGCCTAGAATATTTGCAGATGAAGTAACTCACCATGGGTCTTATGATTTACATGTGTCAGAGGTAGGATTTAAACCCAAGTTTGCCTGGTTTAGAGGCCAATTCTTTATTCACTATGCTATCTAGATTCCTAAATAATATGTAATGTCCTAGTTATATATTCAATAGTATTGATATTTACTTAATCTCCTTGCCACTTATGTGTCCTTTCTACATAATTTTGTGTTATACATAATATATTCAATTATAAAATATTAATTTAATTATAGATAAGAATACTGATGGGAAAATAGATTTTTCAGTTTGTTAAATAATTATAATACAGTGAACTGAGGTCAGGATTTCAATTATTTGATTATTTAATTAAAAAGAAATTTCAAGGTTATTAACAAAAAATTAACAATCCAAACACATCCCTTGATTATTCTAGAGACTGGAAAAATAAAGGTAAATAAGATAGTGAATAAAGTGGCAGTCTGAGGGGTGATATGCCAGTGGGCATGATTTATTCCATAACTAGTTATATTGCTTCATGTGTTACATGGCTGCTTTACCTACTACTTCATGTGTTTTGAAGCCTCCATAGCATAGAATTCCCTTCCTCCCTCAAACTCATTCTACCAGATTATTTCTGCAAGGAGATATTTACTCTGGGCTATTTGCTGATTTATACTTCTAAAAAAAATCACTACTCATCTCTGACAGGTACAGTTATTTATAATTGACAACCAGTTGATGTCATTAGCTCAAATCAAAGGCACTTAATGAAATGACATAATAATAACCACAGTAACAAAGCATTCCCTCCATAAACTTGGGACATATGCTTCTATATAAACATATAGCATTAATGGGAATAGTGGGCACACATATCAAGTATACTAATAGTCACATAGAGAGGGAATGCCTAGGTCAATGCAATTTTCAAATCTGTCAGAGCAGTATGCTAATTTATTTTCTCTTCTAATGGTGTACCCAAATTGCTCCTCCAGAATGTAAAGTTTCTAGTTGTAACTGAACTGAATTCTGCACCTTGATTCTCTGCAAGTGGTACATTCTCCTACTATACATTGTTCCACTAAAAAATAACATTGCTAATGAGGGAGTGAAAAGAGGAAGGAGGAGAAAAGAAGTACATTGTCTCTGTCTTTCTATGAAAAGTATGCAAAAAACAGATTTTATACAGGCCCATCAAAGTCTGAAAGGGGTGAATTTTTTTTTTTACCACATGGAAATAGATCATTACCATTTTTTTTCCCTTTCTCAATTTGTGCAATCTCTCAAAGTATGAAAAATATAAAACTTTAACACTCTTTGTCTCTATTATCTGCCCTCAATATCCTGTAGTTTCATTTGGTAAGTTAAGAATTTTCTGATCAATTTCCCCTTCAGTACAATAAAATGTGATTCCATGATCCTCCAAGAATTAATATCAAGTTATAGCTACCCACTGTCTTTCTTTTCTCTGTGTCTGTCATTGTCTCTCTCATACACACAGATGTATATATATATATATATATATATATATATATATATATATATATATATATATATATATATATATATTATACCCCTAATATCTTTGTCAATGAAATGATAGATGTCCTAAGTAGAGTTCAAACAGAATTTTATTGTTCCTAAGTGACATTGTAATATTTGAGTCTTATAACACTATAAAGTCACTTTTGTGAAATCTGCAAGATTTTGTAAAAGGTCAATTTAGTCACACTACAAAAATAGAGTGAAGAGAAAATGTATATTGCTCAGATTATAATATCATGTACCTATATTTGAGTTAGTTGTAAACTAGTCACCTTGGCTTTTAGAAGGTTTAATTTTAGATAAATCTTATACATTCGGTACCTTAAGCAACATTCAAGATTATAAGTAGAAAAAAAGTTGATGAATTTCAGGGACTTTTTTCAATAGCAATTATAGTTTCATAGGTCTGTACATACAAACACACATACACAATACACACTGTACGTGTTGGACCCAGAACTGAGCAGTAGCAGATTTTGATAGAAATTTGGAAGTTGTACAAAAACAAACAAGAAAGGTCTCTTTAACATTGTATTATCCCTGTGATACTATATGATTGGAGATCATGCTATACTATCCATCACAGAAAAACAAAAACAAAAACAAACAAAAATTTACATTGACCTCAGAAGTTTGAAACACTTGTTAAAAATATTACCAATATGATTTGCATATAAAAAAGCTGTGTAAAAGAAATCGAAGAAATCGTCAAGAATATTTATGACTAGAAAACAAGGCTGCTTATGAGGCAAGAATAAGAGACTCCAATAGACAAATAACCCTGTAGCTACAGGATATTAAATAAGTTACAGAAATACTTTCAGTATATTATTATTTGTAAATAAATTGAAGAATTGACAGGAAAGAAACACATTGAGCTGTGAACATACCAGGTGAGGGAGCTCCAACACTAGTGAGATTCAGAAGTATAACAGGATAACTACTCAAGTGGCCTTATGAGAATGTCTTGCCTGGTGTATAAATCTGGAATCAAGTGTCCTTCCAATCTGTGTCCACAGTGCTTTTTCTAAATCTCTCCCTATGCTTCAGGCAAACTTAGAGTTTCTCAAATATACTTCCAAGGCTTTATTAATGCTATTTCTTCTATCATACTGTCTCTACTCAGTTCTCTGCATCAAAATCTTACCCATCTTTTACAGCCCTGTATTTTCTTCATGAAAGCTTCCATAAAATGTCCAACCAGATATCAGTTATTCAAAAATAATTTATTAAGCACTTATTATGTGTCAGGAACTATGTTAAGCATTAAGCATACAAATAATTGCAAAAAAAAAATTGTCTCTGACCCTCAAATAACTCATAATTGGAGAGGCAAAATACAAAATTTTACATGAGATATATACAACCAAAATGTAAGTAAATCTTCTTAGGAAGAAGATACTATCAGTGGAGGAGATTGAGAAATACCTCCTGAAAACATTGGAATTTGAGATGGCTTGAAGGAAGCCAGGGAAGCCAGGATGAAGAGATGAAGAGGAAGTTCAACACAAGCTAGGAAAAATATACATTCAAGAACAGCAAGATCAATGTTGTTGAATTATAGAGGATATGAAGGTGTATAAAGTAAAAGAATAAATTGGAAAAGCAGAAAAAATGTCTGGTTGTTACAGGCTTTAGAAGTCAATCAAATGAATTTAAATTTGATCCTACACATAAATAGCTGTTGGAGTTCATTGAGTAAAGGGTTAATATAATCAGGTCTGCACTTTAGGAAAATCACTTTGGTAGTTGAAGGATGAAGTTGAATGGAAAGATACTTAAGGTAAGGAAAGCAACCATTAAAAAAAGATCCGGAGAGAAGTGAAGTTGATAATTTTCAGGGGCTTTTTTCAATGGGAATTATTGTTCACAGGTCTAGTGACTAGTATTAGGGTGATGGCTGTATTAGTGTTAGTGTTAAATTAGTATTAGATATGGAGAGAAGAGGGCATATGCATAAGACATTGTAAATGTGGAAATGCCATCATTAGGCAATATATTAGATATGGGTGGTAAGTCAGTGGAAAATCTACTATAACATGGAGTATGAGCCTGAGAAGTTGCTTGATGGTGGTTCCCTCAGTAGTAAGAGGAAAGTTAAGAAGAATGAAGTGTTTGGAGAAAAGAGATAATGAGTCTATTTTGGGTATATTGAGCTTGAGATATCTGAGAGATAGTTGGAAATGTGAGGTTGGAGCTTAGGGAAAAAGGTAGAGCTGGATATATTGATCTGGATATCATCTTCATAGAGATAATTGAACCTATGGGAACTGATAAGATCACCAACTGAAATGAAGGTAGAAAGAAAAGGCCCCAATATATACCATTGAGGATAGAACAATAGCAGTTTTATTTTCTTTTCTGAAATACTATAGTGCTATATTTATGCCTCCATTATAGCACATAATGCATGATGTCTTCTTCCATTGTGATTATTTAATTGATGATGAAAATGATAATAATATTATTCATATAGCACTTTAAATTTGCAAAATCCATTACAAGTTTTTCATGTGATTCTATTGTTTATTATCAGACATTTCAGTCGTGCTCAACTCTCTGTGACCCCAATTGGGGTTTTCTTGGCAAAGATACTACAATGCTTTGACATTTCCTTCTCCAGTTCATCTTATAGATGAGAAGACTAAGACAAACAGAATTAAGTTACTTGTCCAGGATTATACAACTGGTAAGTTTCTGAGACTATATTTCAAGTAAAATATTTCTGACTTCAGACCTAACTCTCTGCTGAGCCATCTAGTTGTCCAATAAGGGCTATTATTATTTCTATTTTATGAATGAGGAAACTGAGATAGAGGTTAAGTGACTTGACCATGGCTATATAGCAAGTGCCTGAGGCAGGAAGTTAAACTCATCTTCCTGATTTAAGATTCAGCCCTCTATATATTGTGCTTTCTAGCTGCTCATATTCATATACATATTCTCTCTCTTGTCCTATATAAGTTCCTTGAGAGCAGTGATCATAAATTAATTACTATTTCAATTATCTACCTCAAATGAAACCCCCTTAAATATTTGGTGAATGGAAAGTAAATGAGTTATTAAAACTTTACAGTTTTTTAGTCATGGCCCATTTAGTCTTTCTTAAATCTAAGCTTTTTGCTTCTTTGGGGGAGTCAACAAATAGCAGCATAATGAAGTAGATTTCCACAGTTTTTGGATACTTTTCTTCCTTTCAGAGTCTAAAGCAATTACTCCTAAGCTTAACAATGAAACAGAAGATCTTGCAAAAATAATTTTGCTTTTGATTGACTCTTACTGGGCAGGTAGCTCCTCCCAGAGAGCCAAGTGCTTGTTCTTTCCAATTAGGCAAGCTTTCAAGACATCCACATGAAATATATCAGGGATAGCCAGATTGCTTTGGTTGCCTATTTTATTTAACATTTTCCAATAAGTTCTTCATCCTTTCAGACTCTTATGTGGTTAGAATTAATTTTACAAATTCATTTAGGACTGTGGCATTGAGGAACTTTCTTCTGATTCCTCTGGAATCTTCTCACAAAGCCAATTCTTGACCTTATTAGCTCCCCTAGTTCTGTATAAAGCCACAGCTTATGTAAAATGAGCCATCCAAGATACTCAATGAAACATAAAATGGGATCCTAAAGATAAAATCAAGAAGATGCTTAATAATGAGAAGTGATGAAAAAATTGAATATTGAAGAATGCTATAGTCAAGTCTGTGTATGTGTATTTTCATTTTTTTCTTGCTTTTCTCGTTGATAGACTCTCTTCTAGACAGATCTCCTTTAGTCTCACTTTTTCCCCATTTTCTAGCATCCTTCATGGCTCCTTACATATCCATTTTTATGCCTTTTACAAGGAGTTTTTAAACTATGACTTTAAAAAATGGTGATAATTGTATCTTAATATAATGTTTTCCTTTATAACCTTACATATTTTCCTTTATGACTTTAAAAACAGTATTGTGAGAAATGATCCACAGGTTTTGCTAACGGGTGATATAAGAATGTTTACTCTCAATTATGTAATGATCTCTCTCACTGATGCTTCTCTATTTGGGATATCAGTGCTGGGAAACTAATTTGATTCAAGTAAAGATGGAAAATTTTCTCTGCTCATTAAAAACAACAATAACAACAAAAACATGGTTCTAGACTGTTTCATAGCTGCTCCAGGAGATTTGTCCTTAAATTGAGGAATAAGCCTAGTGATAGTTATCTCATGGGCTTACTTTTTGTGATGCTGTGTCCAAACACTAGTTGATGTGGTTTATATGTATGTCTGTGTATGTTTGTATGAATGTATGAGGATGTGTGTATGTGTGTGTGTTAGGAGGTCATATGTGTAACATGGGTAATAGCATGTTTTCAAGGAGATGAGATCCTGGTTCTCTCATATATGGAATACAGTTAGTGACCAAAAAAGCTGAAAAAGGACTAAGCCCAAAGAATAGACTCTTCATAGAACCTTCATTAAATCCATTGCTCTCATTATATCCTTTTTCTATTGCTTCTGCCTCCTCTTCAGTATTTTCATTCCCCCCATCCCTCAAGTTTTTAAAAATGAAAATTCAAAGATTATTATTGAAAATATATATACTATTCTGTATACATATATATTTTAGTGAAAAAGATTAATATCTGTCATAGGAGCAGATCTCTAGATGTTCTACACATGAATGTATATAATTTAAGAAAGCACCTTTCATTGTTCAGAAAAGTAAGGTTAACTTATACAACATATCACTTAATGAAGAAATATGAGCTCCCAGATGATGGACTCCCAGATGATGAAATCTCTTTACCAATGCATATCCAATGTAAGGTATTATCTTGGTTGCCTAAAGCACAGAAAAGTTAAAATAATTTTCCCAGAGTCACACATCAGACTGTATTAGTGACAGAACTTGAACTCAGGCCTTTCTCCTTTCATACTCACATCAGTTCTCTATCCACTATACCATGTTTCCTTTGAATTAATATAGCAGTATAATAAATCTAGCCTCAGTGAAATATTTTAAACTATTTTTTATCCTATGAAATCTTCAATATATTCAAAAGCAGAGAAGACCCTCCCAATCCCCTTATAATTTTATCATCGTTTGAATGAGTTCCAGTTCTTTAATGACTTTGAAATGTGACATGCCAAATAACATAGTACTTCAGTTGCAGATTAAAGTGGTGATATTATTTCCTTCATTTTAGAAATAAAGGCATATGACTGAAGACTATATTTCTATTAGGTTTTTTTGGGGTCAGAGGCTTTCAATTTGCTAAATTTGAGCTTGTGGCCCATAAAAATCTCCCTTTGGGATTTTTTTCATAGGAAAAAAATTATCTAGCCTCATCCATGTTCTATTTTGAAATTGATTCTTGCACCACACTATAGCTTACACTTATTTCTACTTATTGAATTTCATTTGTTTAGGTTTGGCTAATTATACATACATACATACATACATACATACATATATATATATATATATATATATATATATATATATAAAAATCCTGATGTATTACTCTAATGTGTTTATTATTTCTTTACTTAAGGTGTAATAGTAAAATTTCATAATTATACATTGGTCCATTGACCATTATTCTTTTGATGTAGTCTTCAACCAGGTACAAATCAACCTGTATAATTATCATTAATCTTACCCATAAAAATCATCTTATCATAAAAAGATATAGAAAACTTAGTCCTTTGGTAGATTTCATCTCTTTTAAATCTATGATATCTTCATATTATACTAGCTTATTAACTAAATATAAAGTAACGAGACTTTTTCTTTGATCTTTTTCTTGATCAGCCCATTTTGACTTAGAGACATGATTACTATTTTTTAGTATTATCTACCTTTAGGCAAAAAAAAAAAAAAAAAGTTAGCAATGGTATGATGAACCTGAGAAATAAAGTCTGTCTGCTTAGCAGTTAGCCTGTCTCAAGTCTTTTTACCCAGAAAGATGAGGTGTCTGTGTGCCATAGTAGTAAGTGAACTAATGGAATCACAGAACCAAAATTTAATTTCTGGTTCTTTTTCTTGCAGCTTGTAAGACCTTGGGAAATCATTTGATCTCTCAGTACTTTAGTTATTCATCGATAGAATAAGGAAATTAGAGTGAGTACTTTCCAATTTTTTTTTTTCAGGAATTAAGTTCAAGTTGATCACTTAATATTTAGCAAAATTTACCTTATTTCCTTTTGAAGATTAGTACATGTTTCTGTTTTTAGTCATGTATTCCCCTGTCCTGTTCCATGAATTTTCAGAGACCTCTGGTAGCACCTCAGCAATTTCATCCATAAACTATAATGGGCATATTTTACAAAATTATAAAGAGAATAGTAAGATGATGTGTAGAAAACTCTTTTTAGAAGTAAAACTTTTTCCCCAAGTCTGATCTAAATACAGTTTATTATCCTCATATTACACAGGGGAATCAATGGCTCAATTTGGAAAGAAAAAAGAATCATTACATTTTCTCTTGAAACAGAAATGTTTCACATGTTAATTGTAAACAGCCTAAAATAATGGAGCATATGGGGCATTTCTTGAAAAGTCATTTTAAACTACAAATAAAGAACACATACATATATAATGAATTATACATAATTTTAAATGATTGATTAAAATTATATGGATATTAAAATTATTTCTGATCCTTGTTTTAAATTAGATACAAAGTGGAATTTGTGTTGAAAGCAGCTGAAACATAAATCAAGATTTCAGGTCTTTTTTTGGTCATAGCCTTCAGGTGTACTAAAAATTTTAAAATTATCTCTTCTGAATCTATTTTCCATGTCAGCTGTTTTTCAAATATGATATTTCACATTTTGTTCCATTTTTTCATTTTTTAAATTTTGTTTGACTGATTCTTGATGTCTCAAAGAGACATTAGTTTCTATTTGTCCCATTCTAGTTTTTAATGTGTGATTTTCTTCAGTTAGCTTTCATATCTCTTTTTCATTTGGTTAATTCTACTTTTTAAGGTGTTGCTTTCTTCAGTGGATTTTTTTTTTTTTTTTTTTTTTTTTTTGCATTTGGCCGATTGTATTTTTTAAGGAATTGCCTTCCTTTTCAAAGCTGTTGAATCTCTTTTGCACCTCTCATTTCTTTTCTCATTTTTTCTTCTATCTCTCGTATTTGCTTTTTAATGTTTTTATGAATACTTCCAAGGAGGTTCTTTGGGGTTGAAACCAATTCATCTCTTTGAGATTTCCTCTGTAGACATTATGTCCTCATCTGAGTTGGTGTTTTGGTGACAGGCCCCAAATTAGGGAAATTGTTATTTTTTCTTGTTGTTCTTAATATTTTTTCTTGAGCTGGGGGGGTTTCAGAATTTGGCTGAGGTTTTCTTCATAGGATCTCTTTTAGGTGGTGATAGGTGGCTTTTTCTATTTCTACTTTTCTCTTTTGTTCTAGCACTCAGGTCAAGTTTCTTTAACTATTTCTTATATTAGAGTGTCAAGATTATATATTTTTTTTGTTAATTGCAGCTTTTCAGGCAATATAATTACAAATATGTTTGTTTATTTGTTTGTTTGCTTTTTAATCTGTTCTCCAGATCTGTTGTTTTTCTGATGTAAAGTTTCACATTTTCTCTATTTTTCACTCTTTTAAAAAATTACTTCTCGATCTCTTATAATTCAACTAGTGTCTTCTTGCTTAATACTAATTTTCAGAGTTGTTTTTTTTTTTTTTTTTTTTTTTTCCTTCAGATTGTGGATCTCCTTTCCTAGTAATGATTTTCTTTTTGTAATCTTGGTTTTCTTGGATTATTCTTATTTAAATTTATTTATCCTTAATCTCTCCCATTTGATTTTTTAAAAGCAGTTTTTGACTTCTATGAATTCTTTTTGGGGCAGGTGACCATTGGCATTACTCTGTGGAGTAGGCACTTATTAGATATGTGATGGTTCTTGCTAAGGGCTGTGCCTTGGCAAAACAGCTGATCCTTGAGTTCCTTCCCAGCAGACATTCCCTCAATCTTCCCCCACTCAGATGTCCAATTGCTCACACTGTCAGAGAGGTAAAACTTCCTGTGGCAGGGGCTGTGGCTACTTCCTAACCCAGCTATCCCCTCAGCTTTCTATTCGATCTTCCTGCAGAGGTAGCTTGAAGGTGTTTACACTTCAAGGAGCCAAACCTTTTTTTTTTTTTTTTTTTTTTTGATTTATCCAGTTGTCCTTGGAAGACCACTGTTGTGCTCCAACTCTTGTTTATTTTATTTTATTTTTTACCACTCTACATTTGCCCTGACATGCTATTTTATCTTGTTTGTGGGAGAAATTTGGAGAGCTTGGAATTTTCTGACCTTCCACTTCATCATCTCAGAATCATCTTTTATCTATATCTATCTATCTATCTATCTATCTATCTATCTATCTATCTATCTATATGGAAAAATGCTTAATACAGTAGAATATGAGCACTCATCTGTGAGTTTTACTGCAAATGAGAAAGCCCTGGTTCTTATATATGAGCAGCTGGGAGGAAGAATTACATCCCTGTGTACTTGACTTTCCTCGGGAACATGAGGTTGGGAAAAATTCAAGAGGAGCTGTGTAATGTTCTGTTTCTCTAAACTGGAGTTGTTCTCTGGGAGCAGATTCCTTGGGGAGCTTCTAGAGGCAGCCTTAGTTTCAGTTCAGTTCAATAATCCCAAAATGCAGCCAGGAGTTAAAGTCCAGATCCTTTATTGTGTTCTTCAAAATCCTGAAACTTTTCCTCAGCCTGGTTAGCTTTCTTAGAGGCCTATCTCTTTCTTTGGTTCCCAAGAGCTCTCGTCCAAGTGCCTCCAGCACGAAGGTTGAAGTGGGAATGAATCTTGACTCTTGGAGAAGAGTGTGGGATTATGGGCTTCTGCCTTGTGAATCTCCCGGAAGTCCATTAGCAGGCTTTTCCTTTAGACTTGTGAATCTCCTGGACTTGGGAATCCACTGAATCCTGACTCTGAATCTTCCTCCAAGAGCTTTTCCTTTTATATGCTCTCTAAAGGTGTGAAGTCTAATGTGTGAACCAATGAGAGAACTCCTTTAAAGGTTTAAACTCCTTTAAAGGTGTGAACTAAGTACATAAGAAATAAGTACCTCGTAAAAATCCTAACAGACCTGAGGCTGGGGTAATATGCCCACAGCTGAATATATTAATATCAACCAATTTAATTCATTTTGGGGGAGGTTAAAATGGCTCAAAACAAAATTGAGGGATATCATTTAAAAGTACAATAATCTAAATGAGAAATCCTATGGTTTTTCATAAGCCAAATTAATTTCAGATAGATTTTTAAGGTCATTGTTTTGAATATATTTTATGATAATATAGTCCATTTGTTACATGTCTTTCTGAACTCACACTTGCCAGGATAAAAAGCTGGCTTTTACTTCCTAGTTTATTAAAACTCTAATGAATATATTTCTTATAAACAAGGATCCTTCATAACCACACTATTATGTGGTCTATGGTTATCAAACACACCATTATATTGTGGGGAATGTGCATAATTATAGTAATTAAGAATTATAATGCTACAGAAATACTGACTACAGCCCTATGCTTTGTTATATTTTCATAGCCCTCAGCTATAAACCCATTTTCTATGCACTGATACAGTATTTATTTTGGGACATTATGACTTTATCTTAGGATGATTTCTTTAAAATTAAATTTATAAAACACTGAAAACATACCTCCAAGCATAACATTTACACATAGAACAGACATTATTTATTGCTGTTTTTAAAATCTGGCCTCAAACAACCCATTACATTTGTCACATAGTAAACTATGCTTGGAGCATATGCTACTGAAACCATGTGAAACTCATCAAAGTAAAAGAATGTCAGAGACTGAGTCTTTATTTTATTTTTTTATTTATTTATCAGATTCTTTTACATTGTTCTTTAATTCCTCTATTCATGCTTTTTATTAACAGTCCCTCATAAGCCCAAAAGGAAGAATTCAAATTGGATCTGGGGCTTTCTGACTTTGGCTATATTCTTTCAGACTTTTCCATCATGCCTTTGGGATTTTACAATATGAGATTTGGCTGACTCAGACTTCTTTACCATTATGCCTTCAAGATCCTCCAAGACCATATAAACTCTGGTACTTTACACTTCTTTAGTACTCTCTGCTCCTAAAGCTCTTCTGATATGAAGACAGAGAAGAGTTCAACTTCAAATCTCCATGCTTCCTGGCTGGCTATATTATTCATTTCCTATCTGCTTGCAGTCCCTTTAGACTTCTTCATAAATCCTTGGCTCAGAGTATCTTCCTTTCTTTCACCTTCCACTTTCTTTCTAGCTTCTGTTTCTATATTGTCTTCCTCTATTTGATTTTAAGCTCCACGAAGACCAGTGTCTCCTTCTTTTTTTCCTTTGTTTTCCCAGTGCTTAGCACAAAGCTTGGCACAAAATGGGTGCTTAATAGATGTTTATCAAATAATTCCTACAAAAAAGCAAAGAAGAGAAATTGATTCTTTCCAACTGCTTTTTTTTCTTCCACTATGTATCAAGAAACAAAATTTTCATTTAGACCACATACCTCTTTGACTCTTATTAATGAGATTTTGTCTATATTCAAATCACCTGGCAAGGCTATACAGAGCTGGGTTTGCATAAAGGCAAAAGAAAACCCCAGATCCAGTTTGAATTCTTACTTTTAGGAAATTTACCAAAGATTGTTAATAAACAGCAGCAATAGGAGGTTGTGCCCAAATAAATATCTTAGAAATCTGGTCAGAGATTTCCTGACTTAATAAATTATTTGTAATCCCAGATAGTCATTGGGGTCTTTCTTCCACTATCTCTACCCGGTTTACATCCAACATACAAACATGCAGTACTAAGTAGTAGCACTTGATCATATATTTTAGATGAAGCAAAATTATTCTAAAGATACAGATTAAAAGAATAGCGAAATAAATCACCTGCAGCATCTGCTAATCACAGAAACACGTAGAGCAGATGAAATAATGTCACCAGTTCTAACAATCCTGTGGGGAGAAATAATTCAATAATTATGGTCAATAATTAATAAATGTTTATGAAGTACCTGCTACATTCCAGGTACTGTTCTAAGCACTGGGGACACCTACACAAGAGGAAACTGAAAACCCAGAAGATGTCAGGGAAAGAAGTTACCCTGATACATCTAGCATAGTGAAGTCAAAGACGTCTTAAAATAATTTAGCCAAGTGGATAATGAAGAGTTGTCTTTCTTGAGCTCTCTCCTTATATGTTTTTTGAATTTGTAGTTTTGCTTTTGAATCATAGGAACAGAAGGCAGTGATGAAATATGGATACCAAGACTGATTTGATCTTGCAGAATGATAAAATCTGCCCAAACATAAGTTTTCTGGGACATGGTAGAATAGTCAGAAAAATTGCAAAGTCAGGGAGAAAACGATTAGATGTGTGTCTTAAGCTCCTTCCTTAAACCACATTTTTTCAGAGTTTCTTCAGTAAATGGAAAAATGAACAAAGTAAACTTCAACAGAATCAACATCCTGTATCAGTCACCATTTAAGGTATCAGCCAGATTCTTCTTACAGAGGCAAATAAATAGAAAATGAAGGCAGACTATTAGCTAGGGAATTACTGAAAAAGTTACAGTATATAAATGTGATAGAATCCTAGAACAATGTAAGTAAAGATGAAAGGAATGGTTTCAGAGAAACCTTGGAAGACTTATATGAATTTAGGCAAATGAAGTGAGCAGAGCCCAAGGAACAATTTATACAATGATAATATTATAAAGACAACCAACATTGAAAGACTTAGGAACTCTGATCAACAAAACAAGCAGCCACAATTCTTTTTGCTTTCAATAGTAAGAAACTAGTTTAAAACCTCCTACCACCACAAGAAGTCTGCTCCCTACTTCAACCCAAAATAGACTCAGTAGCTTTTAGAGCTATGAAGACTACAACTCTCAGGGGTGCTGGTAGGTCAACCTCTCAAGCTTCTCACAGGCAATTAGTCCTATCTGAATACCCTTTTGCACCACAGTACCTCTCTAGTACTTGATTGAAGGAAAGGGCTTTTCAAAATTAAACATTCATTCCAAACACATCCTGAGAGGTTCTACTGACAATTCACAGATACAAATGCCATTGTGCTCATAGATTTTTGAGGGAAGACTTTCAAAATGCTATGGGGTGAAGGCTCATAGCAAAAAGTACTAATAAGGGACTGTGGAGAGAATGAAATTGATGGGAGGCAGAAGACAAGACATTTGTATGTGGCTAAGAGAGACGCCTCCTCAGAAAAAAGAGGGTAAACTGGCAGAAATAGTGACATTGATTGCAAACCTAGTATCTGACACTCTCAGGTTAAGACAGGATATGTGGCAGCCTATATTTTTTGCCTATATTATATAGCAACTTCCAGGAAAAGGGAAAAAAAGTGTATGCAGGCAAGGGAAGACCTTATGACAAAGCTGGAGGCAGGGAAGAACTCTATCTCCATCCAAATTGCAGGGAATTTCTTCTAGATGTGAGATGTGCGCATTTGAGTTAACATGTTATCTTGCCACTGAAGTGTCTCTAGAAGGGAGTGTGAGGCAGGTGACCCTGACCAGCCTTCCCTCACTTAAATCCAATTAACTTGTATGTCATGGCATCAGCTCCCTGATGTCATGGTCCTCTTCTAGAACAAAGGATAAACAACAACTTATGATACACATGTGTCAGTTGCCTTGATTGCTTGTGAATGGAATTACTCTTACTAATGAAATGCATATTTGGCAACTTGATAGAGCAATGTTCACATGAAACTTGCTTTTCATCAGTACTTCTCTCAAACTTTTTGCCATGTAATTTCAACCCATGGCATTCTGGGAAATGGAACTTTTTACTACCATTCTCATGTCTACCATTGCATTTTCGTATACCTGTCAGATTTATTATCCTCTCAGTATGAGATTCAGCCATTTCCTGCACAAAAACCTATGTTCTGATGCGTAAATACTGTGTATTGCATTTAGTTTTTCCAAAGGTAAGGAACACTTGATATATATACAGTTCAGATCCAGTATCCCAAATATTAGTTGGTTGGATTTTTCAGATGGGCCTAAATAGAAATATAGGTAAATTAATCCACCAATATTTCAATAATGGCTGTGCTTATTACATTGTTTCTTTAGATACTTACAATATAACCTGTCCAAATATCAAGCCTAATTAAGATGTAGAGGTTGACAAGTGACTTCAATGTTACAAGTCTAGAAGAACTCTCCTGTAAGAAAATGGGAAAATGAGATGGTTGATTATGCTTCATTGAGTTCCTCCAGAAATTCACATTCCTTTGGGAATCTGCATCTTTGAAAATGAACACATTTTACTGGTGATGTGTCCTCATGCTTTCCAAGAAGGGTAAACACTGTTACATAACCAAGATTAGCCAATTTCTAAATGGGAAGCATCACATAGGCTTCGAAGGGGAAAACTCTCTCCATGATACACGCAAACCAATCTGTTGTTCATATTAAAAAAAAAAAAAAAAAAAAAGAAAACGATTTTTAAAAAAGATTTTTTGGGTGCTACATGTAACCTCTGTATTTCTGGGTTCAGACAAAGGAAATTGATTCATTTTTTCCCCACAGTGAATAATTGTGTAGCAACCAAAGCAAACAACCAGATGGCAAAGAACAAGTGTATGCATATTGCTGCTCAAGCTTGTTTTGCCACATCTTGGCTGACAGAGGATGCCATTGTTTAGAATAAATATGTCATTGATAATTTGTCAGTTTGCCCTACTAATGACAGAAAGTGTGACTATCAAAAATAATTAAAGAGATTTTCTAATATAATGCCAAATGCATATGAGCAAAATGTCAACTCAATATTTCTGAAATGTTTCTTTGATGTGAAAGATATTTCATGGTGACAAGTGGTATAGGAACTTTTTTTTCCCTTTTGGTAATGTCAGAAATATCATGAAAATTGCATGGAACAATTTTTCTTGGCAGTTTGATTTTCCCACATTTGTAGTCTAAAAATTCAATCCTTTTTTTTTTTTTTTTTTTTTTTTTTTAGCCATATTCTAATTTCTGCTCAATGGAAAAAATGTTTTAGCAATAAGAAATGTTTATGATAATGTGTTCCTGTTTTTATTGTTTATACATATCCAGTGTCTAAAATTGATGGAGAAGTTATATAATAGCATGCAAATAAATTATGAAAAATGATAATTATATATTGATTTTTGCAATAAACCCTACAACTTTTTTACATCTTTGAAAACTTTTACTGTAAATAGTTCCTCCTTCTGCAGTCTTTTGTTTTATATTATTTGACACTTCCCTCATAAAAATGTGATGCATAGTCTTTAATTCTTTTTTATGAAACCACTTCTGCCACAATTGCTATTAAAGGTATTTTTGACAATGAATCTATTTTACTAAACTGAGTTTCAAACATATAACTCATATGTTTTGAATGAGATTTAATTCCTGTGTATTCTCAGGTTGGTTAAGCATGTTTAAGCATCTTCATCTTTTAGATGAATGATTTAACTTTTAACAATGTGTGTCAGTGCAAGGTTGTGATGGTACATTCATCTCTAATTAGAAATTTCTGTAATTATGGAACAAGCTTGATTCTTAGTATATCAACTTGTTTATCAGAATTTTTAATTTTAAAAAAGGAAAAGAGGACCCACAATTAATACCATATACCAAGATAAAATCAAAATGAGTCCATGATTTAGATATAAAGAATGAGATCATAAATAGATTAGAGGAACAGAGGATAGTCTGTCTACCTCTCAGACCTGTGGAGGAGGAAGGAATTTATGACCAAAGGAGAACTAGAGATCATTATTGATCACAAAATAGAAGATTTGATTACATCAAATTAAAAAGTTTTTGTACAAGCAAAACTAATGCAAACAAAATTAGAAGGGAAGTAACAAATTGGGAAAATATTTTTACAGTTAAAGGTTCTGATAAAGGCATCATTTCCAAAATCTATAGAGAACTGACCCTAATTTATAAGAAATCAAACCATTCTCCAATTGATAAATGGCCAAAGGATATGAACAGACAATTTTCAGATGATGAAATTGAAACTATATCCACTCATATGAAAGAGTATTCTTAATCTCTACTGATCAGAGATATGCAAATTAAGACAATTCTGAGATACCACTACACATCTGTCAGATTGGCTAAGATGACAGGAACAAATAATGGTGAATGTTGGAGGGGATGTGGGAAAACTAGGACACTGGTGCATTGTTGGTGGAGTTGTGAAAGAATCCAACCATTCTGGAGAGCAATTTGGAACTATGCTCAAAAAGTTATCAAATTGTGCATACCCTTTGATCCAGCATTGCTGCTATTGGGCTTATATCCCAAAGAAATACTGAAAGAAATACTGAGGAGGGGAAAGGGACCTGTATGTGTCCAAATGTTTGTGGCAGCTCTTTTTGTAGTGGCTAGAAACTGGAAATGAATGGATGTCCATCAATTGGAGGATGGTTGGGTAAATTATGGTATATGAATGTTATGGAATATTATTGTTCTGTAAGAAATGACCAGCAGGATGAATACAGAGGGGTTTGGAGAGACTTACATGAACTGATGCTGAGTGAAATGAGCAGAACCAGAAGATCACTATACACTTCAACAACAATACTGTATGAGGATGTATTCTGATGGAAGTGGATATCTTCAACATAAAGAAGATCCAACTCACTTCCAGCTGATCAATGATGGACAGAAACAACTACACCCAGAGAAGGAACACTGGGAATTGAATGTAAACTGTTAGCACTACTGTCTTTCTACCCAGGTTATTTATACCTTCGGAATCCAATTCTTAACGTGCAACAAGAAAATTGGATTTACACACATATATTGTATCTAGGTTATACTGTAACACATTTAATATGTATAGGATTGCCTGTCATCCAGGGGAGGGAGTAAAGGGAGGGAGGGGAAAATTTGGAAAAATGAATCCAAAGGATAATGCTATAAAAAAATTACTCATGCATATGTACTGTCAAAAATTTTATAATATAAAATTAATAATAAAAAAAATAAAAAAGGAAAAGATTTAGTCCTACAATAAAATCCTCTCCCTTCCCCAATTTTACAATCTCATGAGGATGGCCAGATCTTACAAGATCATCTATATTTCTTCCAATCAATTTTAATATAAGTTTGCAATGAGTTTTCATCAATTAAACTTATTTTTCTTCCAATCTTCAATATTCCAGTCTTTGCAGTGATAGAAAAAACATTTATATTCCCTAAGAAGCATTTTGTTTCTTGCAATACTTAGCAGATGTGTTTTACTGGTCTTTCACTATTCTTCCAACTTCAAGAAGCTTTATGTTACATTGTAGAGAAAACAATAACAAATCCTGAATCTGCCAGATCTCTAACATTCATCTTTTGAACACTAGATTATCCTATAGTAATAGTGTTTCTTTTTTTGGCTGATGGGCTTTTCTTTTTCAACAGCACTTTTGTTTGCAATACTACCAATCCTATCACATTGTGGGCTCAAACATTCCTTCAGATACTTAATTTCCCTATGTCAACAATCACTTGTTCTTTTGGAGCTACAGCTTTTGAATGGCGATTAATAGCAATGCTTAAAACCCACTTAAAAGCTAAACAAGAGAGCAGTGAAACATATATATATATATATATATATATATATATATAATGAAATCCAGCAGTCCATTGAAAGAGAACTAATTAAAAGTATGAAAAACAGTTCAGAAAGATTTTATTTGGTCAAAGGCAGATGTTCTGAGTCAATCTAATGGCAGTAGAAGCATAGAGTGATATCACAAAATGAAACTATTAAAAAAAAATATTGCTTGTTCTATGTAATGTATACATCATTGTACACTAAAAAAAAAATCAGAAGTCTTTTCATCATGTGTAACCAAGATATGATAGGGCTTTTTAGAGAAAACATACCATATTCTTTCCTTCCCTCTTCTATCTTGGGTAAATCCAGATGAGGCTGAAGACACAATACAAAGAGCCAAATTCTTTCTTGAATTAATCCAGGGTCTTAAATGAAATGTAAAGTCAAAAAAAGAAATAAAAGCAATTAGATAGTTTTAGAAGATGTAACAAAAAGGAGTACTTAGGGGACAATATATAATACATTTATGTAGAAAAAGAAACCAACTTCTAAATATCTATTGGTGTTTACCCAAATATAATAGAGAAATTGAAAATATCCTATTAGCTTTATGTTTTAATTGTTTGGCACTGCTCTGAAGCATCTCAGCCAAAACTGGGGCTTTTGTGTGAACATTACAATCTTCATTTAATACAGAATAGCAGTTTCTCTTTCTTTAATTTATTGATATGGTTATAATTTGAACTGAACTAAACCCAAATGATTTACTAGACCAAGAAAGAGGCATTCAGACTGAAAATAAATCAGAATCTTGCATCAGAAGTATCATAATGAAATATTACTTTACTGTTGTCCCCTTGAAAAAGTTTGTGTTTTTTTTTTCCACTTTAAAAATTAGACATTACTATGGTCAGTATTATATTGTGACAGTTCTATAGTTAAAATATTATTATAATGCCACTTAGAATGGCAGTGCTAATGTCATAAAACTGCTTAGAAAAAACATACTTTCAAGTAAAGTATGTTTTATGGAAGGCAATGTAGAAATGGTTATGCCTCAAATGGAAATGATATCTTTTCAAGAGTGAATGATGAGATTTTAAAAGTCACTTTACTTTTCTGAAGGAATTTGAATGGTCAAATATATTGTATAGACTGACAAATTTAGGGTTAGTGGTGTGCACAGGACTTGGTAAAAAAAAAAAATTATGTGTCCCTTAATTTTTTGTATGTCTACTAAGTCCATGTGCTTTTCTTGAGAAAAGTACCTACTATCTTGCTTTCTGGGGTAGTGTTAGATTATTTGGATACTTTCAGTAACTTGGTGCTCTTAGAAATGAATTTTATAATTCTATATGATTCAAAGATCCACTGAGATATGAAAACAATGAGGACATCACTGAAGAATCCCCAAAGAGGTGGTAAATGTCCAAATTTTAGCTAGCATTTCCATCCTCTTAAAGGTTTCTTCTCAATATTTGATATTTGCAACATTCTTTTTATTATTTCAATTATTTCACTGAAAATTCTGTACCTCATTTTTTTGTGTTTTTCCCACTTAATTTCAATGCTTTGCTTTTTAATTCAGAATGGAAAATTACTGGTTTACCTCTGTAATTCCAGAATCATGTAGCAATCTTTACTATTTTGGCAAAATAATATTCATAGTCCAATTTAAAAAATATATAAAATTATGTGAATTTTTTCCAACTTAATTTGATGGAAAAATAAGTTGTTTTGAAATGTATCTGATCTTTGGTTCAATCATTTAATTTATACTAATAATACTTTTTACTAAAAGTGTTACTTTTTAGAATATTGGGCCTTTCAAATGTATTGTTTATTCCCAAAGAAGTTAAAGAAAAAATAGTTCCATATATTCCAAAATATTTGTAATGTTATCTTTTGTGGTAGCAAAAATTGAAAATTAGAAGAATGCTTATCCATCTGTTGAGAAGTGGTTGAACAAATTGACATAATATAATGAACTATTATTGTTTGACAAGAAATAATGAACATAAGAAATTCAGAAGAGCATTCAGATAGGAAATGATGCTTCCCAAATTTGCATATTCTGTCAGATGTGAGAGATGATTTTACTTAACTATTTTTATTTGTTAAGGGATAGTCTCTTCTTTCCAGTGGTGAAATATGCATTGGGGAATATCTCTGATATAAAACAACAACAAAACCCCCTCACTAAGAACACTCCAAAAAACATTAGCAAACAAAGGAATATCTAAAAATAAATATATTCTATTTCAATACGAATAAGTTTAAAGGAAATTAGTCACTTTAATACTTTGTTGTGGATATCTTAGAATCATCTGGAGTCAGGATAAGCAAAAGTCTTTATTCTTGTTCTTTTGGGGTCGAAGTCAGGAGATTAGATCTAGCAATGTCCACACCTCCTTCCTCTCTCTCCACTGTCAAAAGAAAGATCCCGCCTGTCCTACTCCACCCTCTCATCTCTCTCTTTTCCTTCTTTGTCCACACCCACTGATCTAGCGCACACAGAATAGTTGGGGAAGGTCATTTTCCAAGCATAGGTTAATAGAGAATTGTCCAATGCTTTAAGTGATAGATTAAGTGCATATGCTCAGTTCTAGCCCTTTACATCACTTACTTATAACAACTATTTAAAACTATGTAAAAGGAAGAAATGTAATATTTGTTATGAAAAAAATAAAACATATAGTAGAATAAGAAAGTGAGAGAGAGAGACACAGGGAGAAAGAGAGAAAGGCAGAGACAGAAAGAGAGAAACAGAGAGAGAGGCAGAAAAAGAAAGAGATTATCTGGATCAGTTAATGAAATGTGTGTGTGCATGTGTCTGTGTGTGTGTGTGTATGTCCCTTTGCTGTTATGTGAAACCTTTTAATGCTGATGTTCTCATGAATTGTCTTCAAACTTTCCCTTATGGTTAAATGAAATCTTCAATTGATTTGAATATATATATTATACATAATAATATATATATATATATTATACATTATATATATGTGTATATATATATATATATATATATATATATATATATATATATATATATATATATATATATATATATAAACAATGTTAGCTCCAGAAAAAGTAAGATCTCAGTTATTTCCACTTGCTATTTTGAGCAAATCAGGAGATTTTGACTTTTTTGCATATCATGAAGACCCTTTTTTCATGATGAGTTCTATCTACATATATATAGGCATAAAATAAATCACATAAGTTTACAAAGGAAACTAATTGTATTGAGATACAATTACCAAAATATTTTTATAAAGCAAGTTCATAGTGCTGAGGTTAATTATCTAGGATCTAGTCTAAGTCTTCCTTTTATAAGTAAATTGACCAGAGCATAGAGAAATATTGGGAAAAAAAGTATGTAAATAATGCTTTAAGACTTCTACCATACTTTACTCATAATAATTCTATGAGGTAGTACAAATATTTTCATAATCATTTTATCACTGAAGAAATTTTGACTTAAAGTTATTAAGTGACATACTTTTGGAGTTATGATTCTGACAGTTCATGTTCAATCTTGAGGAAAAAATTAAGTACTTGTAAATAACTTTTTAATCAGTCAATAAATATTATTAAGTATTGACTATGTGCCAGGCACTGGGTTAAGTGCTAGGGATACCAAAAAAGAAGCAAATCACAGTACCTATTCTCAGTGAGCTCAAAATATAATGGAAGAGATGGCAAACATATGCAAACTATAGACAAAATAAATAGTAAATAACAGAGAGAAGGCATTAGAATTAAGAGAGCTTGGGAAAGGCTTCTTTTAGAAGACCGGGTTGAGACTTGAAGGTAGCCAGAGAAATCAAGAGGTAGAGATGAAGAGGGCAGGCAGGAGAGGCAGGTAGAGAAAATGTGTAGAGTTGAATTGTGTAGTGTTTGAGGAACAGCAAGGAGACCACTATCACTGAATTTAAGAGTAGAAAGTGAGAAATAATTTGCATTAGAAAGTTGTGAGAGGTAGGTTATGCAGGTCTTTTAGCACCAAAAGATTTTATATTTTATTCTGAAAATGTTAGAGAACCCCTGGATTGCATAGTTATCCCCTCCATTTTGTGTCTTCCCCATTGTAGCATGGGTCAGTATAAAAAATTAAATGAGATTTTTGGGGACTTTAGTAGAAGCTGTAGACAGTATAAGAAAGGCAGAAAAAACTTGGAAATGCATAAACACATGTATTGTATAATATCAACATATTTTATATTTTAATACCACAATAATTCCTAAAATAATAATTCCCAAGTATTTTGCATAGATTTTCCAGGTTTTGGGGAACCATGCTCCTAATCCTCCCTTCCCCTCCCCCTTTGCAATATTTTTGGGATAATTGTACTTAGTATAGTGTGGGATGTTCCATGGTGAGATTTCCATTTTACTAACATAATTTGGTGACTGAATGATAGATTAGAATAGGAGAAACTTAAAGGAGGCAGACCAACCAGCAGGCTACTGCAATAGCTTTTGTGTGAGGTAATGATGGTCTGTATCAGGGTAGTAGCAGTATCAGAAGAAAGAAGGAGACCAATACAAAAAAAAAAAAATATGACAGTGATGAAATTTGTAGGCTTTGACAATAAATTGTGTTTGGGGGAGGGGTGGAAGATAGTAAGGAGCAGAGGATGACACTGAGCCTTTGAGCCTGGAGGACCAGAAGGATAGTAGTACCCTTGATAGTAATAAGGAAATTTGAATGGAAAAATAGTTAAGAGAAGAAGATAATGAGTTCCTTTAAAAATATTTTTTGGACAGTCAGTATGATACCTTTGAAAGGTAGCTAATGATGCAAGATAGAAAATTAGGGCAGGATAGGTAGATTTGAATATAATCATCATAGAAATGAGGATCAAATCCATGAGAATTGAGGAGATAACTAAGTGAAGTCCTTTGTTCTTGAAGACGACTATGACATTAGAGAGGTGATACCATGACATAACAAGTGAATTGGATTTAAGTGAAGGAGAGCTGGACAAAGTCCCTGCCTCACTTTGCACTCCAGAGTCATCTGAATCCAATGTCAAGATATAGATCAAGAGGACTGGAGATGGCCCTGGATGAAATGGGAGACCTTGGATTTTTTTAAGCTAAGATATGCAACATGTCTCAGTTTGACTGAGGCTGCACCCATTCAGTGATTTAGGCTAGGTGGCAATTTATACAAACAATCTCCTCTTTCACCTATTCCAAAAAACTCTAAATGAATGAATGAATGAATGAATGAATGAATGAATGAATGAATGAATCTGACTAGGGGAAGACCCTGTGGATTTCTGGCCAAAGCAAAAATGACTGCTATTTACATTCAATCTGAGTCAATCAGGAAGTGAAGTATAGAGGGAGAAGAATACAGGATTCAGGACAGAGCCCTGTTCATATGGGACACTTAGGTTTCAATAAAGGGCTCTGAGTAAAAGTCCAACAAAGGAGAGATAAGATAAGATAGACAGAGATCCAAGATGTAGAAGTGCTCTAAAAGCCTAAGCAGAAAAAAATCAACGTCTAGAAGAGAGTGATCAACAGTGTCAAAAAATTGTAGAGAGATCTTGAAGAATGAAGATTAAGAAAAAGTCATTAGATTTTTCAATGAAAAGATCATTGGTACTTTGAAGGGAATAGATCTGCTGGAATGATGAAGTCAGACATCTATTATAAATGACTCTTTTAAAGAGTTTAACCTCAAAGGACAAAAGAGATAGATCTAAGGATATGAGAACTCATATGTTGCACCTTTCTCTCCTGCTTAGACTTAATTATAAGTTAATTATAATTATTTCTAGAAGGGTCCTCTGTTGGATCATACTTAGTAATCATGATGATTCTAAGGCTCTGTCCTGAGGCCTTTTTTCTTCTCCTTTCATACTGTATTACTAAATTATGCCATATTATTTGATAGTCTCATTAGTTCTCAAGGAGTCAATTATCATCTCTATGCTGATGAATCTCCGATTTCTTTGTCCAGCTTTAATATCTTTGCTGACTTTCAGTCTTACACTTCAATCTCTTTAATTCAATATCTCTTACTAGATATTCTACAGATGTTTTAAACCTATCACTTCTAAAATAGAACTATTTTCTATTCCCCCAAATCCTTTTATCTTCCTAACATCCTTATTATTACCATCTTAGTTATAGAGTATCACAATCTAATTGTTATCCTTTGTCTCTTCTTTCTCACTAATATCCTATATATCTAGTGGTTTGCTGTTATAATTTCCACTTTTCTTTTATCTTTCCTATATTCTACCCTTTTTCTTCTCTGACATTGCTACCATTTTGGAGCAGGCTCAGGCCTGGATTACCATAATAACCTCTGGTTGGAATCCTTAGATCATCTCCTTCCATTTTAGCATCTTCCTTACTTATCTTTAAGCAGATCTTCCTAAAGCATAAGTTTGAACATAGTACCCTGCTATACAATCAAATTCATTGACTCCTTATTATAATACTAGATTTCAAGTTATTTAGCAAATGAGATACACCTTGATATATGCTTGATTCCAAGCATTTTCACTGGTTGTCCATTATACATGAACCACTCTATCTCCTCATCTCTGACTTCTTTTAAGTATCAGCTGAAGTCCTACCTTTCCTGGTTCTTCTTAACCTTTGTGTTTTCTCTCTGAAATTGTCTCCAATTTATCTAGTGTATGTATGTATATATATATATATATATATATATATATATATATATATATATATATATATATATATATATATATATATATGGTTTGCATAGAGTTTTTATTATTTTTTTAATCTTGGCATGCTACTATGAGTTTTTTGAAAAAGGGGACTATTTTTTAAAATCCTTCTTTGTATCCCCTAAACCTAGCATAGTGCAAAAATAGATGAATAATAAATACTTAGTAACTTGCTTCTGCAACACAGAGTACAGTATTTATATCTTTACTTCTACAATTTTAGACATATTTGGTTTTTGAATCTGGGAAGGATTGGTTATTAGAGTAACCAATTTATTTGTTAGAAGTAAATGAGGATGGAAGTTTTAACCTTACATTAGTATAATGCTTAGTATCTATCATAAAGTTCTTCATTCTTTCATTTCCAATGACTCCCCAGTTCAGTAACTCTATGATCAAATACAAAATGATCTATTTGGCTTTTAAATCACTTTGAATTCTTAAACCTTTCCATCTTTTCACTATTCTCAAATTTTACTCCTCTCTACATATACTTCTATCTAGTGATATTTTCTCTTTGTCATGAAGGACACTTTGTCTCTTTACTGTTTGACTTTTGTCTGCCTATCAGTCATGCCTGCAATATGTTTTCTTATCTGTCTCCTTGGATTCCTTCAAACTTTAGCTCAAATTCTTTTTTTTTTTTTTTTTTTTTTTTTTTTGAGGCTGGGGTCAAGTGACTTGCCCAGGGTCATACAGCTAGGAAGTGTTAAGTGTCTGAGAGCAGATTTGAACTCTGGTCCTCCTTAACTCACCGCTGGTGCTCTATCCACTGTGCCACCTAGCTGCCACCTAGTTGCCCCCTCTAGGATCTTTTCTAACAAATTACCTTTTATTTACTCTGTATATAACTTTTGTGTAAAATGTTCTGCACATTATCTTTTCCATTAGATTGTAAGCTACCAATGGGCTTATAATATACTTTTGCCTTCTTTTTGTCTCCAAAATTTAGTTTGTTAACAACATGCTAAATAAATAATTGACTGACTAGCTTATGACAAAGTAGGGATTAGGTGTGATCATCACCCTCCCCCCCAAAAAAAGGAATCTGTGAAGTGGAAAGGATATATAAAAACAACTGTCTTTTGCTCTCCCTACACTACCTTGGATAATGCTTATATAAATTGTGTTAACCTTTCCTCATGACTTCTCAAACCTCTATAAAATAGATATTATGCACCAGAGATAAAATAATTTCAGATGTCTCCACATTTTAGGACAGCAAAACAACAAATAAGGTAAAAATTCAATAAATTAACATTAAGCCAATAATCCCTAACCTCACTAATTTCACATTATCTCTCTAGTGGTCTGTTCTCTGGCAATAGGGCTACATAAGCTGATCCACTGCTTGCAATACAATTCAGTGACATACTTTCTGCCGAACCACTTCCCACTCTCTACCTTCCAGAACTGTGGCGATCCAAAGTCCAAATACCAGAAATTTACTCAGGCTGCTGGAGCAGCAAGAAGAGAAAGAAGCTCTCTCTGCCTCAACAAAAGTTGTCTAAAGGGTGGAGGAATAGAGGGAATAGAAACAAGACATGTGTCCAACCCTATAATGGAACTCTATACCCCAGCCTGCCATTCCTTTTCCTCAATGCAACAGAGATCCAAACTTCAAATGGTAGAAATTTGCTCAAGTAGCTGACCACTCAGTGAGAGGGACCGGGTACTGGGGATCAGAGGAATAGGAGCAGTAAATCTGAGGGGGAAAGTCCAATATTCAAATGAAGTAAAAAAAAAAAAAAACAAAAAACTATGAATTTCCCACACTAGAAAAAGTCTGAGACACTTTAAGATCCAGGGGAATTTCTATCAAAAGGGGAGGAATCAGAAAGTGAGCAATAGGGAAAAGTACATGTTGAAAAAACTTAAAAATTATCAAATATGTAAGGTGAAAGAAACTTCAGTAATGCTGAGAATAAACAGATTATAATAATAAGAAAGCTATTAATAACAGAATTAAATATCGCCTATAGATGAAGTAAAATGTATCTTGAATAAATTTTATAAGGCAAAAGAAAATTAATCAACACTTGGTGAAACACAGGACTCCATAGATTCTAATGGAAAAATGAAATTATATAGGATGTACCTGAATGGAAATTGTTACTGAAAAACCTAGTTATCTACAGCCTCCTTTCCAGTATATCTGGTGCTTTACTTGCCCCACACAAACATCACTTCACTTTCTCGGATTATGACTTGAGTCAAACTTTATTTTCTTCAGAAGTATATTTGGTTCCTTCTTGTTACTGCATATGATTTTATTAGTCTCTTAAAAAATCAGAGGTTAAATAGCAGATAAAGCTATGATCTTCCTATTCTGCCTGTTATAATCTACATTGTTTCTTTTCCTAACCATGATTGATCTACCTTCTTATACTATCAAATTCTTCTTTTACTGACAGCTATTGTCCCAATATTGTCCAAAGGAGAACTACCTTTTTGTCTTTGGTTGGTAACCATAGGAAAAGGTTACTGTGAGTACAGAGGACTATACCTAAGTACTTAAGACTCCAAATATTAATTTGATAAAGAACGCCTGTTAGAAATTAGGCTATGATGGAAGTTAGGTTATGGTAGAAGAAGAAACAAAAGGGTGATTTCTTCTGTTAACTTTTTTGATTATATAGAACAGTTGTTGGTATTTTCTTAAAGATATGCTAATTACTTGCCAAGAATACATAAAATAATAACAGTAAGACTATACTATAAAACACAGTTGAAAGTAATATATGGGCATAGCTAGGTTTGTAGAAATGGCTTTGGGCTATCTGCAATTTCATTAGTCTAGGGAATTCCCAGGTGAGGAAACATAGTATCTACTAGCTACTTCAAAGTTTATGGGGCACTTTCCTTCCCAAAATACATTTCCCTCACAGTCCTATTTCTGACTTTTGGACTTCAAAGACATGCTTCTACTATTGTCCCATCCTGAACTTCTCTCAATATTGGGGGATTTCTTATTCTAGTACTTTTGCAACCTGTTCACCATGGAATATTCTTCATTAAGGTCAAAATCTGTTGTATTCTGAAACCTCCAGTTTAAGAAGGGTTTCAAACCAACTTGTCTGATTTCTGTTTCAGTTTTCTTGTCTTTTTGGACTTAGCCATTTACATATTGTCTTGCACCATTAGAGAGTAATCTTCTTTAGGGCAGATACTCTCTTTTTGTTATATTTTTCCCTAAATACAATACAGTTCTTGACACACAATAAGAAAAAAAATCCTACACCTCTGAGTCAGATACTATAGATTAAATGCATCACTTTGACATAGAGATGATGACACAATATAACATACAAAAACTTCACTGACTTCTTATTTGAATCTGAATGAAATCTGACTTGCTAGGTTTTTCATAATTTTCCCTTATTTTCTCTATCTTATTTAGTTTTCATGCTCAATATAGAAAATAATTATACTTTTCAATGTGTCAGGAACATAATAATCATTTTTATTTTTGTGTGTGTGATTCTTTTTGATCCACTCACCTAAAATGTCCTATACTTTTCCCTCTACCTACTCCAATATTACTCATTTGATAAGATTCAACTTACATACATCAAAATACAAATAACAACTTCATCAGAATTCAGTCTGAAGTTTAAAACTCCCCTGGTACTCAAGCCTTCCTTGGTTACATTCTTTGTTGAACTCCATACCACAGAGTTTATTATATGACTTTGTCTCAAATTGTTCACGATAAACATTTTGCCTGCTCAATGAGATTATAAATTCCTTGAGAGCAGGAACTATTCCTTAAGAAAAAAAACAAACCTTATATTATATACATGGCATAATAATGAAAATGTTAACAGGATTTTGAATGTACTCAGAGATAGATTGGTAGATAACATACAAAATTATTGGCCAGCACATTTCAATTGAATGGTATAAATGAATAGCATTGAGTTAAACAAAGCTACTCTGATGTTGAAGGAGCATGAGACTCTTTAGTCTTTCTATTCCTGATCAGACAGTAAGTAAATGAAAGAAAAGTCACAAAAGAGAAAGGTGGGTCATTCTTAAAGACTGGGGAGGTCTTGAATGTCTGGATACCCTTTATATATCCTTCTTTCCCAACCTTCTCAATCTTCCTCAGGGCAAAAATGCAAATCAGTTTGAATAATATGTATTGATTTTAAAGGAAAAAAAGTTGAGAGATTTTCTAGCAGAACATTTAGAATACCTATTATTCTGAATTCTAGATAATGACTAAGATAGGGATTTATGGGAAGAGTCTTAGAATGGGAAAAAAAGCAAAACTGGAAAGAAATATATTAATTCTTATTCCTGGAACTGAAAAGCCTGAATGATTTTGAAAGGTAACCAACCTAGACATTGTAATCAACTGTAATCAAAGGGAAGAAAGAAAGGAGAGAGTAGTTTGGAAGAATAGCAAGTCACTTTCCACTACCATTATTCCTAAAGAGGTTTTAATGAAGTGAGAGATTAATGAAGAAGATAGGTAAAGATAGCAATGGGTACATCAGAAACCTGTCTATTTTATAACTATAGTCGACTGTGAATTTCAGGGTTTTTTCTTGCTTGTAGTTCAATTGGGAAAATTATGTATCTTTTTCCCTTTAAGTAAAACCTTAAGCTTTTTTAAACCAGTTATTCTCTGAAAAGTTTATTGAGCTTGATTCCCATAGAAAATTCAAACTTCTGCAATTCATGTGGCTTTGTGAAAGTCAAACATATTATCTCTTATGACAGATAGTCATGGTTGTAATAAACTGAAGACACCTCTATTCTAACTAACATGATTTTAGTTGGCAACAGTATTAAGGTGGACTTAATGAATTAATTTGCTTGTGGTTGTTCCCTTTTTTACAGACATGGGATAATCTTTTGTTATTTGATTGGGTGGAAGAAGGACAAATAGAGGCCACATAAAGGTTACCTGTCACTTCCATAAATGAATCCCATATGAATGCTTGGTCTTCATAATTAATGCCATGTAAATTAGCACACTGCCTGAAATAAATTAGGCTTCGTATAAAAGAAATGAGGCCATGGGTGACAAGACATTTATTAAAGGTTGAAAACAATTACTTGATAATTTTGGGAGGCAACTACCATGTACAAGAAATTGAGCTAAGCAACATAGAAAATACAAAGTGGAAATCGTTGGCCATGACAATGTCTTTGTAGACAAGTCTTATAGTCTATCAAGCCCGACAAGTCATTCACACATGTAATTATAACACAAAACAAGTTGTAAGAAACATATGAAAACAGCGTGTACCCTTGGTTCATGGTTGAAAAATCAGAGAAGAGAAATAATTCTTCTGGTCTTGGGGGTCAGAAAAGCTTCATGGACAAAATAGTGTTTGAGTTAAGTCTGCCCATCATTATGAACTGTATCACAAAGATATGATTTGTCAGAGGACATTTCAGGGTATTATTGTGATTAAAGGAATTGAAGTGAAACATTTTGTGGTATTTTTCAGGAAATCACCAGTAAGTAGTCTAGTTAGGCTGGATTGTACAATTAATTAATGGGAGAGATAGGAGAAATGATTAGAAATGTAGGTTGGGATCACATAATTGAAGGCTTTGGATGCAAGGCTAAATTTGAATTTTATTCAGTAAGCAAAGGATAACCATTGATAGCTTTTGAGCTAAGCATTGTCAAAATAAATGCTTGTGGTTTAGATTTGTGTTTCAGGAAGTTTGGGATTAGAATACAAATTCCTTCTTTAACACTTATAAACAGTTGTTTTGGGTGAGTTGTTTAACCTTCTTGTTTCTCAAACAATTCCCTAGGTCTTCTAATGTAAATGATAGACACTAATGAAGATATTTTTATCAAGAGTTTTTTTTTTCCTATTGGCAAGATAATGGATAGTTTAGAGGATTTTAATCTTCCATATGTAGAATTCCCCCCCCCCCCCCCATCCCATATGTAGTAGGATTCACTCAATCAGGGGTAGATTACCTTTGTGAGTTTTGGTAAGCCAGTCAAAACTTGAAAATGCAAACTAAATTGAAATATACCTATGTGGGAAACAAAGTCACAGATTTTTCATTAAGACACACAGAGGCCACAAATCCTTCAGGGAATTATAGTCCTACTTTTATGTGGCTTGTTTAGTAGAAAGACATTCTGGGGATTGTGAATTTGTTTAAAATAATTTTTATAATTATATTTTACTATAATTAGTTTCTGATGTGTTTTATGTTATGCATTTTAAAACACTGCTCTGAGAAGAGCTTCACTAGAAGCCAAAAGAGATCCATGACAAATCAAAAAGTTAAGGAACTTTGAGTCATGGAATAAATACATTTTTCATAGCACAATCATGATTGTATCATTAGTGAAAGGAATGCATAGGAAAGGAATTCCATAGTATTGTCTGGTATAATTTGCTGAGGAAATTTATTGTACTCCATGGTATTCAAGAAGAAAGTGAACTGAAGAGAAAATTCTAAGAGGCCAGAAGAAGAGATAAGAAACAGTGAAATCACTGGTCAAGTTGTTCTTTTCTTATTATTAATGCCTGCTGCTTCAGATGAGGATTATAATAAAGTCTTTTTTTCTAATGAGATTTTCATGTTACATAAGATTTTACATGGTCTTTAAAAAGACTGTCATATCATAAAGTAGAAAATGTAATGACTTTATCTTACTATGGTCACCTAAGTTTATGTAGTACTAGTGATTCAAAACATATCAGGTACAGTGATATACTTCAATTTTTAGCCTCCCTTTCAAGTTTTTTAGTTTTGGGATGGGGTGACAAAAGTGAAACTTATTGGATACTAATTCTTTGAAGAATGTAAGAGACAACTCTGTAAACACTGACTAGTCAAGTATGCATTAGGCACTGTGCTAAGTATTGGGTATAAAGACAGATATTTCTTATCTCCAGGTATGAGAAAATAATATACAAATTAAATAATATACAAATATACAAAATAATATAGGAAAGAAAGCTGAAATGGCAGAAGGAAGTTATTAGAGGGTATTTAGTAGAGGTATGGGGCTGTTATAATATTCATGGAATTGAAACCAAGTAGAGCAGATGATGGAAAAATGAAGATGATGGAAATCTTGAAACCCTTTATGATAGCAAGAAATCTGACATAGGTTAAACACGTATAATTCTCCTAAATTTATTTCCATATTCATCATTTTGCACAAGAAAAATCAGATCAAAAGGGAAAAAAAAAAACATGAAAAAGAAAAAAAAAAACTAAACAAGCAACAACAACCAAAGAGTGAAAATAATATGTGTATAATTCTCCTAAATTTATTTCCATATTCATCATTTTGCACAAGAAAAATCAGATCAAAAGGGAAAAAAAAAACTAAACAAGCAACAACAACCAAAGAGTGAAAATAATATGCTTGATCCATAGTTAATCTCTATAATTTTCCCTGGATGTGGATGGCTCTTTCTATCACAAATCTGTTGGAAATGCCTTTAATCTCCTCATTGTTGAAAAGAGCCAAATCCATTACAGTTGATCATCACATAATTTTGTTGTTGCTGTGTACAATGTTTTCTTGGTTCTGCTCACTTCACTTAGCATCAATTCATGTAAGTCTTTCCAGGCTTTTCTGAAATCAGCCTGCTAGTCATTTCTTAGAAAACAATAATATTCCATTACATTTATATATTGTAAATTATTCAGCCATTCCCAACTGATGAGCATGTATTCAATTTCTAGCTCTTTGTCACTACAAAAAAGACGGCTACAAACCTTTTTATACATATGGTCTCCCCACTTTTTATGATGGGATCATAAAGTACAGATATGGGATCAAAGGATGTGCACAATTTTATAGCCCTTTGGCATAGTTTCAAATTGATCTCCAAAATGGTTGGATAATTTCACAACTTCATAAAAAATGCATTACTGTTCCTGTTTTCCTGTCTCCTCCAACATTTATTATTATATTTTCCTGTCATCTTAGGCAATCCGAGAGGTGTGAAATGGTACCTCAGAGTTGTTTTAATTTGCATTTTTCTACTCAATGCTCTATTCAGAGCATTTTTTCATATAACTAGAAATAGTTCATATAACTAGGATAGTTCATAAATAGTTTCTATAACTAGAAATGACTTTAATTTCTTCATCTGAAAATTGAAAATTCATATCTTTTGACCATTTGTGAATTGTGAATTGATTTGTATTCTTATAAATATGAGTCAATTCTTTATATAATATAGAAATGAGATCTTTATTAGAAACATTGGCTGTAAAAATTTTCCCCAGCTTCCTGCTTCTCTACTAATTTTGGCTGCATTGGTTTTGCTTGTATAAAATTTTAAATTTAATGTTATCAAAATTATCCATTTGCATTTCATAATATTCTCTAGTTCTTTTTTTGTCCATAAATTCCTGCCTTCT
The DNA here is from genome assembly GCF_048593235.1 of Sminthopsis crassicaudata. NCBI lineage: Eukaryota > Metazoa > Chordata > Mammalia > Dasyuromorphia > Dasyuridae > Sminthopsis > Sminthopsis crassicaudata. The sequence goes on from NC_133617.1 coordinate 504,794,769, forward strand.
TCACAGAGCTGAGAAGTAGACTATTTCTTGTTCTCCTAGAAAATTGGGGATTAACAATTTGTGACAAGGGAAGTAAGAGGAGTAAGGGGAGATTTAATAAATGGCACCTAAGTTGAACTTTGATAGAAGATTATTTGAAAAGATTGATGAATAAATAAAGTATTTATTAAGGGCTTACTATTTGCAAAACACTGAGCTAAATGCTGAGAGCAACTCATAGAAAAGTAAGAAAGTCCCTTCTCTCAAAGGGCTCATATTCTAATGCAAGAAAGAAAACATATGGAAAATTTCAACTGCAAGTCAGATGGAAAAGTTCTATAGTCCTTAGGATATAGTGGCAAAGACATAGTAATTTTTATTCTTTAACATTATATTTAATGTCATTGTTCCCAGGATTATTGGATTTAGATTCCTCTCAATGGTTATCCCTATCAGAAACTGAAGAGAGGAATTTGTGAAGATAGTGATTTGACTTCTCTGGCACATACTGCTGCTAGTCTCTCCTTCTGGATGCCTTGCTGCTTCAGCTGATAGGGGACTCTCCCTTTCAGGTTTTCTAGAGAAGTGGTAATCAAGGAGGTGATATTTGTTTGACTTGTTTGATACATCCTACCTCCTTTTTTTTCTCTCTCAATTATTAGTCAGACATGTTTATTTAGTACATTCAAAGCATGAGGAATACACTTCTTCAAATAGATCATGGAAAGTTGAATTTATGAAAACACTAGTATTTGTTTGGATTATTGCTCCACAAACAGTAGTTAGTAAGAAAACAACTACAAAGATATATAGAAGAAAATTATAGAGAGCAAAATATGTTATATTCAGGCAATGGGGAACCAGTGAAAGGTTTTGGGCAGGGAAATAAAGGTTAGACCAATGTCTTAGAAAGATTATCTTATAGCTGTATGAAGGACATCCATTAGTATCCATTTGTGGGACAAACTGTACAAATGAATCTTAAAGAGAAAGCCTATAGCTCTTATGCTGAACTCAATCTTTTCATTGAAAGGACATTTTGTGGTTACAAATCACAGAATGTTACATTTGAACAGATGAAGTTGAGCATCACCTGAAAGTCAGTGGAAAGGCATCAGATGGTTATGGGGAAAATGCATACATTGCAAAAGAGGAATCACATAGATAATTTACATTCAAATGGATTATCATCAAATGTTTGACTTTCTAAGCTCAAACTCCCAAATGGAAAGTGCTCAGAATACCTAGAAATCTATTGGAACATGGTTATTGCTAGACTTGATAAACCAGAATTCAAATCCTGTTTCACACTATTTGTGTGACTTTGTGATTGTTCAGTTATGTATGACACTGTGCCCCATTTGGTGTTTTCATGGCAAAAAGATTAGAGTGGTTTGCCATTTCTTTCTCCAGGCTCCATTTGAAAATCATTTAATCTCTTTCAAGACTCAGTTTCCTTATTTATAAATAATATATATGTAAAATATATTAATATAAAATATATATTTATATAAATATATAAAATTAAATATGTATAGTATAGTATATAAAACATAAATAAACAAATATTTATAAATAATTATATCATTTACTTTACATGGTGAAAATAAAATGAGGTAATATACTTAAAATACTTTGTGAACCTTAAAGTATTATGTAATTTGTGGTTATTATTGTAAAGTCAAGTAAAAAGTAAAAGTACCATAGAACTTTTTAAACACTATAAATATATTTAATAGGAATTCTTTAAATTACCATACTATTTGATACTTAAGAATGGAGGAGATAGACAAAAATCAGAGAAAAGAGGGAAAACAATGCCCTTGCTTTAATTATTTTCACATAATTAATTTTTGGGGGCTTTATATATTTAGGATATAGCAAAAGCATGCATTACTATAAATATTTTGGGGTCATGACAGAATGAAAGCATTTATTATGTATGATAATGTATGTATGAATGAAAGAGATAACCTTTGTACCACTTTTATCAATGTTATGATGAAAAAATGAAAGATAAGATACCTTGCTTCCCATTTCATCACCAGGTGGCTGTGAAATTAGAAAAACCTAAGATTAAGAAGGCAATTTTAGATGGTATTAATGCAATTAAAATTCTCAGTCTGAAAGTACTCAGTTGTCTATTAGCAAGTTCAAGCAGCAAAAAGAAATGATAAATTTTTGCTTGCTTTAGTAGATATTACTCAGAGAACATATTTATTTTGTAAGATGGCCAATAAAAAAGCACCAGAGAAAGAAATGCTCATGTAACAAATTAAAAAACAAACAAACAAAAAACAATACTTATTGACAAAGTCAGAAGGTTAGTTAAGGAGTCTATTAGTGATGATAACAAAACTGGAATGCTTTTCATTCAGGATAACACTCAAGAGATGAGTACTTCTTTCCCCAGTAATACTAAGGTAAGTCACACAGTCTGATTTTTATAATCATCTTTAGTTGTGAAGAAAGTGTTCCAATCTATTGCAGTTGTTCTCTGATCAAATAATATTTTCATGAAAAGTTGAGCAGAATAGTTAACCAAATTTGTGTCAGAATTAAAAAAAAAAGATTCCTCAGCTTTATATATGATTTTGTTCCCAAATTTCAAATTGTTATGGTACGATGAAACAAGAAGGTCAGAGCACCTGACTAATTTTTTCCTGATTTTAAAATTCTATACAGAATTTCTATGGGGGTAATTTTAAGGAAAGATTTGAAGCATGAATGTTACTGTGAATATCACACATTTTCTGACCAAGAATAAAAATGGTCCATAGAGGAAATGCTGAATAAAATGTGTTTTCAAAGAGCAATTTACTTCAATATTTATAATAATAATAATAATAATAATAATAATAATAATAATAATAATAATAATAAGGAATTTGAGAAGGACACTGTTCTAGTTCAGAAAATAGGTTATAAAAATATAGATAAAAAGCACACAAAAATATGAGGGTACTAGAATAAGTCATTTTATTGGTTGGAAGCATATATACCAATTAGTAGACCCTAAAAAGTCTAAGATCAGCTGCCCTGCTTTCAGAGTAACTGCAAATCAGAGACAGAGATTATACTTTTTAGAAACTAAGTTATAATTTTGGAGATTATTAAAACATTCCATGCAGAGTTAAGAAATTTTAAGGTGTCTTTCATCGGTAATAGAATTCTTATTTTGTGAGAAGTTTAAGAATTCAGGCCCAGAAAATTAATGTCACTTACCTGAAATATGTGTGATAGTGACAGAAAAAAAAGAGAAAGTGTAAATAAGTAAACTGACATCCAGTGAAAAATTCAGAACCATGTATATACTTATGTGAGTAGAGACAGAGTATATAGGTCACAGCTGCTGACACTAAGAAAGTGTTACTATTGATTGTTGATTTTTACCTCTCTCCCCATTACATTTTATTATTTTTATACCTATATGTATAATATTGCAATGTGTCTAGTTGTTTACTACTGTTCTTTCCAGTTTTGGGTAGATAACTAGTAAAACTGCATTAAATTTCACTGTTTAAGCTTGATTTTTGCAATTTTTCTTTAAGAAATGTTTGTGACCTGATAAAAATTAGGGGGAACTCTAAGGTAGATAAAGTCAGGAGAAGTTGTAGGGTATTCAGGTATATAAAGGAATGATTATATCTACAGAAGATTTGAGTGAAACATATTTGAATAAGCTGGTTCTATCCTTTTTCTCAAGTCAGTTTACAAAGTAAGTTCCCTTTCTTAACTTTAAAAACATTTGTTGAGACTTTCCTGGGCAACTAGTCTAAGCTAGGCTTGGCCAAAAAATTACAGTGATAACTTTTTACAATTTAAAAAAAATAGTAAAACTGTGTTGTAGGGTGAAAAAAAGATATCAAGAATCAAAGATTAGTGAACAAAGAGATGAACAAAATATACTGCTACCAAATCTATTTCTCTAAGTTATCACGCATGGCCTACAGTACTATGTTAAATACCAAAGAGAAAGTAGGAGGGTTATTAAAAAGAGTAATAGCATCTTACAATGCTATCAAAAAAGAAGAGAGTCTGATCAAGAATTCATTAAATGTATATTCTCTTTTGTGACTACGTGATAAATATAGAATACAAAACATTGGAATCCTATTTATCATTTTCCTGACACATTTTCTGGACACATGACAATCATTCTATAGACAAACAAGTAACAATGGGAACAGGAATGGATGGACATGGTTGAGGCAGCATAATGGCTTTTACCTCAGAGACTTAACACTTGTTATAGAAGAGAAGTCATCTAAATTAGACTTATATAGTATTTGTTTCAGGTATATAGTTGTTAAACTGCTAAATCTTATGGAAACATATCAAGGGTAGGAATAACTTTTACTGAATTGCAATGAATTATTAAATTTCCAATGTGAATATTTATAATTCAGAAATTATTAATGACTACAAATTGGAGCATGATTTTTATATTAAACTTAAAAGTGTGTGTATATTTATTCCCTCGCTCCAATTCCCAACTGTGAAACATTGATCAACACATTTCTCCATATGATATACAGTAAAGAGTATTCAAACACCCAAATAAAACTCCTGAAAGTTTATAGCAGCTCTGCTGAGGTTGTCTCCCCATTTCTTTCAGTGCTTGCTTTGTGTGATATAGATTGCTAAATCTTTAGGAAAGGAAAGCAAGAGCTTGTTTGTAATGTCTGTAGTGCCTCCAATACCTTTGGGTACTCTACCATATTACCTAGCCCTGTTCTAACTCAGAATCCTAGTCTAATGGAGTGATGTCATATTCAACAGATTCAGCTTATGAACCTCTGCAACTTGTTTAACAATTTCTTTTGAACTTCAGTGATTAGTCAGAAATTGTAGTTTGGAGAAGTGAGACATCTGGCATTCAGACTATTTTTGTGAATATCAAAACATTTGAAAAGTGCAAAACTTTTGCATATTCAAAATATTTGAAAAGTGAAAAACTTGTGTATATTCAAAATATTTGAAAAGTGAAAATGTCAGGCATCCACATACATAGTCATCATGAAGGAAACACCTTATATACTTTTCTTATATATTTATCCAAATACATAAACTTGAACCTTACTATTTTCAGTTTTAACCAACACAGAATTAGTAGTAAATACCTTATAGTCCTTTGTTGGCCAATTTATGTAGTGATTTGTGAAAAGCTCCCTGATGCATTATGCCTTACTATTCTTTCTGTGTATAAAAGATAGTTCATTAAATTCTAATCAAATAGTCCCAATAAAATAGGAACAATGGGCAAATAAAAGTTGAAGAAAATATCATGCTTGTTATAAATATCCTTTGTATTCAGTCCAAACTAACACAAAGTTGAGCAATCAATTTCTAAGAAGGAACAGCATAGTCTTTTAATAACTGTCATGACATATACATATACATACATATATATATATGTCATATATGTATATGTCACATATATACACATACACACATATACATACATATACATATATATTTGTGTGTTTTTGCAGAAATTTAACTTAAAATAGAGAATCCAAACCATAAAGTAAAGGCTGGTGCACAAACTCACTGAAAATATATTTGATCAGATTTCTAGTTAAGATGGTGACATGAAAGGACATAGAGAAGTCTAGTTCTCCTATATAAACTTCAGAAATATATCAGAAAATGATCTCAGAAAGGTCAAAGGCAACAAAATTACAACATCAATAACAAAACAATTGGAAGTGATATACTTAGCCTAATTGGGAACTGCACAAAAATCTGGCTGCAAGCTGGCAGAGGAGTTGGTTCCATAGTAGGCATGTTACCAAAAAACAAAACAAAACAAAACAAAAACCATAGACAAAAAACAAAAACTCTCAAAAAAAATTGAGAAAGTAAAAAAAAAAGTATGCTTCAATCTGTATTCAAGCACCATTTTTCTGTGAAGGAATGTAAGTTTTCCTCATAAGTAATTCAGAGTAATCATTGTATTTCTGAGAGTAGCTAAATTGTTTATAGCTGATAATCTTACAATATTGCTGTTACTTTGTACACTACATTTCTTTTCTTAATGTTATTTTATTTTTCCAATTATGTGTAAAGATGTTTTTCAACATTCATTTTTGTAAGATTTTGAGTTCCAAATTTTTCTTCTTCCTTTTCCCCCTTCTCTTTCTACAAGGCAGCAAATAATCTGATATAGGTTATACATGTATTATACATGTGCAACCAAACATTTTAATTATATTTACATATTTGTCATGCTGTAAAAGAAAAATCAGAACAAATGGGAAAACATTAGAAAGAAAAAGTAACAGAAAAAGGTGAAAATAGTATATATCAATCTTTAGTCAGTCTCCATGGTTCTTTTTTTGGATTTGGGTGGCATTTTCTATCTGAAGTCTATTGGCATTGTCTCAGATCACTGTTATACCTGTGCACTGTCCTTATTTGCCGTCATTTGGATAAACTTATGAAGAAGTCAGGTTAGTTAAAAAAATCATTACCACATATTAATACTTCCCCCTGCCTCCTTCTTTGTTAGCTTTTCTATATGAATTATGGTTACTCACAAGAGCAGCTCCTTTTTGCCTTCATTAACTGACAAAGTGGTCTGGACCAGACCTAGGATTTTTGTTAGCATTTTATGCTCCAAATAAACCTCATGCTTCACTCCAGTGATGTTCCTATTTCCCTTAAGAAATAAGGTCTGGGTGTGTGAGATTGTTTGATTTGAATTCTTTCAAAGTTGATGTGACATATCTAGTACCCCAAAAGGAGGAAGTATATCTTTAATAAAACAGAAAACTTTAAAATGACCCAGTGGGGGAAAAATTCCATAATTGAGTGAGAGAATGAAATTCAAAAACAGGAAAGGAGAAATGCCAAAATGCTACATACATTTGACAATTAGAAGATTCCAAATGATAAGATGCCTATTGTTGAATCAGGGAGAAGAGATAAGGGTCCCTTTAGAATTCTTTATAGGTTATCTGTGGTTTTGATGTGACTTCTGAATTTCAAACACTATTCTTCAGTTGCCATTTCACTGTGGGACTTCCTTCAGTACCTAGAATATTCTTTTTTGTTTAATTTGAAAAAAAAAATAAGGTAAAACACCCAGAAAAAATACAAAATGAAATAAAGCAAAACAAAAGAGAACATTGTTGTGTCCAGTACATCAGGGAGAATTCAAAATATATAGCAACAAATTACCAGATCAAGAAAGTACATATATTAGTAGAAGAAATTATATTCATGAATATCCATTTTTCTTTACTTCCTTGTAAATTGTTCTTTGGTTCTCTGCTGTGCACCTTATTATTTTATTCTTTTTTTCCCCCTTGTTCATTACCCCACCAATCCCAAGCAAGCTACAGTTAAGAAAAGATATCTCTCTCTCTCTCTCTCTCTCTCTCTCTCTCTCTCTCTCTCTCTCTCTCTCTCTCTCTCTCTCTGTATATATATATATATACATATATATATATATATATATATATGTATATATATATATATACATATGTAGATATATACATATATACTCACACACCCATGCACCCCACAAATACACACAAGTGTTTCTTATTCCTGTTGCTCCTTTAATTAAATTATGCTCCAAAACATGCCTTGCTATTACTTAACCTCTCCTCAACCAAGGATCCCTCCTTTATCTTCTTCCTTCACCTTTTGCTTTCTGTTCCCAGTTGCTTTTGTTTTTTAATCTTTAGCATTTGGCTAATTGAAATTTTAAATGAATTGTATTTTAAAGTAATTGTTTTGTTCATTTTTTTTTCTTTTCCATTTCACAAATTTGTTTTTTCAGCGAGTTGATTCCTTTTTTTTCATTTCATCAAATCTATTTCATAAGGAGTTATATACTTTTTTTTCCCATTTTCTACATCCGTTTTTAAGGAGTTTTCTGCAGATAATTTCTGTATTTCCTTTTTCTAACTTCTGCAAAGTTCTTACTTCCCTTTCCTATTTTTTCTTCAATTCTTTTTTAAGATACTTTTTGAATTCTTCCACAAGAATCTTGTGATATAGAGACCAACTTTAAGGGCTTCATCTGGAGATAATTTGCCTGTAGTGTCCTCAGGGTTTGAGATCTGTTCTTCTCTGTCTCCATAAAAGCTATCTATGTATGGTCAGAGTTCTTTTTTGATTTTTTGCTCATTTTTAAAGGTTGAAGTGTCCTTTTAGGGCAAAGGGGAGATTGTCTCAAGCTTCCTCTAAAGTGACAGAGGCTTCACGCTGCCCTGGAGCTGATGCTGCCTGCTTCCTTCCCAAATTAGGTGGGTTTAGCTAAGTCCTTTGTTATTCTGGGATTCAGCGGGTCACTATTTGCCTCTTATAGTTGCACTGGATATCTCACAGCTAGTCTGCTGATCCACTGGCTTCTGAAACAGGACATAGTAGTTAATGCTGATGAATTTTGGCTAAGAACCTGACAGTAGGATGTCACACTGACCTGGGTTCCTGAATTGGGCCATCTGCCCCCCCCCCTTACCTTCTGCCCAATTGAAATATATCTTTTCTGAAGTTCTTCCAAAATGCCTTATCCTGGAAATTTGCTACACTTCAAATATCTGTGAGGTCTGTCACTCTGAAACCCATTCAGAGGCTTGATTTGATACTGATCTGTGGAAAGCCAGGAAGAGCTCAGAAAAGATCTCTCTACTCTCTATCATCTTGGCTCTACCCTCCTGGGCCTGGTATTCCCAGTCACTTGAGGTTCATTTTATCTTCTTGAACTTAAGCTCTAACTGAACAAATAGCATGGGAGGTGAAAGTCTCTGTGGTTCCTGCTGAGTTTCCTGACACATCAGCCATCTAGAGGGGTCCCCATTTGATATTTCTGTGGAGCTAGTCCAGAGCAGTTTGCACTTCAGACAGGTTAATTCTCAACCCAAGGTCTGTATTCAAATCTTCCTGGGTTATATCCAGAGGACTCCTGTTCTGTCCCAAATCTTCTTGATTTTTCACCACTTTATATTCTCCCTGAGGCAAACATTTGTTCTATATGTATGAGAAATCTGGAGAGCTTGAAATTTATCAACCTACTTAGTCATCTTCCCAGAATCATCTCTCAGTACCTGGAATTTTCTTACCATGAAACTTCATGCATTCACTTCTGAGATCTCATGTAAAGCCATGCTACTTTCCTTTCCCACTGGTGAGTTCTTCCCAGGGCTTTCATTTTAGGGAAGAATATGGCTAACTAACTTTCATTATTCTTTTGACCCTGCTTTTGAATTTGTGAATTTCAATTTCACACCTTTTTCCACTCTTACCCCTTACTTTTTTAGCTCCATTTTGTGTATTGTCTTACTTCCATTAGAATATAATCTCCTTGAATGGAGGGATTATCATTACTTTATTTATGTATCCTCAGTAATTAGCATAATGCTTGGTATATAATATTAGCTTCATAAGTGCTTGAGGTCTTGCCCAGGGAAGAAATAAAGAAGATAGGAGAAGAATTCACCATTCTGTATAAAGGAAAAGAATCCATTTTTTGATCCCAGATCTGAATGAATGAGATTTTCATCTCACAGAATCCACTGGGAATGTGAGTTTCCCATGAAATATATTTGTCTATCAGGTAGATAGACAAAGGCGGGGGGGAGGGGGGGATGGTACAGACCAAATTCTGGTGAGCAGGAATCTCCAAGAAGGGACCATCAATCCGGTTCTGACAGGCTGGGGGTAGGACTATAAATTCTTATAAATTGGTAAGACTTAGGAGGTGTCCAACTAGAGCCAGGAAATCTGAGACTTAGTGATATAGACAAGGCTAATTAGGTATCTGAGACAGGACATCTGGAGTCTTATCTTCTGGAATGTCAGATCTTCAATTATCTCAGTTCTAATGAGCAGAAAAGGGGGGTTGCAATCAGGGGGATAGAGGCAGAACACTTTAGTGAAACTGAGGCTGAATAATTTAGTGAAACTGAGGCAGGACAATTTGGGGAAACTGAGGCAGGACAATAAAAGGGAACTGTGATACAACACTAAGGGAAGGACTAAATGTTATAACATCAAGCTGATGTTAGAGTTTTCCTACTTTTTAGACAACCAAAAAAGGCAAGCCTATGTTGCTCAAGATTCTGTCCAATAACATTGGAAACACTATAAAAGACTCTGTCAACCCTCATTCAAAGTCTTTGATCATTGAGAATCCATGGATCCCATTCACTGGCAGTTGCTAGCCTTTCTAATAAACTGATCATGATAGGAACTTTGTCTCTCAGAATTTCTTTTGTGAAAATGATGTAGAAATATGTTAAACTGACCATAAGTAGGCGTAGAAAAGGAGAGGAAAAGATAAGGAAAGTTGAATCAATCGTTGATTAAAAAGTGATAGAAAAGGGGAAAAAAGTATAAAAACCCAAAGATCTGGGTCTTGCTTGTATAAAAAACAACTTCAAAGGATTAAAACAAGGTTATTTCAAATAAATATCATTAATGTTCATCATGTTCTTTCTTTTTCTCCACAACTAACTTCCTTATAAATGTTATGGTGAGAGAAAAAAGGAAATAATATATAGGAAGCTATGAAGGAAGGAAATATTCCATTAGCCATGATTTGAAACAAAATTATTTATATAGTGTTAGAACAGAATTTAGTTATCTGAAGGTAAATTTTAAAAGCAGGAATAGGAATTATGATATTAAAGCAAATAAATTTAGAAATGCTTAAAAGAAAGAAGCTAGAATGCATAATGGCATTATATATAAATTCATATCTTCCCCATCTCTGTTTCTCTGTTTCTGTTTCTCTCTATCTTTGTCTCTCTGTCTTTCTGTCTATTTCTGTCTGTCTCTGAATGTGTTTGCCTCTGTCTTTGTCTCTCTGTTTCTGTCTCTCACTGTCTTTCTGTCTCTCGCTGTCTGTCTTTCTGTCTCTGTCTTTCCATTTCAGACTGTCTCTGTCTCTCCCTCCTTCCCTCCCTCTCCCTCTTTCCCTCCTTTGTTTCCTTTCCCCTCTTCCCCTTCTCTGTCTCTCTGTCACCCTGTCTTTCTCTTTGTTTCTGTCTCTGTCTGTCTGTGTCTCTGTCTCTCTGTGTGTCTCTATCTCTGTCTCTATTTCTTTTTCTATCTCTCTCTCCCCCCAATCTTCCAACCCCAATATGTTCCTTTCAGACCTAGATAGTTCTTTTTAAAAAGTAATTGAAAGGAAAAGTGAAGGAATTGAATAAAATTTTATTTTATTTTAAAATTTATTTTATTAAAGCCTTTTGATTTTCAAAACATATTCATGTATAATTTTTCAAGATTAACCTTTGCAAAACCTTGTGTGCACTGATTTTTCCTTGCCTTTTCATCAAATAGAATTTTAGAAGTTAGATGTGATAACTCTCTAATATTTAGTGAACAGGAATAGAATAAACATAAATATCTCAGCTGAAGATAGTTAATTTGCAAAAAAATTACCCGTAACCAATGAAGAAAAAATACTAAATGCACTATTAGTGATCACAATGCAATGTATATCGCCTGTTATGATTCTTAGCTTTCATGGCTACTTGAAAGATTTAGCTTTAATTTCACCTTCAAAAATTTTTTTTTTTAGTGCACCATTTGCTACATTCTCTTCTGAGATCACTTCCTTTTCCTTCTGTATATGTTTTATATGGGCCAAAGTAGAATAAAATATTCTTGTAATTAGGGAATGTTTAAAAAAATTTTTTTTTGTATCTTTTGCATTTAGTACAGTGACACATAGTAAGCACTTCTATTTATTGACTATAATTTTTTGAAAGGTCTTTGCAGAGAAGATTCAAACAATTTAAGTAACCCAATCAAAAAGAATTGGTAGGTCAGAGAACAAATAATAGGAAAAATAATTAATTTCATTAAAGATAATAGAAATAATGAGGCAATTTTGAAAACACATATGATATAATTCTAACACATTCTTTAGGGAAAATAATGCATATTTATAAATACTCTTATCAATCAAAAGATTTATACATACATATGTACACATAAACATACATGCAAACATACATAGATGGCATACAACTAAAAAAATGCATAAAGTGATGATTTTTGAAGTCCCAAGCAAATACTAAAATAGAAAGAGTAAAATATAAATGAGATCAATAAAACTAAAAAAAAAAAAAAAAAAAAAAAAAAACAAACCTAAAACATTAACTATGCTAAATAAAGCAGGAGCTTTTCTTTTAAAAAAAATAATCAAATAGATGAATCATTAGCTAAGTTAACTAAACAATGAGAGAAACAGAATTAATAATTCCAAAAATGTAAAAAAGAATTCAGAATAAGAAAAACAAATCAAGGAAATTATTGAGATCATTTTACTGATTATATGACAAAATTAATAAAAATAAATAAATGAATATTTATTAAATTATAACATATCAAGATTATTAGTGTAAGAAATGGAAATTATAAATAATTCAATTTGAGAAAAATAAACTGAATATGCCTTAAAAGAATTCTCAAAGAAAAAAAAAGTAAACATAATCAGATGGACTTACAAGTAAATTTTTTCACACATTAAAAAAAAAAAAACACATTAATCTCAATATCATATTAATTGGAAAAGTAAAGAAGAGATCTTGATAATTAAAATAGAGTTAAATCAGAGAGAGGAAACTAGAGAGCATTACTCCTAATGTATATTAATGCAAATATATTTTAAAATTAGCAAAATATTAAGACATATTAAAATGGCTACATGAAATGACCAGATTGTATTTACTGTGGGAATGAAGGGTTAGTTTTTATTTTAGAAAACTATAAACATAACAGATTTATTAAAAAAAAATTATATGACTATTAACAGGTACATACAAAATCAATAGAAGCAATATCTTTCAAGCCATCTAGGCTTGAAAGGCTTATTTTCCACCTTTTAAGAGGAGATACCATATTCACCAATCTCAATTAATGCAATTAACAAGTTGTTCTAAGCCCTGATATCTTTATCAGGTGATTAATTAACTGTACTTATAAAGTAGGTTTGAGAAAGCCTCAGATAGCTCTATTTTATTATTCAATCAATCAAAGGTGTTAACATACTCCTTAATTAATTTGGAAGAAGTGAAGCACTTTAGCTATTTGGATGAAATCAGATGATACTACACAGGAAATGTTCTGAAAATGATTGAAATAATTAGACTTCCTCAAAAGAAAAAAATACAAACTATGCAAACAATGATCCAAATTACTATTAAGAGGAATGTGAATAAAACAACTCTAATTTTCCATTTCACATCTATCAGATAAAGATAACAAAAAAAGGAAAATTATAGTTGTTAGTAGGGCTATGGGAAGGCACACAAATGAACTGTTGGTTGAGATATGAATTGGCTCAATAATTTTGGAAAGTTATTTTGAGGTTAAAAAAAGATACTAAACTCTTCATAATTTTTTACCTAGTGATATTACTATTAGGCAAAGAATTCAAAAAAGAGTGAAAAATAGTGACAGAAACACTTTTTTGATTTGTTAATTAATTCCAATTCCAGAAGACCAATAGTGAACCATTGCTTTCCATCTTTTAATATATGGGGTGGTAACTAGGGATACAGAATTAAATCTATATTTTCATATATAGTTTATATGTTTATTTGTTTTTATTGACTATACTTATTACAAGGGAGAATCGTCATTCTTTTTTTGTGGGAGGACAGAACTGTAGAGAGAGTGGAAGAAAAGAAACAAAAGAACATCAATACATGTTTAAAAAAAGAACAAAAGAAATTCAGTAGTAGATATTGAAAAGTGGGACGTTGTTGGAAGCAATAGATTTGTTTGTACATGATGGGAAATCAATAAATCTATATTAAGTAGGAGTTCCTAGTTAAAAACATAATTCCATTTTAAAATTTTTCTTTGCATTTTGAAATGTTCATGTTGATTATTTCTTCAATTCATAATTTTAAAAAGACTTTTAAATTTAAGTATATTTTATTTTAGTTCACATGTGATACTGCAGGATTGTGGAAGAGAACTAAGTGTTCATAGATGCTCTTATCCTATATCCCTCATCCCAACCCTTAATTCTTTGACCAAAATTAATCAAAAGCTTACTAGTTTGGGCACTAAGCTATTGCCAAATTAATTTTCCTTGAATATTATCATGATCATGCCATTCCCCTTACTCCATAACTTGCCTTGAAATTGATTGCCATGAGCCAAAAATGAAAATGCATGTCACATACACTCATACATATATATGTGTATATGTATTTACATATATATGTATATGTTTATATGCAAACATATATTCACATAGTCACACCATGGAATTATATTTTAAACACAGACATAAATGGAGAAAAGTTACATTGTACATAATGGCTAGATATGGTAGTCAAGGACTTGCTATAGGTTAGTCTAGAAAAGCTAAACTTCAGCAGAAACCCAAGTTGAAAATAAATGAAAATATAAATGGAATAACATTTGGAATAAGTGTTCTAAGAATTGCCTTTTATTCTAATTGATTGTGTCTAGAGGCTAGAGCCTAGTAGATAGACTAGTACTTATAAAGAATTCATTAGTAGTACTAAAGAGAAGTAAGAAATAGATTGAACTGAGCAATTAAACTTCATCAAATAAAATTATGATTACTGTAATGTCAAGGTGTTGAGTTCTTGTTCTCATCATTGTGTTGAATGCTAACTTGGGAAATTAGTTTGTTTTTTGTTTGTTTGTTTGTTTGAATTTTGTTTGTTTTTGCTTACTTGAATAGGAATGGCATTAAACTATTTGTTAAACACTTTTAGAAGGTAATCACAAAAGAAATCCTAGGGACACCTCTTATTTCCTAAGAAGAGCTCTAAGTAAAAATGTTAGATGAAATCTGCACGAGAGAAATATTCATACCACTGGTTAGAATATGAAATTTAGTTTTTTTGTAGTAATTGTATGTCACTATGGCATGAAGATAGTCAGAAAACTGAACGAAGACAGTTGTGTAAAGTACTTAAAAAAAAAACTGCTATGTTTATATTTGCATGGATGGCTGGAACAAGAAAATTTGTGAGTTTTTTATTCTTAAGGATACTTGAATCTCAGAGGGATCAATTTATTGCTAGAGACTGGAATTTTTGCCCCTTTATAGAATCGATTAGAAACAGCTTGCCTGAGAACTTGTATTTTTGTGTAAGAAGTTGGTGCCTCAGTCACTGAATGGTTGTAGCCTCAGTCACACTGAGACCTGTTGAACACTTAGCTTAAAGATTTTCTGTTTCATCCAGGAATATCTCCAGTCCTCTTGAGCTATATCTTGCCACTGGACTCAGATGGCTCTATAAGGGATAGTGAAGCAAGTGAACTTGCACAGCCTTTCTCACTGAAATCCAATTCACTTGCAAGTCATGGCAGTCTTGCCCTGATATCATAGTACTTTTAAAAAATGAAGGACAAAGAACAACATTTTTATGTAATAAATTGGTTGGGGCACTCCTCAACCAAGATGAGGTTCATCTTCCTATGAATTCTATGGACAAATCTATTTTACAACCTATTTGAATGTCATTGCCATGACTTTAGTGGCTTGGGCTATTATGGTCAGAGATAGCATTTTTGCATATATTCTATAAAAATATTGGAGAGCAGCTAGGTGGCACAATGGATAGACAACCAGCCTTGAAGTCAGGAGGACCTGAGTTTAAATCTGGCTTTAGATACTTAACATTTCCTAGATGTGTGACCTGGGCAAGTCACTTAACCCCAATTGCCTCAGCCAAAAAAAAAAGTTGGCAGACTAGGGGAAATTTTTTAGATGTGTGTGTGTGTGTGTTTGCGTGTGTGTGTGTGTGTGTGTGTGTGTGTGTGTGTGTGTGTGTGTGACAAACAGAGAGACAGAGACAGAGAGAGACAGAGAGAAAAAGATATATAGAGAGAGACACAGAGACAAAGAGACAGACAGACAGAGACAGAGAGAGACAAAGAGAGAGAGAAAAAGATAGCAAGAGAGAGAGAGAGAGAGAGACAGAGAGAGAGAGAGAGACAGAGAGAGACACACAGAGAGAGAGAGACAGAGAGAGACACAGAGAGAGACACAGAGAGAGAGAGACAGAAAGAGACAGAGACAGAGACAGAGAGCAGAGAGAGAAAGAGAAAGAGAGACAGAAAGAACAATGTGGCTATGACTGGGGACATGGAAATAGAGGTGTGGTATAGCCAAGGCCAGAAGCAATTGGGTGGTAAAATGGATAGAAAACTGATCCTGGCATCAGGAAGATCTGGGTCCAAATATTACCTCAGACATTTACTGTATAAATCTGAGCAAAACTCTTGACTTCTGCCTATTCATCTATAAAATGAAGATCACAAAATATCCACCTCTCAGATCTGTTGTAAGGATAAAAAGAAATTATATGTGTAAAGTGCTTAGCACAGTGCCTGATACATAGAGGACACAATAAATTCATATTTTCTTCCATTCTTTCTTCATCCCTTCCCTTACCCCATTTGGGGTTCTGCTTGAAGCTGCTTTGTTCTGTTCTCACTCATATGGATAAAAATTCAGGTCCTCAGGAATTCAGCCTCCTATTCATGTTTCCAGGCAATATCAAGTTGATGGACTCAGCCTTTCAGTGAGAGAAGGGAGAGTCCTTAAGTAGTGACAAATATATGGGGAGAAGAATATTGTAGATGATATCCCATGGCTAGAGGAGAAACTAAGGATCAAATAAAGATATGGAGGAGCAAAAAAAAACACCCTAGATTTTAAACTTCTACTTCTGTTTTTAATTATCCATGTGGTACATGTTTGATGGAAAAGAAATTGTTTTACTATCAATATGATGTTTGTTTCTTTCTAGGAGTATCTCACCTTCTAGATCATACCAAAAGACTAGAGGAGGTCTATGTGGATATATGGAGTGAAACATGGATTGACCAGAAGATCATAGGAAAAGGAATTGGCCTCTATAATAACTCTAAGATCATTTTCATTTAAAGGGAATCCAAAACCCAGATTGCCATTTTGAATCTGAATAACTACATAATTATCTGGAGGAGATTCACCAAAGATAGAGGATTATTAGGGATCTTTGGGTTTTTTTGAAAAATAAAACAAAACAAAATAAACAACCAAACACAGGTCTGTGGACTGAAACAAAAGTTGTCCTGTGCCTAATATGTTTTATTGCCTTTGTCTTTCATGCATCAAGGCAAACATAATCTATATTCTGAAATTTCCCAAAGGAAATTGTGTTGGAAAGAGGGAGAATAAGCCAAAGAAAGTGATACTATTTTTGGAGAGTCCCACATCCCCAAGATTATGCTTGACTCATATAAACTCAGAGCCTGAGACACAAAGGGAATTATATTACAAATTATCCACTTCAACATGAAAAATTCTTATAAGTTGAATAAATACAAAATAATATTTAAAAATAATGTGGAAAGGAAACAATTTCACAAGTATATAAGTTGTAGTTCATTATAATATTAACTGTTGTTATATTGCCAAGTACAATTTGTATTGGCCTGTCAAAATATCCAGATTATGTTTAGTGTAGATGTGGTCTCTTTGACATTGTAAACTATATATTCTGTCCTAATAATTTGTCAGTTTTCTATATATTTGAGGAGATAATGGCTAATTAAAATCTTTTCAATCAGGATATTATGTATTTTAATGAGATTAAAAAATGTTCACATTTCTTTTGGTCAATAGGTTTTGTTCATAATGAAAGTGAAGAATTTGAGTAATCTATATGGTGCAGTATTTAACTAAATATAGCAAGCATGAGTTTAGATTTAAAGTATGACCTGAGTGTTCTCCCAATTCAGTAGCATACTTTTGGGTAACAGTTTTTTTCAGTTCTTGGGGAATGAAACTTTATAAGACTCAATATTAAGGAAATACTAATATTCTTTAGTTTTTTAGCAGCTATTATGCCAATTCTTGATATTTGTTGGTTTTCTTTATGATATAAAGATATGATATCTTTATGATAGGGTTTTGGACTCTGAACTGGGATTGTGTTGTATGGATTGTTTTTCTCCACCCCAGAGACTGAGGTGACATAGGGGCAGTGGAGGATTATACCTTTTACATGCTGGACAGCACATTTGCATATTTGTGATATACTTTTTGAAGTAAATATTTTGTATAGGAATTAATTTTACTGTTAGTAGCTAATGGACCTGGGGTTCATGGGATTACCTATTACAAATGAGGGAACACCATCAGTGAGGACCATTGAATTAGTAATAGACATATGTTTATAAAAAGAAAGTGATTTAAAACTAAAATTTCAATTTTCTTTTCTTAAAGAACATTGGATTTGAACTCAATGGACTTGTATTAGGATTTCAGATCTTTTACTTATTGCCTTGGGCAAAACAACAAGAAGTATTTATTAAGTGATTGTTAAATGTCGGGCTCTGAGAATACAAAATACAAGTGGGAAAAAAAAAGACAATTATATCCCTCAAAGAATTTATATTCAATGGGGGAAGACAACATATAATAGAAAAGTAAGAAGTTGAGGGGTAGGGGAAGCTATAAAAGTATCCTCTTGGTCAGAGAGCATTGTGGAGAAAATTCAAGAGAAGAATCAGGAGTGCAGCAGCACTAAGTGACCAAGACAAGGGTGGTTTGGATATTCTCTTTAGAAATGGAGAATCTTGAAGGAGCCATTCAGAGGGAGGGGATGTCACTGACTCTGGACTTTGTTTTCTCTTCTGTAGAATGAGAGAGCTAGATTGAATAAACTTGAATGTGCTTTTTACATCTAAATTCTAAACTCAGAATTAGGAGTTAATTCTATGATTTGGTCAAGTTTTCTACATGATTAAAAAAACAGAAAAAGCTGAAATCTTTCATTGCAACCTCTTTCTTGATTGTTCCTGATGCCTTTATATTAATATATTTTACAAAAGCTGCTGTTGATAAATGGCTATCCTCATTATGAAATTAAGAATTGTAGAACTTTGAAAGAGAAAAAGACCCATACTGAAGGGCTGACTTTAATTCTTTGAGATGCAACTAAAAGAACTATAGTTTAGCATATGCATGACATTGCACAACCTTGTCATTTTCATCATTTCAACCTTCATCATTTTCATGTATTAAAATAACATTTATTCTGATCAGCTAAATTACCCTAATTAAAATAAATAAGCTCTGGCATTTAAATGCTGTTCTATACATGAGAATTATTTTTATCCATGGACCTTTATTGTATTGTTAAAAAAGAATGTCATAGAAATAATCATTACCTTTCAAATTTTTTCAGTGTCCATTTTTCCCTTCTCTAAAGGACAGTTGCACAGTCACTGATGAACAACAGCAAAAATCCACCATTAATATTTTCTGTATTTTTCTTTACTTTGATATTTTTTCTCTATCAGTGACACCTCACATATCTACTTGCATCTATGCTCTCCTGCTGTGGAGAAGAATAGTAATTACATCTAATTAGAACAGATTAAAATTCGATGACTCACAAAAATAATTAAACTTGATTATATTTTATAGAAGGCATAAATCCCAAACCTATATGTTATACTTGGAATTAGTTTACAACCTGATCAGCAGCTAAATGACCATGCAGTGAGTGTTTATCATAGTGCTTGTTTCCTTCCTGACTCTGTTTTACTTTCCATTTCTCAGCCTTGACAAGAACAACATATCTTCCTTTAACTCAAGGAAGAAGATCACTTAGAGTTTTTTTTAATTTTTATTTTTAAACTTAGTTGGCTTTGCCATATATTAGGCTCATCTTTCTAAGTATACTGTGTTATTATGGTAGGTGAGAAAATATTGAAGATCGTTTTTTTCTCTGGCTTTATGCTTTATTAGATCTTATAAATATAATTTTTCAAAATTTTCACTTTTATTTCCTTTTAAGATTTTAAAAAAGAGTTAAATGCAATCTGGAATGATTTTTATCTATAATAAGGCTTTTCACATCATGGTCCCCAGAATGAATATTCATTTCCATTATATACCAGTTCACAAAGATACTTCCTGCAGTCTGTGCATGCTAACATATGCAGTTTTGTAGTAGAGCATAGGGAGACATTAGACACAAATAGATTTGTGCAGTAAACACATGTGGGCATTTGGGATTCTCTAGAAGGAAAGGGGAAAGGAAGCCCACATAAAAATATCACAAGGGTTGAATTTTAATTCTTGAATGCAGAATAGATAAAATCACATCTATCATCTATCTATCTATCATCTACCTAATATCTATACTCATCAATCTACTTAATCTATGTTTACTATCAATATATCTTCATTCAAAATATATGGTATATAATACTGTGCTTTATTATAGTGTATGCAATACTTAGTTTACCTCTATAAAGATATATATATATATATATATATATCAAAATATGAAAAATGATATTATTCTGAATATGGACTCACAAATGTGTAAGTTTATGTATGTTTTTTGAATTCATCAAATTAAAAGCATTGAATTCTAAAATAGTACTTTAAATACCCAGTGATTATATGATTCTGATTTAAGCCTTTGGCTTACAATGAGTCCTGTCCAAGTTCTCTATGAACCAGATGCTGCTTTGTGAAGGATGCCTTTTTTGACTAGACAAGGTGGTAGATGTAAGTCAGGTCTGCAGTCATGGTAACGGTGAGAACACAACAACAAAGAAGAGCAAATACCATGTGAATCTCTTCAATGGGAAAGGATTTCTAACCCCTCTTTTCACTGTAAAATCAATGAAAACATATTAATGAAATTTCTGTTCATTAAAAATGAGAGTAAAACAGGAAGAGTAAATATGTATTAAATAACTACATTCAGAGATTCAGTAGACCTCAATAAATGTCTCTCTGCTCTGAGGATGAGCAGTAGGTACACATAGTAACATTGTACCATTGGAAGGAAAAAAAACATATGCATATATATATGTATGTACACATATATGTATATGCATACACACATATATTTGGAGGCGTAGTAGTGTGGACGGTACATATGTGAGTCTGTGTATGTGTGTATACATATGCAATACACATATGTGCATATACATATATATGTACATATATACATATACACAAATATAAGAAACCAAGAATAATTCATTTTCTGGAGCATTTGTATATTTATATCCACCTTGATTGGTACTCAGTATTTCATTTCATTGTCAAAAAATCATTTGAGAATGGAAACTTATTCAGGAACCAATTTTGATCAACAAAGGAAGAACTAGATTGAAGTAGAAATAACAGGAATGTTATAGACAATGATCACTCTGTCATAGAGATTGTAATGGAGAACAAAAGCAAATTAAGAATAATGCTGTTAGATTTGGGACAAAAAAAAAATTAAAGACCTTATAAAAAGTATTGGTAGGTTAAAATGAGCTAATTTTTTTCAGGGGAAGTTAGTCTAAAAGTGCTACTCTCTTAAGAATCACATTCTGAAAACAAAAGCAGAATTATTATAATGAGAAGGTAGGGCCTAAGCAATACAGAAACACACAGTACTCATTAACAAACTCAGAATTAAATAAGACTTATGGATAAGCATAGTCTTCTTGAACACTCTGAAACTCATACTCTGTTCCTATGAGGCATATTAGGTAATTATAATTAAGATTCAATGCTCAAAATTCCACCATTGCCTTCTTTATTCACATGCTCCTGAAGAAGTCAGCAAAGAACAAAATAGTTAAAATAAAATAGCAAAGTCTCTCTCTCTCACACACACACATACACACATACACACACAAAAAGTCTTTTTTGAGACTTTTCTACATCCTTCCCCTATATGGATAGGTATAATCTCCTATATCTCCCAAGGTGAATGATGAAATAATCAGTTATCAAAACTTATGAAACCAAAAAGTCAACACTGCAGTTTCTGTTCCACACGATTATCCCTGCCACTTCTTAACACTGAATTTTGTCTCTCCTTTCTTTCTGGTTTTCTAGATATCTTGAATCAAATTTTAAACTTCTTGACTGCCAGTCATGAGTCCAAAAACACTGTGCTTGCAACTTCTATCCTAACATATTCTGCTCTATCACAATCTCTAATCCTGGTTCCTTCCCTCAATCTTCACCTCCCTTCATATGTCCTCAAGAAACTACTAAGCAGATTTTGGTTCCAAATCCAGAGTGCTATCATAAAAACCCTACTTTCTTTCACATTTCTCTCCTCTTTCTCTGATTCTTCACTCTGATATAAATTGCGTCCCCTTTAATCTTTGGGAGACCCTGATGTACCCCTTGGGGGTGGAGGAGTGTTCCTAAATCTCAAACCCCTGGGAGAGGCACACCTTTCCCAGATTACACCCTTCCCAACATAAGTAATCTCATTCAATTGGAAATCTCACCCGGGAGCACAGTCAATGTCCTCTAATGAGTGGCTCAAACTGCTCCCCAAATCCAAGCCAACACTAGCCTCATATAATTGGGGGTTTGTCAACCTATGTTTGCAGAAGTCCTAATAGGATTTTGCCCACTACTGAAGATATTTTTTTCTTAGGGATAACCCACCTTTGTAAATTCCTAATCAGGACTTTGCCCACTAAGAAAGCTGTCTTCTTAGTGTAAATAAATCCCCTTTTGCCACAAACTTTGGGTTTGCGAATTCTTTGCAAAGAATTTGTGACATCAGCCAGAGGGGATCTCTTACCTTCAATTCCTGTACCTGATAAATTTTTCCTTTCAGATCTACATATACTCAGATACAGTTCCTACATCTAAGGGACAAATTTAGGCTCTGGATTCCTTGGTAAGGCTTAAAAATTTGATTCCTCAGGGCAGCTAGTTGGTGGAGTGGAGAGATCACCAACCTTGAAGTCAGGAGGACCCAAGTTCAAATCTGCCTCAAGCATTTAACATTTCCTAGCTGTGGAGCCCTAGGCAGATCACTTAACCTCAATTGCCTCAGCAAAAAACAAACAAACAAATAAACAAATAATTGATTCTGAAGAGGAGTAAAGGATGAGGAGTAAACTGAGGTCTAAACCGAGATGGGTCAGTTCCTTTTCTCTCTCTCCTTCCTTCCCCAAAGTAACCAAGGGCAGGTTCGGCAGCAAAGGAATTTGCTACTTAATGCTGTATGGAAACATAGTTTTTTATTGATTAGAATGGAAACACCGGAGAGCCAGTGGGCAAAATGGCTGCATGGTACAAGGCCAATTTTGCAAAGAGTAGATTTTTGAGGACTCTGTTTTATACCATAGCACAATCATTCAGATGCAGTGATGTAAGGAGGTTCCTGAGAGTGATGTAAATAAGATAAGGGTTCTCTTGTTATCTTTTGGGGACAGACAGAAGTCTCTTCCCAAAAAGGAATTTCCTGCTGGCATTTGGTCTATCTGAGTAGATTAGAATGGGGGCTGTAAAACCCTGGCCAGCTCAGATAGCCCAAACTAGTTTGACCAGCTCTTGTATCAAAGGTCCAAGTCCCAAAGGAAGTTCAAACAAGGAATACCAAGGGACTACCTCCCTCAACAATTCCTCCTACAGTTGTTCTTTGAGAAGTGATAAGGAGAATGCTTTTAGAAAAGAAAAAAAAAACTGGAAAGTCTTCCATGAATTCAAACAAAATGAAATGTACTGTATAGAAATTAATAGCAACATTCTGGATGACCAGGTGTAAATGACTTTGCTCTTCTCAGCAGTGCAATGATCCACGACTACTCTGAAGAACATATGATGAAAAATTCTATCCCTACCCAAATAAGAAACTAATTATGTCTGAATACAGATTGAATCTCTCTCTCTCTCTCTCTCTCTCTCTCTCTCTCTCTCTCTCTCTCTCTCTCTCTCTCTCTCTCCAATGAACACTACCTCTCATTTTGCCTCTCCATTATTGGAATTGAAGTCACACAGGAACACAGGACTCCTCTATTAAAAGATAGAAGACTATTTATTCCTTTATTTGATATACATTCAAGATTCAAGGAAGTAAGGATAAATACAAAAAAGTACTGTGAGAATTATTTTGGGGATGAGAATGATTGTTTAAAATCTAGATAGCTGAGGTATTGAACCAATGTTTACAAAACAGGTTGTTTGATTTTTTTGCTCATTATACTGAAAAATTAAATCAACTCTAAAACTCACTATCTCCTTAAGACTTCCTTCTTTAAGATACTTTTCTCTCCCTCAAATTAGAGAGGGTGAAGGGGGGACAACTGGGATCTCTTTCCTGAATCTTCCACCATATAAAAAGAGCTATCTAGGAATGTACTTCATCATTCCAACCCTATTGCTTTTCTGGATCTCATAATCTCCAGAAACTAATTTTTCTGTAAGATGAAATCAACTTTGAAATTCTTAACTCTCCAGTTCATCTTCTTGCATGCTGTAGAACTTTATCATGACTTCCCCCTAGATGGGTCCCTTTCCCAACTTCTTTTTGTATATTGTGTGGGCCCTATTAGACTGTGAGCTCCTTGAAGACAGGAACGATCATTTCTTTCTTTTACCTGCATAAATTAGCAGTTTCTTACATAAGACTTAATAAATACTTAATGATTTTTTAAGCTATATTGGGTGGAGAAGAGCTTAATAGAAGGGTCAGGACCCCTGATGATTATTGGTTAGAGTGATAATAGATGGTGGAATAAGAAATTAATACTTAAATGTTATTTTTATGTTTATTTTTTTTTACTTCAGTGACAGTGAATGTTGGACTGCAAAGGCTAGAACAATTGTAGTTATCATAGAGTCAACCAAGATAAGTGAGGATACTGTGAAATATACCAAATATTACTATATATAACATTGTCTTTATCTTTTCTCTATCCCTTTATTATGCTGTCATCAACTTAGAAAGAAACTATCTTCACCCTTTACCTTCTATTCTTTAATATCAATCCTTTTGAACTTTATCTCACTAATCTATACCTAACTACAACTGATCCTATCACTTTCACTGTGCCTTATGGAATTTCTTCTCCATATTAAAAATCAAAATTTGTATTTAATTTCTATTATTTTTCAAATGTATTTCATCTATTTGGCTCCACTGTGACCTGATTTCACTTGCCTGCAAATTTACTTACATTATCTTCATCAGAACTTAAAAGCTAAGTTTTGGAGAGATTGGATCTCTCTATTGTTTAGTATTTTCTTAAGGAAACTAGCCTTACTTTGCCTTTATTTTATTCCATTTCTAATGGACCTTATAGTTAACAAATTAAACTCTTTTAAGTCATTTCTTCTTTGTCCTTCCACTGCTCATATCTTGTCAAGTTCTAGGTTGAGCTTTTCCCCCCTTCTTCATGTTCTTCACTCCTATTCATGTGCTGATAATTGGAGCAAAATAACATCATTCAACTAGATGTATAACAAATTACTATTATATAATGATCAGCTGTGATTGATTCTCTGTAATACAGGGATCCAAGAAAATTCTGAAGAACTTATAATGAAAACTTCGACCAATCTCCAGAATTTGAATGTAGATTGAAGCATTCTTTTTTTTATTTTTTATCATTTTTTTTTGTTTTTTTAATTTGTCTTTTCTTTTACAACATGATTATTTAGGAAATATATTTTGCATGTCTGTACATATATAATCTATACAAATTATTTACCATCTCAAAGAAAAATAATGAAAGAGGTAAATGATGGAAGAAATAGAATTTGGAACTCAAAATTTTAGAATATAATTGTTAAAATTGTTTTCACATATATTGGCAAAAATAAAGTATTATAAAAGACAAAAATATTGTGTTTCTACTTCGATTTTAGTTTTGTTTTTTTTTTTTTTTTTTTATAGATCCATGGTGTCCTCTTATTCCTGCCACCACCTTAACTTTAAGCTTTTTAAAGACAAGAAATTTAAGAACTAAGACTTTTAAAAATTACCCCACACAAAACCTATCATAATGTCTGGCACACAATAGGTGTTAAATGTTTGTTGTAGGATAAGTGAATGAAGATGTAGTTAAATAGCATGTGGGTGTTGGTTAGAACCCTGAACAGGCTGCCTTCAGGTTTATTCTGAGAAAAGTTTCTTCTTCATTGTGCCTCACTTTTAGTTCCAGATGATAGATTTACTTTCCACATTCTCCCAGGTGAAACATTTTGGGTGCAAAGAGCTAAAGTCTTAGTATTAAAATTGTTGTTCTTTTTAGAAGATGACAGGTCATTTTAATCTTTCCAAGACATTTATATCAGAGAGGAAAGCCACAACTTCTGAATTAATTGGGAAATTGTCAGAGATATTTTGTTTTCTGAGGGTTTTTTTTTAGGGGTTGGTTCAGGAGAAAACTTTTTCAAGATGGTGGTTAATATTAGTGTGCTCCACAACAAGATTATATGATTATCAATTCTGATAGAGGTGGCTTTCCTCAACAGTGAGATGATTCAAACCAATCCCAGTTGTTCATTGCTGAAGAGAGCCATCAGAGAGAAGACTGTGGGAAATGAGTGTGTATCACAACATAGCATTCTCACTCTTTTTGTTATTGTGTGTTTGCATTTTGTTTTCTTTGCCAGTTTTTTTTTTCCTTCTTTGTAGAGGTTTGGAAACTCTGAAAAGGTGTACTTAAATCCAGAACAGCAAAGTATTTAAGTCTAAATACTTGCTCAATGTGAGATAACTAGTTCTATAAACATAAACTTAGATGATATGGTGATATATTGGCTCTTCTCACAAATGCCACCTGCTGAATGTGGTGTGGTGAGGTAATTGTAGGGAAGAATTGGAGGGCTAAGAGAGAGGGTCAGAGTCTTTTTGCTGCACCTTGCTCATCAGGGAAGACTTCAGACTTTAGACTCCAGAATCCAGGATTCATCGTGACAGCTTGTCTGCCTCCTTCACTTCTCCTCCTAAAAATTAAGGACTTTGGCTGAGCTTAACTCTGACTGATCCTGAGGTCCTCCAGAGAGCTAGTCTGGATATTACACTTCTTGATCCGATTTTTCTTGTGCAGCAAGATAACTGTATAAATATGTATATATATATATATATATATATATATATATGTTGGATATAACTCATATTTTAACATATTTAACATGTATTGGACTACCTGCTATCTAGGGGAGAGGGTGGGAAGAAAGAGGGGATGATTTGGAATAGAAAGTTTTGTAAGGGTCAATGTTGAAAAATTACTTTTATAAATTACTTTAATAAAAAAAATACCAGTGTGCTCATAAAGACAAGTATTATTTTTACTCAGAGTTCTAATTCTTATGATACACTATTTTCCAGGTGTAAACTCTAGAAATATAAATAGGCTGTTACCCTTTTTCAGAACTATAACTTTCTCTTAGTTGTTACATTCAGTGCCTATCAAAATAAGCAGGTCATTTTCTTCTGAAGAAGAGCAATTTGACCAGTAAAATAGAAAGTTATAGTTTTCATGAAAACCCATATACATAATACCTAAAAATTTTATTTTTAGTTCCACCCTCTCTCTTTTCCATCTTAGGCACATACTAACTTTTTTGGGGGGGAAAGTTTGATTTCAACAATATTGACTTTACTTAGCAAAAACAAAAAAATAAATAAATAATGCTCTCCGAACTTTTAGTGAAATTTGTTATGTTACCTTATGCATAATTTGTTTTAAGTTTTTTTTTTTTTTAATTGTAGTGGGTGGGTGGGAAAGGAAAATAAACTCTTGTCAATTAAAAAGTAAAATAAAATTTTAAAAAACCCCAAATTAAACACAAACTTCTTGCATATGTTCAAATTAATGAAGAATAGAAGAATAATTATGGGATCAGAGTTATAAGGAATCTTAGAGTTCATAGAGTCAAATTTTCTGCAATTACAGATAAAGAAAGCAAGGCCAAGAGAGATTAAGTGATTTGCCTAATGTAGCACAATTAGCAAATTGCAGAATATAAATCCAATCCAATTTCTACTCT
Source organism: Sminthopsis crassicaudata (assembly GCF_048593235.1). Taxonomy (NCBI): domain Eukaryota; kingdom Metazoa; phylum Chordata; class Mammalia; order Dasyuromorphia; family Dasyuridae; genus Sminthopsis; species Sminthopsis crassicaudata. The sequence continues at coordinate 504,822,529 of NC_133617.1, forward strand.
ATCTATACATTACCTTCTCACATGCTCTTTATGTTGTATCGCTGTGACTATTATGATATCAAACTTTTCTTTCTTTTTAGTAAAGACTGCAGTGCATTTTTATTACCTGTTAAGAATTCAAGCCTCCTCTCTGATTACTCAACAGATTTTGTGACTTTAGGCATCTGATGTCTGCTTTAAAAAAAAAAAAAAAAAAAAAAAAAAAAAACAAGGTAAAATCCATACTGCCATTTCAGGAACATTTTATTTGTCTAATTCTGACTCTGTGATATGCCACTTGGCTTTTTTAGATTTACAAGTTTTCAATTTGCTTTATTTTGATGGAGCCTTCTGCTTGCTCTTCCCTTCACACATCTACCCCCCTTTCTCCATAAGATGCTGGTGCTAATTTGTGTAGCTTCCCTATTCCATGGTTGACAGAGTATCTGCAGTCTCAGCTCTGCTGCATTGCAGTTTTTCAAACATGGCATGGTGGTAATGCATGGACTCTTACCCTTTTACTGAAATTTGTGAATAGAAAAATCTTCTAATTGTATCCTCTCTCTAGCCATTAATATACTAAATAGGGAAAATAGAATTCTAACCTTTACATAGTCATTTTCAGGCCTTATATTATGAATCTCCATTATTTACGAGAGAAAGGTAATAACTGAATATATTTGCTACACATGGAGGCATTTTTGATAACATAACTTTTGTTCCAATTGAACTACAATGCCAAAGAGATGATGATAGTTCAAAATAAGCCATTACTGTCAGGTAAGAGGAAATTTTCTTAAAGTAAGCTTTGACAAGAAACACTTGTTAATAAATGTCATGAAAGTGTTAGAGCTACAAAGCTGGAGAGTTCCCCAGGGCTTAAAGCTCTGTGTTTTTCAGGGCAGAATTATTCTATAGATCAGTTCAGGACAAACTTTATACTCTGGAGAAGTCTCTCCTCCCTTCCTTTATTGCTGTAAATAGAGAAAACCAGTAGAAAATAATGGCTATTTAGAGAGGGCCATCTCTAGTTGTCTTGATCTATAACTGGCCACTGGACCCAGATGGCATTGGAGGAGAAAGTGAGGCAGGTGATCTTGCCCAGCCCTCACTCACTTGCATGTCATGGCATCTTCCTGATGTCATAGTTCTCTTTGAGAACAAAGGACAAACAACAGGTGACAAGGAACAGTATGCCTTTCCTTACCAGTCACTACCAAGTGGAATGGTTGGGTGCTGTTCTCTCTGGAAAAACACTATCAATTAGAAGAACAGATTATTTAAAATCAAAATCTGATCATTGTTTCTGTTTCAAGAGCAGAAGGGATGGATGATTTTCTGGATGCTCAAACACAAGCTGTCCTGACACTCAGGCAAATCTGGGAGCCATAGCAACACCAACTATAATCACTTTCTATGCTGTGCTATTATGATTGAGACTGCAGAGAAAATTTGGTGAGATGGGGCTAATAGCATCTTATATTTCAGATTGAGTTCTCTTTGGAGGACAGTAATTGCTTCATCAATTTCTGTTCCCTGAAAGTGAATGAATATAGGTAGTAATAATGCAGGAAGACACATAAGCCTATGTAAAGTCAGTTGAAAGAAATCCAAAGCCAGTTTGACAACTAAAACTTTCATCATAATTTGGAGTTTTGAAGATGGCCATTAAATGATGCTTTGATAGAACAAAGAGTCAATTAGTTCTTGAAAGGTGATATGTTTTGAAGAAATTATGCCCTTTAAAGCTTAAATGTGTTTTTCCTTTTAATAACTAACCAGTCAGATTTAACCTTTAGAAAGGGATATTTGCAAAAGTCATAAGAAGAGCTGATATAAGAACATCAGTCTCTCAAAAGTTTGGACAGATGCTCCCATGATTATATTGAGAATCTTGGGGAAAGTGGAATCAGGCTTAAGAAACACAAATTGTCATAGTCAAAGCTTCTAGTCTGGTTAGATGAAAATCCTTTTCTTTCTTTTTAAAAAATCATAAAAATTTGAATTTATGGAATAAAACAAGCAATTTTACAATGTAATATTAGTAAAAAGATGATTACATATGAAACAATGAATCTATTATGTATAGATTGCTATTCCTTTTAAACATACAATGATTATGATATAAATTTCTTTTTCCTTCTTTTTTTCTTCTCTTATCCTAGAGATGGCTACCAACACACACACAAACACACACATCCCTACAATACTTCTATTTATCAGTTCTTTCTCTGGATACAAACAGCATTTTTCTTCATGTGTCTTTGATAGTTAATTTAGATATTTATGATACTTATAATGACATTTCCTGAAAGTTATCATTAAAAGAATTATGCTGTTATTATATTTTAAAGCTTCTTAAACTGTGTGTCACAACCCATATGGGGTCTTATAACCAAATATGGGGGTTGTGAAGTTATAACTTATTATCAGTAAATATTTGATTTGTATACCTGTTTTATATACCTATATACTCAGGGTTTGTAAAAATTTCTTGGGAGAAAAGGGGTTGCAAGTTAAAAAAATTTACCAACCCCTGCTATATGTAGTATTCTCTTGATTCTGCCCATGTTTCTCTTTATTATGGAGTGTGGTTAATGATTTCCATTTCAGGAAACTTAGAGAGGAAATATCTTTGGACCGGTATTTGAGGGCAAGTGGGGCCAATTAACTCACAATTGTTGTGAGTTTACTCTACTATAGGATAATTCTAGTTCTGATGCAGCAATTCTGGGAGCTTTTTATTAGTTTAGTGGCTTGTAAGACAGGCAAAAGCAAAAGCTCCTCCTTACCCCCTGGTTCTTCTAGCTTCCAAATATCAGTCCCACAGATAATCCCTCTCTAAGATTCTTGAAAAGCCTATCATTATTCTATTCCTTTCAGTTGAGACCCAGACTTCACAAGATTTATCAAAACAGATGGCAGCTACCCAATTCTGTTGATTTACTTAGGCAAAAATAACACCTCTAGAAGGAACTTGAAGAATATTGCCAATGATTACGATATCTTGGGCAAGAAATTGAAAACTAGTGATACAGGTTATGTTTTCTTAATTGTAGCCTATTGAAGACAAGGGATACATTTAATTTGGGAAGTGAACATTTGGCTGAGAAAATGGTGTTCGAAAATAGGACTTGGATTTTTGAATCATGGCTTACAATTTGTAGTTGGCAGATTCCTGGCCACTCAACAAAGGATAGAAAAATGTATCTTCTAAGTATCTTGAAAATATAATCAAAAGGGTTTTATGTGAAAAGAATGGGGATGTGAGAAGGATACTTATGTTAGAGATTATGTGGGTGCTAGAATTATATTTATAGGATACCAGGATAAATATAATAGAACAAGTGATAATCTCTCTTTTCCTCCTTCCCTCCTTCTTCCCCTTTCCCCCCCTCCCCGTGTGTGTGTGTGTGTGTGTGTGTGTGTGTGTGTGTGTGTGTGTGTGTGTGTGATGGACCCATTTGACAGGTTAGGGAAGTCAATGAATGAACCACTTCCCTAAATACATTTTTAATGCATAAAGTAAAATATATAGTACAAAGAAATCAAATTATGCTAATATGCAATTATCTATCTACCTACCTACCTACCTATCTGTCTGTCTGTCTGTCTATCTAAAAGTTTACAAATACTAGGTTAAGAATTACTTGGTACAAAGACTATCATCAAAAAAATGAGGAAAAATACCAGCTGAGAAAAAAAGAAAATTCACAGGAAATCAAATCAAGAAAGGATCCAGCAAATAAAACTCAATGCCTCAAATATTTATATATAAATTTTCAAAGTTTAGGCAAACAAGAATTGGAGCATCCACTGTAATAGAGCTTCCAATGTCACTGAAGCTTCCTGGAAACAAACAAACAAACAAACAAAAAACCCCTAGAATTTGGCTTAGCTGGATTTATCTTAATTAAAAGAAACAATAAGTAAAATAGAGTGGTGTGGAGTGGGGTATAATTGCATATTTAAAAAAAGTATATTTTTGTGAGGAAATATAAGAACCAGAAGAAGAATATTTGAGTGAAGATAAAAGGATGGAGAAACAGAAATGATTTTGCCACTGGAGTACAGATCACTTGTTCAGAAAGAATAAATAAATGAGGAAATTACAAAGCATATCATAAACATAAAAAGCAAATCATAAAAAGCATAGTAATGATGTAATGCTGTCAGGGAATTTCAGTTATATAGACAACAGTTGGATCTCTTTTTGCCATAAATATTATAATTAATAAATTCTTAACTTTTAATACTTGCTAATTTTGGGTCATAAAAGGTAAAGCAACCAACAAGAAGAATTTTTTTTGCATCTGATTCTAATTTCCAAGGAATTACTGTGTAGAAACAATTGTGACATTAGAGGGAAATAATCATGTCTTTTTAGAAATGATATAAAAGTAGAAAGTGTCTGAACAGAGGCTGACATGCACCCTAGATTTGTCAAAGCAAATTTCAAAGGATTCAGAAGAAAGATAGGACAAAACCCAATGGAGTAAATTATTTTAAGAGAAGTCAACACAGGAAGATTGGGAGGTATTTAAGAATGAAATGCTTAGCACACACAGTGTAACAAATCCAATGACAAGGAAACATTGGATTTGTCTGAAGAGTCTGAAATCAACCAACTTACATTTTTAAATTAAAAAAAAAGAATGCACAAAGGAAGAAAGCAAGGTCATGTAATAAATAGTGAATATAAAAATGTACCAAAATGTTATAAAAATAACTGTCAGAAATGATGAAGCTTGGAGCAATTTCATGCTGATGAAAGAAATGCAGGACAGCACAAAATTATTTTCAAAAAATTTATGAAAAGGAAAAAGAGGATCAAAGAGCAGGTAGAAACTTTTTTTTTTTTTTTTTTTTTTTTGGTTGAGGTTAATGGAATGATATCTGGAAATAGAGAGAAATCACTAATGCTTTATTCTTAATTTGTCTTCTTTAATCTCTCCCAAGAAGACTTATCATCCTACTGGAAATAACTGAAAAAAATAAATAAAGAGCAGGGCATTGATAACAAAAATAAACAAGGAAAAACTAAGAGAGCTTCCCTTAATGAATTCAATTCACCTGGTCTTGATGAATTGTATCCTTGAATACTGGAAAAAACAAAACAAAACCTGACAGATGTAACTGCTGAGTTAAGGTCAGTTATACCTTGAAAGATTATGTAAAAAAAGAGAGAAAAACTATGAGGCTGGAAAAAATTAAAAATTGCCCTGGTTTAAAAAAAAAAAAAAAAGTTCTGCAGAGTATAGCTTAGAGAGCTTGACCTTGATTCATGACTTTATCAAGAGCAGTATATTCCAGATTAATCTCATATCCATTTTTTGGGGAACAGGATTATGAAGCATAATGAGTGTGCTTTAACAAAGTTTTTGACAAAATATTCATATTATGCCTGTGGTAAAGATAGAGATGAATTTTAATGGTAATACATTCAAATGGGATTCAACACTGATTAGATGTCTAAACTCAAAGCATAATTGTCAATAATTCAATGTTAAAGTGTGAAATTTCCTGTGCAGTATCCCAAACCATCCATCCTTGATCCAAAGCTGTTTAATATTTTTATCAGTAATTTGAATGGAAGAATTGTTAGTATGCTTAACGAGTTATCACCTTTATCTGGTGACTTAAGTAAGGATGTGAGAGATTACCAAGAAGTAGGATGGTAGAGTCGGAGTGACAAAAAGTGTTTAGCAAATTAAAACATTGAGACAAATACAAAATTAAATGATTTAAGAAAAATATGAAGTTTTTACACTTGGGTACAAAAATTCAATTTTACATATGCATGATTACCAATTGTTTATAATACAATTTGTGGGTTTTAGTAAGTAAACAGTGTGATATAAGCAACTAATGCAATAGGTTCCAGTAATAGAAAAACACTTTGTCTCATTATACTGTAGTATTATTGACCATATCTTCTTCATTCATTTTAAATAATAATATGAATTACTAGCATCTCATATAGCACTTTAAGGTTTGTAAAAAAAAAACAAAAAAAAACTTTCATATGTTATCTCATTTGATCCTCACAAACCCCCTGGGAGGTAGATGGCATTTTCTAGAAGCCATGATTTAAGAAAGACCTTGATATGGGGGGAGGGGAGGGAGAGACACTTCGTAGGGATATCTTTTAAGAAACAACTGGGGATGTTTGAAATAGAGAAGATAAGACACAAGAAACATATGATATGTCTTCAAGTATTTTAAGCTTTGTCATATGTAATTGTATATAGATTTACTTTGTCATGCTCCAGAAAACAGTAACAGTAGCAATCAGTCTAACTTACAAAAAGGGAAATTTAAGCTTGATGTCAGGAAAAAAGTTTCTTAACAATATGAACTACTCCAAAGTGTGATGATCTATTTCTAAAGGAGATGGATTCTTCCTTATTTGAATTTTTTCAGTGGAAAATACTTGATTATTCTTTGTATATGTTGTATTAGGGATTTCTTTTGTGTTGTTTTAGACTACTTAGTTGCTGTGGTTCCTTTGAACTGTCCACTTTATGATTCTGAGAGATATAGATTCAGGGTATAAAGTCCATATGAACTTAGACTCAGCAAGACAACTGGAAAGAGGATATTGCTTTGGAAATGCAGTTATTTTTCAAACCTTAATAAAATTCAGATACAAAATAATTATATTATAATTATACTCTCTAGAGATAAAGCCAAGACTGCAGAGAGGACACACACATCTATCTAAGCTCTTCCTTGCTCTCAGACTATTTCTTTCATGAAACAGCCTCAGAATTAGTGCTTGACTGAAAAAACTCATGAATATTGGGAATACAATACATTTGTAACAGAAGATATCTTTGAAATTCCCCATAAAAGGTCTGTTTTTGCCCACAGGCAGGGACAGTTAGACCAGGCACAGACCTCAGGCAGGCAGTGAGAACACAGAAGACAGTTCACACTAAGCAGATTGGAGGGGTATGGGGTGTGGTGGACTCAGCTGGTGGAAAATTTGTGGAGAGAACTTTACCTGCTTTACCCTGGCAGCAAGCCAGTAGATCAGCAGAGAAGCTACAAACACAGGGGGTAAAGACTTCAATCCCAAAATACTGGGGTCTCTTGGACCTGGCCATACCTACTCAGCACCCAGAGTGATTCAACAACCTCTCAGTGTCTCAGAGTGCAAACACAGTGCAGCCTTTTCTGTCTTGCGGCTGCCTCACTAATACCTCCTGCAGTCTGTAGAGAAAGCTTGGTAATACCACACTGCCCAAAAAACAGACCTTACTTGCTTTTTTTTTTTCTTTGTTTCTTTTTTGTTAAAATGAGTAAAAAGGTTAAAGTAAGCTCTAACTATTAATAGCTTCTATATAGATAGAGAACAGACTTCAAACCCTGAGAAGACTGAAAACAGATTGTATCCAGATGAATCCCCAAAGGGGGATATGATCTGGTCTCCACCACACAAGATTCTCATAGAAGAAATTAAAAAAGTTCTCACAAGAAAGCTAGAAGAAAAATGGGGAAAGGAAAGGGAAACTTGGTAAGAGAGTCTGGATAAATCATCCCACTCATTTAAAGATAGAGTGGATAAAGAAATCAAATCCCTGAAAACAAAATTAATGAATTGGAAAAGATAAACAATTCCAAGGAAAACAGAATAAGTGAATTGGAAAAAGAAAATAGCTCTCTAAAAAATAAAATTGGCAAAATGGAAAAAAATTCCATAGAACAAAACAATTCATTTAAAAACTCAATTGGACAATTACAAAAAGAAATAAAAAAAGTAAATGAAGAAAGCAATTAATTAAAAATAAGATTTGAACGAATGGAAATGAATGACTCAAGGAGACACCATGAATCAGTCAAGCAAAACCAAAAAAGTGAAAAATTTGAAAGAAATGTTAAATACCTATTTGGGAACAACAGACCTGAAAAATAGATCTAAAAAAGATGATCTGAGAAATATTGGACTTCCTGAAATTATGATGAAAAAAAGAGCCTAGACACTATTTTTCAGAAAATCATCAAAAAGGCTGAACAGATGTTACAGATACAGAAGGTAAAATAGACATTTAAAGCATTCATCCAACACCTACTAAAAGAGATCCCAAAATAAAAACTCCAAGAAATATTGTGGCTAAAATCCAGAACTATCAGACCAAGGAAAAATACTACAAATAGATAGGGGGAAAAAAACAAACAAACAAACAAAAAAACCAAAAAAAAAAAAAAAAAAAACAAAAACAAACAAACAAACAAACAAAAACACATTTCAAATACAGAGGAGCCACAATAATGATTACCCAATATCTAGCAGTTTTCACATTAAAGGGCCTAGAATCTGATATTCTAAAAGGCTAAATTACTTGGTATGCAGGCAAGAATAACTTACCCAGCCAAAATGAAGATTTTTTTTTTCAGGGAAGAAAATGGATATTTAATGAAATATGTAAATTTTATCTGTTTCTGGCAAAAAACTCCAGAACTAATCAAAAAGTTTGATCTCCAGATATAGGACTCAAGAGAAAATAAAAAAGGTAAAAAAGAAATCTTGGGAGCTATATTTCTGTCATGAATATACATAAAGAATACATGTATAATTTGGTTTTACTGTTATATAAAAAAAGAAACTAGAGGTGGAAAGAAAATTGTATCAGAAAAAGAGTAAAGTGGGGGTACTATATCTCAGGAAGAGATAAAAGAAACCTATTATATCTGAGGGAAAGAAAGAAGGGAGGTGAACATAGAGTGTATCTTAATCTCATCAGAATTGGCTTAAAGAGAAAAATATTAGACATATTCAATTTACAGAGAAACTTCTCCCACCTCATTGAAAAGTGGTAAGTAGAAAAGTGATAAGGGAAGGAATAAGCTAAGTGAAAGTGAATACAAAAATTTTGAGTGAAAGGGACAAGAAAAAAGGGAGGAATTCCAGGTGGGAGAAGGGATCCTAAAAAGAGAGGACTGTGTGAGATTAAGTGGTGCTCACAAGTTTAATACTGGGAAGGCGGGGTAAAGGGGAAAGAAAGGAGAAAAGCATAAGGTGGGATTAACAAGATGGCAGCAAATATAGAATTAGTAATTTTAACCATAAATGTGAATGAGATAAACTCCCCCATAAAGCAGAGGCGGATAGCAGACTGGATTAAAAGCCAGAATCCTACAATTTGTTATTTACAGGAAACATACTTAAAGCAGGGTGATACATAGAGAGTAAAGGTAAAAGGCTAGGGCAGAATCTACTATGCTTCAGATGAAGTCAAAAAAGCAGGGGTAGCCATCCTCATCTCAGATCAAGCAAACACAAACATTGATCTAATTAAAAGAGATAAGGAAGGGCACTATATCTTGCTAAAGGGTAGCATAGATAATGAAGTGATGTCAATATTAAACATATATGCACTAAGTGGTGTAACATCTAAATTCTTAAAGGAGAAATTAAGAGAGCTGCAAGAAGAAATAGACAGCAAAATTACAATAGTGGGAGATCTCAACATTGTACTCTCAGAATTAGATAAATCAAACCACAAAATAAATAAGAAAGAAGTCAAAGAGGTAAATAGCATACTAGAAAAGTTAGGTATTATAAATCTTTGGAGAAAATTAAATGGAGACATAAAAGAGAACATGTTCTCAGCAGTTCATGGAATCTATATAAAAATTGTTCATGTATTAGGACATAAAAACCTCAAATTTCTGCAGAAAGGCAGAAATAGTAAATGCTTTCTACTAAATTACTAAATTTACTAAAATGCTTTTCAGATCATGATGCAATGAAAATTACATTCAATAAAAAAGCCAGGGGAAAATAGACCAAAAAGTAAATGGAAACTAAATAATCTCATCTTAAAGAATGATTGGGTGAAATAATCAATTATAGATACAATTAATAATTTCACCCAAGAAAATGACATTGTGTGTGATGTATGAAAAGTTTGAGATTACCTAGTTTCTAGGTAATTAATCTAATTAATCATTTTATTAATCATGCTAGCAATAATTAATGAAAAGGGATCAGTGATGCTCTAAAATTCCAAAGATCCCCATGGAACCCATTCAATGCCTATATAATAATCATTTCTTTCATATGTCAGGTTGCTTTTACACGCATAAATTCTTGTTTGTTTCTTTTTCCTATTTAATATCCTTCCCTCACTTTTGCTCTATCCTGGAAGATAATGAGTTGGAAACTTCCATGTCTCATGTTTATAAACTGTTCAATTTGTGGCATATTTTTCCCCTTCTATTATACTAGAGGAGAAAACCAAACTTGTCTAATTGAAACCCAACCTCCTTCCTTTTAAATCTTTCATTCTCTTCATTATGGAGTGGCTCAGTTATATTTCTTTTCTAACTCTAAATGGAGGTAACATTACTTAGTGAGAATAGTACTTATATGCTTATCTTGTTGCCTTGATTTCTAAACATACTCCTAAGTGACTTCCCCAATGTGAATTAAAATTGTTACAACAAAGCTTCGTTGGTGGATAAAATTCTTTACTTATAATCAAGATGTTTTGATTCTTGCCAACAGAGTTATTGGATGTGTGATTCTAGGCAAGTCTCAATATCTTTAAGCCTTAGTTTTTTATCTGTAAAATGGAAATAATAATAGCCTTTACCTCACAAGATTGTAATAAGGTTTACATAAATACCTATTATTCAGCAGAAGCATCATAACATTATAAATATTACTTTAAGCATTTACTGATTAGTCAGGTTGTTTTTTGAAACTTTATATAAGGTTTAAAATTACTGTACTCTAAAAATAGAAATTGTCCATTTGACCTATTTCTTTATTATATAGTGTATCTTATTTTTTCATCTATGTACTTGACCACTTTATTATTCTTGATTATCTGTTTATTTTATTTGCAAAAAAGGGAGAGAAGACAGAGACAGAGAGACAGAGACATAGAGAGAGAGAGAGAGAGAGAGAGACTGTGACATAGAGTGGAATCTCTCTTTGATTAGGTGCACAAGATGCATGGATTTTCAGATACAAAAGTAGTAATACAGTGCTTAATAAGCCCAAAGACCCTAGTTACTTTGGAATGATTCATTATATTTATGTGATTAAAAATATTAAGAAAACTAGGCAATAGTTTGGCAATAATTAGTTTTGCATCAGCCACTCATACAATATACCAAGGAAAGCTCCAAATGTACTTTCAGATGATGAAATTAAAGCCATCTATAGCCATATGAAAAAAATGCTCTATATTAAATGCTCTATATTATTATCAATAATAATATAGATAATCCAAAGAATATTCCAAGTAGGTGTTTTCTATTCAAAATTTATTAGAATTGCCTTGGATCTCTGAACTAATGAGAAGAACAGTCTTTCACAGTTGATCATTGCACATTCTTGCTGTTACTTTGTGCAATGTATTCCTGATTCTGTTTTGTTCAGCACCAGTTCATACACATTTTTCCAAGCTTTTCTAAAATCAGCTTGTTCATCATTTTTTATAGAATAAACAGCATTATAGAAAATCCAACATAACATTCATATACAATAACTTATTCAACCATTCCCCAACTGATGGATGTCTATTCATTTTCCCTTTCCTTGCCATCACAAAAAGATTACAAACATTATTTGTACCTATGAATCCTTTTCTCTCCTTTATTTTTTCTTTAGGATAAAGACCAGCAGTAGCTCTACTGGTTCAAAGGGTATGCACAGTTTTATAGTCCTTTGGGCATAGTTACAAATTATTTTCCAGAATGGTTGGATTATTTCACATTTCCACCAAAAATGCATTAGTATCCCAGTTTTCCCTCATTCTTTGTAACATTTGTAATTATTTTTTCCTGTCATTTTGGTCAATTTGAGAGGTGTGAGGTGGTACCTTAGTTTTGTTTTAATTTACATTTCTCTAATCAATAGTGATTTGATGCATTTTTATATGATTATAGATGACTTTTAGATGATTATAGATGGCTTTGATATATTATTGTGATGAAATATTATTATGCCTTGAGAAATAGTGAGCATGGTGGTTTCAGAAGAAAAAATGTCAAGACCTATATGAATTGAAGCAAAGTGAAGTGAGAAGAAGCAGGGTATCATTGTACACAGTGATTAGTTATGTGTAATGATAAGCAACTGTGAAAAACAGCTACTGTGATCAATACAATAATCTGAGACAATTCCATAGGACTCATGATTAAAAATGCTATCTGCCTCCTGAGAGAGAGAGACTGAATAAACTTTGAGTAAAAATTTGCACTATAAAATTTTCACTTTTTTGCCATATCACTAATATGTTTTGCATATTTAACATGCATAATTTATATCATATTACTTGCCAACTCAAGTGGGTAGGGGAAAAGGATGGAAGGGAGAGAATGTGTAACTCAAACTTTAAACAAAATGTTAAAAATAAATAATATGAAACAAAAAAGAATAATGCAAGAGAATCATGCAATTTCTAAGTTGGAAGAACCTTACCCATTCTAATGTGAGGATGAATAGGAATCCTGAATCAGTCATTAAGCCTTTATATAAAGACCTCCAATCCTAGACAAATACTACTTCTTGAGACTATCCATTCTACTTATGATAAAAATTTAATTGCTTACTTCAAAAATAATTTCTTATTTAAAATAATTTCTTATTTCAACTGATAACTATAGATTTGTGTTGTTGTTCATTCTTTATTTCTTAAAAGACCAAGGACATTATGGGATCATGTCTTGACTTGTGTATGGATTGGATTTAAATGATACAGAGTTATATAGAATTGTTAGCCTTGTTCCCTCTTTCTGAGTCAAAGAAGTGTAATGGAAAGATAAAAGTCAAGATGACTGGTGATGGACTCTTATGCAACAGCATCCTCAATGTCTGATCAAGTGCTAAGTATTCCATAGCACCTGCTACAGCTGGATGAATGCTGGAACACATTCATTTGATCTGTCCCTTTAGCTGGGGAAGTTTTCACGAATTTGGGTTAGACATTCCCTTGACTCATTGATAGATGGTGAGTAACTCTCAACTTGGTTTACCCTGTCTGCCTGGATTATTTTTACAAGATGTGATTGATGCACTTGCTATAGCTTCCTGGAGACATGGGTGAAAGATAGGTTACCAATGGACACCAAAGATGAATGAATAGTCTAGAAAGGACTCTGCGATTCTTCACACCTTATATATCCATGAAGACTCTTAATAACCACATAAAATGATAGCCTGAATCACTAGTAATAGGAGAAATGCAAATAAAAACAAATTTGAGATTTTATTTTGCACCAAGAAAATTGATAAACATTACAATAGTTATTAAGAATAGATGATATCGGAGGGACTGTGGAAAAGCAACCTTCTAATGCATTATTGTTAGAGCTGGGAATTGATGTACACCAATTCTAAAAAGCAATTTGGAATTATGTAAGTAAAATTGTTAAAATGTCCATACTCTTGGATCAAAAGATTTCACTGAAAATAGTTCAACTGTTTTTGAATAAGCCTAATATATATAATATCTTATAGCAGTAAAATTTTATTTTTTTAAAGAAGCAAAATTTGTCCCTTAATTCCTCCAATTCTTCACATATCTGGATCTAGGCCAAACAAGTATAACTTTTTTCTCATGCTACTGTCCTTCAAGCTTGAAGAAAGCTATATTATTCCATCTAATATTATTATATTTCCTGATCTTATAAACAATCACTTTATGCCTTATCTTACACTTCTCTTTCCCTTTTTTAAATAGGGAAAAAACTTAATATTTGTATATTTATTGGAATGACATTGTTTACTTATGAATAAGCCTCCCAAACTGCTATCAAACACATTCTATATATTAGGCTTGTTCAAAATATTTGGAAATGTCAGAGTTATGAGGTCATCCATTGGCCAATAAAGTATCTCCATATAGGATTTTCTTTCTTTCTTTTTTTTTTGATGGACTATCATTTAATTTGACATTTGACATGTAGCAAGTTATTGCTTGTTAGTATATTGTGCTAGAGAAGTCAATTTTCCTTTTGCAGACAAATGGAAACTAAATCATTTTATGTCATTCTACTGAGAGTGAGGAAATGTTTAAAATAATACTGTCAATACAGTACAATACTTTTCAGTTTCATCAACTCTAGATGTCAGATTGGATACTCTGTTATTGTTGAATAGTTTCTAAATGAAGTGATTGACGTATGAAACATCTTAACTTTGACTTGTGAAAAATGGGACAATAATAGCTTTCCCAAAGACCTAGAAAAATCTAAATATAATCTCAGAAGGATAAATGTCATGAATGTCATGAATGTCATGAATGATAAAGAGATTCTGGCCTTTATGTTTAATGTGGCAAAATAATTGCATTAATAGGACACTGAAGTTTACTATCATTTATTAGGCAGACTATAAATGAACACTACTTTTGAAACTGGTCCCTTCAATTATGTTTGCTCTCAATAATTTCCATGCAATTTATAGACGGTTTTTTGAAGATGCCTTCACATGAAATGTAAATTATTAATGTTCAATGACCCCCTTTCATTATATGTCACTACTTTATTCTATGTAAGTTTGATTTTGCACACAAGCCCTGAACTCACTACAACCCATTTTATCCCTCTGACGAGATGATTATCTTTCCAAGCACATTCAAATAAAGTATTTTCTTGCTCAGTACAACCTGATTCTGATTATAGAGCATGCACAAATTCATGGGATCAAATCACCAGCAATTTGCTTCTCCAACTAGCATTCTTAAATCAGCTTTTAAATGGATTTATGTTGCCTGTGGATATAAAGCAGCAGAGTAAAACTAAACCTTTCTGATTTCCAAATCAGCATTTAAAGAGCTATAATTCATATTTAATGAAGAAAAAACAGCTAAATAAGCATCCACAAGCATTTAACTAGAGACTTTATGCACATAAAGTTTTTATCCCTTGCTAAAAGCCCCTTTACCATCTCTTTTTATTATTCTTTGATACAAAACACTAAAAAGGAAGTTGGATATTGTTAGACTGCTATTAAATTATAAGAGAACAAATATTAGGAATAAATTTCATTCCAGTTAACTAAGACAAGGCTGGCAATTTTCCTAACTTGTGCCTAACACATTCTTTTCAAAGGAAGAAAGAGCTTTATTGTCAACAGAACATGAAACAATATTAAGGCCATATGTCTCTAACCTTTTGTGTAGGAATGAAGCAGATTCTTTTTCAAGTTTGGACATCTTGCTTATAAATAAATCTGCTTTACCTGTAAAATTGGGTTCAGTCAGTTCCTGAAACACAAAGATGGGCTATTGGGAATCAGCCACATTCCTGAAGATAGAAATGCTTTTCAAATGATGAGAAATATGAGCATGTCTACAATGAGACACTGTTCAAGAGGTAATATGTTCTATATGCCTTGAATTTCTCGCATCAATAAGTATCACAGTTCAAAATCAGAGAAAAGAATTTCTCCAGCAAAAACAGAAAAAACAGATGCCTGTGCTATGTGCTAGTGGAAATCTTCAGGCTGGTTTTCAATTTGATTCATATTCAAAATATATAATACTCTAATCCTGAGCACAGTGTGGAGGAAAGAGGAAGTGATCTTCAGAAGGTAGGAACTGAAAAGACAGTTACTCTCCCTCAAATGTATATGTGCCCTCTGGAAATCGGCTTTGAAGCAAGGCTACTAAAATATGTGCTCTCCATGAGTTCATTATCTCTACTTCCATTAACATCTGTACCTCCCTCCCAGCTCATTTAGCTAGAGCCATTCTCCCTTGCTTTCATATTGATGAGCATAGACTCAAATGCCTTTCCCCTTCCCCTATGCCCCCCCAAACTATTTAAATCTTTATAGATATCTTTCAAATATGAAAGAAAACAGAAGCCCTGTTGTGGTGATTTCCTTTAGGCATTCTTGATTTTCTTTAGCTCCAGAGTGTAGTGTGTGGGCATTTGTAAGTATAATTACATTGAGCAAGGGGAGAAAAAGACCTTGGGTAGCTGTTCTTCAAATTTCAGCAATGCTAAGTGTTGAAAGACCTCAGAAGAATTGAATCATTGAATTTCAGAGCTTGGAATAGCCATTTCCATAACTACTGAGAGCATCTTCTCATGTAGCAACACGACCTTTCTTCCTGAGTCCTCAAGGCATAACTTATACAAAGTTAGTCTGATGCCAGGAGGGCCAGTTCAGATGCTTATGAAATCTCAGTTTCTCAATGCTACTAGAGAGACAATTTGAATTGACAATTAGTTCAAAGGGTCAAAAAAGAGGAGAGGAAGATGAAAATTGTGGTTGGAGTGAAATATTCTGATGGAATGGATTGCTTTATTTGTCTCCTGAATGAAATACCAGTCATAGGCAAACAAGAGTCTTGTTATTTTGTAAAAATAGAAGGGGTAACAAGAATTTTAAAGAAAGCAATTTCAATTAAAATTGAGCACCAAGTTTTAAAATACTTATTTGTCAAAGTCTACAAGGTCATAGGAAGGAAAGAAAGAAACAAATATTTATTAAGCATCTACTGTTTCAGGAATTGTGATAAGACTTTACATATATTATCTCATTTGAAAACAGATGTTTAGTCATTTCGGGAAGGGAACTTCAATTGTAATAATAAATAATAACAAAAGCTAGCATTATTTAGTAAATTAAGGTTTGCAAAGCAATGTGCATGATATCTCATTTGATTCTCAATTCATCTCAGAGAAGTTGGTGCTATTATTATAGAAATTTTGCAGATGAAGAAATTGAGCTGAGGCTAAGTAGTTTGCCCAGGGTCACACAGCTCTTAAGTGTATGAGGCAGAATTTAAATTCAAGTCTTCCTGACTTTAGAATGTCCGTCACTCTATGTATTGTAGCACCTGGCTACCATTTTTCAAGCAGGTCATTTGGTCCAACCCATAGTTGAATTAGAATCATTGCTATGACATATCCTCCCCCCCCCAAAAAAAAAAAAAAAAAGTTATCCAGTATTTGCTTGAAGTACTTTCTTGATAAGAAATTCACTAATACATGAAACCATATTGTTCTAGGAAAATTTTGTTCTAGGAAAATTTATAGAACTTTTGCTTCTAACAAATCAAAATCTGCCGCTTTGTATCTTCAACCATTATTAGTAATTTTGCGTTATTTGTTCAAGTAGAACATATTTAATCTCTCTGCCATATCTAAAATCAGCATGAACAATTAAATGAAACTGACTATCTTAATAGAAAAAGCAAACAATAATGTTGCATTGGTAACTTTTTCTATTCTATTAAATTTTTGTACAGTTACAGCTCCTTAGTCTAATGAAAACTCATTTTTGTTCTATTGTCTTAATAATATAATAATATTTATAGTGCTTTAAGATTTGAAAATGCTTTACATTTATAATAATTAATAATTATTTGATCCTCCCAAAGATTCTGAGTTAAGGACTGTAGATATTATCTCCATTTCACAGAAGAAAAACTTCAGATGGATAGGTGAATTGTTTTCTCCACAACACTGTCAGAGACAGAATTTTACCCTATGTAACTATAAATTCTAAGCCCGTCATCAGATGATACTGCCTTCAAGGCTATATTATTTTCAAAGATAGTTTATCTGTTTCTAATATATTTCTCACAACAAACCTGTAGAACAGATACAAACATACATATATTCATGTATAATATCATTTTTTCATGTGAATTAAGCAAGTCTGGGTACAGGACAGTAGTTAAGTGACATAATTAATACATATTTGTGTTGAAATCTGATGTCACAATTCTACTAACTCCAATGATATATATGAGGTTTTGGTTTAAGATTAGATTTTAGTGATTTATTTTAAATAGTAGCATCTCCAAGCTGGGGAGACAGTTCTTTAGATGTGAACTTACATCTGCATGGCTTTTATCATTAGATGATTATTTTCCATAGAGTTTAGTCATAAGAGAGTTTCAGATTAGGAAGCAGATATGAAGCAGACAGATTGAGAGGTATATTAACTATTCGTGATAGTGAATATTCTGTGAGAAAATATGACACGAATTTACTTAAGACTTTTTAGAGTTAAGATATTTTCAAATATGCATTTTAGAGTGACAGTATTAAACACACACACACACACACCCTTCCCCACAATATCTCCCCATCACTAAAAAAAAAAGAAAAAAGAAAAACAGTAATCTTTCATTGTTCACATTTCTCTTATCACTTAATGTTATATAAATGCTTCTTACCACTATCCTCATCCTTGTCTAGACCTAATTTTAAAAAAATAAACATCTCAGTCTCTTATATTATCACTATTTGTAAACATTTATCTGACTTCCATTAGATGAAATTTTTGAGAGCAAATGTCTATACCATGTTAAGATATATCCTCAATGACTAATTGGGATATATGTACCAATTAGATTAATTTAAAAAAAAAAGAAAGAAAAAAAGAAAATTGTTGAATTGAATTGAACTAAAAAGGTTTGGGACTTTTAGATATGCATTTTTCTTGCTTTAACTTTTCTTTCTTTTTTTCTTTCTCCCTCCTTTGTATTCTCCCTCTCCCTCTCTCCCTTTCTCCTCTCCCTTCCTTCCTTCCTTCCTTCCTTCCTTCCTTCTTTCCTTCCTTCCTTCCTTCCTTCCTTCCTTCCTTCCTTCCTTCCTTCCTTCCTTCCTTCCTTCCTTCCTTCCTTCCTTCCTTCCTTCCTTCCTTCCTTCCTTCCTTCCTTCCTTCCTTCCTTTATTTCTTTTTCTTTTATTTTTTTCAAAGGAAAGACATTTAATTGTAAAGAGAATTAAAAATAATTGCAGAGAATTAGATAACATTATGTGAAATAACTGAATAATTTCTCTCAACAATTATTCCCAAAAGACTATCCCTTCCCACTCTCTCCCTTTAAAAATGTTATTTCCAGTTATATAGAAAACATTTTTAATATTTGTTTTTAAAGCTTTGTTTTACAAATTTTCTCCCTTCCTCCCTCCCCAAACCATCCTCCATTGAGAAGTCACATGTGAAGTTATACAAAACATTTCCATAAAAGTCAAGGTGCAAAATCCCCAAAACATAAATTCTCCCCTCCTCACAAAAAAATCCTCAAGAAAAATAAAGATTAAAAAGTATGGTTCAGTCTGCATTCAGACACAATCAGTTCTTTCTGTGTATAGACAGAATTTTTCATCATGAATCCTTCAGAGTAGTGTTGGATAATTGTATTGCTAGGAAAAGCAGAGTATTCACAGCTGATTATTATTATTTTGTTAACAGTACAGTTTACATTATACTTTCTAAGAGGACTTTCCAGGTTTTTCTGAGAGCATCTTACTACATCATTTCCCATAGTACAGTAATATTCTATGATAACTACAGTCTATTGAGTCATTCCTCAATTGTTAAGTATTTCCTCAAATTCTTTGCCATGAAAAAAGAACTACTATTATTTTTGTACATATTATTTTTTAAAATTAAATCTCTTTCAGGATACATACCTTCAGGATGAGTACCTTTCAGGTACTGGCATTGTTAGGTCAAAAGATGCAAAAATTTTATAGGCCTTTGGGCATACATAATATCTTTTGATCATTTATTGATGAGGCCATTTCTGGTTTTTATATAACTCAGTTCCCTATCTATACATTTGAGAAATGAGGCCTTCATCAGAAAAATTTGCTTCAAATTCTTTTCACAATGACTATTGCTAATTTTATTTTCCTCCTGTTTATTTTATTCTTGGCTTCCTTTTACCCCATCTCTTCTCCTCAAAAGCATTTTGCTTTTGATCACCCCTTTCTCAAGATGCCCTCTCTTTTATTATCTTCTCCCCATTCTTGTAATCTCTTACCTTCCAAATTTCTTGCAGGGTAAGATAGGTTTTTATACCCATATTGAATTGTATATTGTTTCCTTTTTTAGCCAATTCTGATAAGAATAAGGTTCATTTACTCCCCACTTCCCCTTTTCCCCCACAACTGTAAAAGTTTCTTCTTGAGTATAAATAGTATAAACCATTCCATATTTCCCTTTCCCTTTCTCTCAGTACATTCCTCTCTCAACCCTTAATTTTACTTTTTAAGAGACTATTCCTTAATATTCAACTGACTACTGTGCCTTCTGTCTCCTCTTAACTGCCCTAATAATGAGAAAGTTCTAATGATTTACAAGTATTATTTTTCCATGCATAGATGGTTCTTAGTTGTAACTTTAGCTACACTGCTCTCTGGAAAATCATATTCTAAGCTCTTAAATCCTTTAATGTTGAAATTGCTAAAAATTTGTGTTATTTTTACTGTGGCTCCACTATACTTGAATATTTTTTTTCCCTTTCTGGATGTTTGTAATATTTTGTCCTTGACCTAGAACTTTCAGAATTTGGCTATAATATATATTTTTTCATTTTAGGATCACTTTCAAGAGATCATATAGGGATTCTCTCAATTTCTAATTTACCTCTTGTCCTAGAAGATCAGAAGACCTTCCCTTGATAATTTCTTGGAAGATAATGTCTAGATTCTTTTTTTTTTTTTTTTTTGATCAATAATTTCAGGTAGACCAATATTTTAAAAAAATTATCTCTCCTGGATCTATTTTCCAGTTGTTTTTTTTTTTTTTTCACAACACTGCATTTTACATTCTTTCCTATTTTCATTCCTTTGATTTTATTATATAGTTCTTGATTTCTCATGAAGATATTAGTGTTTTTTTTTTATTCTAATTAATTTTTTTTCAGTGAGCTTTTGTACCTACCTTTCCATTTGGCTAACTTTTCTTTCTTTTTTTTTTCTTTCTTTTTAAAATTTTTTTTAATTTAAAATTTTTTAAATTAATTTTTATAATTATAACATTTTCTTTGACAGTACATATTCATAGGTAATTTTTTTAAAAACATTATCCCTTGTACTCCCTTCTGTTCTGAGTTTTTCCTCCTCTTTCCCCCCACCCCCTTCCCTAGATGGCAGGCATTCCCATACATATTAAATATCTTATAGTATATCCTAGGTATAATATATATGTGCAGAACCGAATTTTGATGTTGTTGTTGTTGCAAAGGAAGGATTGTATTCGCAAGGTAAAAATAATCTGGGAAGAGAAACAAAACAAAACAAAACAAAAAAACAATACTCACAGTTTACACTCATTTCCCAGTGTTCCTTTTCTGGATGTAGCTGATTCTATCCATCAATGATCAATTGGAATTGGATTAGCTCTTCTCTATGTTGAAGATATCCACTTCATCAGAATACATCCTCATACAGTATCATTGTTGAAGTGTATAATGATCCCCTAGTTCTGCTTGGTTCACTCAGCATCAGTTGATGTAAGTCTCTCCAAGCCTCTCTGTATTCCTCTTGTTGGTCATTTCTTACAGAACAATAATATTCCATAACATTCATATACCATAATTTACCCAACCATTCTCCAATT
Source organism: Sminthopsis crassicaudata (assembly GCF_048593235.1). Lineage (NCBI taxonomy): Eukaryota > Metazoa > Chordata > Mammalia > Dasyuromorphia > Dasyuridae > Sminthopsis > Sminthopsis crassicaudata. The sequence goes on from NC_133617.1 coordinate 504,843,845, forward strand.
GATGGACATCCATTCATTTTCCAGTTTCTAGTCACTATGAAAAGGGCTGCCACAAACATTTTGGCACATACAGGTCCCTTTCCCTTTTTTAGTATTTCCTTGGGATATAAGTCCAGTAGTAGTATGGCTGGGTCAAAGGATATGCACATTTTGATAACTTTTTGGGCATAATTCCAGATTGCTCTCCAGAATGGTTGGATTCTTTCACAACTCCACCAACAATGCATCAGTGTCCCAGTTTTCCCACAGCCCCTCCAACATTCATTGTTATTTGTTCCTGTCATCTTAGCCAATCTGACAGGTGTGTAATGATATCTCAGAGTTGTCTTAATTTGCATTTCTCTGATCAATGGTGATTTGGAACACTCTTTCATACAAGTGGAAATAGTTTTAATTTCATCATCTGAAAATTGTCTGTTCATATCCTTTGACCATTTATCAATTGAAGAATGGCTTGATTTCTTATAAATTAAAGTCAATTTTCAGTATATTTTGGAGATGAGGCCTTTATCAGACCCTTTAACTGTAAAAATGTTTTCCCAATTTGTTACTTCCCTTCTAATCTTGGTTGCATTAGTTTTGTTTGTGCAGAAACTTTTTAATTTGGTGTAATCAAAATTTTCTATTTTGTGATCAATGATGATCTCTAGTTCTCCTTTAGTCATAAATTCCTTCCTCCTCCACAAATCCGAGAGGTAAACCATCCCATGTTCCTCCAATTTATTTATGATTTTGTTCTTTATGCCTAAATCTTGGACCCATTTTGATCTTATCTTAGTATGTGGTGTTAAATGTGGGTCCATGCCTCGTTTCTGCCATACTAATTTCTAGTTTTCCCAGCAGTTTTTGTCAAATAATGAATTCTTATCCCAAAAGTTGGGATCTTTGGGTTTGTTAAACACTAGATTGCTATTTTTATTCACTATCTTGCCCTGTGAACCTAACCTATGCCATTGATCAACTAGTCTATTTCTTAGCCAATACCAAATGGTTTTGGTGACTGTTGTTTTATAATACAGTTCTAGATCCGGTACAGCTAGACCACCTTCATTTATTTTATTTTTTTTCATTACTTCCCTTGAAATTCTTGAACTTTTGTTGTTCCATATGAATTCTGTTGTTATTTTTTCTAGGTTATTAAAATAGTTTCTTGGGAGTCTGAATGATATAGCACTAAATAAATAGATTAGTTTAGGGAGTATTGTCATCTTAATTATATTCGCTCAGTCTATCCAAGAGCACTGAATGTCTTTCCAATTATTTAAATCAGACTTTATTTTTGTGGCAAGTGTTTTGTAATTTTGCTCATATAATTCCTGACTATTCTTTGGTAGATGGATTCCCAAATATTTTATTCTCTCAACATTTGTTTGAAATGGAATTTCTCTTTATATTTCTTGCTGTTGCATTTTGTTGGTGGTATATAAAAATGCTGAGGATTTATGTGGATTTATTTTGTATCTTGCAACTTTGCTAAAATTCTGAATTATTTCTAATAGATTTTTAGCAGAGTCTTTGGGGTTCTCTAAGTATACCATCATGTCATTTGCAAAGAGTGATAGTTTGATTTCCTCATTTCCTACTCTAATTCCTTGAATCTCCTTCTTGGCTGTTATTGCTGAGGCTAGCGTTTCTAGTACTATATTGAATAGTAATGGTGATAGTGGGCAACCTTGTTTCACTCCTGATCTTACATGGAAAGGTTCTAGTTTATTGCCATTACATATGATGCTTACTGACAGTTTTAAATATATGCTCATCATTATTTTAAGGAATAGTCCATTTATTCCTATACTCTCAAGCATTTTTAGTAGGAATGGATGTTGGATTTTATCAAATGGTTTTTCTGCATCTATTGAGGTGATCATATGGTTTTTATTAATTTGATTATTAATATGGTCAATTATACTAATAGTTTTCCTAATATTAAACCAGACCTGCATTCCTGGTATAAATCCCACTTGGTCATAGTGTATTATCCTGGGGATGATTTTCTAAAGTCTTTTTGCTAATATCTTATTTAAGATTTTAGCATCAATATTCATTAAGGAAATTGGTCTATAGTTTTCTTTCTCAGTTTTCAATCTACCTTGTTTAGGTATCAGTACCATGTCTGTGTCATAAAAGGAATTTGGTAGGACTCCTTCAATCCCTATTTTTTCAAATAGTTTATATAGCATTGGGGCTAATTGTTCTTTAAATGTTTGGTAGAATTCACATGTAAATCCATCTGGTCCTGGGGATTTTTTCTTAGGGAGTTGGTTAATAGCTTGTTCTATTTCTTTTTTCTGAGATGGGACTATTTCGACTACTTACTTCTTTTTCTGTTAATCTAGGAAGCCTATATTTTTGGAGGAAGTCATCCATTTCACTTAAGTTATCAAATTTATTGGCATAAAGTTGAGCAAAGTAGCTCCTAACTATTGTTCTAATTTCCTCTTCATTAGTGGTGAGTTCTCACTTTTCATTTTCAAGACTAACGATTTGCTTTTTCTCTTTCCTTTTTTTAATCAGGTTTACTAAGGGTTTGTCTATTTTGTTGGTTTTTTCATAGAACCAACTCTTAGTTTTATTAATTAATTTAATAGTTTTCTTACTTTCAGTTTTATTAAGCTCACCTTTTATTTTTTGAATTTCAAGTTTTGTGTTTGTCTGGGGGTTTTTAATTTGTTTCTTTTCTAGCAATTTTAGTTGTAAGCCCAATTCATTGGCCCTCTCTTTCTCTATTTTATTCAAGTAGGCCTGTAGAGATATAAAACTTCCCCTTATTCCTTCTTTGGCTGGATCCCATGCATTTTGGTATGATGTTTCATTATTGTCATTTACTTAGGCGAAGTTATTAATTATGTCTATGATTTGCTGTTTTACCGAATCATTCTTTAGTATAAGATTATTTAGTTTCCAATTATTTTTTGGTCTATTTTCCCCTGGCTTTTTATTAAATGTAATTTTGATTGCATTGTGGTCTGAAAAGGATTCATTTACTATTTCTGCCTTACTGCATTTGATTTTGAGGTTTTTATGCCCTAGTATATGATCAATTTTTGTATAGGTTCCACGAACTGCTGAGAAGAAAGTATATTCCTTTCTGTATCCATTTAGCTTTCGCCAAAGATCTATCATATCAAACTTTTCTAGTATTATATTTACCTCTTTGACTTCTTTCTTATTTATTTTGTGGTTTGATTTATTTAATTCTGAAAGTGCAAGGTTGAGATCTCCCACTATTATAGTTTTGCTGTCTATTTCTTCTTGCAGCTGTCTTAATTTCTCTTTTAAGAATTTAGATGCTACACCACTTGATGTATATATGTTTAATATTGATACTGCTTCATTATTGATGCTACCCTTTTGCAGGATATAATGCCCTTCCTTATCTCTTTTAATTAGGTCAATGTTTGTGTTTGCTTGATCTGAGATGAGGATGGCTACTCCTGCTTTTTTGGTTTTGCCTGAAGCATAATAGATTCTGCTCCACCCTTTTACTTTTAGTTTGAATGTCTCACCCTGTTTCAGGTGTGTTTCCTGTAAACAACATATAGTAGGATTCTGACTTTTAATCCAGTCTGCTAACTGCTTCCTCTTTATGGGGGAGTTAACCCCATTCACATTTATGCTTAGAATGACTAATTCTATATTGCTTGCCATCCTGTTAACCCCTGCTTATGCTTTTCCCCTTTCCTTCCCTCTTACCCCCCCTACCCAGTATTAAACTTGTGAACATCACTTCCTTTTTATAGCCCTCCCTTTTTAGTATCCCTCCCCCACCTTAAAGTTCCTCCCCTTATTTTACCCCTTTTCCTCACAATTTCTGTATGCCCTTCCCCTTAGCTTACTCCTTCCCTCTCACTTTTCAATGAAGTGGAAGAAGTTTCACCATAAATCGAATATGTCTATTGATACACACTATGTTCATCTCTCTCCTTTCTTTCTCTCAGATATAATAGGTTACCTTTGCCTCTTCATGAGATGTAGTACCACCACTTTACACTTTTTTTATGATATAATTTCCTTTCCACTTCCAGTTTCTAGGATAAATTATACATATGTTCTTTACATATTTTTATGGCAGAAGTATAGTTCTCAAGATTTCTTTTTACCTTTTTAGAAATCTCTTGAGTTCTGTATTTGAAGATCAAACATTTTATGTAGGTCTGTTTTTTTCATCAAGAATAGATGGAATTCATTTATTTCATTAAGTGTCCATCTTCTTCCCTGAAAAACGATGCTCATTTTTTCTGGGTAAGGTATTCTTGGCTGCATACTTGGTATGCAGCCTTTCAGAATATCATGTTCCAGGCCCTTCATTCTTTTAACGTGGACAGTGCTAGATCCTGGGTTATCCTTATTGTGGCTGCTCCATATCTGAATTGCTTTTTTCTAGCAGCTTCCAATAATTTTTCCTTTGTCTGATGGTCCTTGAACTTGGCCACTATATTTCTTGGCGTTTTGATTTTAGGGTCCCTTTCACTAGGTGATTGATAAATTTTTTTCAATGTCTATTTTACCCTCTGTTTCCAAATCATCTGGGCAGTTCTCTTTGATAATTTCCTTGAGGGGCAGCTAGGTGGTGCAGTGGATAGAGCACCAGCCTTGAATTCAGGAGGACCTGAGTTCAAATCTGGTCTCAGACACTTAACACTTCCTAGCTGTGTGACCCTGGGCAAGTCACTTAACTCCAGCCTCAAAAAAAAAAAAAAAAAAAAAAAAAGATAATTTCCTTGAAAATAGTGTCCAAGCTCTTTTTTTCCTCACATTTTTCAGGGAGTCCGATTATTCTCAAATTGTCTCTCCTGGATCTGTTTTCCAGGTCTGTTGTCTTTCTAATAAGGTACTTGACATTCTTTTCAATTGTTCATTTCATTTCTCTGGTTTTGCTTGACTACTTCTTGGTTTCTCCTTGAGTCACTCATTTCTACTTGTTCGAGTCTAATTTTCAATGATGTATTTTCTTCACTCACTTTTTAAATATCTTTTTGTAATTATCTAATTGTGTTTTTAAGTGAGTTTTTTTCTTCTATGGAATTTTTTTCCATTTTATCCATTTCATTTTTTAGAGAGCTGTTTTCTTTATCCAGCTCACTAATCCTCTTTTCCTTGGAGTTGTTTACTTTTTCTCATTCACTAATTTTGTTTCTCAATGATTTGATCTCTTTATTCACTCTGGATAATTTCTCCAGGCTCTCTTGCCAAGCTTCCCTTTCCTTTTCCCATTTCTCTTCTAGCTCTCTTGTGAGAGCCTTTTTGATTTCCTCTATGAGATTCTTTTGTATTGAGGAGCAGATCATATCCCCCTTAGGGGATTCCTCTGGGGACAGTCTGTTTTTAGTCTCCTCAGTATTTGAAGTCTGCTCTCTCTCCGTACAGAAGCTGTCAATGGTTAGAGCCCTTTTGAACTTTTTGTTCATTTTGTCAGAGGGAATTGAAGAAAACAAATTGACAAGAGAAACAATAAGTTTGTTTTGGGGGAGATGGGGCTGGATGGTGTTAATGGGCTTCCTCTACAGACTGAGGGAGACAGCAGCAAGGCACTAACAAGACAGCAATGGCTGTGCTGCATCTGTGCTCTGAGGCTCTGAGAACTGGCTGAGTCACTCCAGGTGGGGGTCGGGGGTGGCCGGGTTCTGAGAGACGCTGGCTTTCTGGAGTTTTATTCTTCACCTCTGGTGTTTACACTCTTTCTGCTGCTCCTGGTTTGCTGCCAAGTCAGAATATCCACACTGGGGCAAAAGTCTTTTTGCACCCTTTCCCCCTCTGATCTGAGCTGTGTGAGCTGCCTGTCTTGCTCTGGCTTGCCTGCCCTCAATCTGTGCCCAGTCTGTTTGACCCTCTCCCGAGCAAACACAGACCTTCTCTAGTGAATTTCAAGGATGTCTTCTATTGGTGATTATTTGTGGGTTTCTTTTCCGGTCAAGCATTAACTCTGAGGCTTGTCATGAAGTAAATCCTGAGAGAAAATACGGAGCTCAAGCAGCTGTCTGCCACCACGCCGCCATCTTGCCGGGAAGTCTATCCAATTTTTCTTTTTAAAGAATTCTTTCCTCACTAACTTTTTGAATTTTCTTTTATCTCACTCCCATTTCTTGTCCCAATTTTTCCTGTACCTCTCTTACTTGATTTCCAAAATCCTCTTTGAGTTCTTTTATGGCCTAAGACCAATTCATATTCTTCTTGGAGACTTTGGACATAGGAACTTTGACTTTATTATTTTTTTCTGAATATCTTCCTTATCACTATAGTAACTTTCTATGGTCAGAATCTTTTTCTGTGTCATGCTAATTTACCCAGTCTATTATTCAGCTTTTAACTATTTTGTTGAGGCAGCTAAGTGGCGCAGTGGATAGAGTACGAGCCTGAGTTCAAATGTGGCCTCAGACACTTAACACTTCCTGGCTGTGACCCTGGGCAAGTCACTTAACTCCAGCCTCAAAAAAAAAAATTTGTTACAGCAGGGTTCTCTTTCCAGGGTGTAGTGTGCAATGTTCCAGGCTTCTGGGTTTTTATGGAGCTTTTTAAAGAAATCCTTCTAGATACTTGTATTGTAAGCCGGCACAATTTGATGTGAATATGGGCAAAGCAACAGAGTTCTGTTTCAGTGATAGTAAAAAGAACCCTTTAATCTTCTGACCATTTGTTTGGCCCTTAACCATCTCAAAAGCTGCAGCAATTGCCTGATGATACTGCCACTGTTGATTCAGTGGCTCCCAAAATCTGTTCCTGGTTTTCTGGGGCTCCCTAGGACAATAACCTTTCCTGCTGATTTTCCAAGCCCTCCTTAGCACCTCAGAAATTTGTAAACTTCCTTACTGCCATTGATTTCAGAGGCTCTGAGTCTTGCTTCTAGATACTAGAAATAGGGCTGTGCTCTATTCTCACTCTGGTACAAGAAACTTTTCCTGCTAATCTTCTAAATTGTCTTCACTTAGAAAATTGTTTCACTCCATATTCCACTCTAAAATTTTTAGTCATTCTTTAAAGATATATGAAAGGGTTTGGGGAGAGCTTTGGTGAGTACCTGCTTTTATTTCATCTTGGCTCTGCCTCTAATATAAGAGCAATCTTAACTTATTTTAGTGTGTAGGTAACTCATGTGAAACTGATGGAAAAAATCATTAGTAATAATGGAATTAATAATGGTCTAGGATCTTTGAAAAGAATTCTCTCAGATATCTTTTAAAGAGAGGTTTTTATTGTTGTGCATTTGTTTGTTTTTCTGGGTTTTTTTCTCTCATAGCTTCCTGAAATCAGTTCCATGATATCAGGCTCTTTATTCTTTTAAAACTTTGCTTATTTACTATAATTCTCTAACTGTTATTCTAAAACCCATTTCAGAATAGCCCTGACTATAATCCTAAGAACTTTAAAACAATTCAAAAGGGATATTGCATGTTCTATTAGTGGCAAAGAAATTAATCCAAATTAAGAAGTCACTTTTTATTCCATGAATCTAAGCCTAGAATGTGGAACTGCCTGTGCTGTCAGTTTTCAAGGAACCATCATTTAGGCTAATGGATAAAGTGGACAATTATACATAAAACATGTTCAGTCTCTTAGCATGTCATGATTAAATGAATACCATTCACATCAAACAATGCAAATAATTGGTCAAATAGGAATAAATGAGTAGATATAGGATACTGTCCTATAGTAGCTATTTTTCTTCTCCATTTTCCTTTTAATTATTATAAATGTTGTAAGTTATTCTTCTAAACGTCACTTCAATCAATAAGGATCAAGTCTTGCAAAGAAAGAATTGTTTTAGAAAATTGTTGAAAGATTAAGTTATATGAAGGTATCTAAAAAGTTATTCCATGTAATGCCTTTAGAGGAAGCTTTTTTAATGGAATATCTGCATTTCTTGATAGCTAAATTTAAAAGTAGATAATTATAATTGATAAAATATTGTGCTAGGAGTTAGGAAGACATGAATTCAAATTCCATCCTTCATTCTTCCTATCTGAATAACTCTGAACAAATTACTTAATTTCTATGTTCCTCATGGAATGTAATTCTTTTTTTTTCTTTTTAAAAAAATTTATTATAGCTTTTTATTTACAAGATATATGCATGGATAATTTTTCAGCATTGACAATTGTAAAACCTTTTGTTTCAATTTTTCCCCTCCTTCCCCTCAACCCTTAACCAGATAGCAGGTTGACCAATACATGTTAAATACATTAAAATATATGTTAAATACAATATATGTATACATGTCCATACAGTTATTTTGCTGCACAAAAAGAATCGAATTTTGAAATAGTGTACAATTAGCCTATGAAGGAAATAAAAAATGCAGGCAGACATAAATAGAGGGATTGGGAGTTCTATATAGAGGTTCACAGTAATCTCCCAGAGTTCTATTGGTGGGTGTAGCTGGTTCAGGTCATTACTGCTCTATTGGAACTGATTTGGTTCATCTCATTGTTGAAGAGGGCCACGTTCATCAGAATTGATCATCATATAGTATTGTTGTTGAAGTATATAATGATCTCCTGGTCCTGCTCATTTCACTCAGCATCAGTTCATGTAAGTTTCTCCACACCTTTCTGAAATCATCCTGTTGGTCACTTCTTACAGAACAATAATATTCCATAATATTCATATACCACAATTTATTCAGCCATTCTCCAATTGATAGGTGTCTGTTAGGATTACAAGGTGAGTTCTCACCTTGTCACTGTCCAGGATGTTAGGATTACAAGGTGAGAACTCAGGTTGTCTGGACAGTGACAAGGTGAGAACTCACCTTGTAATTCTAACAGGTATCTACTCAGTTTCCAGTTTCTGGCCACTACAAAGAGGGCTGCCACAAACATTCTTGCACATGCAGATCTCTTTTCCTTCTTTAAAATCTCTTTGGGATATAAGCCCAGTAGTTATACTGCTGGAGTAAAAGGTATGCACAGTTTGATAACTTTTTGAGCATAGTTCCAAATTGCTCTCCAGAATGGCTGGATGTGTTCACAATTCTACCAACAATGTATCAGTGACCTTGTTTTCCCATATCCCCTCCAACATTGTGCATTATCTTTCCCTGTCATTCTGGTCAATCTGACAGGTATGTAGTAGTATCTCAGAGTTGTCTTAATTTGCATTTCTCTGATTAATAATGACTTGGAGAATCTTTTTATATGGCTAGAAATAGTTTCCATTTCTTTGTCTGAGAATTCTCTATTCATATCCTTTGACCATTTATCAATTGGAGAATGGCTTGATTTCTTAGAAATTAGAGTCAATTCTCAATATATTTTGGAAATAAGTTCTTTATTGGAACATTTGACTATAAAAATGTTTTCCCAGTTTATTGTTTCTCTTCTAATCTTATCTGCATTATTTTTGTTTGTACAAAAATTTTTCAGTTTGACATAATCAAAGTTTTCTATTTTGTGATCAATTATGATCTCTAGTTCTTCTTTGGGCATAAATTTATTCCTCTTCCACAGGTCTGAGAGGTAAACTATCCTATGTTCCTCTTATTTATTTATAATCTCATTCTTTATGCCTAGGTCATAAACCTATTTTGATCTGATTTTAGTGTACAGTGTTAAGTGTGGGTCAAGGCCTAGTTTCTGCCACATTAATTTTTAATTTTCACAGTATTTTTTCAAAACATTGAGTTCTTATCCTAAAAGCTGGGGTCCTTGGGTTTGTCAAACACTAGATTATTAAAGTTATTGATAATTTTGTCCTTTATACCTAACCTATTCCACTGATCAACTAGTCTCTTTCTTAGCCAATACCAAATGTTTTTGGTAACCACTGCTTTATAATATACTTTTAGATTTGGTACAGCTAGGCCATCTTCATTTGATTTCATTTTTTCATTAATTCCCTTGAAATTCTTGACCTTTTGTTTTTCCATATGAACTTTGTTGTTATTTTTTTCTAGGTCATTAAAATAGTTTTTTGGGAGTCTGATTGGTATAGCTCTAAATAAATAAATTAGTTTAGGTAGTATTGTCATCTTTATTATATTTGCTCACCCTATCCAAGAGCATTTAATATTTTTCCAATTGGTTAGATGAGACTTAATTTGTGTAGAAAGTGTTTTGTAGTTTTGTTCATATAGTTTCTGATTTTCCCTTGGCAGATAGATTCCTAAATATTTTATACTATCAGTAGTTACTTTAAATGGAATTTCTCTTTGTAGCTCTAACTGTTGAATTTTGTTAGTAATATATAAGAATGCTGGTGATTTATGTGGATTTATTTTTTATCCTACAACTTTCCTAAAGTGTGGATTATTTCTAATAGTTTTTTAGTAGAATCTCTGGGGTTTTCTAAGTATTCCATCATCTCATCAGCAAAGAGTGATAATTTGGTTTCCTCATTACCTACTCTAATTCCTTTAATCTCTTTCTCAACTCTTATTGTCAAAGCTAGCATTTCTAATACAATATTGCATAGTAATGGTGATATTGGGAAATCTTGTTGCACTCCTGATCTTATTGGGAATGGTTCCAGTTTATCCCCATTACATATGATGCTTACTGATGGTTTTAAATAGATGCTACTGATTATTGTAAGGAAAAGTCCTTTTATTCCTATATTCTCAAGTGTTTTTAATAGGATTGGATGTTAGATTTTTTTCAAATGCTTTTTTCTACATCTAATGAGATGATAATATGGTTTTTGTTAATTTGGTTATTGATATGGCCAATTATATTGATAGTTTTCATAATATTGAACCAGCTCTACATTCCTGGTATAAATCCCACTTGATCATGGTGGTATTTTCCTGGGGATGATTTGCTGTAGACTTTTTTGCTAATATTCTATTTAGGATTTTAGCATCATTATTCATGAGGGAGATTGGTCTGTAATTTTCCCTCTCTATTGTCAAACTACCTGGTTTAGGTATCAGTACTATGTCTGGTTCATAAAAGGAATTTGGTAGGACTCCTTTGGCAGCTAGGGGCTCTTGTTGGGGGGTAGTCACAAACCTGCACAGCAGGGGCACAGCCCGGGGCAGCCTCTCATCTGCCCAGTGCCAGGCTCAGCCTGGGACAGTGAAATTTCCCCTGCTCTACTGCGCTCCCCAGGCAGAGACACTTCCAGTGTTGTGAGAGATAGGGTGACTGTTAATACTCAAAGCAGGTATTTTGGAGGGACAGTGATACTTTTGCTTCTTAACCTCTAGCCCTAAGGGAGTCAATAATCTTCACAGCTGGGTGTAGATGACTCTCTTCATCACTGAATAAGTGGAATTGGTTTGAATCATCTCAATGCTGAAGAGAGCTACATCCATCAAAATTGATCTTTGTATAGTCTTTTTGTTGCTGTGTATAATGATCTCCTGGTTTTGCTCATTTCACTCAGCATCAGTTCATGTAGGTTTTTCCAAGCCTCTCTGAAATCATCCTGCTGATTGTTCCTTACAGAACAATAGTATTCTATAGCATTCATATACAATAATTTATTTAGCCATTCCAATTGTTGGGCATCCACTCAGTTTCCAGTTTCTTGCCACTACAAAGAGGGTTTCCACAAACATTTTTGCACATGTGGGTCCCTTTCTCTCCTTTAAGATCTCTTTGGGATATAAGCCCAGTAGAAACACTGCTGGATAAAAGGGAATGCACAGTTTGATAACTTTTTGAACAGAATTCCAAATTGCTCTCTAGAATGGTTGGATCCATTCACAGTTACACCAACAATGTATTAGTGTACCAGTTTTCCCATTTCCCACATCCCTTTCTACATTCATCATTATCTTTTCCTGCCATCTTAAGCCAATCTGACAGGTGTATAGTGGTACCTCAGTTATATTATTGCATTTCTCTGATCAATAGTGATTTGGAGCATCTTTTCATGTGACTACAAATAGTTGCAATTTCTTCATCTGAAAAGTTTCTGTTCATGTCCTTTGACCATTTATCAATTGGAGAATGGCTTGAGCTATTATCAATTTCAGTCAATTCTCTATATATTTTAGAAATGAGGCCTTTAACAGATCCTTTGGATGTAAAAATCATTTTTATTATTGCATTAGTTTTGTTCGTACAAAAACTTTTAAACTTAATATAATCAAAATTATCTATTTTGTGATCAATAATGATCTCTAGTTCTTTGGTGACAAATTCCTTCCTTCTTATTTATAATATCATTCTTTATGTCTAAATCACGAGCCCATTTCAACGTTATCTTGTTATCAAGTGTTAGTGTGGGTCTATGCCTTCTTTCTGCCATACTAGTTTCCAATTTTGCCAGCAGTTTTTGTGAAATAGTGAATTATTACCCCAAAATCTTGGGCCTTTGGGTTTATCAAATGCTAGATTGTTAAAATCCTTGACTATTTTGTTCTGTGAATCTTACCTATTCCACTGATCAACTTCTCTATTTCTTAGCCAGTACCAAATGGTTTTGATTACCACTATTTTATAATATAGTTTTAGATATGGTATTGCTAGGACAGCTTAATTTGATTTTCTCTTCATTAATTTCTTTGAAATTCTTGACTTTCTGCTCTTCCAGATGAATTTTGTTGTCATTTTTTCTAGGTTAGTAAAATAGTTTCTTACTCTCATCAGATTTGGCTCTAAGAAAGAATATAAGATATATTTGGTTTTGCTTAGAAATTTATAGAAAAGTGGGAGGGGAAAGGGGAAAAGGGAAGGGGTAGGCTAAATAGAAGCGAAAACAGTATTATTGGAGAAAGGTATAAGAAAGGGAGAGGGTCTCTAAAGGGGGAGGACTACTTGAACCAAGTAATGTTCAAAAGTATGATACTGGGGAGGAGGTAAAGGGGAAAAGTAAAGAGAAAAAAATAATTGGGGGCTAATAAGATGTCAGGAAATACAGAATTAGTAATTTTAACTGTAAATGTGAATGGAGTGAACTCTTCCATAAAATGTAAGCAGATAGCAGAGTAAATTAAAAGCCAGAATCCTACAATATGCTGTTAACAAAAAACACATTTAAATCAGAGTCATACATATGGAGTGTAGGTAAAAAGCTGGAGCAAAATCTATTATGTTTCAGGTGTAGTAAAACAAAAACAAAAACAAAAACAAAAACAAAAACAAACAAGCAAAAAACAAACAAACAAAAAACCAGGGGTAGCCATACTGATCTCAGATCAAGCAAAAGGGAAAATTGATCTAATTAAAAGAGATAAGAAGGAAACATATCTCACTAAAGGGTACCATAGAAAATGAAACAATATCAATATTTAACATATATGCACCAAGTGGTGTAGCGTCTAAATTCTTAACAGAGAAGTAAAGAGAGTTACAAGAAAAAATACACAGCAAAACTATAATAGTGGGAGATCTCAACTTTGGTCTCTCAGAATTAGATAAATCAAACCACAAAATAAATAAGAAATAAGTAAAAGAGGTAAATAGAATATTAGAAAAAAAAACCTAGATACTATAGAAATTTTGAATGGATTGAAAAAATTGAATGGATTCAGAAAAGAGTACCCTTTCTTCTCAGCAGTTCATAGAACCTAGACAGACCATGTATTAGGACATATAGACCTCAAAATCAATTGCAGAAAGGCAGAAATAGTAAATGCATTTTTTCAGATCATTATGCAATACAAATTACATTCAATAAAGAACCAGAGGTAATTAGACCAAAAATAAATTGAAAACTAAATAATCTCATCCTAAAGAATGAATGGGTGAAACAACAAATCATAGACACAATCAACAATTTCATCCAAGAGAAAACAATAATGAGACAACATACCAAAATTTGTGCATGCAGCCAAAGCAGTAATAAGGGGAAATTTTATATCTCCAGATGCTTACTTGCATAAAACAGAGAAAAAGAAAATCAATTTATTGAGATTGCAATTAAAAAGTGAGAAAAAGAACAAATTAAAAACCCTCAATCAAATACCAAACTTGAAATTCTAAAAATAAAAGGAGAGATCAATAAAGTTGAAACTAAACAAACAAACAAACAAACAAACAAATAAACAAAACACTATTGAATTAATAAGTAAAACTAAGACTTGGTTTTGTTAAAAAAAACAAAACAAAACAAAACAACAAAATCCAATAAACCTTTGATAGAAAAAGGAAAGAGGAAAATAAAATTGTTATTCTCAAAAAATGAAAAGGGAGAACTATTCACCAAATGAAAAGAAAATTAGAGCAATTATTTGGAGTTACTTTGCCCAACTTTATACCAATAAATTTGAAAACTTAAGTGAAATGGAGGAATACCTGCAAAAATATAGATTTCCCAGATTAACAGAAATGGAAATAAATTACTTAAATAGTTCCATTTTAGAAAAAGAAATAAAATAAGCTATTAATCACCTCCCTAAGAAAAAAATTCCCAGGACCAGATACATTTATATTTGAATTCTACCAAACATTTAAAGAACAATTAACTTCAATATTATGTAAACTATTTGAAAAAATAGGGAATGAAGGACTCCTATCAAATTCTTTTTTTGACACAGACATGGTACTGATACCTAAACCAGGTAGGATGAAAACAGAGAAAGAAAACGAACAATGAATGAATATTGATGCAAAAAACTTAAATAAAATATTATCAAAGAGATTACAGAAAATAATCCCCATGATAGTATACCACATCCAAGTAGAATTTATACCAAGAATGCAAGGCTGATTCAATAATTGGAAGACTATTGGCATAACTGATATATCAATAACCAAATTAACAAAAAGCATATAATTATTACAATAGGAAAAAACATTTGATAATTCCTAATAAAAACACTACAGAATATAAGAATAAATGGACTTTTCCTTAAAACAGTCAGTAGCATCTATTTCATACCATCAAGCATCATATGTAATGGGGACAAATTAGAATTATTCCCAGTAAGATCAGGGGTGAAACAAGGTTGCCCACTATCATCATTACTATTCAATATTGTCTTAGAAATGCTAGCTTTGGCAAGAAGAAAAAGAGTTTAAAGGAATTAGAGTAGATAATGAGAAAACCAAATTATTACTCTTTTCAGATGATATGATGGTTATACTTGAAGAACCTCAGAGAATCAACTAAAAAGCTATTAGAAATAATCTATAACTTTAGCAAAATTGCAGGATACAAAATAAATCCATAAATCATTAGCATTATTATACATTATTAACAAAATCCAATAGGAAGTACAAAGTGAAATTTGATTTAAAATAATTGATAGTATAAAATATTTGGGAATTTATCCACTAAGGGAAATTCAGGAACTATATAAGCAAAACTACAAAACACTTTCCCCACAAATAAAGACAGATATAAGCAATTGGAAAAATATCAAGTGCTCGTAGATAGGTTGAGTGAATATAATAAAGATGACAATACTCCCTAAACGCATCTATTTATTTGCCAAACTCCCAAGAAACTCCTTATTTTTTAAAATGGGTTTTATCAATATTTATTAGATACTTTATGAAATTCTTTTCAGAAGTAATAAAGTTATTTGTATGTGATTCTCTCTGGGAAATATTGCAAAAGAACTATATGCTCTTTTCTTTGCTCCTATGTTTAAATCTGCTCGTCTTATTACTTGCAATTAAATTTTCATATTGTAGATTTTAATATATTGAGATCATTCAACTGACATAAAGTCAACATTAAACATGATGAATAATATGAATAACTTTTCAATACTTCTTGACAATGATCTCTAGTGGAGCTCATGAAAAAGATCACTCTCTCTCTTAATATTAGTTTATTTATAGACAGTTTAATTTAAGATGGTCTTGGTCTTTTGCCTTTCTGATTTTAGGAAGAGTTGCTAAGTTTGTCTAGTGTTGCTAAAGTTTCATTTTAACTGTATATTACATAAATTCATTTTCAATTTCATTTGAATTTTAAGCTTAATTGTGCTTTCGGAAATTCATTTGCATATGATTTGTATTATGTACCTGCATATATTGCCTTAGAATTCTTAGGTACCATCACAAGGCCTGTACTGTGAGTAGGAGATATCAATATGCCTAAATAGTATAGTTTCAGAAATACCCTACCTTCCCCAAATCTTTTATCCTCAACTCTTACTGGCATAGTACATTGATACTCAACTTCCCATCACCACTCATTCTTTGGCATTAAACAATGAAGAGATGACCAATGTCTCCTAAAGCACATTAAAACGAAAACATGTTTTACTTGGGTAAAAAGAAATGGCCATCCCCGTGAAATTCTCTATCTTGTCCCCAGCACATAACCATACATTAACATAGATCAGATTGTGCCATTAAGTAATTATTCTATGGCAAATCAAAATTCAGAATTTTGTCAAATTTTTAAAAAGTGATTCATACCCCAATTGATAAATGGCTAAAGGTAGTGAATAGGAAGTTTTTAATGAATAAACACTATATGTAATCACATAAAATGCATTAACTCATAATTGATCGTTTTATACCTATTAGATTAATAGATGGAATAATTAAACAAGCTATGGTATATGATTGTGATGGATCGCTACTGTGACATTAAAAAAATAAGCTAGTTATTTGAAAAAAGATGGAAAGACTTTGTTTATAAAGGATGATGCTCTCTCCCTCTAGAGAAAGAAGTGACAAATAGAAATAAGCATAGTGTGTATATGATTATGCATGGGTTTATACATGTTCATATACATATTCATATACACATATATTCACATTTAATTGTAACCCTCTCTAGGACAGGGGAAGAAGGGAAAGAAGAAAAAAAGTGCACAAAAGAGAACAAATGGAAACTTAGAAGGAAAGGCAAAAAAGTTGTGTAACTTTGAAAACAATATTTTGTATTCATTACATCATTTTTCAAGTAAATCATTTTAAATTAAAAAAAAAGGAAATCAAATTTCAAAGCTAAGAATAAATCAGAAATCTGATAAATGTTGTTGGAAATTTGTGAGCATGAGTGAGACAACTGACTCATCTAGGCCCATTCTGGACAGAATGTGCCCTTAAGGCTAATTTATTTATTTCCTTTAATTCTTGTATTTTCCACTCCATTTATACATAGTCATTCTATAATTCATATCAATATGCTCTTCATTATATTAGTAGTTCTAATTCTTATTTCTTAATCAAACTCCCTCTTGAACATAGGTATTCTTATCTATTAGGAGTTCCTGTGAGTAGTATTACTACAAAATATGTCTTTTTATTTCAGATAGGTAGATATACCTATAGTACACATATATGTATATGTACATATAAGAAAATATTTTTGAGTGTGCCTATGTATGTATGTATGTATGTATGTGTATATCTATTTACACACACACAAAGACAATTGTTAGGTTCTTACTAAGTGCTAATGAGATAATGAGATATTATGTTCTTACTAAGTGCTGTTGGTACTTGACAATTCTCTAGTTCTGGCCTTTACTGGGAGTTTTGATTGTGAATTCCTGGGGAAGAGCTTGCATGCTTAGGAGGAGCAAGTTCATTGGTTGAAGTAATTCTTCCCAGAAACCCTTGCATTTTCCCATACCCATTCTCTGGGAGGATAAAAGAGGGCAGCTCTGGAGGAAAAGAGAGTTTTGTCTGGATGAGACTTGAGGCTGCTCTCTGCAGGAAGGGAAGTCGGCTCTCTACAGGAAGAAGAATCTGTCTGAGAGATTTGAGTTGACACAGCAGATCTCCTCCCAGAGAGTGATCAGCAGTTTCTGGAGACAACAGCACATTACAGACAATGATTCTTTGGATTGTTAGTTTAGTGTTTTGACAATTGTCCTCATGATATGTATGTAGCTGGAAAGTAGGGAGAAGTATACCTGGAGCAAAGAAGATATTCAATATCAGATAAATTGGTATTTCAAAGAAGAAACATCGTGAATGTTCCTAGTGAATGTTTTTGCTAGACTAATAAATATTTCACTGAAGATATTCAGTGTTAGAAAGAGGTGCTTTAAAATTCATTCTGGATTAAACAATATTCCTCAATTTTAACCCACACCTAACCATTTAGATTTGATAAATATATTATTGGGATTATGGAGGGAATTGGGTGAATAGAGTAAAGAGGATCACTATGGTCCTCTTCCCATTAGTTGTCCTATTTAGGCTTTTTATATAACCACAAGAAATTATTGCATACCTAGCTATCTCATTTCAATTAACTTTGATGTTTAAATAGTTGTGCCTCCAGCTCTTTGAGGAAATGAAATCATAAACAATTCTAATGAAAACATAAAACAAATATATTCCACTAGTATGTCTTAGAAGAGTGCTTTCCAACCTGTAGGTCATAGTTCCCTAAGGGGCCACAGAATTATTAGAAGGAGTTCAGTAATCAGTATGTGCTCCTGGTTTCCAAACTTGGAAAGCTAAAACACATTACAAGAAATCTCATTAAATATTTCAATAACAAATAACCAGACATTCCTGTTATAGTTCAAATAAATATATCTCCACAAATATGGATCCTTATTTTTCAAATGTTTATAGGTGTTGTGTTTAATTAAATATGAAATCATTTAAGATGATATTGAAGTGATAGCTTTTGTAATCATATATTAATCAGGAATGAATACTATTACATATGGAGTAAGGCAATAAATTCGCATAGAATAAATGCCTACTGTATGTCAGTCACTATTAGTCAATGGACATACACTTTCAAATGAAAATGGTTTCAAGGAATTCATTGGATTAGACAATATGTGAGAAAACAAGTATATGCAGAATAAGTACAAAGCCTTTTAATAAAGACATAGACAAATGAGAAAAACCATCATTTAGAAATGGTAATTAAGTGCTGAAATATGTGAGAAATCCTCTAAGATAGGGATTAGGAAGGAGTTCATTTTAGGCCAATGCAAAAGGCATACAGAAGGAGATGATGTGTGTGTGTGGGGACAGGGCAATGGCTAGTTTGTCTACTTGTAGAAAATCAGAAGGGCACTAATGTAGATTGAGGTCAGAAATGTAGTCCGAAACCAGGTTTTGGCTTTAAAACCAAATAGAAGAATATATATATATTTTTTTATTCCAGAAGCAATAGGAAGCCACTTGAGTTTATTGAATGGCAAGGGGTTGGGGGAGGCTGTGTGAAAGGATCAGAACTCCAATTAGAAAATCCTTTTGACAATTCTATAGAAGAGAGATGGCAGTGGGGAAGATTTGAAGCAGGGAGATAAGTGTGGAAGCCATTTAAATCAGTAGTCAAGGAAAAAAAAATAAGGTGGTATTGTGTAAATATTGAAGAGTGGATGAATGCAAGAGATATGGAAAGATTAGGAATGTCATATAATACTTTTAATCCTCAATGATACACATTGAAACTGAATTATATGTGTTATGTCTTGATGTCTCTCTTACATACATATATACACACACAAACTCATTCCTCATATTTTCATATATTGAACTGAATTTAATTCAATTCAATCATGCACAAATATAATAAAAATAAAGGCTAACATTTATACTATACCTTGAGTCTTCTAAAGCACACAATTCATGTTATTTCATTTGATCCTTGCAACAACCCTATGACACAGCTATTTGGGAAATAATTTCAAACATAATTATTGCTTGTTTTCTCCATCCTTCAACTGTGAGCTCCTTGAGGGCAGGGACTTTTACTGCATTTCTTTATATTTTCAGAGGTAAGAACATTGACTGACACTGTGCTAGTAAGTATTATAGGTACTTAAATAAAAAAGCTCTCTCCTTTCTGGAAGGAATTTCAGAACAGGTGGAAGACATATAGAAGAAGGAAGCTTTCTGAAGTCCACTGTCTCCCTCTGCCAAAAAGTTTGGCTAGCTAGGGTCTAATATTGTATATTTAGTGGAGTGCTGGTTAATGTTTAACAAGTTATTCTTCCCTGTTTCCCTCTACCTAACAAGAATGCCTTAATGATAAACAAAATAATAAATCAAGCCTTGATTTAAAGCATTTGCTAATTTCTGAGGTATATCCTCATACTAAAAATTTAAGAATTGGCCAGTCTTGAGGTGATAAGAGCCAGTTCCAGCACACCTTTGCATCTATTTATTTGAACAGTCAGCAGGATAAGATTATAGGATAGCTCAGGTGGAGCTTATCAGATATAAAGGTTTCAAATTCAGTGCCAAAAAAGAGCATTAAGATTAGATGTTGAGTGTGCAATAATAGATTTTTTTTGGGTTGTTTTTTTTTTTTTTTGGTTTGTTTTTTAATGGGGAACAATGCTTGCTAAAGTTGTTCAATTTAACTTCTAGGATCATGCCATGTCAGAACTTTAAAGGAATTCATTTATCAGCCAGATTAACATATTTGGTATTCTTTATTGCCTGTATAACCTTGGGTAGATGGACTTTTTCTGCAAAATAAGGAAAATAGGTCAGACAATCTTTAAAATTTTTTTTCAGTTTTTACAATCTATGAATTTATAGCAACCTCTTTCTTTCAGCTCACTCACAGTTACCCTCACAATCAGGCTATTTCACCAGAGTGTTGCTGCTACTCTCAGGTTTTAAAAGTAATGCTATAATAATTTTCTTAATGCAAGATCCCTCTGGTGTGCTCCCCATGATAGTGAACACTTATCTTTTAGAGAAGATACTAAAGAGCTATAATAACATTTAGTATAAAATATCTTCTCCAGTATGCGGGCTGTACTCTCCTTCAAATATGCACAACACCCAAGGAGAGAGTGACTTTGGTCTTGAAGTCCAAGAGTAGTGAGGCATCCATGTAGATAACTCATGTGGCAAAAGGATAACACAAACTTTATGCTAAAAGTCCTTTTTTTCCTCATTGACTAGTCTGCTTGAAGTTCTCCTTAGCCAGTCTTGGTTTCCTAGAGCCAATGCCTTTTCAAGTCCGTAGCTTATTCTTTTCTATGCTATAAGTCATCATGGCACTCGAAGCTTCTACTCAATTTAAAAGATATTTTTTCCCTCCCAATTCAGATATTTATACTGCTGTTAATAACTACTGCTCTGATGAGCACTGGAGTTACTGACACCATTTACCTCACATTTCTGATGAGATCTCTTGATCTTTTGTACTCATAAATTTATTGCGTTAACATATTTAGTTCCACCATGCTTCTTGATTATATTGCAAGGTAAAAGAATACAAAAGATACAGAGATGGCTGGGTAGAAATCAAGGACTAGACTTATAGTTGCTAAGGAAAGAGAATGAAAAGCAATTTACTCCTTATATATCCCCATTAAGTTTTGGCTCAGTAATCCTTGAAAGACCAGATCTGGTCCTGTAGCCAACTGGAAAAAAGAAAAAAAAAAAAAAAACAACCAAACAAAAAAAACAAATCTTTTTGTCATCACATACTCAAAATCCCTTATTCACACATAGCTGTAAATCAGCTTTTCTCCCCTTCCCTTTCTATCCTTTTTCCAAGTTGAATAAGCACTAAGCATGAAATATTGGGAATATCTGCACATGCTCCAAGGATTGATGACTGAGCACACTCAGAAGTAAAGAGCTCCATTACAAATCTATTTATGGTTCTAGAATTTAAAACAAACAAAAGAATGTCTCTAGAGGGATTCTTGCACACAAATAGTTTTATATAAAATTTTGATTTTGAAATTATATGCACCATAACTCAAGGGGACTTGGCAATTTGCTATGGATATAGAAACTACCTAATATGTTTAAAGTTTCGAATACTTTTTTGGGGAAGGACTAGGAAAACATAGAGATGGGATAAATTGGCTTAAAGTGAGGCTACAATGCAGTTCATATGACTTTTTCTTTAATTTAGGGTTTTTAATATGTTGTAAATTAAACAAACAATATTTTTGGAATGACATTGATGCTATACTTTTCAACTGCTGAGTTTAGAGACCTGTGGGAATCATTTCATTCTAATTATCCTTATCCTAATTATGGAAAACTCATAGCCCTTTAGCATGCATTTAAAACTTCAAAAAGTTTCTATCCATGATGTTTTGGTTAAATGTTTTCTTGGCTACTTCCTTTCTCTCTGCCCCCCCTCCCCTATATTTGTTCACATTGACATTACATGTAGGGTTTGGAAGTAAAAATTACACAATGGATTGCCCAGACAATTATGAAGTCTTTTAAAGTGAAATATCTATTATAAAATTTCTTTTGAAACTTGCTTGAAATGAACTTGGAATTTATGAGAAACATTTTCCCATTGGAGAGAATTCCTTGGTTGGATTATAAATCAATAAAAACTTCAGTTCCTTTGTGTGATTTGGACTTTAGCTTTAGAAATGGTTTTGGGATTTTTCTATAATTTCCTTATCCTAGACTCTTTCATCATCTGATAAAAATTTTGGTTTATGCTAACCCTCAGGGGTATGCTGCTGGTAAATGTTTAATAAATGGATCTCTGGAGAAAAAAGTGTTTATGGCATACTTTTAAGTTTAATATGCATTATTAACATTTTCTCCATCACTTTCAAGGTCTAGACAATTAACAAAACAACAAAGCAAGCCTTGATT
The DNA here is from genome assembly GCF_048593235.1 of Sminthopsis crassicaudata. Taxonomy (NCBI): domain Eukaryota; kingdom Metazoa; phylum Chordata; class Mammalia; order Dasyuromorphia; family Dasyuridae; genus Sminthopsis; species Sminthopsis crassicaudata. The sequence continues at coordinate 504,866,206 of NC_133617.1, forward strand.
TGTAACATTTGCAAGTTTTCAAGGTCAAAGTGTCACAAACTGTTGGATCCTTTGTGGGGGAAGGGGAAGCTACCATAATTTCCTGTGCAACAAATTTAAAGGAAATGGTAACATAGTAGCAAGAAGACTACATTTTTAAATTTGTGACCTGAATTTGAATTCTGATTTCTAATCTTTGCTGTATGGCCACAGAATTTGGCGGGGAGGAAAGGATATGGACATACAACATGACTTCTGCCCACCTGAGTCTTAATGGTTCATTGGAAAAAGTATTTGATTTAGAATCAGAAAACCTAGATTTGAATCCTGGTTGTGTTAATAGAAAGCTCTGTGACATTGGAAAAGTCACTTATGTTTTCTAGTTTTCAATTTCTTCAGTTATAAAATGAATATATTGGACCAGATGATCTGTAAAATTTATTGGCGTTCTAATCTATGATCTTGGGATCTGTGTAGGTAGAATGAATGACTCATGTGATTTTATATATCCAGTTATGAGATTTTTAGAAATCTATTATTATGATTTCTTTCATTTTATAGGTAAAGAAACTGAGGCCTAGGGAGGGAGCAGAGTTTAAATTTTATGTCTGTGTAGAAACAAATGCTTATGAGTATATATTGTGATAGAATTTTCATCCTGATCTTTTATAGAAGTGAAATACAAAAAAATAATGAAAAAGACAACAAAGCCTGTATTTCTTTTTTTCTTGAAAAAAATGTTAAAGCCTATATTTCGAAATGAAAGAGTCATAACTCTATTTGAAATATATCTAATTTGAAACAATTTCTTAGAGCAGCATTGAAATTTTGGTAATTTAACATTTTTTTTCAACATAGGAATTCTAGTGGGTGAAAAATATTTATTTATTGAATGTTATCTATTTTTTATATCACAGATGTTATATCCATAGTCTTTCTATCCTTGTGTGCTATCTAGGCCCTCACACCTGCTTTCAAGTGTAACTTAAGAGTAGGCATTAACTTTTATCCCATTTAGGGCTAAATTATGTTAGAAGAAAAGTAGAAAATTTCCCAGTGCTCTCTTTTGGTAGGTTGTACTGTTTACACATTTCCAGGGAAAGAGGGTAGTTGTTGCTAACAGTAAGGCAAAGTATTGATGATATATACTGTAGGCAAATTTTTGTAAATAGATACCTTCCCCCACATTTAAAAATTATACTCCTTCCCTTTGCCCCGATCATGTTCTAGAAGAGACTTTGAACCTTGATTGTACTGCACATGATTTTAATAATCACAAAATAAATACTTTCATGCCATGGAAAGTAGATTTTTTTTGGTTAAAAATATGAACATTTGTTAAAAATTACATATTTTTGAAAAGTCCTTCATTCTGTTCCTTACATTTTGAATCCTGGGCACCAGTCTGCCTTGCTTACTTTTACAAATGGCTCTGTCGACAAATTTAACTTCATGTCTCAATTAAGGTTAACCTTAGAACAGGATTAGTACAGTTTATGATCTTGCTTCTAGAGCATCTCCTTATTTCTTAGAATCATAGATTGGGTTCAATACTTCTTTAGATGGTCAAATAGGGGGGTTAGAAACACAAACCTCCACTTTCCATGTACTATTCAAGTATTTCATTTTCATTATGGGGGAAAATTACTTCTTTGTTAATGTTTATTATTGAGACTGGGCATTTCTTTCCTAGACTGGAAGTACAATAGTACAGTCCACTACTGATCAACATGGAAACTTTGATAGGCTTTCTTTCTGAACATTTTGTGATTCCTTAGGCAGCCTGGTGGTTCCCAGTTTCTGGAAGCTTAAGTATGGCATACTGATGCCATACTTAATGACCAATGCAGTTCACAACTTTTTAGCTCAAGCAGTTCACCAGCTTCAGCCTCCCCTAGTAACATATGAACAAAAGTTAGCACATCTGACTGGAAGCTTCTAAAATAATGTTAGATAACTTTAAAGAGTAACAATTTTCTTTTTAATCATTTGGCTTAAATCTCAATCACTTCCCTCTGTTTAAGTGTGGTTATTGATTGGTTCCTTATCCACTTATGATACTTACGATACAGTAAATACTTATAGGAATTATTCAGTCATTTCAATCATGTAGGGCTCTTTGTAACCCTATTTGGAGTTTTCTTAGCAAAGATACTGGAATGGTTTGACATTTTCTTCTCCAATGTATTTTGCAGATGAGGAAAATAAGGCAAACAAGATTAAATGACTTGCCTAAAGTCACACAGCTTTTTGAGAGGAAGTGAGGAAGGAAGTTCTGAATGGTCATACAAGCTGAAAGGACCTTGCTAGATTGGGTGTCAATTGTTCCAAGAACATCCAGGCTAAATTTCACAGAGCTTTTCTCTGTGAAGTATTTGGATGTTTTTTTCATTAGCCATTTAGGCAGCAGATAAACTAGGATGAGCTGACTCTGACTTAGTTTTTTTAAAATTAGCTATATATCAAAATAATTGCTTTTTTCTATAAACCTATATAATTTAATGTATATAAATAACATTCTTCTGAGAAAATATCCATAGGCTTGACTGAACAACCAAAAGGCACACAAAAGTTAAAAAAAATCTCCCTATACTAATAATAGAAGAGTTCTGCTTTGCAGCTGTGGAAAGAGTACCCATATATACAAAATTGAGATAGAGAATTTAAATATATTTTATGTATATATTTTAATATGTTAAGCATCCAAGAAGATATATCCTTGACTAACACATATTAAAATTTCTTTTTTCTTAGTAGGAGGGCCTCTTTGAACTTTATTGATCCCGTCCTCAGAACAGCCCTGGCCCCTGCAGCACAGGACAGCCTGTAGACATGATGTAGAAAGAATGTTCTTTCCAGGAGTAGTTGGCCAAAATGGTTGATGAGCTCCTTTCCCATTTGAATACTATCATCATGGCATGGATAGAACTTGGGGTCCTTTCAGTACCAAGTGTCCTCCTTCCAAGCCTTGCTGAGGCAAAATTGGAATGTAAATCTTCCTGACTTCATGCCAGTGTTCTACTCACTATGCCACTTAAATACTCATGATATAGGAAAGGTGCTCAATTCCAATTAGGTTCATTTAAAAGTGTGAGGGAGTTTTAAATAAATAAAATTTGTATAGTACATATATCAAGTCCTTGCAATTGTTGTCTTATCTAAACTTTGCAATAACTCTGGGGAATAGGTGCTACTATTATCTCCATTACACAAATGAGGAAAATTGAAGCAGAGATATAAATAATTTGCTCACAGTCACATACCTAATAAGAGATTGTGTAAGATCTGAACATTTTGAGTCCAGACCCAGATTTCTATCTATTATGCCACTCAGCTGCCTGTAATTAGATTATTTGGAAAAAGAAAAAGAAAAAAAAAACTTATGGGGAAAGCAAAAACAAACAAACAAATGAAAAAAACTAACTCCTAGAATGAGCTGTTATTTGTTCTTCATGCTTGAAAAAGACCAAAATGTCATTACGGTATAAAGATTAATAATATAGTGTGTCTCGCTTTAACTGATTAGACTGGAAATGTTCTACCACAGATCAGGAAGAAATTGTATGACCATTTGACCATTTGCAAGAGAGATATCTCTAAATTTGTGCATTTCATGTTTCTTTTGATCTACTGCAATTCTGTTTTGCTCATAGAATAGAGTACAGAACCTTCTTTGATACAGGCACTCCATGCTAGGTATCCTGTGCCAGTGACTCCCACGTATCACATTCATAAAGTCCTTCAGGGAGATCTTGAGGGTGTCCTTATATTGTTCTTGCTTCTTGTGACATTTCTATGAAAGCCTGCCTTGTGTGAGTTCTCTGTAAAATAATCCTTTGTGTACAGGCTTTTCCCCCTCCTTTATCTTTTAATTTAGAACCAAAATCTTAGAACTAAATGATATATATTGCATTTAAGATATACTTTAACATGTTTAACATGTATGAGACTGCCTTGGAGGGGAAACGTTGGAACAGAAATGTTTGCAAGGGTCAATGATGAGAAATTACCCATGTACATGTTCTGTCAATAAAAAGCTATAATAATAAAAGAGAAAGCCACATATCCAGCCCCCTATATGTTAATAAATATCTATTAATAATATTAAACTAAAAGCTGAAAACTTCAAAAAAGAAAGAGAACTAAGTGATATCAGGAATCTATAGTGATCATGTTAATGAAGTAAAACAAAGCTATACAGTAACAATTGTGCTTATATGTAGAAGATTTATTTCCAAATAGGAAAGGAAAATAATGGATAATTTCATTTGGAGTTCAGTGGGAAAAAAAAAAAAAGTACTTCTTAAAATTAATGGGACAATTTGTAAGTTTTTAGGTGACCTGTTTTATGTTTATAATAATTTTGATATAAGATTAAGCTTGTGAAGAAAAAATAAAAATAAAAAGTGAAAAAATTATAAGTAATATTGATTGCTGAATGTGGACATTGAGAGACTACCCACTATGATCTGTGAAGAACCCCTTTTCTACTATCAGTGGAGACGTGAACAACAATTAGAAATTAATTTCAGTGTTATATATGAAACTGAAATGATGTCCAGTGATGAATAGTGAAAAATATCTCAGGGAACAAGGTAATCTACAATTTTCACAATAACTGGCAGGAAGCCTTCTTGAGAAGTCTCAGCAAATAACCCTTTATCCCCTCTGTCCATTTTCAAAATCTGTACAGCCTCATTTGAGAATCATAGTGCTACTTACACCTACAGGAGAAATAATTGACAGCCCTATTGAACAAAGGACTTCAAGCATCATTTTCATACTATACTCAGGTTTGACTTTGAAGATACTAAAATAAATTATTCCTTAGTGATGTTTTTGGCATCAGGGAATACTGAAGTCATGTCATAATGATATCCTTGGGGTCTAGGAAGCAGGACTTTGCTCCAGATGAAACAATCTTGTAATATAACCCTTCACTACTTCCAGCAGTGAAATCCTTTGGATAGGATCCAAAATGGAGTCAATTGAATGCCATAAGAAAGTATTCTAGAAAACTCTCAGTTTGTGAAGAGAGATTCTATTATTTGTTAGTGTTCCTTATACTAGAATCCATCTATTTTAAATTTCAAAGTTCCTTACATGAGGTAAATTCTGATAATGAATGGATTTAAAAATCATCAATTTGCCTATTATTTCAAATAGCATCTCATAAATCTCATGCCTTCTCATTGTGTCATATTGGATTATCTTGAGTTGGTTTCCTTTGGATCTCTTTTGATCCAAGTCAGACTATGCAAATAAAATCTGGCCACTACTAAATATCAACACCAAAGAACCTGCATGTCATCATTCTCATGATTGTTGTCAGCAAGAAGTTTATTTAAAGCCTCTGTATTAAAAGTAGCATTCCAGACAATGAGGATTCAAAGAAGCATAATAAATGGTATCTGGAATAAATTATAAGTCAATATGCATACAATAAGTTGAAATGACAAAACATAAAGACAAAATGAATAAAAATTCAAAGCAATGTGTGTTAAAATATATAACAAAATAAAGAATTAGACAAGCACTTAAGTCATGAAGATAAGGTTCAGAGTTAATTTCTTAATTTCCTCTTCCACTGAATTTACTTTGTACTCATGGGAAAATCTTGTAAATTTTTAAGATCTAAAAAGCTTTATTATTCATATCTTATCAGTACTGTCTGTCCACTCTTTGGAGGATAAAACTATAGATCCATTTAAGGAAATGTTCCCTCATTTCGCACTCCACTGCACTTATTATGTACTACTTTGGTTTTTCCATCATGCCCCCATATCAAGCATCTATCTAGGACTACAACTCCAACTTCTTGCTTTTCTGGCTTTTTTTCCCAAAAGGTGAATATCAGAGTTCATCCACAAGATGGGTATCATTAACTGAACAGGTGAGAAGGCAAAGACTTCCTTCCCCTGTGTCACTTTTTACCTTAGCTTTGAGAAATGGCCCTGGAGGAGTTTCTTATTTTACTTGTCTTTTCCAGTTTTGGGGTGCCTTTCAGATCATGGTTACTCTGGAGCTAGAGTATCATTATCTCCATTTTATAAATAAAGAAACTGAGGCTCACAGAAATTAAATTCCTTGTTTGGTGTCAAAGAGTAGCAAAATTGAAGCTCAAATCCATGTCCTCTTATCTTTAGTTAAATGTTCTTGCTCCTATTCTATGCTTTGACTGTTTCCAGGTCATTTTGTTTCTTTCTGAACTACTACAGAAAGTTTGCTTTTATTTTCATCTGTAGTTCTGCCTGCATGTCTCTCATTTTCTCATTTACTTAGTGCTGGAGGCATCAAAAAGAGCCACTGCCCTATTTCTGAGCTAACTCTTACTAATACTTCAAGACATAGTTTACTGTCACTGTTTGATTTAACACCTTATTTTTCTCCTTGTAACATTGCTATTGTAGCCATCAGAGATGTCTTAACACTCTCCCCTTAGGTTAAATCCAGCCTTCAATTCATTTGCAAACATAGGTTAGCACTTTAACCCTAGGCAAGAGCAATCTCAGGTAGTTCTACTCACTGACTTTGATTAGAACAAATCTATAGACCAGGGTTTCTAAACGTTTTGTGCCATAGAAAACTTGATGCCTATAGACCCCTTCTAAGAGTACTGTTATTAAATGTATAAGACAAAATATATCATATATATATGTATAAATATACATATACATATACATATATTTACTTATATATCCAAATATACATACATACATACATAAACACAAGTTCATGGACAATTGATTAAGGACCTATACTATTAACTTTACTACAATTATTTATTAGAGAATCACATTTTAATGGATATTAATTAATCAATATTGTAAATTGAATTCAGTTTAACAAGCTTTAGAAATGAACTATATTCAGGACATCGTCCTACGCACCAAGGTCACCATAAACCAAAATGAAATTGTCCCTATCCTAAAGGAGCTTATATTCTATTGGGAAGATGTATACAACTAAATAAATGTAGTACAACTTTGAAAAAGAAAAGAATGCTAATGTAGGAACTGACACTTAAGCAGAGCTTTTTAGGAACTTAGAGGTAAAGCTTGAAAGTATCCTAGTTAGGGCTTGAACTCAGGACTTCTAACTCTGTGATTTATGTACATTTTACTACAGAACCTAGAATAAAGGTAGAAAGAAGATATTGAGTTATTAGGATATAAAGACTGTATCAAAACTTCTTTTGGATTTTGATTGCACTGATATAAAGATGTTAGAGCAAGTATTGTAGTCAATGACCTTGTCCCCTGTGATTTTTCTGATATGAATAACTTTTACTATCCTCATGGGGGGTGAAGGGGAATAGAACAATATGGATTCAATGAAAATACAATCAGATGGAATTAGAATTGCTTCAGTGCATGGATTATAAGAACAGTGATTAATAATTCATCTTAAACATGATATGAAGTCTGTGTCAAGATGCTATAGAGATCTGTAATCGGCCTTATGCCGTTTAATTTATTTGTTTTAATCAATGATTTGAATAAAGACATAGATAGTATTGTCCTCAAGTTTGCACAAAGCTGGGAAGGATAGTTGGCATGATGCATGAAATTTGGATCCAGAATAGAACATTGGGCTGAGTGTAATAAGAAAAATTCAACAGGGATAAGCAGTTGGATATAAAAATTCAACTTTACCTATATAAGATGGGGAAGCTTTGCTAGCAAATAGTTGTTTATTTCTGGCTTGTTTAAAATTAAAATAAACAAAACAAAACATTTGGATGAAGCGGCTTGTGTTCCCTTTAAGAAACTGTATTTTCTATTGATTTGTGATTCCTTTCAGATTCCCAGCCCCTCATGGCTGAGGCATATCAGCCCAGGATGCCAGGGTCTTTGATTCACAAATCCTGGTAAAAAGGACCCCTTTGAATTCCAATAGGAGATCTGAACTTATCCCAGCCCCCAATAGATCTGAGCCAACTTGGGATCTCCTAGCCCCCACTGGTTCTTATCTGCTCTGGCCCATTTTGACTTGCTTGGGCTGCCCAGCTTGGGCTGCCCAACCCCCACCAAGACAACCAATATAATAAGCTTCCATCAATTAAGGTCTTTGCAGATGGACCTTAGTGGCTTACTCAGCTGCCAGGACTTTCTGTCTACTGAGAACTGAATTCTTAGTACAAACTCCATTTTCCATAGATCTGCCCAGTGAAATAATATTCTTTTCCAGTGTTATCCTCTCTTTATCCTCACCTATTTCCCTAATCAGACTTTGTGCCTCTCTGTCAAGATTTCTAACCTTACTTCCAATTCCTACAATAAACCTCTTATATCAATCTAGATTTTCCAGTCTGTAAATTCTTTTACAGAGAACCTCTGTGCCACCAGAAGAGAGTCCCCAAAACTCCCTACCCTTGTGCCGAATCCTAAAGGGTTACAGGGGAGCCAAGCCTCTCCATTTGTTTCCCTGAACGCCTAACCTGCCACTAGACCTTATCATTTAACTCCCTGGTCACCAGAAACCCTAATCTCATTTTGGTTCCCTAAATCTAAACCTCATCATGGGGACTTTAGTGCATTGTAAACTCAATTTGTTAATAATATGATTTGATAGCCAAAACAGCTCATGTGATCTGGAACTGCACAAGACATTTGAAGCTTCCAGAAATAGGGAAAGGTTTAGTTGATTAAATGATATCTTCATAAGACCTTATCTGAAATATTGTGCTCAGTTTTTAAACTTATGATTTAAGAAATGTCTTGATAAGCTGGGGAACACCTAGATGGTGGCAATTAGAATTATGTAGGGTCCAGAGTCCATGACATAAGAAGATAGATGGAAGGAAATGAGTATATTCAGTCAGACGAAGAAAAGACTTGGGGGTGATAGATATTTTAAGTATTTGAAGGATTGTCATATAGGAAAAGTATTGGGCTTGTTTTATTTGATCCCAAATGGGAAAACCAAAAATAATAGGTAAAAATTGGGAACAGACAAGTCTCAATTTGATATCAAGGAAAAGTATCCTTATGATTAGAGTGTCCAAAAGGAAAGTGACTTAGCTTTTGAGATGGTGAGGTCTTCCTCTTTTCAAGTTTTCAGGAAGAAATGGGAGGACCTTAAGTGAGAATTGCTTCTGTATTAGAGTAGCTGACTGTTGAAGTCCTTTCCAACACTCAAATTCTGTGACTCTCATATTCATCTATATGAGAGAAGGGAAGAAGTCTTTAATTGAAAAAGTGGGAAAATCTGAACTAATAGAGACATTTAGGGCAGCTAGGTGGCACAGTGGATAGAGTACTGGGTCTGGAATCAAAAAGACTCATCTCAGTTAAAATCTGATAGGAGATATTTATTAGCTGTTTGACTCTGGGCAAGTCACTTATCTCTGTTAATCTCATATCCACATCTATAAAGAAGGAAATGGCAAACAAATCCAGTATCTTTGCCAAGTAAATCCCAAATAGAGTCAGACATAACTGAAACAACTGAACAATAACAACAGTTTTTTTTTGTTTGTTTGTTTGTTTGTTTTTGTTTTTGTTTTTTGCTAGGCAAATATCCATTATCTGGTTAAAGCCAGATCTTCAGAGATTGGAAATTGTGACATTTATGGGAATATTATGTTAGCCTTATCCTAAATTCATTAGATAGGTGGTTGGAATTCTTTGCTTAAAAAAGTTTAGCCTGGGGCTGAAAATCTCATGTTGGTGATGGAAGACTCTAGAGGACTCAAGTCTCTTGGGGAAATAGGGATAAAGATACTTTGATCACAGGAAAGGTTTATTTTTTTTTCCTTTTATAAAAATAAAAAACAAACAAAGAAATTAGAGAAATCTTATAGATTATAAATTTAGAAAGCATGGGAGCATTGACTCTGAGTATTTGATAAGCAAAGACTCAAGCTAAGTGAAAAACTGGAAGTGGTACATTCTACAGCTGAGTAATAGGAAGAATATTCCAGCTGACCAACACTGTAGGAAGCAGACCTGGCAGGAATATCATAGTGGCATTGCTAGAAAATCTTGGAATACCAAAGACAAAATATGTTCCATAACATTTATGTCCTAACATATGTTTCCTACATATGTTTTGGTCACATATTTTGTACATATATACTTCTCCAGGTATAATCCTTATGTAAGTCCATTCCTTTCAATTTATTCATAGAACAATGTACATTAAGTTTGTAGAGGAAATGTTTTGTTGTTACTCTGTTTCCTATGCCATTTAATTAAAAGATTTTGCTTTTATGCAACTGTATTTCTCTTTAACTAATAAAGGTAATAGATCAGTGGAAATTTGTGGGTTACAGATCTGCACCTAAAAATTAATTTGGTTTTGGGGTAGTCATTCTCTTAGAGACCTATGGCTCTTTTAGGTATTTCAAAAGTATGTATGCTATGTGTATTTTATTTGTTGAAACAGCAAAAGAGTATTAATTGTATCCTGATATCTTCTGGGAGATATTAATATGATCATAATAAAAAGAACAACCAAGAAAGTATTTGCATGTCTTTGACTCTTGAGATAATAGCTAAATTTTCTGAGCCTTAGTTATGGCATTATTTACAGATTTTTCTCTGGAAAAACACCTGGATTAGGTCTATGGAATGGCCAAATTCATAATTCTGAGGTCATTACTGCTTAATAGTTGAGATTTTTGCTTTTTTGCAATTTTATGATATGCTATGAAGAGACTTAGCTGTTAGGTTAATTTGTTTTATACAAATACAGATAAAACTAGTAAAGCCATTGCATAAAAAGAATGCTTCAGTAACTCTTCTGGGGAAAAATGTGATCTATCTAATATGGCAATATTATAACCACAAACAGAAATAATATTAAGTGAGCAGCAGGCTGACCATGAGGCTATTGTCATTCTTATGTTTAATAGCAAAGGAATATATGTCCTATGGCCTCATTTTAATTTGAAGTAGGCTCATGATTTCCACCAAAGATTCAAGAAATATATATTGATAGAACATCAGAGGATGGATGTGGTTGCCAGCACATCAGACTGTTTATTTGCTTGAAGCGATATTGATCTGCCTGCTGTGGGCAATCCTAAATTGGATGCAAAGAATTCTGTAAATGCTCCCACCTATCTCGTGTCATTAGAAACTGTATTGCTTTCAGCACTGGTTGAAAGTAACAGGAGGTAGACTTTTAGTTTTCCATAATGGTTTTCAATTCCATTATACTGCTATTGAGGTGACATTCTGATGTGTTCATGCTGTAGACAATTCACATACCTTAGACCTCTCTAGCAGCAGTTTGAGAAAAACAACAAAAAAAATCTGGAAATGCATCTTTAAAATGCCAATTTCTCCAGTTAACCTTAGCTTTGTAACCCCCAAACCCACAAGTGGCTCATCTGCACTCTGCAATATTCTCATCCAAGGAAGAGGTGTGTTTTCTAGGACACTGATTCAATGGAACTGCTATGAGACTAAATCAAAGTACCTACTTCCTTCTATATCAGATTAAATAGGTCAGTTTCAGAGCTGAGAGGCTGTAGATTTAATTCCAGCTTCAATTTCAATAACTTTATTGGCGTTACATGTTACAAATAGATTTTCAGAGTTAACACATTAAATATCTGTGTCTAGGGACAGATTTTATATCACAGATCTCCACGTTCCATTACTGTACTTTTTTTTTTTTTTCCTTCTGATTCAGTTAGAGTTGGAAATTGCCCTACCTCAATAGGGTTGCTTCTTGACTGCCTCATTCTTTTTTCTCAGTGCATAGCTGTTTCATTCTTCAATTTCTAGATGGTAGTCTCTTTTGATTTTAGTTATTTGAAGTAGTACAGAAGATATTGGGGGGAAAAACTTCAATGAAGGCATGATCAAAAATTCAGGAGTCAGAGATGAGAAAATGTACCTCCCTGCTTTTTTTCCACAGAGACTGAGGATTATTGGGTGTGAAATATTACATATGCTATCATTTTAGGTGATTTTTAAAGTTAGATTTGTTAAGCTATTTTGTCTCTGTCTTTTTAAATCCTTGTGACAAGGGATAGTTCATCAGGGAAGAAAAGGGATGAATATATTCATATCTTAAGGGAATTAAAAAAATTAAAATAAATACTCTAGAAAGATAGACTTAAAAACTAGATTTAGTTTATTTGTTTGTTCATTTGTAAATTTAATTATTTTAAAAAAAGATAAAAGTAGAGGGGATAAAGAGTGAAAATCAAATATATACATAAGGAATAGCAAATTTATGCTATTTTCCTTGAAGAAAATAATAATATCCAACATGTATGTAATGACTTACAGGCATAATTTGATTTGATTTTTCAAAACAATCACATTGTGTCTGCATTAGGGAAATATTTCAGGTACTGTTATCTCCATTTTACTATAAGGGGAATAAAGTTCAGAGAACGTAAATAATCTGTTTCTAGTTATAAAATTCAAAAATATCAAAGGTGCAATTTGAACCTAGCCCTTTCTTACATTGAGTTTATACTATGTCCACTGTATCATTGTCTAAATTTATTGTAACCCTAGTATTTTTGATTTAGCATTAGGAAGCACTACTTTCTTTAGTTATTATTAAAAGAAGAAAATAAAAATATTATTTTCTATTATGAAATGTTGTAACAGGATGTCACAATAATGCCAGAAAGATTTTAAGGGAAGATATACCAGCAGCTTTCTCAATCAATTAAAAAATAAATATTTTCCAAAATTTTTGGGAGGTGTAATGGATCTCTTTCTTTCTGATCTATGGAGGAATCACATAAAGAAAATGTCATTTACCTTTCTTCTCCTTTTCTTTGTAATTAAGGTAAAGAAGGCAACTTTAATAGCATGTGTTGGAGGCATTTCTACTCTGAATGCTTTTTTCTCTGTTCCTTTAGACTAAGGTGCCCCAAATCAGGTTCTGTCTCAGTTTTGAGGATAATTATTTAATAGTTAATTTGCCATCACCACACATGCCTCTACTAATATCCCCTTTGACTTAAAGATAAAAATAATTCATTTATAAAAAAAATACAGAATTACTTCGTGCAATCATTTGGGTGCCCAAGATAATTCTGAAACCAAAGTGCTTTCTGATGCCTATTACAATAGCTTTGCTTTTTATTTTTCCTTCTGACTTTAAATATGTTCCTTACATAAATATTTGCATTGTGACATATATCCATGTTTTCATGTGAGGGTATCAATATTACTTCAACAAAGAAAGATTTCCATATTTAAATACATTAATGATTAAAAAGTAATTTTGACAATTATATCAACTCAAATGATTATTGTTTTTCTATGCTTTTAAATGAAAACATTAATTTGATAGCTTAAACATTTTTAGCAAAATTTTGTTGCTAAATTATGCACCCCTCTAATATTATCTGTGTAGCAATATAATATGGAGATAAAGAGTGGCAAAACAATATAGGAAAGAGATAGGGGAAATTCAAGAGAAGCTAGAAAAGAAAGGAAAAAGGAATAATGTACGGTTTTTAGTGAGAACAATAGTGATACTTTTGTTCAGTGTTTCATTAAATGAATTCTTAGCATCATGGCTTCTATCTCAGACTAATCTACCTCTTTGTCTCTGCTAGTTGCATTTTGAAAAAAAATGTCAAAAGCTGTTATTAATATCTATCATGGCATTGTTTCAGAACAAGAGAATAATCAGCTAATCTTCATTAAAATATTTTTGGATACTTTTTATATCCAGAAAACTCCATGAGGTAAATGTTTATTCATTTGTTCATTCCTAATCTCTTCATTTTCAAGAGTTTCCAGCAGTTCCCATAAAATTGAAATGACACTGTTGTGGTTCACTATGACATTGCTTTCAGTCTATGTATCTAAAAATGATACCTTTTTTTAAAAAATAATTATACTCTATTTATTTTAACTTTTAAAAATTTTTGAGTTCTAAATTCTCTTTTTCTTTAATCTCTCTCACACTTACTGAGAAAGCAAGCAATATGATATCAATTATACATATGAATTCATAAAAAATTTAGAGAGTGGTACCGTTGAGATAATCAGTATCTGAGACTTGACTTACTATACACAAAGATGTTCACTATCTAACATCAAGGTCAACTCTCATTTTCTTCCAGGATTATTAGTTTAAGTTATGTTTAAGTTCTTTATCCAGAATCTCATATAATTGAGAGTCCAACTAAGTTCTGATTAATGCAAAAATAAATATCAGGAAATATTAGTATTATTTATATTTTACAGCACATTTCCTTTTACTTTATTTTTTCACAATTGTTATTTGAATTTGAATTTGTGATCACTTCCTGAAATTAATCATTCATAATAATTAGGATTTAGTTGTTCTTCATTAATGGAAATAATTTTAGCATTGAGGAACATCTTACTGCAGGGGAAAAATAGAAAAAGAAAAAAAGAAACAAAAAAGAAAAAAAAAAGCTTACCTTCTTGATAGGTGTGGGATTAGAGGTGGAAGATAATTTAGAATTCAATTTTGTTTTTTACAAAAAATTAAAATAGAGTATAATTAATTTAATAAAAAAGGTATACATAGATTAGATATATAGATTGAAAGCAATGTATGTGAGCAACCACAACACTGTCTTTTCAATTTTATATGAAACTGCTGCAAAAGTATACTGTTGCATATGCTTAAAATAAATGAAACAGAAGAATAAATAACATGAAACAGGTGTGAAGGGAGGTCATGTATACTTTAACATGTAGTTTACTGAAGTGATATCATAGAACATTTTATATCTAAGAGAAGCTATTTTTCTTGTTAATAGTGTAGCTAAAACTCACAGGACACTGCACTGGTTGGTCTCTTGTCAGAAAAAAAAAAAGTTAGATAAGAAAAAAACAAAAATTTCAATTAATTTACAGCAACAGCTGAAGGGGAACAAAATCAATGAAAGGAGCATACTTATTAGAGACCTCCAGTAGCCATAAAACTGAAACTAAATCACAGCGACAGTGTCTGAACTTCAGATAAATTGCTTTGAATTGAGAATGGGAGCCTGGAGAAATAATGGAAATGATATTGAAGTTGGTGGGGAGAAAAGGGATAAGAGTTTTTATATGCATTCCTTCTCTCGATCTCCCAGATATTGTTGGGATCGAATGTTGATTTGTTATCTGTATTATTTTCTGTGGAGGGACTACTATTGTTTATCTAGCAGATAATGCAATCTTCTGAATGTTACTAGGGTGCAAAAGAAAGAGAATTATGTTGTCCTGGAGGTAAGAGGCTATTTTTTTTTTCTGTAAGCAAAACCAAGGTGACCCTCAGAGAGACATCAACTTTCTCTGAAGATTAACAGAAGATACAGGGGGTGAAGTAAAGGGACAGTTCTTGCTACTTTTCCCTATAGTTCTGAAATTATTTAAGTCATTGTTATTTTTCTAGGAGCTCTTTCTGATGACCACTCTGGGAAACAAACTTGATAGTATTTTCTCCAAATATTATTTTTGTTCCTTTCCCTGGGTTCTAAATTTCAGCAGACTCATTGCCTACTGGTACTTCATGATGGGTGTCCAACTTCTGTACATGACATTTAAATGTTGATTAATCTCTTTATTAAATATATGAACAGAAAAGTACAAAAGACCTTCTCAATTCAAAACAAAAAATATTTTTAAGAAGTTAGTGCATGTAACACTTATCCATTGGAGTTGATTTAATGTTCAGGAAAGGCACTTGAAAAATGCCATCATACTTTATAAAACGTATACCAATTCAGATGGATTTTTCTTTCAAAGATTTTTAAGACATTTTGTGAGCTACTTTGACACTCAGATCAGACATACTATAGCACTAACTTTAAATTTTTGAAAAAGAATTGTTTATGATGCTGAGTGAAATGAGCAGCAGGACCAGAAAATCATTATACATAGCAACAATGAGACTATATGATGATCACTTTAGATGGACAAGTCTCTCTTCAACAATGAGATGATTCTTTTGTTTTTAATTAATTTTATAATTATAATTTTTTTGAAAGTACATATGCATGAGTAATTTTTTATAACATTATCCCTTATATTCATTTTTCCAAATTTTCCCCTCCCTCCCTCTACTCCCTCCCCTAGATGACAGGCAACCCCATACATTTTACATGTGTTACAGTATAACCTAGATACAATATATGTGTGTAAATCCAATTTTCTTGTTGCACGTTAAGAATTGGATTATGAAGGTATAAGGAACCTGGGTAGATAGACAGTAGTGCTAACAGTTTACATTCAATTCCCAGTGTTCCTTCTCTGGGTGTAGTTGTTTCTGTCCATCATTGATCAACTGGAAGTGAGTTGGATCTTCTTTATGTGGATATCCATCAGAATACATCCTCATACAGTATTGTTGTTGAAGTGTATAGTGATCTTCTGGTTCTGATCATTTCACTCAGCATCAGTTCATGTAAGTCTCTCCAAACCTTTCTGAATTCATCCTGCTGGTCATTTCTTACAGAACAATAATATTCCATAACCTTCATATACCATGATTTACCCAACCATTCTCCAATTGATGGACATCCATTCATTTCCAGTTTCTAGCCACTACAAAAAGAGCTGCCACAAACATTTTGGTACATACAGGTCCCTTTCCCCTCTTTAGTATTTCTTTGGGATATAAGCCCAGTAGTAGCACTGCTGGATCAAAGGGTATGCACAGTTTAATAACTTTTTGGGCATAGTTCCAGATTCCTCTCCAGAATGGCCGGATTCTTTCACAACTCCACCAACAATGTATTTGTGTCCCAGTTTTCCCACATCCCCTCCAACATTCATCATTATTTGTTCCTGTCATCTTAGCCAATCTGACAGGTATGTAGTGGTATCTCAGAGTTGTCTTAATTTGCATTGATTTGGAACACTCTTTCATATGAGTGGATATAATTTCTATTTCATCATCTGAGAATTGTCTGTTCATATCCTTTGACCATTTATCAGTTGGAGAATGGTTTGATTTCTTATAAATTAGAGTCAGTTCTCTATATATTTTGGAAATGAGACCTTTATCAGAACCTTTAACTGTAAAAATATTTTCCCAATTTGTTACTTCCCTTCTAATCTTGTTTGCATTAATTTTGTTTGTACAGAAACTTTTTAGTTTGATGAATCTTCTATTTTGTGATCAATAATGATCTCTAGTTCTCCTCTGGTCATAAATTCCTTCCTCCTTCACAGGTCTGAGAGGTAGACTATCCTCTGATCCTCTAATCTATTTATGGTCTCATTCTTTATGCCTAAATCATGGACCCATTTTGATCTTATCTTGGTATATGGTGTTAAGTGTGGATCCATATCTAATTTTTGCCATACTAATTTCCAGTTTTCCCAACAGTTTTTTTTCAAATAATGAATTTTTATCCCAAAAGTTGGGATCTCTGGATTTATCAAACACTAGATTGCTATAATTATACCCTTTTTTGTCCTTTGTACCTAATCTGTTCCACTGATCAACTGGTCTATTTCTTAGCCAATACCAAATAGTTTTGGTGACTGCTGCTATATAATATAGCTTTAGATCAGGTACATCTAGACCACCTGCATCTGATTTTTTTTTCATTAATTCCCTTGAAATTCTCGACCTTTTATTCTTCCATATGAATTTGGTTGTTATTTTTTCTAGGTCATTAAAATAGTTTCTTGGGAGTCTGATTGGTATAGCACTAAATAAATAGATTAGTTTGGGGAGTATTGTCATCTTTATTATATTCGCTCGGCCTATCCAAGAGCACTGAATGTCTTTCCAATTATTTAAATCTGACTTTATTTTTGTGGCAAGTGTTTTGTAATTTTGCTCATATAATTCTTGACTTTTCTTTGGTAGATGAATTCCCAAATATATTATACTCTTGACATTTGTTTTGAATGGAATTTCTCTTTGTATCAACAATGGGATGTTTCAAAACAATTTCGATTGTTTGGTGATAAAAAGAGCCATATACACCCAGAGAGAGGACTGTGGGGACTAAGTATGGACCACAACATAACATTTTCATTCTTTCTGTTGTTGTTTCCCTGCATTTTGTTTTTCTTTTCTCAGTTTTTTTCCTTCTTGATCCGATTTTTCTTGTGCAGAAAGATAACTGTATAACTATATATTCATATGTTGGATTTAACATATATTTTAACATATTTAACATGTATTGGACTACCTGCAATGTAGGGGAAGGAGATGGGGGAAAGAGAGGAAAATTTGGAACAGACGGTTTTGCAAGAGTCAGTGTTAAAAAATTATCCATGCATATGTTTTATAAATAAAAAGTCTTAATAAAAAATTTGTTCATTCATTCATTATTAATTCAAAGACAGTGAGATATAACAGTACCTAATAGGTTACAGTATCTTCATGAAATTACTGTTTAGAATTAGTGAAATGTTCTAGAACTGAGAGTTCACTCTTTTGAGGTTTCTTTTAAGTCAAGAGTAGGTGTTTGAGGCAATTAGACATTTTCTTCATTGAACTCTCTCAGCATTTATATGTTTACCCGCTCCCCATCATTTATAGTCTCATCCATACAATCATCCATTTTCTCCTCTCATTTAAGCAATCCACATAAAATGCATCTTGAAAGAAACATATTATATAATTAGCCTCTGAGAATTTGCCTGGCCAAGCTGACTTTGCAAGCCTACTTATCAAATTTGCTGTGTTCTATGATACTTACAAGGAATAATAACATGATCTTATACATATTAGGAGCAGAGACAATTCTGAAATAGAAGAGACATCAATAAATACTAAAATACTAAAATGATGTGTGGCACATAACAAACATTTTATATTAGCACTAGTATTCATAGCACTCTGCATACATACTAAAAATTTAAATATTCCCTACCCAGAAGGTTTATATGCTGTTGGGGAAGGGGGTGTGAATACAGTATCTTCACAGATAAGTAGATATAAGAAATAAATAAAAGAAAAACAACAACAATTGGTAGAATCAGGAAAGTCCTTTTAAAGGAGTTGGTACTAGAGTTAAGCCTTCACAAACTAGTATTAAAGATAGAGATGATGAAAAAAATATTTTAAGCATGGAAGATAGTCTGTACTAATATTCAACTGCAAAAACTGCAGGCATATGTATGAAGAATAGCAAATGAGACATTTTGATTGGCAGATAGAGCATATGAAAGAAAATAAATGTGTAGTTAGCTTAGAAGGTAGTCTGGAGTCAGATTGTGAATGTCTTTAAATGCCAAACAGAGACTTATTGCATAAAATGACCAACAAAGATAAGGATGAGATATTTTCTCGAATTCTCAATAACTCTCAAAAATTCCTCTAAAAGAAGAATTATGTGCAAAAGAAAAAGCAATGACAGTTTTCTTCAAAGGCCTTGCAAGACACCAAGAAGTCTAAAAAGTTAATAGCCTTAGGAATTAATAATAGACAATCATATTCTTTAAATTATTCAATCAGCACCCTCTTTCCCCTGCCCCTTCTATGGAAAGGTATATTAACCCAATCCTATAGCTGTGTTCTGGGATTTACCCAGTCAGCAATTTTCCTAGTACTATTTGAGTCTTTGCTTATATATTTTCACCCATTTTCTAAATTCCCTCTTCTGTGACCACAGAAACGCTTTCATTCCGACCTCTTTAAGGAGGAGTAGAGAAGACAGAGAAGAGGAAGAATGTTGTCTCAGGTGGCATAGCAGCACTCAATCAGAAGAAAACTAAAGAACAGTGGGAAGCAATGTAGTAAACCAACCTATAATGAGGAATATATTATGTCTGAAGTAAAGGGTAATGACATCCATCTGGATCATTATTATTCCTTCCAGGGACTAAAGCTGAGGACTATAAGAGAAAATTGAATAGTAACATTCCAAAAACTTTGATTGCCTGAATAATAAGTAAAATAAAGTAAAAGGATAGAAATCAAAAATAATATTTAGAATAAAAAGAAAGTAAAAGGAATTATGAAGAAAAAAGAAAGAATTAATAAAGACAATAGAATAACAATTATTTTATAAGAAAAAGCTACAGAAAAGAAAAAAAATAACTATGAACAAAATAAACTGAAGAATAGAAGGGGGAAGTATTTTAATTGATTAATAAAAAAGAAGAAAAGAATTGAGCCACTAAATGAAAGGGAAAAAAAACCCAATAAATTAAATAAAACATTTAAACCTGGAAAATAGGTAATAATAATGGGGGGGGGGAGAGAAGTCTTGAAATGCAAAAGGAGAAGATTGTGTAAGAGGTTACTTTACTTTAGAGTAAGGAAAAACAGCAGAAGAAACAAAGGACCATTTTAAAAGAAAAAAAGTAAAATTAAAAAGCAAGTAATAACAAAACATAAATCTAACTCATACCTTTAAATATGAGTTGATTAAGCCATCCAATAAAACAAAAAGAGAAATAGGTTAGATCAAAAAAATATAACTTCTTGTTTACAAGAAATACACCAAAAAACAAAGGCAAACATACAGAAAACAAAAATGAGAACACAAAACATAATTTATAGTACATAAAAGAACTGAAAAATAAAGGAATTGCAATCATTTTATCAAAAAAAAGCAACAAACAAAAATTCATAAATTAATTAATTAATTAATTAATTAATTTTATTTTCAAAACATATGCATGGATAATTTTTTGCCTTTATTTTAACCCTTGTTTAGCCTTGTATTTCAGATTTTCCCCTCTTTCCCTCCCACCCTCTTCCCCTAGATGGAAAGCAATCCAATATATGTTATACATTTTAAAGTATATGTTAAATCCAAGATGTGTAAACATATTTATACAATTCTCTTGTTGAACAAAAAAAAAAAATCAGATAAAAAAGGAAAGAAAATGGGTAAGAAAACAAAATGTAAATGAATAACATCAAAAAGAGTGAGGCCTTATGTTGTGATCCGCAATAAGTTCCTGCAATTCTCTCTCTGGGTGTAGATGGCTCATTTCATCACAAGATCATTGGAATTTTCATTAATCATCTTATTTTTGGAGTCACGTTCATCAGAATTGATCATCATATAATATTGATGTTGTTGTGTACAATGATCTCCTGGTTCTGCTCATTTCACTTAGCATTCATTCATTTAAGTCTCTCCAGGCCTTTCTAAAATCATACTGCTGAATATTTCTTATAAAACAATAATATTTCATAACATTTATATACCATAAGTTATGGTATATTCTCCAACTGATGGGCATCTATTCAGTTTCCAGTTTTTTGCCACTACAAAGAGGGCTGCCACAAACATTTTTGCACAGGTGGGTCCCTTTCCCTCCTTTAAGATCTCTTTGAGATACAAATACAGTAGAAAAATTGCTAGATCAAAAGGTATGCATAGTTTGATAACTTTTTGAGCATAGTTCCAAATTGCTTTCCAGAATGGCTGAATCCATTCACAGTTCCACCAACAATATAGTAGTGTCCCAGTTTTCTCATATCCCCTCCAACATTCATTATTATTTTTTCCTGTCATTTTAGCTAATCTTAGAGGAGTGTAGTGGTGTCTCAGAGTTGTCTTAATTTTCATTTCTCTAATCAATAGTGATTTAGAGGATCTTTTCATATGATTCGAAATGAATTTAATTTCTTCATCTGAAAACTGTTCATATCCTTTGATCATTTATCAATTGGAGAATGGCTTAAATTCTTAAACATTTGAGTCAATTCTCCATATACTTTAGAAATGAGGCTTTTATCAGAGCCCTTAAATATAAAAATGTTTTTCTAATTCATTGCTCTACTTCTAATCTTATCTTCATTAGTTTTGTTTGTACAAAAAATTTTTAACTTAATATAATCAAAATTATCTATTTGGTATTCAGTTGTTAATTATATTTCTTCTTTGGCCATGAATTCCTTCCTTCTCCACAGATCTGAGAGGTAAACTATCCTATGTTCTAATTTGCTTATAATATCACTCTTTATGTCTAAAACATGAACGCATTTTGACCTTATATGTTAGGTGTGGTTCAATTCCTAGTTCCTGCCATTCTAGTTTCCAATTTTCCCAGCAGTTTTTGTCAAATAGAAAGTTCTTATCCCATAAACTGGGTCTTTGAATTTATCAAACACTAGATTGCTATAGTTACTATTTTACCCTGTGATCCTAACCTATTCCACTGATCAAATACTTCATTTCTTAACTAATGCCAAATGGTTTTGATGACTGCTGCTTTATAATATAGTTTTAGGTCTAGCATAGGTAAGCCACCCTCATTGGTATTTTTTTTTTCATTAATTCATTTGAAATTCTTGTCCTTTTGTTCTTCCAGATGAACTTTGTTATTAATTTTTTCAAGGTCTGTAAAATAATTTCTTGGGAGTTTGATTGTTATGGCACTAAATAAGTAGATTAATTTAGGTATTACTGTCATTTTTATTATATTTGCTCGGCCTACCCATAAGCACTTGATATTTTTCCAATTGAGTAGATCTGAGTTTATTTGCGTAGAAGTGTTTTATAGTTATGTTCATATAGTTCCTGACTTTTCCTTGGCAGATAGATTCCCAAATATTTTACAGTATTGGCACTTATTTTGAATGAAATTTCTTTTTATATCTCTTGCTGCTGGACTTTGTTTATAACATGTAAAAATGCTGATAATTTCTATGGATTTATTTTATACCCTGCAACTTTGCTAAAATTGTGAATTTATTCTAGTAGTTTTTTAGTTGATTCTCTAGGATTTTCTAAGTATACCATCACGTCATCTGCAAAGAGTGATAATTTGGTTTCCTCATTACCTACTCTAATTCCCTTTAATCACTTTTTCTTCTCTTATTTCCAAAGGTAACATTTCTAATACAATATTGAATAGCAATGGTGATACCAGATAACTTGTTTCTCTCCTGATCTTATTGGAAATGTTTCTAGTTTGTCCCCATTACATATGATGCTTGCTGATGGCTTTAAATAGGTGCAATTGATCATTTTAAGGAAAAGTCCATTTATTCTTTTACTTTCCAGTGGTATTAATGGAATGGTTGTTGAATTTTTTCAAATGCTTTTTTCTATTTTATCTGTTGAGATAATCATATTAATTTTGTTCATTTGGTTATTGATATAGATGATAATGACAATAGTTTTTCTAATTTTGAACCAGCCCTATATTCCTGGTAAATATCCTACTTGGCCATGGTGTGTCATCCTGGGGATGAATTTCTGTAATATTGTTGCTATTATTTTATTTAAAATTTTTGCATAAATATTGATTAGGGAAATTGGTCTATAATTTTCTTTCTGTTTTTGCCCTACCCAGATTAGCTATCAGCACCATATCTATGTCATAAAAGGAATTTGGTAGGTCTTCTTCTTTCCCTATTTTTTCAGATAATTTATATAGTATTGGAATTAATTGTTCTTTAAATGTTTGGTAGAATTCACATGTAAATCCATCTGGCCCTGGAGATTTTTTTGTTAGGTAGTTGATTAATAGCTTGTTCTTTTCCAAAGCTTGTTCATTTTCTAAAATGGGACTATTTAAATAATTTATTTCCTCTTCTGTTAACTTAGGCAATCTATACTTTTGTAGATATTACAACATTTCACTTATATTATCAAATTTATTGGCATATAGTTGGGCAAAATAACTCCTACTTATTTCTCTAATTTGCTTTTCATTGGTGGAAAATTCTCCATTTTTATTTTTGAAACTAACAGTTTGATTTTCTTCTTTTGTTTTCTAATCAAATTATGAAAAGATTTATGCATTTTGTTGGTTTTTTCATAAAACCAACTCAGTTTTATTTATTAATTCGATACTTTTTTAGTTTCAATTTTATTGATCTCTCCTTTTATTTTTAGAATTTCAAGTTTGGTATTTTTTTGGGGGGGTTTAAGTTGCTTTTCTTTTTTTCCTAGCTTTTTTAGTTGCAAGCCCAATTCATTGATCTTCTATTTCTGTATCTAGAGACATAAAATTTCCTCTAATAACCACTTTGGCTGCATTCCACAAATTTTGATATGCTATGCCATTATTGTCATTCTCTTGGATGAAGTTATTGATTGTGTCTATGGTTTGTTGTTTCACCCATTCGTTCTTTAGGATTAGGTTTTTTAATTTCCAATTAATTTTTGGCTATTACATGTGATTTTTATTGCATTATGGTCTGATAAAAATGCATTTATTATTTCTGCCTTTCTACATTTGATTTAGAGATTTTATGCCCTAAAACATGGTCAATTTTTGTATAGCTTCCATGAACTGCTGAGAAAATGTAAACTCCTTTCTGTCTCCATTCAATTTTTCCAAAGATCTATCATCTCTAACTTTTCTAACATTTTGCTTACCTCTTTAAATTCTTTCTTATATATTTTGTGGTTCAATTTTTCTAGTTTTGAGAGAGCAAGGTTGAGATATCTCATTAGTATAGTTTTGCTATTTCTTCTTGTATCTTTCTTAACTTCTCCTCTAGGAATCTGGATGCTATACCACTTGGTGAATATGTGTTTAATACTGATATTGCTTCATTATCTATGGTACCCTTCCAATCATTTTCTATAGCACCCTTTAATAAGATATAGTTTCCTTCTTTATCTCCTTTAATTAGATTTATCTTTGCTTTTAATTGATCTGAGATCAAGATTGCTACCCCTTCCTTTTTTACTTCACCTGAAGCATAATAGTCATTTACTCTCACTCTGTATGTATCACTCTACTTTAAATGTGTTTCTTGTATTGTGTTATATTGTATTGTAGGATTCTGGCTTTTAATCCAGTCTGCTATCTGCTTCCATTTTATGGGAGAGTTCACTCCATTCACATTCACAGTTAAAATAACCATTTCTCTATTTCCTGCCATCTTATTTATCCTAAGTTGAGCTTTTATCTTTCCTTCCCTCCTTTCTCTCCTCCCCAGTATTTTGCTTCTTATCATCACCTCTCTCAACCAGTCCTCCCCCTTGAAAACTCCTTTCCCTTTCTTACACCTTACTCCTACTACTTTTGTTTGCCCTTCTAATATACTTCCCCTTTATTTTCACCATTCCCCTCTCATTTTCCTATAAGATGAGACAAGGTTTTCTATGAAACCAAGTATGTCTGATATTCTCTCTTTGAGCCAAATCTGATGAAAATAAGATAAACAATGTTTATCCCCCTTCCTTCTTTCTCTCAAGTATAATAGGTCTTCTTTGCCTCTTCATGAGATGCAATTTCCTTTTATTTTACCTCTTTTTCCCTCTTTTTTCCAGTACAATCCCCTTTCCAACTTTAGTTTCTTGTTCATATTATCATAATAAAATCAAATTATATCCACACTCTCTACATATACCATGAACATAAATATAAGTTTTAAGAGTGCTTTCCTTTTTACTTTTTTATGCTTCTCTTGAGTTCTGTGGTTGGAGATCAAATTTTTTCTTCAGTTCTAATCTTTTCATCAGAAATAGATGAAATTCAAATATAACATTGAATATTTATCTTCTTCTCTGAAAGATAATGTTCATTTAGCTGGATAACTTATTCTTAGTTGTAATCCAACTTTGCCTTTTGGAATAACAGATTCCAGGCCCTTCAGTCCTTTAAAGTAGAAGATGCTAGGTCCTGGGTATCCTGATTGTGTCTCCTCTATTTTTAAATTGTTTCTTTCTTTCTGCTTGCAATATCTTTTCCTTAGTGTGATAGTTCTGAAATTTAGCCACATCATGCCTTGGAGTTTTTATTTTGGGGTCTCTTTCAGGAGAGATCACTGTATTTTTTCAATTATTATTTTACCTTCTGAATCTGAGTCATAAGGGCAGTTTTCCTTTATGATTTCCTGTAAGATAATATCTAGGTTATTTTTTTCATCATGGCTTTCAGGAAGTCCAATAATCCTTAGATTGTCTCTCCTAGATCTATTTTCCAGGTCAGTTGTTTTTCCTTGGAGGTATTTCATATTTTCTCCTATTTTTTCTTTTTTTCTTTTCGGTTTTGTTTGAATGATTCTTGAATTCTTATTTAGTCATTCACTTCCATTTGTTCAATTCTAAATTTTAGTGTATTATTTTCTTCAATTACCTTTTTTAGCTTTTTTTGTAATTGACCAATTGAGATGTTTTGTTCATTGCATTTTTTTCCATTTCACATATTCTGTTTTTCAAGAAATTGGTATCTTTTTCATATTTATTTTGTAAGGAGTTATATGCTTTTTTTCCATTTCATCAAATCTATTTTGTAAGGAGTTCTATGCTTTTCACATCTCTTCTTGCAAAGATCTCATTTCCTTTCCCCATTTTCTTTTAACTCTCCTTTAAAATCCTTTACGCAATCTTCAAGAAAGCCTTGTATAATGGGGACCAATATCTCCTTTTAAGGCTTCATTTGGAGTTGATTTTCCTTTAGGAACCTCAGGATTTGAAGTCCATTTTTCTAAAATGGACCTTCATTAAAACTGTGTATGGTGAGAGTTCTTTTATGTTTTTTTGCTCATTTTTAACGCTTGAGATCTACTCATTTAAAACAGATCTCTTCTGAAATTCTTCCAAGGTATCTTCTTCTGGAAATGTCTTGTACTCCAAATATTTGAGGGTTCTGTGACCCCAAAACTAGTTTAAAGGTTGTTAGTTTTACTGTTAGTTTGAAAGGTCAGAGGAGGTCTCAGAAAGTCATGTCTGCTCTCTGCCAACTTGGTTCCGCTCCAGGACTCATTCTTAAATGCATAATATTTAAGAATGAAAACTCAGTAGATGGTATGCAGGGGTTTTTTAACAGTAGTATAGCTATTGGTCACTTAGGGAAGCTTACAGTCCAGAAATTCATATGTCTGACAAAAATTTCACATAGTCTGATATTTGTGGATATTGACCTCCCAAACCAAAAAACCCAGCAGGATATAAGGAACCAGAATGAAAAAAATACTAGATTGTTTTTTTAGGTATTCCAAGGCTGTGCATCTTTTACTTTTCTGAATCTATCCTATATATTTTGATTATCATTCCCTCATTTCAATCATAAGCTGACCCTTTATGTCCTTCTAGTCTGATGATCAATTATGTATTTATAATAGATAAGACTTTACTAGGTCCAATACTTTAGGTTTAAAATTTTAATATAATTAGAAACTTATAAATAATAGTTCTAAAAAGGAAGTTACATTGAACTCAGAAGGATGCACCAATTAGCTTTAATATGTGTAGCCTCTCTTTTCTTGCCTTGTCCAATCTTAAATATGTTATCTTATGATTCAGTAAAACCACTAGTAAACATCAGCAACAGGACAAGAAAAAAGCTGAAAGGCCTTGAGTATATGATATATTGTTTTTGTTCTACATTAAATCATGGACTTTGTTCATGAGGTTTTTTTTGGTAAAAATATTGAAGAGCTTGCTATTTCCTTCTCCAGTATGACTCCATTTTATAGATAAAGAACTGAATCAAATAGGAATTAAGTGATTTGCCCAGGATCTAGTGTCTAATGTTGTGTGTGACTCCAGTCCTTGTGCTCTACCTACAATATGACCTACCTGTCATAGATATGACATATAAAAATTAGCTAAAGAAATTGAGCATGTTTAGCCTGGAGAAAAGAACATTCAAGGGGAACTTGATAGGCATCTTTAAGTATTTGAAGGACTACATGGTAGAAGAGGAATTCGACTTTTTTTTCCTTTTGTGCCCAGAACCAGGAACAATGAATGAAAGTTGTAAAGAAGCAAATTTAGATTCCATGAATAACAAATGAGCTGTCATCTAGTCTCTTGCCAGCAAGAAGGCTGATACAGAAGTGTAGATTTTTTTCTTCAGATATATGGAAGGGCTAAAAGTTTATTAAAGGCAAAATCCAGATAGAGAGGAAACTCAAGCCCATTCTCTATAGAGACAGCTAGATAATAAAATGGATAGAGTGCTAAACTAGGAATTGGTAAAATTTGAGGTCAGATGTGGCTTCAGACATTCACAGTGTTATGCTAGGAAAGTGGCAACCTCTGTATGCCTTGTTTTTCTCACCTGAACCATGGTGATAACAATAGCACTTATCGGGTTGTTGTAAGAATAAAATGAGAATATTTGTGATTTGCTTATCATTGTACCTGGCATGTAGTAGTCATTTAATAATTGGTTATTCCCTCCATTTTTCCCTATCTAGGGAGAGAGGAAAAGAGCAGTATGGATTCACCAGCTAGAATCTAATGGAAAAAAATATGTTACCATCACCAAACACAAACATGGATTTTGTCATACACAACTGATGCCTTGGCTGGTTCACTAATTCATTTAACATATGATCTTTCACAGAATTTGCTGTTTACTTATATGTGTATATTGGCCCCCTCAGGGATATGGTAAATTTATTTCCTCTCCATTCTTCCCCACTTTGCCTCATTTACTATTTGGCCAAATGATATTAGTGACTGAAAATATGCTGTACTACCTGAGCCTTTTAAATATGTTTTCTGTACTTTCATAAGAAGTTTTGTCTTTAAGTAAAATTAAGTTGCTTTTGTTGTTTTATGAGTGAGAGTTACTCAAAAGGAATGGATCATTCAAGGGAAGGAAGGTGAAAAGAGTTTAGACCAATTGTCTTGGATTTAATTATGAAACTCTATTAAAACACTTTGGCTGGCTAGAAAGAACAGCTTCATATCCCTAACTGAATAAAATAGGTTCCCTGGAGAGATAGTTTCCCTTTATTGGCAGTCTTCAAACAGATTTTGGATGAGAACTTGTTGAATACATTATAGCGGGAATTTCTTTCATGTACTTGATTAGACAATTTGGATTAGGTGACCATTATTGTACCTTTCTATTTTAAAATTCTGTGATCCTGTTTTTCTGAGGCTTATATCTCATGCTATTCGGTAGTCAGGCTTATTGCAATTGGCTGTCAATAGAAGACTGACTTTTACTTGTCATATGAAGTTTTTAACATTGGAGGTCACTTTGGGATAAGTATCAAACTACTCATGCATCCATGCATCTTACCATTGGAAAAGTTGACAATAACTCTCACTTGGATATGGTTGTTTTCTCAAAGTCTAGTGATTAGGTTTGAATCCTCCAATAAGAATAATTGTTTGACTGCAATTCTAATTGCACTTAGGAAAACCCTTCCACTTTTCTTAGATTTCTTTTTTTTAAATTAACATATTAATTATTTTGTATTAATTAACAAATATGCACATATATTAAAAACATTAGTAAACATGAATATCACCATAGGCAAACAATAGAAAAATATATGCATTCATGGATCTCTATTACATACGCCTTGGTTTATTAAAAGTACAAATTAAATTAAAAGGTGCTCTCCTTCTCTGTCTTCTTAACTTCTTTCTCTCTTCTCTGTATTTAAAAAAAATCTTAATGTTCTTTTTTTTTCTTTTATTCTTGAATCTCAATTCCCCTCATACCTTCCATAACTCTCTTCTCCAAAAAAAAAAAATAATAAATAAAATAAAAACAGAAGTCTTCTGGTGTAGCAAATAAGTAGAGTCAATATATGTCAAATAAAACAGAGTAAATGAGCTTTCCTGAGAATATAAAATTACTCAGCTAAAATCAAAAGACTCAAATCTCATTCAAAGGGAAATTTCCTAATGCCTTTTAATGTGGCAAGCTAGGGCTGGGGACATCATCATTATCATCACTAGTATTTATACAGCATTGTGCTAATTGTGTTACAAATATTTCATTTGAACTTCATAAATCAAGAGTGGTGCAGAAGAGGGAAATAATGATCCTAAAATGTTAGAGAGAGAAAGAACATTTAATTGTTCTCTAGTCCAACTTCCTCATTTTACAGAGGACACTGAGGATTTGTAGAATCTCATCTCAAGAATTTTCTGTTCCTTTTGGAGCTAAGTAAAAAAGCATTGGAACTAGATGACCTTTAAATCATGACTTTTTAAAAGTTTCTTTATTTTCGTAATTTTAAATTAATTTTTATAATTATAACATTTTCTTTGACAGTACATATGCATAGGTAATTTTTTTTTTTTTTACAACATTATCCCTTGTACTCCCTTATGTTCCGAGTTTTTCCCCTCCTTCCCTCCACCCCCTCCCCTAGATGGCAGGCATTCCCATACATATTAAATATTTTATAGTATATCCTAGATACAATATATATGTGCAGAACCGAATTTTGTTGTTGTTGTTGCAAAGGGAGGATTGTATTAGGAAGGTAAAAATAATCTGGGAAGAGAAACAAATCAAAACAACAACAACAACAACAACAAAAAACAATGCTCAAAGTTTACACTCATTTCCCAGTGTTCCTTTTCTGGATGTAGTTGATTCTGTCCATCAATGATCAATTGGAATTGGATTAGCTCTTCTCTATGTTGAAGATATCCACTTCCATCAGAATACATCCTTATACAATATCATTGTTGAAGTGTATAATGATCCCCTAGTTCTGCTCGGTTCACTAAGCATCAGTTGATGTAAGTCTCTCCAAGCCTCTCTGTATTCTTTCTGTTGGTCATTTCTTACAGAACAATAATATTCCATAACATTCATAAACCATAATTTACCCAACCATTCTCCAATTGATGGACATCCATTCATTTTCCAGTTTCTAGCCACTATGAAAAGGGCTGCCACAAACATTTTGGCACATACAGGTCCCTTTCCCTTCTTTAGTATGTCCTTAGGATATAAGCCCAGTAGAAGCACTGCTAGGTCAAAGGGTATGCACATTTTGATAACTTTTTGGACATAATTCCAGATTGCTCTCCAGAATGGTTGGATTCTTTCACAACTCCACCAACAATGCATCAGTGTCCCAGTTTTCCCACAGCCCCTCCAACATTCATCATTATTTGTTCCTGTCATCTTAGCCAATCTGACAGGTTTGTAATGATTTCAGAGTTGTCTTAATTTGCATTTCTCTGATCAATAGTGGTCAATCTTTCATATGAGTGGAAATAGTTTTAATTTCATCATCTGAAAATTGTCTGTTCTTATCCTTTGACCATTTATCAATTGGAGAATGGCTTTATTTCTTATAAATTAAAATCAATTCTCTGTATATTTTGGAGATGAGGCCTTTATCAGAACCTTAACTGTAAAAATGTTTTCCCAATTTGTTACTTCCCTTCTAATCTTGTTTGCATTAGTTTTGTTTGTGCAGAAACTTTTTAATTTGGTGTAATCAAAATGTTCTATTTTGTAATCAATAATGGTCTCTAGTTCTCCCTTGGATACAAACTTCTTCCTCCTCCACAAGTCCAAGAGGTAAACCATCCCATATTCCTCCAATTTATTTATGATTTCATTCTTTATGCCTAAATCTTGGACCCATTTTAATCTTATCTTAGTATGTGGTGTTAAATGTGGGTCCATGCCTAGTTTCTGCCATACTAATTTCCAGTTTTCCCAGCAGTTTTTGTCAAATAATGAATTCTTATCCCAAAATTTGGGATCTTTGGGTTTGTCAAACACTAGATTGCTATTTTTATTCACTATCTTGCCCTGTGAACCCAACCTATTCCACTGATCAGCTAGTCTATTTCTTAGCCAATATCAAATGGTTTTGGTGACTGTTGCTTTATAATATAGTTCTAGATCAGGTACAGCTAGACCACCTTCATTTAATTTTTTTTTTCATTACTTCTCTTGAAATTCTCGACCTTTTATTGTTCCATATGAATTCTGTTGTTATTTTTTCTAGGTCATTAAAATAGTTTCTTGGGAGTCTGATTGGTATAGCACTAAATAAATAGATTAGTTTAGGGAGTATTGTCAACTTAGTTATATTTGCTCAGCCCATCCAAGAGCACTGAATGTCTTTCCAATTTTTTAAATCAGACTTTATTTTTGTGGCAAGTGTTTTGTAATTTTGCTCATATAATTCCTGACTTTCCTTTTTCCCAAATATTTTATACTATCGACCATTATTTTGAATGGAATTTCTCTTTGTATCTTTTGCTTTCGGATTGCGTTGTTAATGTATAAAAATGCTGAGGATTTATGTGGATTTATTTTGTATCCTGCAACTTTGCTAAAATTCTGAATTATTTCTAATAGCTTTGTAGCAGTGTCTTTGGGGTTCTCTAAGTAAACCATCATTTCATTTGCAAAGAGTGATAGTTTGATTTCCTCATTTCCTACTCTAATTCCTTGAATCTCCTTCTTGGCTGTTATTGCTGAGGCTAGCGTTTCTAGTACTATATTGAATAGTAATGGTGATAGTGGGCAACCTTGTTTCACTCCTTAAAGGTTCTAGTTTATCGCCATTACATATGATGCTTACTGACAGTTTTAAATATATGCTCATTATTATTTTAAGGAATAGTCCATTTATTCCTATACTCTCAAGCGTTTTTAGTAGGAATGGATGTTGGATTTTATCAAATGCTTTTTCTGCAAGTATTGAGATGATCATATGGTTTTTATTAATTTGATTATTAATATGGTCAATTATACTAATAGTTTTCCTAATATTAAACCAGCCCTGCATTCCTGGTATAAATCCCACTTGGTCATAGTGTATTATCCTGGGGATGATTTTCTAAAGTCTTTTTGCTAATATCTTATTTAAGATTTTAGCATCAATATTCATTAAGGAAATTGGTCTATAGTTTTCTTTCTCAGTTTTCAATCTACCTTGTTTAGGTATCAGTACCATGTCTGTGTCATAAAAGGAATTTGGTAGGACTCCTTCAATCCCTATTTTTTCAAATAGTTTATATAGCATTGGAGTTAGTTGTTCTTTAAATGTTTGGTAGAATTCACATGTAAATCCATCTGGTCCTGGGGATTTTTTCTTAGGGAGTTGGTTAATAGCTTGTTCTATTTCTTTTTCTGAGATGGGACTATTTAGACTACTTACTTCTTCCTCTGTTAATCTGGGCAAGCTATATTTTTGAAGGTATTCTTCCATTTCATTTAAGTTATCGAATTTATTGAATAGCTATTAACTATTGTTCTAATTTCCTCTTCATTAGTGGCTAGTTCTCCCTTTTCATTTTCAAGACTAAAGATTTGCTTTTTTTCTTTCCCTTTTAAAATCAGGTTTACTAAGGGTTTGTCTATTTTGTTGTTTTTTTCATAGAACCAACTCTTAGTTTTATTAATTAATTCAATAGTTTTCTTTTTACTTTCAATCTTATTAATCTCACCATTTATTTTTTGAATTTCAAGTTTTGTGTTTGTCTGGGGGTTTTTAATTTATTCCTTTTCTAGCAATTTTAGTTGTAAGCCCAATTCGTTGGCCCTCTCTTTCTCTATTTTATGCAAGCAGGCCTGTAGAGATATAAAACTTCCCCTTATTAATGCTTTGGCTGTATCCCACACATTTTGGTATGATGTCTCATTATTGTCATTTTCTTGGGTGAAGTTATTAATTTGTCTATGATTTGCTGTTTTACCCAATCATTCTTTAGTATAAGATTATTTAGTTTCCAATTATTTTTTGGTCTATTTTCCCCTGGCTTTTTATTAAATGTAATTTTGATTGCATTGTGGTCTGAAAAGGATGCATTTACTATTTCTGCCTTACTGCATTTGATTTTGAGGTTTTTATGCCCTAGTATGTGATCAGTTTTTGTATAGGTTCCACGAACTGCTGAGAAGAAAGTATACTCCTTTCTGTCTCCATTTAGCTTTTGCCAAAGATCTATCATATCAAACTTTTCTAGTATTCTATTTACCTCTTTGACTTCTTTCTTATTTATTTTGTGGTTTGATTTATCTAATTGTGAGAGTGCAAGGTTGTGATCTCCTACTATTATAGTTTTGCTGTCCATTTCTTCTTGCAGCTCTCTTAATTTCTCTAAAAAAGTTTCTTTTTAAAAAATATTCAATTATTTAGAGACTAGAACAGGGACTAAACCTATGAAATCATTGGTAAAGAGAGTTACTGGTGAATCTACCTATGCAGGTCAACAACTTTTCTATACTTTAGTCTAATAGAAAAATGTCATACTTAAGATGGCATTGTTTCAAAGTGCAGGCCTAAATCTGATCAAAATTTTATTAGGAAATATTTAGCAAAATATATAATATACAAATGTATAAACTATATAATAGAACATAGGCTGTGCTAATATGTGGTTTTCTAAGTCAATATGAACTACACAGAGATCATTATATATTGTTAAGTGACCCCAAATTCTACTTTGCTTTTTTGACAGCACAGGCTTAGAGCAATGACAAGTTAAACAATTTGTATGGAGTTAAATAGCTTTGGTAAAAATAAGATTTAACTCTTCCTGGCTTTGAGACCAACTTTATAATCACTGTGCTATATGTGCTGCCTTAAGGATTGAGGACAGCTTTTTAATACTTTACTCTGATATTGAGCTTATAGTTTGTGTATTTGGCCCTGACTTACTGGGTAGAAAGTAGATTAGAGACAAAACTGTTTTTAGTTTTTGTTCTAACTTTTTCTCTTACAATTGTTAGTACAGTTCATGGAACTATCTAATAAATTACAGGGTTAGTGTACCAAGCTCTAGGTCCAAGACTATTTTGTGGGTGTACATCTACTGAAATCAAAGACTGTAAAACCATTGTGATGCATTCAATTTTAATCATTATTAAGAATTGAACACAATAGTTCATAAAAAATGAAATAGCATTGTAAAAACATAGCAATAATTTTTCCTCCATAGGCAAGGGATGAATTCTCCTATACTTTTTCAGTGAGAAATGTTGATACATGTGGTCAGGATTCATGCATGGCGTGGGTATATACATGAGGAGTATATGTGAAGAGGAAACATGCATGGAAGGAATCATATTTGAGATCCAGGGCACACAGGTAGAGGGGCACATTTCTGATGTTACAAGATCTCTGGTGTCTCTCAATGATGTTACCAAATTGCCTGGACCTGCTTCCTCCTTGTCCCAATCAGACATATTTTTTTAGTCTTGGATGTACCTCTATGAGGGCTTTTCTGGATTTTTCACTAGTGGAAGCATGCCCTTCCTATAATGCTCTGTTTGGTGTATAATTTATAAAAGAAACTTCCAGCCTTGACCCTTTTGGACACCAGGCTTTGGAGCTTCTCCCTGCCTGCAGCTTGTAACTTTAATTGAAGCCCTGGGTAATCTCTCACTTATGATGAAACTGAGCTCCCTTTATGGTTTTTAAAAAAGCTTTCCTCCCAATCATGCATTCCCAGTAATTCTAGGAAGAGGAAAAAAAATCTTTTGTGCTTTTTTTTTCTCCTGTTAGGGTGGCCTGACTTATTTACTTGCCCACTATACTTCAGTTCTTTAAGTGGAAACAAAATATTAGATGTAAAAAAATAAAAAAAAATATTTTAAAAGGGTAATAAACATTTATATAAGTATACAAGTATACAATTGACTTATTTTTGTTGTTGAGTTGTTTCAGTCATGTCCAACTAGCTTTGACCCCATTTGAGGTTTTCTTGTCAAAAGAACCAGAATAGATTGTCATTTCCTTCTTTGACTCATTTTTCATCTGAGGAACTGAGGCAAACAATATTACATGATTTGTACAGGTTCAGATGGCTAGTGTCTGAAGTCAGATTTGCAATGCGTTATGAATCATGTTGAGAGAGAAAAATCAGAACAGAAGAGAAAAACTGTGGGATAGATTAAAAAAAAACAGAAAAAAAGAAGTGAACATAGTGTGTGTTGATTTACATTGTTTTCTTAGATCTTTTTTCTAAATGGAGATGGCATTTTCTGTCTGAAGTCTATTGGTATTCCTTTGGATCATTGAACTGCTGAGAAAAATACACCCTTCATAGTTCATCATCTCACATTATCGCTATTATGTACAATGTGTTCCTGGTTCTACTTGTTTTGCTCAGCATCAGTTGATGTAGATCTTTCCAGACCTTTCTATAGTCAGCTTGTTCATCATTTTAATAGAATGATAACATTCCATTGCCTTCATATATTACAGCTTGTTCACCTATTCCTCAATTGATGGGCATCCACTTTTTTTCCCCAATTTTTTGCTACCATAAAAAGAACTGCTACAAACATTTTTGCAAATATGGATCCTTTTCCCTCCTTTATGATTTCCTTGGGGTACAGACCCAATAATAGCACCGCTAGGTCAAAGGATAAGCAAAGTTTTATAGCCCTTTGGGCATAGTTCCAAATTGCTCTCCTGAATGGTTAGATCGGTTTTTTTTTTAAATTTTTTTATTATTATAGCTTTTTATATTTTTCATCTAAAAGTGTTAGAATCAAGAGATTTCTAATTAAGCAATTAATTAGAACCATAGATTGTTTTTACAACTCCACCAACATACCTGGTTATTTTCTATGTTAGGATTAATCATTCAGCAAGTATGAAATAACTTTGTTTTTTTTTCAGTTTTTTAAATTAATATATCTTCAACTCTTAAGCAGAGAAGTGGTTAGGGGAAAAGTTATATATAAAACTTAATCTAGAGGATCAACCTAAGGGGTCCATTTTCCCCAATTGTACACATTACTGTCTTTATGGCCATTTTGGAAAGAAAAGACTTTGAATTCACCCTTATTTCAATAGGAGAGAGATAAAATTTCTCACGTCAAAATTAATAGTGTGTATATATGTGTGTATGCATACACACATATATATGTACATATAATTGTTTAAAATTATTAAGGAATTATGATAAAGATCTTATGCCTGTCATATATGTAGTTATAAATTTACTTACATATGAGTTTTGTTTCCCTTTTACAAAATCATCTCCGATTTTTAAAAAATTATGTTTGTGCCCTATTTAACATTGAATAAATTGCCCACAGAAATTTTGTAGCAGCGAATATGAAAAATGTCATTAATGCAGATAGCATTTGTAAGTTATTTCTTAGCACAAATAACATTCCCCTACCCCCTCTCACCAAATGGAACTACAGATAATTGGCTCATTGACTCCTCACTTGGAATCTGGTTTATGTCAGATAGTGTATGAAAGAATGTGTGAGGATTATAAACATTTGTTATCAGTCTACTCTAAAAATGGTCCAATTTTGAGTTACTGGTGATTGACTCAGAAAAAAAAAAATCTTCCATTTCTCTGAGACGAATTATATATAGTGTAACCACAGTGAGGAATCATTCACTTAGGATGGCAGTTGTTTGCATGTATGGTACAGGGCTAGCTGTTGTGGTTGGCCAAGTTTGTGTTCTTCTTTATATTCTAGATATTGCTTATTGAGTAAGTGTCCTACCCAAAGTCAATTAGCAATTAAGGGTGCTCTTAAGCACATAGAAAGGCTATGTTCTTTCATCCAGACATAGGGGACTTAAAAATAATTTTGCACTCTAGTTATACTTAATTTCACATCTCATCTGGCAAGATTTTTTCAAAAATCATGGAAGAGTAAATGTGCATGTTTTATCCTCTTAAGTGTCAGATTGTGGTGAACTTTGAAAACATATTTGCCAATTTGCTTTCCTTGGGCTTTATTCCCAAAGAAAGTTTAGCTGAATTTACATATTGCTCTGATGTTTACCTTGAAAGATATCTTTATCCTTGAAAGATACAACACAACACTGAATTTCCTTAGGAGAAGTTTATTCTAGGCATAGGTCCTAAACCAAGCTACCCACATCATTCTTTTAAACTCTTCTGCAGGGTAAAGCTCATTTCTTTTCCATCTGGAAGACATTACTGAGACAATTCAAAGCAATAGGCCCTTATTACATGTATCAACATCCTGGTTTACAATGCACCCCTGGATTGATTTCATCAAAGGAAATGAAGGCTAATGAAAAGATGAATTCTGGAAGCAGAATATTTCCTGACTGAATTCCACCAATCTTCTAGATATAGAAGGGGAAAAAAAAGTTTTAATTAGGACTATAGATTAAAATTTAACCTGGGTATTTGAGTTTATACCAAGGAATCCCACAGTTCAGATTACTAGTTTATTACAATAGAGATACAGAAATACAGAATGTAGACAATGCTCTACATTAAAGAGAGCTATTAGTGTTTTTTTTTCCTCCATCCTAGGACAACATAGGGTATTGTGAAATTGGACCTTTTGAAAATTTGATTTTTCTTTGTGATGATATTTGCTCTTTCATTTTAGATAAAGAATTAACCACGTAGATAATGGAAGGTCAAGAGTCTATATAAATTCAAAAGTCCAAGAGTTGAATGAGTCTGTGCTTGATTTTGCAACCATATCACTAGGAATTCCCAGAGAAGTGAGAAGTGTTCTTTGAGCCCCATCACAAAAGAAGTAATGCTGCATTTGGTTGTGATCTGTATAGTATGAATGCTATAGGGAACCTATACTAAAGCCTGAGGTGGGATAGGGGTTATTATTCCCAAGGAATAGAGGAAAAATGTTTACACTTCTGTTGCTATTAGGCTTTCAAAGTAAATATCACTTTGTAAAAGGATAATTGATAATAATTGTTTAAATGGAATTGAGACAAGTCAGTGGTGGCTACAAGTGAAGATGACACAAGCACACACACATGCCACACACAGAGACATAAATACACATACAGAATTGAGTTTTGACAATTATTGGTAAAGACACAAAATCTTCTCAGGATCATCCCTAGGATTCTGAAGACTAATTTGTATGTGGTTTTGCTCAAATAATGAATCTATAATACTTGTGACATACAGATGAGGAAACTAAGACTGAGAAGTTATGGGGATTGTTCATGCTCAACGAGCTATTAAATGTCTAAGGGAAAATTTGAAATCAAGTCTTTCCAATTTGAATATATTTCAAGCACTCTATTCATTTTATTGTCCATCCCCCATTCCTACAACTGCTGCCTTAATAGGTCTATTTTCTTAAGGTTTCAGATCATTTACAAGGGACAAATTGATCCATCCAAATTTAAAAAGGAAAAACCTTTTTTTTTCCTTTCTCTTTTTTAACATCTCCTGATAACTGGGATCTTGGTCTCCAATTTAGTGTTGGCATTCTCTATTTGTCTTCTCTGGCTAGATTATAACTAATTAACCTCTGCTCTACTTGGAACTTAGAACAAGCTTCCAGGAATCTCAGAGTCTGGGATTCCCCCTGTTTTTATCAATTCTTTAATTCCTTCTACTCATTTTATTTTGCAAGGAGAAGAGAGAAGCACAGAAACAAAACTAACCCAGGGGACAAAAGTGCTATCTTTTAAGCCTAACAAGACAAATTCCTGTCTTTAGTGTATAAAAAATTTCAACTAGACTACAAATTTCCTTAAATTTCTTTCGTGTTTGTTTCTTAGGTTTCTATATGTTCTCAGAAGCTTTGATGCAGGAAAATGTTTCTAGAAATAAATACAGAAGTAAAGTTTATTTTTTTTTCTAGCAGCCTAAGAAAGAGGATTATGCTGTTTCAAACAGTTGTAGGGTATGATCTCTTTATAAAATACAGTAAGCATAACCCCATGGTACTCCACAATTAGATGGATAGATAGATAAAGCATTTATTAAACTCTTACTATACAATAAACATTGTGCTAAGTAAGTCCTGGACATTTTCACGATGACATATTATTGTTTATATCTCCCTTAAAAAGGAAATGTATAACTATGCGCTGTCCTACAGACCAACAGAAACATAGCTAATTGTCTGCTGAATCTTATCTTCATCTTCATAAGATAATAAGTAGATTTGGAGCTAAAAGGGATTTTAGAGATTATGGAGTTCTGTCCTTTTATTTTGCAGATGTGGACACCGAGGTCCAAAAGGTGAAGTAACAACTGACAAAATATTATAATTGTCCAAGATTCGAATTCTAAGTCCAGCACTTAATCTATTCTGATAAATTGTCTATTTTCAAGCAATGTACATCATAAATGTTTAGAATTGGAAACTATTTTTAAAAAGTCTTCCAATTAATGAAGAAACTGAGGTGCAAAAACATTAAGTAATTTGTTTAAGTGTAGTACAATTTGATGCCTTTATGCCTTAGTAACATACAAAATTCATAGACTTTTGACCTTCATTAATGCCCCAACGAAAATGAAAATATATTGATTGAATTGTTCAGAGAAAATTACAAAGCATTTATTTTTTATTTCTTTGATTCTAGATAGAATTTGAAGAACTGATTCAAGGGTATGCTAGTAAATATTTAACAAATAACATAACAACTCTTAAAAAAGTGTTCGGGAGGGGCAGCTAGATGGTGCAGTGGATAGAGCACCATCCCTGAATTCAGGAGGACCTGAGTTCAAATCTGCTCTCAGACACTTAATATTTCCTAGCTGTGTGACCCTGGGCAAGTTACTTAACCCCAGCCTAAGGGGGGGGGGGGAAGTGTTCAGGAAATACATTTTGTCTGATTTATTAACATTTTATTTATCACATTCTTAAATCTAACAATCCACAAAATGGCAAATAAAATCCTGTTTTGTAGTTTCTGAGATGTAAATTGTTCACACTGAAAATTTAACAATCAGCTCACTGGAGCAATTTCTAACTAGCTCTAGCACAACCTTGGACAGATCCTACTGATAAGGTATAACCAAATGTTGAGGTCTAGCTAAGGGATACCTAAATAAAAGTAGGATTAATTGAAGTCTAGTGGCAGGTTTGGGGTACAGGGAGTCAAATGGAACTCTCTTGCAAGGATTCAGCACAAGGGTACAAAGTTAAATGAGTTCTAGTTAAATGAATTTACAGGCTCGAAGACCTAGATTGATAAAAGAGGTTTATTGTAGGGTTTGGAAGTAAGGTTAAAGTCTGGTTAGTAAAAGGTATTAGATAAAGGAAGAAATACACCAGAAGTGGCAGACAGAGAGTCTGTGATGCAAAGTATGTTGCTAGCATGTTTCAATTCTGCCAAGAGATGATTCCAGCTTGGCTCTTTTATTTGCTTGAAGGGGCCTAGAATGGAGCCCAGGTTGATTCCTTGAGGGCCAGAACCCACCAGGTGGGGGTTAGGAAGGAAACCTGAGAAGATTATTAGAATGGGGGCCCAAACTGGCTCAGATTGGTATCTCTCCCCTTGGAATACAAAAGGGTGGTTTTGACCAGATCTTGTAAATCAAAGGTCAGTCCCAAAGGAAGTTGGAGATCAGAAAAGGAATCTTAAAGGAGCTACCACCTTCATCACTTCCATAGCTTATCTTGACACATTTTCTGCCTGGATAATACACTGAGCTGAGATGTTCCTTCCAATGGTTTTAAGTTTAGAATTCTAAGGAATTATAGAAAACTCCCTCTTCTATCTACTCCCTAGTCTGCAGAAACGTTCTCCCTCTTCTAAATTTATTGGTCTCTCTTGGGTTCATAGAATAATTCTGCTAAGTAGAAGAGGATGCAAATCTACCATTTTCCCCTTCCTTATTTTTCATTGCTAATGTTTCATTGTTGCAATGTGCCCAGAGGCATTAGTGAAGGCTATACGTCTATAAATAAATATGGGATAAAATTTTATTTATATTGTTAATAGGGTACTTCTATTTAGTTAAAAACCAGTTGGGAATCTATGTGTTTTCCCTCAGATAATTGTTTATATATACTTTTTTTTTAAACAATATATCCTTTCAGTTGGCAGGAAAATACAAAATTTTTCCTTCTATGAGAGATGTTTGCTAATTAGAGGTGCTTTCAGATGTGAGAACTGGAATTTTGAGATTCCATTGTCTCCAACTCAGCCTGTAGTCTTCTCCACAACTTTAAAATTCTAAATAAGACTACAAAATCCCAACAAAAAAACCTGACTATTCATCAGAAGTTGATAATGAGAGATTCTTCCCCTTCCTCACCCTATTCCTGGTGGTCTAGTTCTCAACAGGCATAGTATGCCCATTCTCCTAGATACTGAAGTTCCTTCACACAAGAAGTAACTCAAAATTCTATTTTCTTTGGATTGTAGGTCCACTACCATTGCTAAAACTTGCTGATAAAAGATCTTATCACACTACTAGGATGAACAGGATCTATTAACTATAATCATTTTGATAAAGTAGATCAGGATACTTTATAATATTCCCTATCACTGATTCTTCTCCCATTGCATTCAGGACCATATCCATTAGTTCTGATCTATATTTGGCCACTAGACCCAAATGGCTCTGGAGGCGAAAGTGAGGTCCTTGCACAGCCTTCTCTCATTTAAATCTAATTCCTTTGCTTATAATGGCATCATATCCCTTATGTCAGGGTCCTCTTTAAGAACAAAGAGGACTTACTATCCCACCTTGCCCCAAGTAATTGTCCCTTGATCTATCATTAATTGCTGGACTTTGTCTTTCTATCTGGTTGGTATAAGCTAATGATCATTGGGTCTTTCTATCTGTCTTGCCACTGAACCATCCTTCATGTATTGTCCATGTTAATTAATATGTAGTTTTCTTTCAGGGCAATTAGGTGATATCATAAACGGAGTTAGGGAAACAGTTCAAATCTAGCCACACTTAGTGTATGACCCTGTATTACCCTATAGGGTAAATCAATTTACCCTATTTGCCTCAGTTTCTTTATTTATAAAATAAACTGGAGAAGAAAATGGTTAGCTATTCCATTATCTTTGCCAAAAAAAATACCAAACTGGGTCATGAAAAGTGCAACACAAGTGAAATGACTTAAGAAAATACAAAATTTCCTTTAGAGAAGAAATTAGTTTAATTTACAACTTGTATTCTTAACATTTAGCCTATTTCTCTGCTCAAAGCCAAATACTTAGTTTTTCCCTCCATTCCATTGTATTTGAAAAGCTTGGTTGACATGGTATATTAGAAGGTAGAAAGGAATAAGGTAGTGATAAAAGGAAGCAGGTGCCATAAACCAACTGGCAACTGTTTAAAAAAATTCAAATAAAGCAATTATTTGGGAACAGGCATTTAAAATGCAATTTTTTTCATCTTTGTCAATGGGCTATAGTAGAATGACTTACTATACATAGTTTATATACTTGAATTTAATTTCAATCTTCCATAGTTACTTGTGTAATAAATTGTATGATCTAATAGCTAAATATAGCTAGTATTTATGCAGTGACTGCTATGTGTCAGTCACTGTCTTAAGGGCTTTATTCATATTTTCTCAATCCCTATAGCAGTTATCCCAT
Organism: Sminthopsis crassicaudata; assembly: GCF_048593235.1. Classification (NCBI taxonomy): domain Eukaryota; kingdom Metazoa; phylum Chordata; class Mammalia; order Dasyuromorphia; family Dasyuridae; genus Sminthopsis; species Sminthopsis crassicaudata. The sequence goes on from NC_133617.1 coordinate 504,908,989, forward strand.
TTTGCAGCTGAGGAAACTGAGGGAGATAGATGTTAAGTGACTCAGAGTCATATAGGTAGTAAGAGTCTAAGAATGGATTTGAGCTTAGTCTTCCTCACTACAGGTCTAGCTCTCTATCCACTATGCCTCCTTGCTCATTAATCTTATAAGATGATTTAATTAGATCTTACAAGATGAAATTTAATGAGAATAAATGTAAAGTTCCACTTGAGCATATAAAATCAAATTCATAAACAGAAAGTCAGAGTCGAAAATAGTTTCTGTAAAAATGATTTTAGTAAAAATCAAGTTCAATATAAATCAAAATCATATAATATGATGAAAAAAGCCTTATGTTCTCCTAGACTACATAAGAGGTATAAAAGAGAGATGAGTCCTACTATAATATGGCCTGCAAACCACATCTGAAATACTATGCAGGAAATGGATTTCCTTTTCCCATGATGATGTTCTCAAGTATGATTGTAAGTACCTATAATAGTGAGGCAAGGGAGATGACATCTGTTTGGAAGAGGCTTAGGATATCCAAATTTTATAAAAAATTGTGCTTGACCGTAGACTAGTTGATCAGTGGAATAGGTTAGATTCAAAGGACAAAACAGTCAATAACTTTAATAATCTAGTATTTGGCAAACCTAAAGACCCCAGCTTTTGGGATAAGAACTCACTGTTTGACAAAAATTGCTGGGAAAATTGGAAATTAGTATTGCAGAAACTAGGCATTGACCCACACTTAACATCAAGATAAAGTCAAAATGGGTTCATGACCTAGACATGAAGAATGAGATTATAAATAAATTAGAACATAGGATAGTTTACCTCTCAGACCTGTGGAAGAGGAAGGAATTTATGGCCAAAGAAAAACTAGAGATCATTATTGATCACAAAATAGAAAAATTTGATTATATCAAATTGAAAAGTTTATGTACAAACAAAACTAATGCAAACAACATTAGAAGGGAAGTAATAAACTGGGAAAACATTTTTACACTCAAAGGTTCTGATAAAGGCCTCATTTCCAAAATATATAGAGAATTGACTCTAATAAGAAATCAAGACATTCTCCAATTGATTAATGGTCAAAGGATATGAACAGACAATTCTTAGAAGAAATTGAAACTATTTCTAGCCATATGAAAAGGTGCTCCAAGTCATCATTAATCAGAGAAATGAAAATTAAGATAACTCTGAGATACCACTATACACCTATCAGATTGGCTAGAATGACAGGGAAAGATAATGTGGAATGTTAGAGGGGATGTGGGAAAAGAGGGACACTGATACCTTGTTGGTGGAATTGTGAATACATCCAGCCACTCTGGAGAGCAATTTGGAACTATGCTCAAAAAGCTATCAAACTGCCTATCCTTTGACCTAGCAATGTTACTACTGGGCTTATATTCCAAAGAGATTTTAAAGAAGGGAAAGGGACCAGTATGTACAAGAATGTTTGTGGCAGCCTTCTTTGTAATGGCCAGAAACAGGAAACTAAGTGGATGCCCATTGATTGGAGAATGGCTGAATAAATTGTGGTATACGGATATTATGGAATATTATTGTTCTGTAAAAAATGACCAGCAGGATGATTTCAGAAAGGCCTGGAGAGACTTACATGAACTGATGCTGAGTGAAATGAGCAGGACCAGGAGATCATTATATATTCAACAACAATAGTATATGATGATTAATTGTGATAGATGTGGCCCTCTTCAACAATGAGATGAAACCAAATCAATTCCAATAGAGCAGTAATGAACTGAACCAGTGAAAGAACCCTGAGAGATGACTATGAACCACTACATAGAATTCCCAATCCCTCTATTTTTGTCCGCCTGCATTTTTGATTTCCTTCATAGGCTAATTGTATACTATTTCAAAGTCCAATTCTTTTTGTACAGCAAAATAACTGTTTGTACATGTATACATATATTGTATTTAACTTATACTTTAACATATTTAACATGTATTGGTCAACCTTCCATATGGAGGCAGGAGTGGGGGGGAGGAGAGGAAAAATTGGAAAAAAGCTTTTGCAATTTTCAATGCTGAAAAATTATCCATGCATATATCTTGTAAATAAAAAGTTATAATAAAAATTTTTGCTTGGACCAATTCTCCAGTTGATCAATGGTCAAAGAATATGAGCAGACAATTTTCAGATGAAGAAAGTAAACCATTTATAATCATATATAAATGCTCTAACTCACTATTGATCAGAGAAATTCAAATGAAGACATCTATGAGGTACCCCTACATAACTCTCAGATAGTCTAAGATGACAGGAAAAGATAATGATAAATACTGGAGAGTATTTGGGAAAAGTGAGATGCTAATATATTATTGTTGGAATTGTGAACTGATCCAGCCATTTTGGAGAGCTATTTGGAACTATGCTCAAAGGGCTCTCAAACTGTACATACTTTTTGATCCAGTAGTGTCTCCACTGGGCCTGTATATGCAAAAATATTTGTGGCAGCCTTTCTCATAGTGGCAAGAAACTGGAAACTGAGTGGATTCCCATCAGTTGCAGAATGGCTGAATATGTTAAAGTATATGAATGTTATGGAATATTACTGTTCTATAAGAAACAATCAGTAGGATGATTTCAGCGAGACCTGAAGAGACTTACATGAACTGATGCAAAGTGACATGAGTAGAAGCAAGAGAGCATTGTACATAGCAACAAGAACACTATATGATGATCAATTCTGATGGAAGTAGCTCTTTTCAACAGTGAAGTGATTCAGGTTAGTTTCAATGGTCTTGTGATGCAGAGAGCTATCTGCATCCAGAGGGCTGTAGGTACTGATGTGAATAACAACATAGTATATTCTTTTTTTTTTTTCCCAGGGCAAAATTTTTTGATGCTTTCAGTAACAAAAAACAAAACAAAACAAAACAACAACAACAAAAAAACCAACCTTCTCTAATTGGGTTGAAAAAGCCCACTGTATCCAGATTTTAAAATATTATGCATCCTTCTTCTTAAGTCTCTCAAATAAATATAGGGTGTCTCCCCCAAAAATGGTGCAGTTTTTTCCAATGTATAAATGCATACTTACACAATTGTCTTTTTGCACAAGAAAAATCAAATCAAATAACAAAAAAATAAGAGTGAAAATGCTAGGTTGTGAACTACATTCAGTTCCCACAGTCCTCTCTTTAGGGGCAAATGGCTCTCCTCATCAAAAAATCATTGGAATTGTTCTGAATCATCTCATTGTTAAAGAGAGCCACCAGAATTATCTTATAATCTTATTATTTCCTTATACAATGATTTCCTTGTTCTGATCATTTCACTTAGTATCAGTTCCTGTCTCTCCAGGCCTCTCTGAAATCATTCTGCTTATTGATTCTTATAGAACAATGATATTCCATAACATTCATATTCCCTAACATACATCCATTCTCCAACTGATGAATATCCACTCAGTTTCCAGTTTCTTGCCACTATAAAAAGAGCTGCCACAAACATTTTTGCACATACAACATAGAATTTTCACCTTTTTATTGTTGTTTGCATTTTGCTTTTTCTCATTTTTTTCCTTTTTGATATGATTTTTCTTGTGCAGCATGATAATTGTGGAAATATGTGTAGCATAATTGCACAGTTTAATATATATGTACACATACTGTGTAGGGAAGGGAATGAGGGAGAAAAATTTGCAAAACAATGTTTTGTAAGGGTGAATGTTCAAAATTATCTATGCATATGTTTTGAAAATAAAAAGCTTTAATTTAAAATGTGCTTGGATACAGGAATTACACCAGAAGATAATGACTTGCAAAGAGGATGTAAAGAAACAGAATTGGAACAGAATAGAAAGGGGTGCCTTGAGGTTTTCATGAATTTCTTTGGGCAGAGAGTCACATAGAAGTCCTAAGTCTTGGGAAATGGATAGCAGAGCTAATGTTGGAACTATAATTTATATCAGCCTCTAGACCAAGGAAAATAGGCTCTCAGGAAATCATTTCTTTCCTTTACAAAGGTTGGTTGCAAGAATTTGTATTGTTCCCATTCAATCTCTAACAAGTTTTCAGTTTGCTTTCAATTGTTTTCCTAGGTAAATCTCTAGGTATAGTAACATATTCAGATAGATCTGTAATCCCATAATTTAGAAAATAGAACTAATGATGGAGATCACAACATTTCTTTCTTTCCAATCCTGAAGCACTCTTATCCATTCCTTCCATGAATGATCTTTCATGAGCTCATCACAGAAATTTGTAATTGGTCTGAAGAATAATATAACCAAATTACTACTTAAATACTGCTGGTCCACATCCTCATTTCTTCTATCTTAAATTACCATTTAAGCCTACTGATAAATTTCATTCAAGACTCAGAAAAAACATACTTTTTTTGAAAGAAACCTCTCCTACTTCTCTTGTTAATGCCTTCCCTCTAAGATTATCTCTAGTTTTTTTTTTCTATATATCTTCTTCATACCCAGTTGCTTGCAAGATGCCCCATCCATTACAATATGAGCTTCAAAGAAGACAGGGATTATTTTTGCTTTTCATTGTATTCCCAGTGCTTAACATAGTGCTTGACATATTAGCATGTCCTTTATAAATGCTTATTGACTTAGTCTTCCTACCTTTGGTCTATTATATGTCTTCTCATAGCTTCAGCTTCAATTTATTCTTCACATGACTTCTGAAGTCAATTTCCTAATGCTATTTTGCTCCCATTTCACTCCTTTACTTAAAATGTTTCAGTTGCTCTCCAGGGCCTAGTAAATAATAATAAACTTTGATTGAGACACTCAAAATCCTTTAAAACTCTTGATATTTTCAGCTTTATTTCCTACTGTTCTCCTTCACATATTAAACAGACTCACTCTTTATTTCTCCTTAGCTGTCCTCTGCCATCACAAAATTTGTGTTCATTCTATTACTATGTCCTTAGTAGACTTCCCATTTTCAAATCCACCTGTTGAAGTATCTTTCTTCTTTCAAGGACAAATTCAGGGCCCCTTCTTTCACAAGACCTTTCTTGACTTCACAATGTGAAAGTGATCTCTCATTTCTTAAATTTTTTATTTGACTCTTTTTTTCAGATCTCTCCTTAGCACATCTCTTTCTCTCTCTTGGATTTTGAATCTTTCTGTATATGCCTTTTCCTCCTTTTGAAAACTAGATTGAGATAACATCTGTTTTTGCATTTCTTGTGTTGAGCACATAGTAAGTAAATTGATGAAGAGCATTGCAAGAAAGACTTATACATGCTATTCCTTATGTTAGAAGAATTTTATAAAGCTAAAGTAACTTGATTTCCCTCAAATTCAGTATTTTTATATCTATTTTATGTAAAATCTCCTTTAAGTTCATTGAGAAGCATTGTAGTGAATAGTTTTCAGAATAAAGTTTTATTTTTTCCCACAAAAGTTATTTTGAGTTCTATATCTGAATTTCAAAACAATAAAGAAAACATATTTATAAAAATCCAGAGACTTTGCATTGGGGGTCACGGCCCCAACTCCGGAGTAAAACAGGCCTTAGGTGACCAGCACTGCCTGTCCACTTGAATGGCAAAGACTGTGAGTAATGAGGGGCAAGAGCCAAGATTGGTTTGAGACTCTGCTTTATTACAAAGACTGCAAGTCCTTTTACCATCTTGGTGCCTGCTTCTACTTCCTACATCATAAGTAAGCACATTCTAACCTATAATAGATACATGATTCTCTATAGGAAATTACACATAGATATGATGTGTGCATTCCTTTCCTAATAAGGATATTCAAGGTACTCCCCTCCAGTCCAGCACGCCTCCCCTCCAAAGTCTGGCACACCTCTCCTGGGAACTGCCATGATTTTCCTTAAGATGGGACCCCCTTCCTCCCATCACTATCTTGTTCACTCTTACAAGACTACCCTCATGTTACCTGAGCTGTGCCCTGTGTGATGTCCAAGGCTGATGGGAGGAGGAGGTTGGCAAGTCCTCTTACAATTTTGTAGTTCAAAACAGAAAAGACAAAGAAAAACACTAATTGTCATGATTATTAAAATATCTTGGTTCCCATTTAGTCAGATAAATCAACTGAAAGTGTTAGTGTGGTAAAGTAGAATAAAGTATAGATTTGAAGACAGAGAACCTGATTACAAATTTCAGCTCTAATAGTTGTTACATATAGGCCATTGGGTAAGTCACCTAATTTTTATGATTTCAGTTTTTTTTTTCTATAGAATGAAGTCTTGTATTAGGTAAGATTTCAACTCTGTTTTTGTTCTTAAAATAGTTTCTTTCTGAAGCCCATCTTTGGGAAGGAAGGAATTCTTTATGTTTCAGGAACATTTCCCCTTTGAGCCCAGAGGCTAGATACCCTTTTCACAATTTTCAAAAAGACTTGTGTCTTGATAAAGTATAAGAACAATATGTATGACACAGTATATCATTCATTAGTAAGAACATCTGGATCTCTTAGGACAATTTAGATATAAAGGATTTATCATGGACACAGCTTGCCCTGCTCTTAAAAACCCTGACACTGACTCAATCAATCTGGCACTAAGAGGACAATCCTATTTCTAAAGTGACAGAAACTATTTGGAGCAGTGCATTCAGTTAGGAAAACTGACTATGAAATACACCAGGTAAGAAGAGGTGAGAGGCAGAAGCATAAATTTTTAAGAGCCTGGAATGGGTTAGATTGTTGACCAGAACTAGATTTCTAATGTTTTATTCCTACACAATGGCATAGCATTTCTTGGACAACTTCTCATTCATAAACCAGTAAAATAATCCCAACTTTTGATTTACAATTGTTCTTGCTATCATCAGTACTGAACCCAAACAAAAGAGCCTGCATAATACCTGCTCAGTGCATATGCCAAGATATTTGTACCAATTGGTGGGTTTAGTATCTACTGTGGATAATAAAAAAGTAGCACATGATTAATATAATTTTCAGTTGTAATGCATGTATCTGCCACTCTAAAAGAATATGAAATATGCTTCCATATTAATATTTGTCATGGGCCACAGGAGGATGGAGTAAAATAAAAAAAGTGATGGCTTATCTATAGTCATATGAAAAAATGCTCTAAATCACAATCAATGGGAGAAATGCATATTAAAACAACTATGAGGTACCACTACAGAACCTTTCAGATTGGCTAAGATGACAGAAAAAGATAATGATAAATGTTGGAGGGCTTATGGGAAATTGGGGCCCTAATGTATTGTTGATGGAGTTGTGAAATGATTCAGCCATTCTGGAGAGCAATCTGGAACTATGACCAAAGGGCTATCGAACTGTGCATAATCTTTGCCACTACTGGGTCTGTGTCCCAAGGAAATTATAAAGGAGAGAGAAAAGGACCTATTTGTGTAAAAATGTTTGTAGCACCTCTTTTGGTGGTAACAAAGAACTGGAAAAAAGAGTACATGTTCATAAATTTGGGAATGGTTGAATAAGCTGTGGTATATATAGGTAATATAATATTATTGCTCTATAAAAATGATGAATAAGATGATTTTAGAAAGGTCTGGAAAGATATACATGAACTGATGCTGAGCAAAACAACCATTGTTGCTTTGTACATTGTACACAGCAACTACAAGAATGTGCAATGATCAACTATAAAAGACTTGGTTCTCCTTAGTGGTTCTGTGATCCAAAGCAATCCCAATAGGCTTTGATAGAAAATGTCATCTGCATCAAGAAAAAGAACTATGGAAATTGAATGTAAATCAACTCATGCTATATTCAAATTTTTTCCTATTTTTTTCTCTCCCTTGGTTTTTTCCCTTTTGTTCTGACTTTTCTTTCCCAACATGATTCATAAATCAATGTATGTATATTAAAATAAATGAATACTTTAAAAAGTGATGGTTTACCATTAAGGACCAGAGTTGCTCCATCTCCCTTGAATTTAGTATGTTTATAATTACTTCATGTGAAATCCTTTTCAATTTCATTGAAAGGCCCTGACATGATCCTGTAGTGTTTGGTTTTCAAAGGCAAAAGTTTGCTTTATATTTTGCCACAGAGTTCTACCATTAAAAACACTGTATTTTAAAACATTTGAGCTTTACAACCAAGGGAGATAGCTGATATTGTTATCTTTATTTTATAGTAAGGGACAGTGAGGTAGACAGCGATTAAATGACTTGCCTAGATTCACACAACTAGGAATTTTTTTGAAGCAAAAATTGAAACTTAAGTCTTCTTGACTTTAGACTCAATGTTCTATTCACTGTACCAGTTAGCTACCACATAGCTAAAATGTTAAGTTATAATTATTATCATAACTAGTACTACTACTATGACTACTAAACAATATGTAATCCAATATTTTATTGTTCCAAATGATGATGATCCCTTCCAGGTTTTAAAATCTTATAGCTTATGATTCTAGCATCTGTAATTTTCCTAAATACTTTAAAACTTTTTAATACTTGCTAATATTTTGAATTTGATACTTTAAATTCTTTTGGAATCTTAAATAAATAGGTAGATAATAGAATAGAATCATACAGCAGAATATAAGTTTGTTCATCCACAGAGTTCAATTGGCTGAAATATTTAATTTTTATAATTAAAGTCATTATTGATCATTTTCATATACCATCAAGTTTCAGAATAACCTTGTAGTCAATAGTTCTCATTTACTAATTCTTTTGTTTTTCATTGGGCAGAGTTCTTGATAGAGTATGAGGTCTGGAATTTTCAGAGAAACTTTAGGAACATCATTGTTTTTTCTAATTTAGTTCTGTATATTACTGAGGTCCTTTAGAGTATAATCAATTTGATGTGGTATTAATAATATCTGCTTGGGAATTGGTCTCATTGAGTTTAGAGAAGCCTATGTCAAGGTAAGCTACCAGGTAATGAACTACTTAGCCCCTAGAATTCTCAAGGCAGAGAAGGGTTATAATCTATAAAATGAAGGTATATGTACTGTTGTTTATACCAAATAAAATGCAAATTCTTTGAAGGCAGAGAACCTTTTTTTTTTGTTTTTGTATTCCAGTATCTACCCCTGTGCCTAGCACAGAATTGGTACTTTATAAACACTTGGTAAATGGCAAATAGTAAGTAATTAATAGAACAGCAGTGTACAGAGTGTCAAGCCTGTAATCAGGAAGATTCATCCTCCTGAGTTTAAATCTTGTCTCAGGACTTTATTTGTTGTATGACTCTAAGCAAGTCACTTAGTCCTGTTTGTCCAAGTTTCCTCATTTCTTAAGTAATTTGAAGAAGGAAAAGGCAAACCATTTTAGTATCTTTGCTAAGAAAATCCCAAATGTATTCAATGAGTAAAAAAATGACTGAACAACAATAATAAGCATTTGAGCAACACTTATTGATTGATTTAATTTAAAAAAAATCTCTTTTGAGACTTTTTTCTCTGCCCAAGGGGAGGCAAGTCTGTATCTAAATTATAGTCCCTTATTTTTTTTGGATATTAGTAACAAGTTGATTTATATCTCATCTTCTGACTCCATCCTCAAAGAATTTATCTTCTCAGTAGAAAAGGCAAAGGGGGGGAAGAGGTGTTGGAACCAAGATGGTGGAGAGCAGATATGGCTTTCTATGACCTCCTCTGATCTTCCCTCAACCCAACAGCAGATTAAGCCTCTGAACTAGTTTTGGAGTGACCCAACCCACAAATATTTGGAGTATATAACACATTTCCAGAAGAAGATACTTTGGAAGAACTTCAGATTTGTTTCAATCCAGCATAGGGACAATCTGCAGAATCTAGACTACAGCATAGGAAGCTTGGGACTCAAGGAATTGGGGTGGAAAGCCAGAATGTTCCATCAGGGGAATCTTTTGTGAGGTTCTAAGGCTATTCTGTCCTGTTTGCAAGCAAGTTTATTTAGTAGATTTGATGTAAAATACCCAAAAGCAAATATAAATGACAATTTGAAAACTACTGAGCCCCAGAAAAAACTGGGTGTGATTACCCAGCACTGGAAGTCAGTCAACAGAACTGCCTAAGGACAAACTAAAGTGGTATCACCCCTTTGCCTTAAGAGCAAAACTAAATCCTTTAAAAATGAGCAAAAAAGCAAAAAGAATGCTGACCATAATCAGCTTTTATGGAGAGAGAGAGAACAGATCTTAAGCAAATTAATTCCAGATAAAGCCCCAAAGGAAAGCATATAAATCCCTACAAAATAAATTTGATGAAATGGAAAAAGCATACAACTCCTTACAAAATAGATATGAAAAAGAAACCAATTCATTGAAAAACAGAATTTTTAAAATGGGAAAAAAATTCAACGAACAAAACAACTCAATTAAAAATTCAATTGGCCAAATACAAAAGTAGCTAAAAAGGTACCTGAAAAAAAATAATAACAATTAGAATTAAATAATGGAGGTGAATAACTCAATAAGACTTCAAGAATCAGTCAAACAAAATTTCCAAAATGAAAAAAGTGGCAGAAAATGTGAAATACCTCATTCACAATTGACCTGGAAAATTGATCTAGAAGAGACATTCTAAGGATTGCTGGACTTTCTAAATGCTATGATGAAGAGCATGTTGAATTATCAGAAGTAAAATATCAAAAAAATCAATTATAAAGGCCAAAGAAAAAAAATCAAATCTTTAAGAGAATATATTAAATCACATAAACTTACCCTTATTTTGGTAAAGTAAAAAAAAATAGCATAGAATAGAATATGTTGAAAAACTCCAAGGAATATGGTACCTAAATCATTTTTAAATTCTTACAAGAGAGACTTGCATGATGGGAACCAAATCATTTCACCCTTTGGGACTTCATCGGAGACTATCTGCTTTTAGTGTCCTCAGGGTTTAAAATCTGTTTTTTTCTTTCTCCATAAAAGCTATCTTTGATCAGAGTTCTTTTTTTTTTTTTTTTTTTTTTGTTTGTTTGCTCATTTTTTTTTAAAGGTTGAGGTCTGCTTTTAGGGCAAAGGGGAGATTGTCCAAGTTTTCCCTACAGGTGTACACTTATCTCTAAAATATGTTTTGTAGGTATATAGATATATTTATGTAAATCTTAATGTGTGTTATGATAGTCTAAGAAAAAGTATGTATAATTATTTTGAATCTAGTTTCTTCATGGTGTTTGTTAGTATTATATAGACATTTTCAGAGGCTAACAGAATATATAATATCCAAGATAACTCTGAAGAAAGCTAACTACTTTTAGGTATAAGGTTATCTTTGGAATATTATAAGATTGTAAAGGATGAGGATATTAAGCTTTATATTTTAGAGTAAGTTTATATATTTGTGATTTACTTTTGTAGTAAATGCTCTTTTTAAAAAAATAAGTTAATGGTTAATGACTAAATGAACAGAAGATTCTCCTACCATTGGAAAAACCATAGAGTTAGAGGAATTTTTAGAGCACTTAAACATTCCAACACCCTTTAAAGGTACAAAATCCCTGAGAGAAGGGTAAAAACAGTAATACAACTGGATTTCTGGCATTGAGGGACAGAAAAGGTATTGTAATACCATAAGTTTTAACAAAATACTTTAAAATGAAATTGTTGTTTTATTTGGATAAGACTAGATAAAACCATGAAGGAGTGTGCAGGGTCATTTTATTTATCTTTTTTTTAAATAGTGAAAAATATCTGAGAGGCTTTTGCAAAGGCAAATTAAACACCAATGAACTAAAATAATTTAATGAACAAAATATATAATTACAAAGATTAGGAGAGAAGATAAGTGACAGTAAATAAATCTATTTCTGGAAAAAATATATAATATATACATATAGTATATAGTATAAATCTAAAAATATATAGCAAAAATTTTCATGAACTATATTTATATTAAAGTTGGTTAGTTTTTCAACATATTCTATTCTATGCTTTTTTTTTACTTTAACAAAATAAAGGTAAGCTTATGTGATTTAATATATTCTCTTAAAGATTTGATTTTTTTTCTTTTGGCCTTTATAATTGATTGTTTTGATATTTTACTTCTGATAATTCAACATGATCTTCATTGAGTTACATTTGAATTTTTTATCAATTAATTTTATATAGATTATTTTACTTTAACATCTATAACATCCACTTCCAATAATTCTGCACAATATTTCTATGTGATTTCTTGAAATATAGTATTCAGGTTTTCTTTTTCTCATTGTATTTTTGGAAGATATAACATCTTTAGAAAATCTTTTCACATCTCATCTTCAATATTTTTCATTTTTTATTTCGTACTGTTTTTTCTTTTTGAAATATTTTTATTTTCCCCCAGTTAACATGAAAAATGATTTTTTGCATTTATATTTAAAATATTGAGTTCTAGATTCTTTCCCTTCCTTTTCAACCTCTGTCTTTGAGAAGACACATATGAGGTTCTGCAAATCATTTCCACAAATATCATGTGAAAGAAAACATAGATCTACTATCACTTCAAAAAAAACCCTCTAAGAAAAATAAAATAAAAAATAGTATGCTTCAGCTTGCATTCAGATGTAATCAGTTCTTTCTCTGGGTATGGATAGCATTTTTTCAACATAAATCCTTTGTAGTAGTTTTGGGTCATTGTATTGCAGAGAATAGCAAAGTTGTTCCCAGCTGATCATCCTACAAAATTGCAATTAGTTTGTACATAGTAAATTTCCCTTTGCATGAGCTAATGGAGGACTTGCCAGGTTTTTCTGAGAACATCCTGGTCATCATTTCCTATAAAGAATAGTATTACATCAAATCATATATTATGATTTTTTTCAGCCATTTCCCAATTGATGAGCATCCCCTCCATTTCAAATTATTTGCCATAAAAAAGGACTGCTATAAATGGTATTGCACATATAAGTCCTTTTCCTTTTAAAAATATCTTTTGGGATATATGCCTAGTAGTGGCATTGTTAAGTAAAAGGACATTCATAATTACTAGCCCTTTGGTCATAGTTTCTACCTTTTGATCATTTATAAATTGGGGAATGACTCTTATTTGCTTAATAAATTTGACTTAGTTCCATATGTATTTAAGAAAGGTGTCTTTTTTCAGAGAGACTTCAAAATTCTTTTCACAATTACTATTAACTATATATTTCATCACGATGTTTACTCTATTCTCTCTCTCCTTTCATCCTGACCCACTTCAAGAGAGTTATGTTTTTGTCCATCCCTCCCCCAACATGCCCTCTTTTCTATCACCCTGCCCTCATTCTTGTATCCCTTTCCTTTCCAATTTTCATGCAGTGTAAGATAGATTTCTAAATTCATATTGAGTGTGAACGGTGTTTTCTCATTTAGCAAATTCTAATAAGAGTAAGCTTCATTTCTTCCCTTTACCCCTGCCAATCTCATTCTCCCCTCCATTGTAAAAATTTTTTTCTTGATTCATTTATGGTAGATAAATTATAACATTCCACATCTCCCTTTCCATTTCTCCTAGTAAATACCTCTCTCACTCCTTAACTTTATCATTTTGAGATATCATCCCTTAGTATTCAACTCACATTTCTGCCTTTTATCTATATATCCTCCTTCTAATTGAGAATTATGAGAAATAATGAGAATTCTAATGAGAATAATGAGAAATTCTAATGAATTCCAAGTATAATTTTCCCATATAAGAATATAAATAAACTTTATTAAGTCCATTATGATTTCCTTTTCCTCCTTGTGTTTCTCTTGAGTCCTGTATTTGAAAATGAACATTTTTATTCAAATCTAGTCTTTTCATCATATATGTTTGAAATTCCTCATTTTCACTGAATGTTCTCAAAGGATTATACTTAAGTGTTACTTGGAAGGTGATTATTGGTTTTAATCCTAGCTCCACAGCTGTGTGGAATAGCATATTCTATCCCTCTGATATTTTAATATTGAAGATACAAAATCTTGTGTTCCCCTGACTGTGGTTACACTATATTTGAATTGTTTCTTTCTGAATGCATTGCAAGTTGTTTTTCCTTGACATGGAATTTCCAGAATTTGACTATGACATTCCTGGGGGTTTTTATTTTGAGATCTCTTTCAGCAGGTGATGGTTGGATTCTTTCATTTTCTAATTTATTTTCTGGTTCTAAAATATCAGAATAGTTTCCCTTCATATTTCCTTGAAAGAGGATTTCTATGGTCTTTTTTGATAATAGTTTTCAGGTACTGCTACTGCAGGGGTTGCCACTGTGTATGGTTTCCCAAGGTCTTCTCATGCTAGTGAGGCATGAATTTTTGTTAAGCCTTCCAAATCATCGATGGAGTGTCTTGCTGAGATGTCTAAAAACCACTAGAGTTCAGTTTGGTACTTGTTTACTGCATTTGGGCTTGAGGCTGTGTTGATCTAACTTGTGCCAGGACTGTACTGGACTCCCACCCAGTGAAACAGATCTTTCCTGCTGAACTTCTATTCAGAAACTGTTCTACTAATGTCTTTTTTGTATGTTCTGACACTCTAAATTTGTTTAGGTCATTATTAAAAGGAATTTGGTGGGGTTTGGAAGAGAGCTTGGTGAGTTTCTGCCTTTTTTCCACCCTCTTAGCCCCACTTTCCATCTCTTATATTGTTTTAAATTAGTTTTCTTCCATTATTTTAAATATCATCAAACACAATTTATATATACAAAACAGAGTAGGAAAAGAACACCATACATAAAAACTATGAATGTTCACCATAAAAAGCATATATTTTAAAAGTAGATTATAAATTTGTTAAAAGTCTGAAAACTGCTCTGCTTCTCTGTTCTTTTATGAACTTTATTTAGATTCACGTTGTGTTTCCCAAATGTTTCATAAATACTCTTTTTATTCTTTTTAATTATTTTTTTGGGGAAGGAGAGAATTGCTATCACTAATCTTCTTCCTTTTTCCCAGTAGGAAAAACAAACAAAACAAAAAAAAAAATAAACAAACAAAAAAATCTTCTACCATGAAAGAGTCAAGGGGAAAAAAATTTGCAAATGACTATGTTGTAATTGGAACAATGTTTCCATCATTGTCTTTCTTTTCTTTTTCCACTTTCCTCTGTACCAGTTTATGTAAGGCTTCCCACATAACTATTGGTAAAAGTAATTCAATGTTTGATTATATTCGTGTGACATACTTTGTTCATGACTACCTACTTTGTTTTTGTTTTAGTTTTTCCTTACAACAAAAGTTATGACCTTAATTATTTTGTACCCATGAATCTCTTCCTTCTTTGATCTTTTTGGGGTATGTGTGTAATAGTTTCACTGAGTCAGAGTGTGTGCAGTTCAATGACATATTGATAATAACTTCAAATTCTTTCAAAAGTGGCTGGTGCAATTCATAACCCAACCAACTGCAAATTATTTCACTTATCTTCCCACAGTACCTCAAATAATTGTCATTTTGTCATTTTTCTTGTTTTTTTTATTATTATTGCAAATCTGGTGGGTATGAAGTGAAATCTTATTTAATTCATTAATTCAAAAAAAATTTGTAATTTTAATTTTTTTTCATATTTCTTGATAGCACACATTTCCACATTAGACAACTATCAATTCACTTATCTTGAACAATTTGTTGGAAAATGGCTCTTTTTCTTGTATATTTAAATTCTTAGCTATTGAAGTATCATCAGAAATGTTTATTGTAAATAAATCATCTTTATTAAACTTTGAACTGTTTGATTTTATGCACTAAAAATTGTCCTCCTGCCTTCTCCCCACCTCCACCCCATAATATTTGCATCCTAATCTCTCTTTGCTTAAAGTTGTCCTCTCTTCACCCCAAAGGAGCCCACTACATTTCTGCATTTCTGTAAAGCTTTTATTCTTAGGAATCCCTCTCCCCTTTTGAATCAAGACTTAAATTTGCTACTTTAAAACTGCTTTCTATTAGTTCTGCTTCTGGCCTCTGAGTTCAAGAACAAAACTTATCCTTCTTCAACATGCCAGCCTTTCAAATGCTGAAGAAGACTATTATTTCACCCATATTTATCTCCTGTTCCATTAACAGATTTACATATGGCATGGATTTGAGACTCTTAATATTCAAGTTGTCTTTCTGGACCTTATGAAGTTTGTCAGTGGACTAAAATGGAGTACAGAATTGGACAAGAAACTCAAAGTAGTGTTTAACAAAATTATAGTACAACATAACTATCATTTCCTTGTAAACTATATTTCTCATGATGACATCCAAAATTTCATATTTTCTCTTCATTTAAAAAAAATTTAGTATTTTTTCCAGTTACATTCAAAACAATTTTTTTTACATTTTTTAAAAAGATTTTTGAGTTTGATTCTTTCCCTTATCTCCCATCCACAATTAAGAAACCACATATGAATTTATGCAAAACAGATGCATAATAGTTAAGTTGTGAAAGAAAACATAGATCTCCCACCCTAATAAAAATAAAAACCTTAAATTAAATTAAAATAAAAAGATAGAATAATAAGAGAATGGTTAGATTTATATTTAGACTTGACCAGTTCCTTCTCTTTGTATGTATAGGGTTTTTGATTATAAGTCATTCAGAATAGGTGTGGTTGATTGTAATACTGAGAATAATAGTCATTTACCCTGGGTCACCCCAGAACATTGCTATTACTTTGTCTACAATATATTTAACTTTTTTTTTATGGAAGATTTTCCAGGTTTTCTTTTTCTTGAGAACATCCTAATCATTATTTTCCAGAGGAAAAAAAAATTATATCAGTGAAATTTGATTTAATTTTTTGCAATTATTGTTAATTGTATTTTCCCCTATTTATTCTCTCTCCTTTCACCCTGTCCCTC
Organism: Sminthopsis crassicaudata; assembly: GCF_048593235.1. Taxonomy (NCBI): domain Eukaryota; kingdom Metazoa; phylum Chordata; class Mammalia; order Dasyuromorphia; family Dasyuridae; genus Sminthopsis; species Sminthopsis crassicaudata. The sequence continues at coordinate 504,925,656 of NC_133617.1, forward strand.
CTCAAAAGAGTTAATTACTTCCTCACTCAATATGACCTCTCTTTGTATCATCCCCTTTTTCAGATCCTATTCTCTTCTTATTTTTCTGTAAGGTAAGATAGATTTTTATACCCTTAATGAGTATGTAAGTTATTTCTGATTTGAACCAATTCTAATGAGAGTAAGATTCATTCACTCACCCTCTCCTTCCCTTCTTTCCCTCCATTGTAAAAACTTTTTGCCTCTTTTTTTGGCAGATAATTTGCAGCATTCCACTTTTCCCTTTCCCTTTCTCCCACTATGTTCCTCTCTCACCCCTTAATTTCATCATTTAAAAAAAAAACTATATTATCTCTTCATATTCAACTCTCATCCATGCCCTCTGTCTATATATACTCCTAATTGCCATAATAATGGGAACATTCTGAGTTCATTCAGAATTGATCATCGTATAATCTTGTTATTGTCATGTTTAATGATCTCCTGGTTCTGCTCATTTCATTTAGCATCAGTTCATGTAGATCTCTCCAGGCCTCTCTGAAATCATCCTGTTGGTCATTTCCATAATATTCATGTATCATAAGTTATTCAACCATTCTCTAATTGATGGGTATCTATCTATTTCCAGTTTCTTGACATTACAAAAAAGGCTGCTACAAACATTTTTGCACATATCACAATAACTTTCAATGGTAAGAAACTGGTTTTTTGTTTGTTTGTTTTCTGTTCATTTTCCCAGCCTCTTACTTGGCTTTTAACTCTTTATTAAAGTAGGGCTCTGGTTCTAGGGTGGAGGGTACATTGTCCCAAGCTTCAGGGATATTGTGCAGCTATTTTCAGAGATCCTTCTAGGAATCTGACTACAAGCACTCTCTGAAACTATTAGATGTGTCCCCTGACCTACTGTAGCTGTAAGATCTAGGATGCTGGCCGGGACTGAGGCTCCATTGATGTGAGCTGCTGTCCTTTTAGCTCCTTTTCAGTGTCTCTGGACTGAGGGGTCTAAAAGCCACTAGTAATGCTGCTGTCTCAGAAATCAGTCCAGGGCTGGGCTGAGTCTGGGTCTAAGGCTCCAGTAACATGTCATGTCCTGGGATTCCCTTCCTGGTGTCACAGATCTTTTCTTCTGAGCTTCTAAGTTGTCTTTGGCAGGAAAAACATTCTACTCCATATTTTTGGGTATTTTGGTGCTCTAAAATTTGTTTAGGGTCAGTATGTCAAGGAATTTGGAGCAGTTTGGGGGAGAAATTGGGCAAGTTTCTGCCTTTACTACACCATCTTGGCTCTGCCTAATTTGTTTGTGATATAAATATAATTTATGCTTATGATATAAGAAGTTTTGTATATGTAGGTCAAGTTTATATAGTATTGGAAAGTAGAAGGAAGAGCCAGTAGATTGTGATAAGATAATGGAATGTGATCTATGGCAAGATCAAGTCTATGTCTGTCTTTGAGAGGACTAAGATAGGATGGAACAATCATCCTAGGTCATGGGAATTTTGTAGTTTGAAGAAGTGAGATCAGGATATTTGAAGGAATATTAATATATATGTTGAAATATTTGGATATGAGGGCAAAATTTTCAAAGAAGAAAAAGATTGTAAGCCAAGTATTAAATTAATTGTGTAAAGAAAGGAGAGCATCTTAGATGTTTGTAGACAAGTATTGGGATTTTGATTGGGTTGTAAATGTGTATTGCATGAACCTCTAAGGTGGAGTGATAATTGCATGAGGAGAACCTAAAAGTAGAAATGGAGAGCAAGGAGTGTTATAACTGCACTGTGAAAGTGATTTGAAGAGAATGAATGAAAGTGCAGCAAGGCTAGACATGGTAACAAAGGAGACTATGACATTGGGATTGAATTAGAAAGAGTAGGGATGGAAAACATTTAAGATGAAAATGAGTTTGTTCTAGTGGAGTTCAACAAATTCTTGCAATGCCTTTACCTACTTGAGGGTATTTTCACTAATTTTCACTTGTTGAAAAATTGTTCATCATTGAAACAACCTGTTTCTTTGAATATTTATTCAATTTTTCTCTCCTTAGTTTGTAATAAAAAGTTTCTCTTTTTATTAATCATTCAATTAATATTCTTGTTGTAAATGTTTTATCATCTCTTTGTCTTCTAAAAGCCCAGTAGATGAAGGTGACAAATTAGAAATTGCTATAGGGTAATCCAAAAGAAAAATAGCAGCAATATGATGGAAATGGACTGGATGGTCTGTAAGATTCCCTTAAGCTTGAAAGTTATAATGACACTATAGTCATCGGGCCTATTCTCCCCTTTTTTTCTGCTTTTCTGGGCTCCATGCTTTTCACTGAAATTGACTTTATTCATTCCTTAGGGTAACCCTTGGGGTGAGGAGAAGGAAGAATTCCTTGAAAAGCTTCATGGAGATTCTCCCGAAACACTGCATTGAAAGAATTTCAAAAAAGACTTTGCAATTCAATTGTTTCTCTACCTTTATTTTTCAGTGTCTCCCCTGTTTCTTCCTGTGATTTATGAAATAATTGTTACCAGCACTGTACTTTATAGCTCCTTTCTCAACAATAATCTTGTATTCCAGACTGCACATTCATTTGCACCCTGTATTAACCCATCCTGGAGTCACTGCACATATGCTCATTTCCAAAAACTCAATGATAATAGACAGAAATGGAATGCAGGGGTTTCAATGCTCAGTGCATTTACATGCTGTGGTAGAGAGAATTGGGAATGCAGAAATAAGAGTAGAAAGATCTGGTGGTTGATTTGGTTGTTGTCCATTTTTGAAGAGGACCAAAATGACATCACCATGTTAAGAGTCCAACTGTGATTGATCAGACCAATATGTGCTTGTAATGTTCTGTCATAAGACAGATACAAATAATTCCTTTAAACATTTGGGGTGGACTCTCTAGTTTTGCCCATCTCACATTTCTTCTGAACTAATTTAATTGTGTTGTGCTCACAGAGCACAGTACCTTCTCTAATGAGGGCCTCCCATGCTGGGTGGTCCTGTGCTAGGGTCTTTTATGTCATACAATCAATTTTAAAGTTCTTAAGAAATGTCTTGAAAGTGTTTTTGTCCTTGTCTCGCTTTTTCTGACCACTTGTAAGTGCTTGCCCTGTGTGAGTTCTCCACAAGGGTACATTTGGCAAATGTACATTTGGCATTTGAACAATGTGGCCAGTTAAGCAGAACTGTACTCTTTGAACTGGTTTGTAGAAATGACTTTTGAATTTCATTTTAGCACTGATTTTATTGAGGTTTTTATCTTTTTGAGGTGTTGAGTAAAACTAGGCTATGAGGTTATCTCTCACCACACCATGGTCCCAGGATTCTACTGAAAGAGAAATATCTAGCCTCCTTCAATCCTCATTTTATTCTTAATAAATTTAAGGCCAAAAAAAGATAAAATCACTTCACCAAGACAATAGACAGAAAGTAGATTGTTATAGATTTAGAATGAAAAGGAACTTTAGAGCTTATGTAATTAAACCTCATCATTTAAAAAATAACTATAGCTTTTTATTTTTCAAAATACACGTCAAGTTAGTTTTCAACATTCACCCTTCCAAATTTTTCTTCCTCCCTCCCCAACAGCAAATATTATTAAATAGCAAATAATTCAATATGGCTTAAACAAAATAACAAGCAAATAACGACAACAAAAGTGAAAAAACTATATTGTGATTCACATTCCGTCTCCATAATCTTCTCTCTGGATGCAGATGGCTCTCTCCATCACAAGTCTATTGGAATTGCCCTGAATCACCTCATTGTTTAAAAGAGCCAAGTCCATCACAGCTGATCATCACATAATCTTGTTGCTGTATACTATGTTCTCTTGACTCTACTCATTTCACTCAGCATCAGTTCATGTAACTTTCTCCAATCCTTTCTGAAATTGGCCTGCACATTGTTTCTTACTATATGATATACATTTATACATCATAACTTATTCAGCCATCCCACAACTATTCCTTGACACTACAAAAGGGGTACTACAAACATTTTTGCATATGTGGATTTTTTTTTGTGTGTGTGTGATGTTCTCTTTGGGACACATAGACTCAGTAGAAGCACTGCTGGATCAAAGGATATGCACATTTGGGCATCGTTCCAAATTTCTCTCCAGAATGATCAGCTCAGCTCACAACTGATATATTATTAGTGTACCAGTTCTCCCTCATCCCTTCCAACATTTATCATCTTTTCCTGTCATCTTAGCCATACTGAGGGGTGTGAAGTGATACCTCAAAGTAGTCTTAATTTACATTTCTCTAATGAATTTTGATTTAGAGCATCTTTTTATATGACTAGAAATAGCTTTAATTTCTTCATCTCAAAATTGTGTGTTCATATCCTTTTTACCATTTATCAATTAGAGAATGGCTTATATTCTTATGAATCTGAATGAATTCTTTATATATTTTAGAAATGAAACCAAAAATCATCATTTTTAGATGAGGAAACTGAGATCCAGGAGACTGTCACCTGTTTATAATTATATAGATAGAAAGTGATGAATCCTGAGTTTTAAAACCATATCCTCTGGCTCTATTTCTTGGGGCAGCTAGATGATACCTTGGTCCTGGACCTGAGTTTAGATCCAGCCTCAGACACTTAACACTAGCTGTACGACCCTGGACAAGTCACTTAACCCCAATTATCTTGCAACAACCCCCCCCAAAAAAAACAAAACAACAACAAAAAAATATTATGTTCTTTTTGACTTTTAAAAACAACAACAAACTTTTGTTTTAATTGCTTCTTATTCTAAAGATTACTTTTTCTTTTTTTTTTTTTTTACAAGTTCAAATAAAGACCCCAAAGTATCCTTCTATTTTATGTGGATTTATTGACTTAGCTGTTTATAATACAAATGTGCTTGATAAGATTCCTGCTACAGAAAAGAGGAAAGAGAAACAAACTAAGGTGTACTAAATATTCCTTCTGCTAAAGACAGTCTTACTTGATGGAATCTCACATTAGTTTTCATGTTTTTTTTTTAATCTTGTTAATAACAGGAAACTATCATTTTAACTTGTCTTTGAGATAATTCTTAAAGCTTGGATAACCATTACCATTTTAGTCCTCCTTTATCCATGTAGTTGAAGAAATTTGTAGATTTTAAAAGGAATACAAATATCTTGCCATCAAAAACAAAACCTTTTATTTCTGATAGACAATAATTTTCTTCATTACTCATTGTCATTTAAGTTGCTACTTAATATTACTTGAATTCTATGAAGTCAGCTAGAAAAAATTTGCACTTTATCATTGTAGTATTGATAAAATCATATGACATAGATAAAAAATCATATGAAAAACAACAACAAAAAAAATGAAACTGAACAAGGGAATGACTTGCTACTGAGATAGGAGTCATTTCCAAATCAGCTATATGTATTTTTAAGGGGATATCAAACAAATTACACTGGAAAAAAAGTAAAAAAAAAAAAAAAAAAGAGAGAGAAAGAATATATAGTTAAGATAGCTAATACCTGGCATTAAATTTTTTGTATTACTTTTTTGCATTGCATAAATATCTTGTTTATTCCCTTACTTTGAATACTATCTGATATTACAAAGATTATTTTAAAGGGGAAAAAGAAGGAAAAAGGATACCCCCCAAAATCAAGAAAACTATAAATACATACAAGTCTGAAAATGTATGCAGTGTTCCATATCACTTCTTTGGGACCATTATTATTCTCTGTAATTTTGTGCTGTTCATCTTTTATCATTGCTGGGGGGTTTTCTGCTTACATAGTTGTAGTAATTGTCCTTGCTTCTTTCTTTCTGTATCAGTTCATAGAAGTCTTTCTATGATTTTCTCTATTTATAAATATTCAAAATCTGGAGTTTGAGATGGCTCCAGTACCTTTTTGAGATTTAGAAATGCCATTACTTTTATCCCTGTTTTTAAAAAATCCTTTCATATGCTAGATTTTCTGTTTCTGATTCATTGTTTTATATTTTTTCATGAACTTCTATAAAGTATTATTTTGATCATTTGATTTTGACAGCATTAAAGCTATAAATTAATATTGGAAGTATTGTCTTTTTTATTACATTGATGCAGCCAAGTCACAATCACTGAATGTTTTCCCTACTCAGTTTGTTCTTGATTTCTTAAAGTAGTACTTTGAAATTGAATATATATATGTATTGATTTAGTATATTGATACCCAAATAATTTATATATTTTGAAGTTAGTTTCAATGTGGTTTCTCTGTATTATTATATCTTAGATTTTGTTATTATGTAAAAATGCTATTGGTTTTGTGAGTTTATTTTATATCCTGTTATACTGAAATTAATCTTAACTTATCCAAAGAAGTTATAATGAAAAATCAATAATGAATGGAAGAAGATATAAAAAGAAAGACTAATATTTTCAGGCAAAGTTTAAACTGATTGAAATTAGATATGACAAAAGGAGGATCAAAAGATTAAATGCTTGACTTGCTCAACCAAGAGAGACAGCACTTAAAAGCAATGTTGGTTTGAAATAGCAACTCAGTTTATAAAATGTTATGGAAAAGCACAGTGGGAAATTATGAACTGTTATTTTCTCATAAAGCTGAATAAAGCAATAGAGGATACAAGCAATTTAAATAAATCTTACAATGGAGCCAAATAAGTGATGTTGACTTGAGGGCATTTAAGAATTATTATGGGAGGGGCAGCTAGGTGGTGCAGTGGATAGAGCACCATCCTTGAATTCAGGAGGACCTGAGTTCAATTCTGGTCTCAGACACTTAACACTTCCTAGCTGTGTGACCCTGGGCAAGTCACTTAACCCCAGCCTCAGGGGAAAAAAAAATTAATATGGAAAAAGTAAAACAGTAAAGGAAAATTAATGTTCTACAAAGATATTTATAAGAAAAACTTTTTTTTCACCAAAAATAATAGAAATATTCCACTAAAATGCTATGATTACTGACTTGGAATTGAGGAATTGTTTCACAAGATATCTGAAAGAAGAGAATATATAAAAGTATGAAGAATATTAGACCTTATTTATACACTAATAACAGCAATTAAGAAAACTCAGCAACTGCTGGCCTACATTATTTTACCATTTATGATTTTTTTTTTTTTTTTTTTATGGGAAGGGCATGTTTGGGGAAAGTTTCTGAAGAGAATTTCCAGACTTTTAACAGTAATATTCCGTAATAGACAATAGCATTATGTTCAGTAAAACACAAATCATAGTAAATAAAAATTACAAAGTTCCTACTACATTGACTCAAAAAAGAGCTCTAAAGGACCTTTTATCCTAAAGGATCACACAATCTAATGGGGAAAAGTAAATGCATTGACATATACAAACTAAATATAGGAACAAAAAAAAAATAGGAAATAAATATCAGAGAGAAGAAACTTGAATTAAGTATGTAGAGTTGGAGAAAGATTCCCATAGACGTTAGAATTTTATGTAATATTTAAAAGAATTCAGAGGTGTCAGTAGATGGAACAAAGAAGGATGTTCCAAGCATGAGGAACAAACAGAGAAAAAGCCTGGAGAGGAGAGATGGAATGTTTTCTTCTTGACTTGACCAAGAGATCATTGCTAGTGGATCAAAAAAGATGTGTCAGGGAGTAAGCTATAAGAAGAGTGAAATTGTAGATAGGGACTAAGTAATGAAGGACTTCAAAAGTTTGAGTGCATTTTGTATTTGATCTTGAATCCAATAGAATGTCACTGAAGTTTGTATAGGGAAGGGAGATAATTAGATTTGCATTTTAGGAAAATCACTTTTGTGGCAGGATGGTTGATGGATTGGAATGTGAAGAGACAAGTGGATATCTCAGCAAACTCAGCATTAATTTAGGTGCAAGGTATTGAAGATTTGCATTAGAGTAATTCTATCATCAGAGGTGAGAAATGAGCTTATTTGAGAGATGTTACAAAAGTCAAAGCAACAGGTCTTGACAACAAATAAAATATAGGGGATAAGAAATAGTGAGAAGACCAACATGAAGCCTAAATTGTGAGCCTGTGGAACTGGGAGGATGATATTCCCTGTACAATAGTAGGGAAGGTCTGAGGGAGATAAAATTAGGGGAAGGGATTATGAGTTGTGTTTTGAATGTGCTGAGTTTAAGATGTCTATTAAACATTTAATTTTAGATGTCTCAGAAGTGATTAAAAATTCAAGATTGAAGGTCAGTAGAAAGTTTAGGGTAGGAAAGGTAGATATGAAATATCATCAACATAGAAATTATAATTAAATCAATTGGAGTGGGTAATAACATCCTGTGAAATAATATAAAGGAAAAAGACAAAAGGGCCCAGATAAAATCCTGAGGGACATCCATCTTTAGAGAATCCTATAAGGAAGCAAAAAATGTGGTCAAATAGGTAGGTAAAAGAAAAATCAGGAAAAAAAAAGTGTCTGAAAAACCTAAAGAAAAAAAAAATATCTAGGAGGAGAGGATGATAATACAAGTGAATACAAGTTTTAGTATTTAAATATTTTCCTTTGTTAATTATTTTTTAAAAAGCTTAATTCAATAGAACAAAAATACATTCAAGACTTTGAGAAATTCAAGACTTTGAGAAATCATCTCTCATTTGTACATCAAAACATATAACAGAGATAGTCTTATTCAAAGACTCCATTGATAAATATGAGAAGAAACATAAAACAGGGACTGATATTTGCACATACATGCACATATATATAAGAATTGTAGTTGGAATGGAAAGGAAACAATCATTTACTAATTATTTATATTCTAGGCACTGTGCTAAGTGATTGACAAGTATTTTATTTGTCCCTTGTAACAACAACCTTGGAGGTAGATGAAATGAGAGATAAAATGATTATCATTTTACAAATGAGGAAACTGAGAAAAAGGATTAAGTGACATTTTCAAGTAAGTATTTGACAGCAGATTTGAACTCAGAAAGGAGTCTTTCTAACTGAAGGCCTGGCATTTCATCCTCTGGGCTTCTTAATTGCCCTATGTCTATAGTTGAGTCTATTAACTAAAGATTCAGGGTGAGAAAGATGAGAGTAGGGACTTTAAAGTGTTGAGAGCGCTATTTTGAGTATAAAGAAGGTCAATGACATGATATATGGCAAGAGATTGGGTTAGATTAGATAGAATTCATTGGATTAAAGGAAACAATAAATATCAGAAATTCATAGAAACATGGCAAAATGTGTGTAAACTGATATAAATCAAAGAAAGGAGAATCAAGAGAACAACAAACAATAAGTGGACTAATGTAAATGAAAACAATACTAAGAATGTCTGAATGTAAAGGCATGGTATTTGTTCTGTTGTACAGACAATAAAAGAAAGGCCTTTCTTTTGGTAGAATAAAGGAAAGCAACTATAGCTGATGAATGTTGCCTAGGATCTCTTTATGGGTTGGTTTCACCTAATTCGTTTTATTTGTTTTGAAGAGAGTTGGCAAGCTTGGAGTATATTAGGATAACATACTGAAAGCAGCAAAGTGCATCAATAAGATTTTTTCTTTTTCTTTTTTTTCTGAGGCTGGGGTTAAGTGACTTGCCCGTGGTCACACAGCTAGGAAGTGTTGTTAAGTGTCTGAGACCAGATTTGAACTCGGGTCCTCCTGAATTCAAGGCTGGTGCTCTCTCTACTTCACCACCTAGCTGCCCCAGATTTTTTCTTAAGAAAAAAAAAATCATGTCCTTGAGACCTATGCACATACAAGTGCATGTGAGAGCACAGGTAGACAAACAAACAGCTGTTTCTGCAAAGAAATGATGTGAAGCTAACAATGGTGGTTAGCTGTGTTGCCACAGCTGTGTTGCATTATAAAATAAATATTTGAACTTATGATTTTCATCTCATGGCTTAATTCTTAAAGGTATCAATATTCATTAGGGAGCTATGTGGCTCCATTGATGAATTTAGTGCTTGCAGTCGTTCGTGCAGATGAGTTCAAATCCTACTTCAGACATTAAATAGCCATGTGACTTTTTACCATTCACAACATCTGCTTATCTTCCATTTCTTCATACAATAATACATTCTGGGGTTATTATAAGGATAAAATGAAAAAAAAATTGTAAAACACTTAACACAGTATCTAGCATATAATAGCTACTATGTAAATGCTAACTATTATCACCCTAATGATAAACAATTGAAATTCAGTATTGATATTTGTACAGGCCATGGAAATTTTCCTGGTTGATGAACCTCTTACAGTGTATACTTTGTTGTACCAAAAGAGTTAATCCAAGAAGAAAACTGTCTTTAAATCCTTTGCAACTTCCTTCACTTACTAGTAAGGGAGGAACTAACCTCTGGGGAAAATCAGATTCAATATCTGAAGTGTGAATATTCTATTAAAGAATACCCCTGAAGGATGCCCTTAAACCTTTGGGTTTAATCTCATCAGAACTTCACTAATGAGTACATGTGAATTAACCTGTAAGATTTTTAAGTGCCAGGATCTGATCTTTATATTTATAACCTGCTCCTCCCTACTTTTCTCCATAAAAACAGTGCCTTATTTTTATACTGTAGATGTTTAAAATTTGATTAAATTGTTAAATCATGTTATTTTTAAAGAAAAAATGTTTTATATTGAATGGAAAATACCAGGAAATCAGGAGTGGGGAACTTTTCTCAGAAACACATGGGGTCTGGCTTTTTAAAGAGATAAAGCACTAATAGCACCAAAAAACAACAACAACAATAACAAACTATTAAGTATATATTTTGTTATAAAAAATGAAAAATTGATAATTTTGCATTTATGTGTATGTGTATTCAGTGTATGGAATAATGAATGAACATAAAATAAATAACATTAGATATATTATTGTGCCCCAGTTCTCTTTTATTATCCTGACTCAGTTTTCCTAATAATCCTGACTCAGTTTCCCTAAATTGTCCTGCCTCGGTTTCCCTAATTGTTCTGTCACAGTTTATAATTGTTCTGCTCAATCCTACAACAGTCCTCTCCCTCTTAATCATCAGAATATTTGATAAAGGGGGACAGCTAGGTGGTGCAGTGGATAGAGCACTAGCCCTGAATTCAGGAGGACAAGAGTTCAAATCTGGTCTTAGACACTTAACACTTCCTAGCTGTGTGACCCTGGGCAAGTCACCTAATCCCAGCCTCAGGAAAAAAAAAAAAAGAATATTTGATAAGGATAAAAGATCTTATATTTTAGAATATCAGAATGCCTCTCCCTATCCCAAGCCATCAGAATATCAGATACCCTCTTATTAAGATGCCTCTCCCCATTTCCAGGGTGCCTCTCCTGATTATGTTATCCCCATCTCTGGTGGCTCATCCCACTCTGTCAGAGTCCCATTCTTTCTCTCAGCACCCTAACTCTGTTCCTGCCTCAGTCTACCCCCTATGTCTGAGCCATGTGTATATGTCATTGAGAGCTCACATTGTTTGCTGGATTCTTTGAGATGATATAGTCTCATTCAGCCCTGGGATCAAACCATGGATCCATTTGGTCCCAGTAAATCTCTCCCTTTCAAATAAAATATTAAATACTCTCTAATCTCTATCTTGCCTTAGTTTTGAAGAGGGGACCCAGAAACTCTAAAAATCATTAAAGGAGAAAATCTTCAACTCTGCCTCAGTGATGGACCCCGCCCCAAGGACCAACAGTTTCATCTTTGTTATCTAGGTGTGGTCAGCTCAGTCCTGAAACTCATTGAAGTCAATTCAAATTCTAGCCCAAGCTGAAACCCAGCAAGGAGCCAATTTGGGACTCCACCTATGGGCCCCTTTAGCTAAATCTCTCATAAAAAGAGTCAAACTAAAATCCTCTCTTTGCAGAGGTTCCAAACATGCCAGTTTGGCACCCATGCTTGGCACCCCAAGGAGCTTCTGTCCACTGGAATACTTTTTGCATTGCTATCCTCTCTTTACCCTCACCCATTTCCCTAAGCAGACTTTAACTTTACTTCCAATCCCCATAATAAACCTGTTTATCAATCCAGGTTTTTTGGGTCTGTAAATTCCTTTACAGGGAACCTCTGTGCCGCCAGAAGGGAGTCCCTAAAACTCCATATCCTTGTGCTGAAACTTACTCTGAACCCTGAACCTGCCACTAGACCTCATTTAATTCCCTGACTACCATAAACCCTAATTTCATTTGGATTCCCCAAATCTAAACCTTATCAGTTTATCCAGCATTACAATATGACTATAAATCAATGAAATTACAAGTCCCATATAAAACTGAGCTTTAATATTTTATTTCTAAGCTTCATGGTCCTTTATCCTTTGTCCTTTGCAATTTAACATGTCCAGTAATGTAACATTTTAGTACCCTACATGACATATTCAGTATGTAACAATATGATAATGTAGACATTGTGGGCTCTGATAATCATGTTCACCAATCTCCTATAAAGTGGTTCTAGAATCCAGGAAGTTTTATCTCATTATATGTCTATTCACTATATTTTATTTGGTGATAGCCTTGTAATTCTTATTTTTTTTTTCAACATCTAATTGAAAATGATAGACTACTCCATTGTTTTTGTTAAGAAAACTCCAAATGGGCTCATAAATGATGAGGCATAAATGAGTGATTTAAATAAAGAATTTAAGATATTAAGGTTCAATTTAAAAGCTACTTCCTTGTTTGATTGTAACCTTCTTGGAGGAAACAGGCAAGAATAGAGGGATGGGAGGAAAGGGGGGAAAGAAGAATAAAGAAAGGACAAAAAAAAAACCTACAAGAAAGAAAAAAAAAAGATTGACAACTCTGAACACAAAGCATAATATTATATTTTATATATTAAATATATATATATATATATAATATATTACATTTATATATATATATAATATATTACATTTATATATATATATATATATATATATATATTATATATTTGAAATGGAAATTGTGTTGTACTTTGAATCCTCTTGATGAAGTATGAGATTGGTCTGAGAGAGAATGAGAGAAAGAAACAGGTCCAATGTAAAAAGAATTCAGGAACCTGAGTAGCTGTGGCAATAAAAAGGAAACTTTAATTTTTTTTATTTTTATTTTTATTTTTTTTTCACTTAAGAAAAGAATTCTCTTAGTGGACAAATCCCTAATTCAATCAGGAGATTTGTAAAGAGGTTTGCTGACAGTTCTCAGTTTTATGGGCAGATACTGGCCTGGGGCTAAGGACAATTTTGAGTTCCAATTGAATGAGTGGTCCTGGACTAATTTTCAACTCAATAAAAGAGTGTAATCAATAGAGAGTGAAATCAATAGAGGCTATTGCCAGTCTCTTGATTCCCTGGGGTGGGTTTCTCCCAAAGTAGAGCTTCTCAAGGGTTCAAGGAGAGTTTCTTCCCTTCAAGGAGTTTCTCAAGTGTTTACCTCCTGTCTTCCCCCTTAAAATCAGGACACTTTCAGGGTTCCCCCCCCCATCACTCTCATGTTCTGTTGTGCTCAAGTCCTAATTTTTTTTTCTATTTTGTATTTAAGAAAAATTTAATTTAAAAAATTAAAAAAAATTAAATTTAAAAAAATTAAAATTAAAAAAAATCTATTTCCTATATTGCCTTTTCTAAACTCTCTCAACTCAGAAATTACTATGTACTTACTTTATATTTATTTTATATTTACCCATCTATGTATATGCTGTTTCCTTCTTGAGGGCAGGGATTTGTTTCTTTTTGTGCTAAGGATAATGCTCTATATACCAGATTAAATGGACTACTCTAACTGAAGTGAATAATTAACAACAGTCCTGACAACTCTATTTTGTTATTTAGAATTTGGGGAATCTCTGAACCAAAATCTCACCAGAACTGATAGTCTCATTGCCCTTGCTGATTATTTATTGTTGAGGATCTCCATCTTATAAACCTTAAAATCAACACTGTGTACTGTCATTGAAATTCATCAGGTAACCCAAGTTGATCTCCATAACTATGTCTTTAGGTTACAAAATTAGGCTCTAATGAATCTTGGTGCCAGTTCAAAATGCTTTGGGCTCTGACAATGAACTGGATTCAGAATGATTATTTAGTATGTTTTTTTTTTTTTTTTTAAATTAGATACATGTTATCAAAGTTACATGTACACTTTGATAGAACACATAAATCATTAGACACCCTTTCACCAGCTGCAGAACAGAAATTGATGTGATGATACCAGTTACTAATTTACATTAATTATACTACATTAATGGAGCTGTATTTTTCTTAGAATATATCTCTATGGCCTGGGATTAGTGCTCTGGTGGGAAGAAAATTGAATTATCATTTTTATCTTATAGAATATTCCTGTAAAGTACTACTGGATTTTTTTTTTTTTGAGCTAATACAATTATTATTCCAATGCTTGAAATGAGTATGTGAAGATGTTTGTTACTGTCATTTGAAACACACTGTCCTTTACATTGCTAAATTTGACACTTTGACTTTAAATTCCCTATTTTGACTAGCCCCAAATTACTTTTGCCTTCAATTTCTCTATTTTAAGAATTAATGAGGGAAATTTGGAAAGGGGGAATCCCATTTCTTGGCATATAGATAGTAAGATAATCCCATGAGGTACAGGCCCAAAAACCTAGATTGATAAATAAAAGGTTTATTGTAGAAATTTGGAAGTAAAGCTCAGTTAGAAAGACACCCGGGCCAGAGGTGGCCGCTGGGCGGGCAGGAACCCCTACATGGCTGGAAGGATACCATGTGTTGGTGGGAGGGCTCCTGCAAAGAGGGTGTTCCGTCTTACCTCTTTTATACCTAGAAGATGATGGGTGGTACCCCTAAGTTCTCGGTGGGCTTTTCACAGTTAGCTCAGATCAGGTGAGGGCTGGGGGAAGCTGAGCTGATGGTGGGGCTGGGCCTGGATATTCAAAGGGTGCCTTTGACCAGGATTTGTGAATCAAGGTCAGCCATGGGTTGGGAATTAGAAAGGAATCTTAAAGGGACCTCAACTCCCATCAGAATCAGTAAACTATTTCCACCCCAACCTTTTTTTTTTTTTAAGTTTCTGGCAAAATAATTTCTTACTTGAATTTGTTGTTTACTCTTCCCAATAAGGTATCAAACTAAAAGCTAGGTGCCACAATGGATAAAATGTTGGACCTGGAATCACAAAGACTTATCTTCATGAATTCAAATCTATCCTGAGACAGTTATGTGATCCAAGGAAAGTCACTTAAACCAGTTTGCCTCAGTTTCCTCATCTGTAAAATGATCTGAAGAAAATGGTTAGCTGCTCTAGTTTCTCCACCAAGAAAACCCCAAATAAGTCACAAAGAGTTGGGCATGCTGAAAAACACTGAGCTAAGAGAGATTGCTCATCAAAAATTATTCTTATGGGTGTCTGTGTCTGTGTGTGTGTATTTCTGGAAAGCAGGAAAGCCTATCTTTATCTGCTTTGCAACCAAAGTCCTAATTTACAAAATACTGTTCTGGAGTTTGAATAAGTAGTCAACCTCAACTAATAAGGAAAGTATCAATTAAATGGTTATTCATCTCCTTATTAGCAGTTTCATATATTTACTTTGTCCTATAGACAGCTCTAATAAGAATAATTTGATTAAATCAATAATATACATTAGCTACATATGACACAGATAGGAAATCTATGTTTTATGTTTTTTTTTTTTATAATATGTAGTATACAGTTTTGTTTTTCACTCATTTTGCAGTTATGTCAAAATCTTTGTGACTTTATTTGGTCAAAGATACTGGAGTAGTTTGCCATTTTCTTCTCCAGCTCATTTTTCAGATGACTAAATGGAGACAAAATAGGGTTAAGTGGCTTTCTCAGGTCATACAACTAATATCTAAGACTAAAATTGAACTCAGGAAGTATATTATATGAGTTTGGGTTTTAGCTTATCTTCCCAATTATAGGCCCAAGACTACCTGCCTTATAATATGAAAATATAAACAACAATAACTATATGACAATAATAATGATAATAATGATGATGATGGTGATGATAATTATTATTATTACTATGTCAATCTGGGCAGGTCATTTAACCTGTTTGTCTCAGTTTGCTCATTTATAAAATATGAGTAATAATACTTATCTCCCAGCATTATTGTGAAGGTTAAATAAGATAATTAAAGTGCACAGAACAATGCTTGGTGTGTAGTAAGCACCATATGAATGACAATTATTATTTTTGATAATTGTAATGCATAGAAATATATAATGTATATAATGCAATTATATATACCTTATAATTTATGAATGTTGTACAATATGATTTTACCAATAATAATTATTACTACTAGCTTTGTGAACCTGGGGAAGTGATCTGTTTTTTCTCAGTATCTTTATCTGCAAATGGAGAAGAGAATAACACCCACATCTGATGGTTGTTGTGAGAGCAAAATGAGATCCTAATTATAAAGAGCTTGGCACAGTATCTGGCACACAGTGTACATTGTATAAACATTAGCTATTCTTACTATTACTGATATTACTGTTGTTGCTGCTACTACTAATTGGAAAATGAAGTTGAGAAATGTTATAGAGAGGGAAATATTCCCAAAGGAAACAGAGAGATAGCACTAACACAGGTATTTAGTTTTGATTTTTTTCTAGAATCACCAACAAAACTTTGACTTGGATTTTGGAGCTAGCAAAAATATGAAAGAGGATTAAAAATTCTTTAATACTACTTCCAAGAATATAGGGAAAAAAACTTTTTTATAATAGAATAAATGTTCAAAAAGGTATTACTAAGATGAGGAACATATAGATATGTTGTTAAACATCTCATTTTTTATTTCTTGGTATTCATTTTGGACTTTTTTAGTACCTCTATAATGCCCCCAATATAGTCATCTTTAGGAAATCTCTTTCAAAGTCTTATCAGCCTTGGTATTCATACCTCATCAGGCTTCTGCCCTTTTGACTTGAGAGTAGACCCATGAACTCAAGAACACAGAACAGGTATCTTCTCAGATATTTCCTAATTTCCTACCTGGCTGGGTTTTTCAAGCTTTCCCACTAGGCCCCAGCACTGGGAATCTTTTCTTCACCCCCTCCTTCACCCTCTTGTCTACCTCAGAATCAAAGGCAGGGTCCCTCTTTCTTTTTTATATTTATATCTCCAGTACACTTATCGATTTGTGAAAAGTCCTGATCATTGTCCTGACTACTGATACAAATGTCTTTCTTTTAAGGACTTGGGGGGAGGGGGAAACCTACACACATATTAATCTGCAACCCATAGAGTAAATTATATGGTGCCTTGTTATTTTAATTCTGATTATAGCCAATATGCTTTTCCTTTTTAAAAATCTTTTGTAGTAAAATGCTTGGCACAGGATAACAAATAAACAATAAAGATCAAAAGGGTAAAAAAAAAAGTGCCAAACATTTAGCTCAAGTAAGGGGAGGAAGGAGTTAGTTTCAGTGCTAAATGGAGCCAATAAACAGGTAGTATGCAAGAAAGCAAATGCAAAAAAGACTAATGCTAACCCTCAACAGAGCAGATTTTTAAAACTCACAGGCACTGAAGCAGACCTAAAGCTAAAAAACATTCAGCCTTTTAAGCCACTACTGCAATCTTGCTTAAATATGTCAGAAGTGGGCAAGGGAAATGGGAGCTGGCAGATTCCTCTCCTGTTATAAAAAGACGGAAACCCATCATGAATGAATGCACACAATACTACATTTGCCATCTGCACAGCTTCCAAACCTCTTGTATTTTATAGCAACAGCTTGCCAAGATTTCAGTAAGCCAAAACCAGAAAAAAAAATAAAAACCCCAATCTGAAAGACAGAATATGGCAAATAATAAAAGAATACAGAAAGCAAAGAAGCAAAATCAGAAAATCAGACTTAAATAACAAAATTCCCAAATGCTCTAGAGAAATCTAAGAAAGTGCCAGGAAATAGAAGAGAGAATTTTGCAAAAATAAATTAAGGTTTTAGATAATACAATCCATTGTTCAGTAGCAAGACTTTCAAAGCAGACGTCTTTTAGCTTGGTAGTAAAATGTTAAAGCTTTCCTTGCAAATGTTGCTATCTGCTAATATTCTTGGTGTACTTTTCCAGATAAAGAAAAACAAATGTTTGATATATTGTAGTAATTTTACTTTGCTGAAAGCAGAGAAATATTCCCTTGCAGAGTGACCTTACACTGTAGGATTTGTTATTTCCTGCATTGCCATTTGGGTAAAATGCAAAATTAGCAGCCAAACAATGCTGCAACATCTTAACCTAATATTCTGTGTGTAGCTCATATTACTGATCCTCAAAGCAGCTCTCTGGATTTACTTGAACTTCTCTAATTTCAAAGGCTTATCAGTAATAATGCTCTTTAAGATTTGTGCCCCACATAAAGTCTTCTTCTGGGAACATCTGAATTTGGCTTATTTCTAACTGTTCTCAATACTCTTGCAAGCACTAAACTAAGAAGATATGCAATATAGAACAAGTTTATTAACAACAAAGAACAGAGAAAGGACTCAAATCACAAACAGATCACAAAGAAAGTAGATCATAGGAATGGAGCAGAAACAGTGCAATAATGCTGGGGGGGAAATTCAATTACCCACTCTTCTGAAGTTTTCAAAACTGGAGAATTAATAACTTTTTACTTCATTTAATGAGAATTTTATTATTCAAAAGGTGGAGGAAATAGCAAGCAAGAATTCTATTCTGGATTTTATTCTAATCTGAAGGGAAGAATTGGTTGCTAAGCTTGAAATAATAGGACTTTTGTGGCAGTCATGATTTTTACCATAGTTGATACAAAAGTAAAGGAAAGAAAACCAGGACTAGATATTTGCTTTAGATTTGAGAAGAGTTGATTTAAAATTGAGTTAAGAATAAAGAATGGCTAGGATCTCATCCACTAAAATTTTGGAATGGAAGTCATCCAAGGTGGTATGTGAAACTCTCACCATTCAAAGAATAATGATATAGAAAAATTCCCAATAATAAAGAGAAAACAGAAGGTAGTTAAAAGAGCTGGATGTAGATAATATCAATTAATATAGGTTTTTAAATTGAATATATATAGGATGGAATCAAGGATATGTAATAGTGGATAAATATTAAAGCATTTTGGATTTTCAAAAACCCAGCTTAAAACTAGGTGACTGATGAGTATCTTCAGAGGTTGGTTTTTTTTTTTGTTGTTGTTTTTTTTGTTTTTGTTTTTGTTTTGTTTGTTTTTTGTGTTTTTTGTGGAGGGAATTTTTGGGAATTAAGATGGGAGTTGATTAAATGGTCAATGTAATCTCAACGCACATTTTTGCCTTCTCTGTATGAGTGGCTCATAGAAGCTCCTAGAAAGCTCACAGAAAGTCAAGGATCTTTTCTTTTATGGCACCTCTTAATCTCCCCGGAAAAATAAACAGCGGCTCTGTTACTGTCCAGAGGACAATAACACATCTTGGGGCTGAGATCACTCCCAAGAAGGGAAAAGAACTTGTAGTTGCTGAAGGTCAAATACCACATTCCTAACTCTTATTAGATCCATAGATCCTTAGTTCTTTATGTAGTGCTACTAAAAACTTGTCTCTCTTCCTTTACTCCCACCTGAGTTAGGATGACTGAATTATGTTTCCATTTTTCCAGTTGCAATTATGACCCTACTTAGTACTTCCCACTGAATCTTTTTGAGACTGTTAAAAAAATTCAAATTTCTTTTTGCCATTCCAGCTCCCATCATTCTACCTGGTAACTATAACACATACCAACAACTTTAAAAGAAAAACATGATAGTACAAGAAGCATGGGAGAAGAAGGGCAGAATTTAAAATCAGTGTTAAAAATCCTCCCTAATGTATTTATAATAGAGGCAGAGCAGGGAGGGCAATTTATTGTTTATTTTAAGTGTTTCAGCTCTTATGCTTAAGTGACCAATTCTAAGTAATAATAATTCTTTTGATTACAAAGATACTGATGAAGAAACACTATAAACTACCCTAAAAGCAAAAAAGAAAGAAAATAAATAACAAAGATGTTCTTTGACTACTACTCCAAGGCAATATTGAGTCCCTATTAAATTATTGCTGAATGTGGAAAAGCAGAATTAACTATAAGATATTCATCATGTGAAGAACTTTATTTAGTAGAATTATTAAATTATTACTATGTACATAGCACTGACCTAAGAACTTGGGTGTGGGGAGTAGGAGTGAGACATATAACATTTAGATAATATATAATAAGCCCTGTCTTTGGGTAGTTTATAACTTCAAAATTGGGGGAAAGTAAGGCAATCATGTCTGTTTCTAAATTCTACTCCTAAAATTTCTTTTCCAGAAAAACAAAAAAAAAATTGAAAGAAAAAAACACAAATAAAAGAAGAAAAAAATTAAATGAGTAAGAATCAATTAGACCTACTTACTATTTTGCTAACCCTGGGCTTGTCATTTAACCCCAACTGCCTCCAAAAAACCAAAACAAAACACAAACAAGCATCAGTCAGACCTTCTAATAAATCAATATATCTGCCAGCCACAGAAAACATTCTGAGGAAGTCAACTCACCAGTAATGTCTTAAAGAAATTAACTATCCAAATGAACACCTAAGCTTAGAAATTACTCAATATATCCTCCTTTGCTACTGAAGTCTATTTCTTCACCTCTATTTTGATGACAAAGTCCTATAATATGCTTTATTAAACTCATTTTATTCTTTTGAAACTCCCAGATGATTGTGAAAGAAGCATACTAGGTAATTTTAAGAGGCTTAAAAAAAACCAAGGCTGGATTTACAAGTTGTTCTAGTGCTGAAAAGGAAAAAAAAAACAAACAAATAAAGGTTTTGAAACACTGGAAAAGAAAGTAAGTCCCTAGAAATAAATTAAGTTTGCTTCTATGAGCATATCAAAGGAAATGAGAAAGAAGAGAGAGCAAGACTATGAATTAATTACCAGGGGTAAGAAGAATGTCAAGAGAGAGAGAGAACTGCTTGCTATAGATGGGCAATACTCATGTTTGTACTTAAGATGATGGATGAATAAAATAGGAATAGATTCTTTATCTTTAATATATAAATCTAAAGAGGAAGGGAAGAATGCTAATTTCCTTCCATTTTATCTGTCATATATGGCAGTAGAGTGTAGCTATTCAGTTCCTATGTATAAGCCACTGGGGGAAGGTTAGGAGCATCAGTCCAGGAGTCTAGCTGTTCTCCCAGCCCCTCCTCACAAAAGTGCTCAGACATGGTCTTTTGACCCTTTGTGGGCTGTCAATTACAGACTTGATTCCCTCAACCTGACAGTGTCATTTAACTTGTAGAACCTAGAGAGGCATATTTATTGGAATGTACTATAAAGTTGCCCACAGTCCCCTGTTTCATGAAGGTGACAAAGAGTACCTGACAAGGGGATGCATCCCTTTTCTCTTGGAAGGAGATCTTTGCTTCTGCTTAGATCTCCCAGGCTATTATCAGTGCTTTGCTATGGTAATTATGAAAATTAGGCACCTTTTTCCTAATATTATTTATTAGGATTATTATTACTAAAATTGTACATTTATGGAAATTAGACTTTGGCTCTAATGTCACTGTAATCAATTAAAATTTGTATACCTAATGAATTCAAGACCCTAATTGGATAGACCATTTTACAGAGTTGTTTTGAGGCATAAATGTTACTCTATAAAGAGTTTGCAGAATTGCTGACCTTCAGGGCTCCCTATATTTTTAGGGACCCTGGCCTGTGAAAGAATGACAAATAAAAAAAATAAATTTGTTAAATACCAAAACTATATAGTATTATACATATTCAAAAGAAGGAAAGAGTATTGAGCTTAGATGCAAAATACTAATTAGTTAGAGGCTTAGTTGCAGAAAACCTGAAAGATGTGGCAAGAGTTGAGGTGGTCTTTGAAAGAAAAATAGGACTTTTCAAATTGGAGACTAAAAAAAAAAGATTTTCATTGGGGAAATTTTATGTAACTTCTAATTTTTTTTCTTTTTAAAGATGGGAAAAGGACTGAGAAAATTTCCTCTCCCTCTCAAACAAGAAAAGGAGGAAGCTTTTCACTGGTAAGTAGATGTAAGGATGGCCGAAACTAAGATGAATGAAACAATCTATTTTTTTTCCAGTAACAAGTAAGCTTCCCTAAGGATATATAGTATGTTTTTGGGGTGGGGGAAACTTATAAAGAAGTATTGTGTTTTCTAATCTAAATCAGTTCTAGGACAAGCCTCTTCCTTTTTTACATTAAAAGACCTAGACTAACCAGAAAAAAAAAAATAACCAAACAAACCAAGACTTCAATTAGTGGAAAAACAGACCAGGTAATCCCTTCAAGATTCCTTGGAGGCTAATCAATACTACAGTTATTGTTATAATAAATCAAAGTACAAAAGTAATTTGACTAATAAAAACTTAAAGGAAAAGGGTATTCAAATAATATCACCTCAGAACCTTTCAGACAGCCACTTGGAAAAGGGTAATGAGAATCTCACAATGGGAATTCTACTCAACCTTTGGATTTCTATGCAGAACACAAAAAGAATAATTAAGCTGAGTATCTTTATTCTATCTGAAAACAAACACTTAATAAGCACTTTTTGCTAGGCACTGTTCTAAAACTGGGGAAGGACACATGCATATATACACACATACATTTAAATATGCATATTTGTGTGTATATATTTGTGCATATGAATGCACATGAATATATGTATGTATATATATATATATGTGTGCATATATATATATATATATATATATACACATTCACATACTTGCATATATACATTCACCAAATACAATATACCTTGGAGACTTTTACAATAGGTGAACATGCATAAACTAATTGGTCATTCTATCATTTCCAGAAAATCCATATTTGTCAACCACATTATTTGCTGAGGTAAGCTAAGAAAAACCATATCACTTGTCTAATCACCACATGATAAAAGTTATCAGTCAAGGTTTGGTTCTATTCATTATACTCTTCAATACTTGATGCAATCTTTCTCAGATTTCCTTAAATCAATTCATTTAATTATTTCTCTAGGAACCAATAATATTTATAATTCTTATATGACACAATTTATTAAATAGAAGAGTATAAATAATGTCCTACATTTATATAGCAACTTAAAAGTTTATAAATCCTCTTCTCACAATGATCCTTAAATCAGATTATATATGTACCACTGCCTCCATTTTGTAGACAAGGAACTGAGGATGAGATAATTAAAGCAACTTCCTTTTGCTCACATGGCTATTATTTTTGGAGGCAGAATTCAACTCAGAACTTTACTTCAAGCTTTGAATACTATCAACTATCTGATTTTATGAAAAGAGTAAAAATCATGTGTGACACTTTAGTCCTACTTTGTTTCCTGAAAGATTAAGTTCTTAATCTGTCAATCTAAAACTTCATGTTTCCTAGTAGTAGATGGAGTTTTTGCCAAAGGCTAATTTACTAAAGCATAGTAAAAATACAGGATGTGAACATTTCCCTTTAGTAATCTAGAATACACTTTACCACAAGTACACATAAGTCAAGGGAAAAAGTGTATGATACATATATGACAAAGTCTAACTCACAACCTAGCACTTTATTAACTCAAAAGTCTTTTTAAGGGTCCTTAGCTAGCATTGTCTTTTCCCATTGATTTGTCCTCAATGTATCATTATGCCACTGTTTGAATAAATTGTCTTCTCTTTAGATCCCCAGTTATATACACTGTCTACTACTGCTCCATTCTTTCTGATGACATGGTCCATGGAGTTAAAGATAGGAAACAGATATTAAAATTATCTTTTTTTCTCTGAAAGTGGTTCCCTCTCAGAAGATTGACTGCAACTCAAATTTTAAGTCTTTTGATATTGCAACGGTCTACAATTTGATTACTCGTTTTATAAATCATCTTCTCCAATCACAAGATGTTTCTTGTGAGATATTTCCTTTCTTCACCTAATGACTAAAATTGTACAATCTTCTCAAATTGATAAAGGACCTATTCATACATTATATGTTAGAGTTGTAGGAGAATTCTTCAATACCTGATTTAACCTGTTTTGATTCATTCATTTCAGAAATCTGAACCTTTTGAGATTATGTTTGAGGTTGAGGTTTTCCAAAAGCTTTCACCAGTCAATTTTTGACCTAAAGAGATTAGGAGCATGTGTTGATAGAATGAGTACTGTATCAAGTTCTTTTTCTGACCTTGGACAAATCCTCAATTTTTTTTCTGAAAAATAATACTTTTACTATTTACTCCATATAGTTACTTCTTGTTGTCCACCACAAATCTCTTCCCATTCTAATCTACCCTCTTTTCAGCCACCTGTGATTTTCCTAAAGTCATCCACCTCCTCAACAAACTCAAATAGCTTCCTATCATTTCCAGGATCAAATATATAATCCTCTATATTTGGAATTCTAAAATCCTTCAACATCTTTCTATAATTTTTCAATCTTCTTACTTCCTTTATTCCTTTCTTGATATATAATACTGACTTCCTTGAGATTTCACGAAGAAAACACCCCCCCCCCCCATCTTTTCTCTGGTTGTCTTTAATACCTGGAATGATTTTTCTCTTAATTTCTGCCTCCTGGCTTTCCTGTATTTATTCAAGTCCTAACTCAACCCCATATCATAGAAAGCCTTTCTCCAACTCTTGTAACTCTTAATTCCTTCTTTCTGCTGATCATTTTCTATACATCCTGTAGATAACTTGTTTGTACATATTTGCTTCCATGTTGTGTCTCATTATATTGTATGCTCTTGGAAGGCATAGGGTTATCTTTCATTTTCTTTTTTCCCCCTTGCTTAGAACAGCACTTGGTACATTAAGTGATTTATCTGGATTAATTGGCTTAATATAGAAATATTAAATATCCCTAAAATTATTTTCTCTTTTACCATCCTACTCTTATTCATCAATGAAGAAAACTTTTGAGTTCTTGAAGATTACTTACAAGGTCATGATGTCTTACTATGTTAGGGACAGTTTTGCAATTGACTATTATTTATGGACCAATTCAGTAAGTTGCTTTTCACTAAATTCACTGATGTGTGGATAATTATTTTAGTTCAACTATTATAATTAGTACTATCCTACTATGTGGAAAAGGTATGATTTACTTAAGTGCAGAGTCTGCATGCTTGTGAAATAAGAGATCTGTAAAAAGCATGTAACATTCTGAATTTTTAAAATCTAAAAGTGTGATTTGGAAAATGGGACCAAAGGATTTAAGTGACTGTCCAATTTTACATAATACATTATATATATATATATATATATATATATATATATATATATATATATATATATATAGCCATGATAATTTTTTAAAAAAAGACCATGTGATTGAAAAGTGAAAATTTCTCACTAACATTTTTTAAAAATCAATGATACTTAGATGACTTGTTCCTGATGTACTGTCAGTACATGAAGATTCTGAAAATGCAGGGACAAGTACTGCCTTGAATATGCAATCTCTCATATAAAAAGTATTTTGGGGGAAGACCTCACTGAGGTCTGAAGATGGAACTAAGTAAAAATCAGGAAGAAAGCAGCTTGAGCTCTCCCAGTTTCTCTCAAAAACTACATGAAACCAAGCCTCTGAACAGAGTTTGACAGAATAAAACCCTTTTCAAACTCAAGATAAACTGGGGGGGGGGGGTATAAAAAACTTCACAAAAGATCAGTCTCATTGGGGTGAAAAGGGTGTTTATTCAGCCCAGGTCAGATAGACTCTGGGAAAGCTGGTGAGAGAGTCAGACTCTGGGAAAGCTGGTGAGAGGGTCTTAATCAGAGCAATTCAGTAACTAAGACTCTCAGTCCTGGCTCAGGAGAGGAGCACAGCAATGGGGCAGCTTCCAGTCCCGGCTCAGAAGGCAAAACTCTTGGAAGCCAGGTTGTTTCCTGAACACAGCAAGCAAAGCTACCTCCTGCAAACACAAGGGGGTGCTGCGTTCAAAGCCAACATCAAAAGAAAAACAGGGGGAAAATATCTTTAAAGGGTAAACTGTTTACATCCTTGAATAGGAAAAGAATACCTGTAATTCTTGAGAATCTGTCACTGGGGCAGACAGAGGGGGGCATTACATGGACTGAGGATGTATTTCTGAATGGTGTCTGATGTGATGACATCAAAGAAAAAGATATTAAGGAGTAGAAAATGTCTAAATTAGAAAAAAAGGAATAGGAAGGTATATTGGGACAATTAGTTCACACCAAGAGGCTCAAAAGACCTATTAAAATCCAGGGGAAAAAGGGAGGAGAATGAGTATTGTCAGAAGCTTGATCTCATCACTTTTGGTTTCTAAAGGAAATAACAATCTTTCAGTTGGATATAGAAATTTATTTAATTCTATAAAGAAGTAGGAGGAGAAAAAAGAAAAGAAAAGCTAGGACAGAAACACTAGGAAGAAAGGTCAGAGAAGAGGGGGATTGGTAATAAGATAAGAGTGAGTAGAGTGGATTGAAAAAACAGTAAAAGAAGGGAAAGGGGTGATAGGACATAAGGTATAGGTGGAATGGGTAAAATAAAAATGCATAACTAACCACAAGATAGAAAGAGAGAACAAAAGTATATACAGGAAAGAAAATATGATGGAGGGAAATACAGACCTGGTAACCATAACTGAATTTGAATGGAATGAACTCTCCCATAAAATGGAAGCAAATTGCAAAGTGGATTTAAAAACAGAATCCTCAGTATTTGACACCGAGACACACATACAGAATAAAAGTAAAATGTTGGAACAGAATTTATTATGCTTCAATTGAAGTAAAAAAGAAGGGGAAGCATTTCTGATCCTAGATAAAGCAAAATTTAAAAACAGATCTTGTTAAAAGAGATCTTTTAATCTTGATAAAAGGTATAGTAAATAATGAAGCAGTTACCATTCTAAATGTATATGCACAAAGTGGTAGAGCAGGGAAATTCCTAGAGAAGATTTTAATCCAGTTGCAGGAAGTAATAGATAGCAAAAATATTTTAATAAGAGACCTCAAACTTCCCCTCTCAGAATCCCCTCAAAAAATAAAAGAAAGTAGGGAGGTTAATAGGATCCTAGAAAACTTAGAAATGATAGATCTCTAGAGAAAATTGAATAGAGAGAAAAGAATATATCTTTTTCTCATCAGTGCATGGCACTGATACAAAAACTGACCATGTAAAAACCTCACAATCAAATGCAAGAAGACAGAAATAATAAATGCCTCT
The DNA here is from genome assembly GCF_048593235.1 of Sminthopsis crassicaudata. Lineage (NCBI taxonomy): Eukaryota > Metazoa > Chordata > Mammalia > Dasyuromorphia > Dasyuridae > Sminthopsis > Sminthopsis crassicaudata. Next base: position 504,952,740 of record NC_133617.1, read on the forward strand.
TTTTCAAAACACAATTCAATAAAAATTTTATTCAATAAAAGATTGGCAATTCTAATTCTAAATGAGTGGATCAAATAACCAAACAACAAATCACAGAAACAATCCATAATTTTATCCAACAAAATGACAATGAGACAATGTACCAAAACCTATGGGATACAGCCAAAGCAATTTTTAGGGGAAATTTTATATTTCTAAAAATTCAAATAAATAAAAGAACGAGGAGATCAGTGAATTATTCATGCAGCTAAAAAAATGCTAGAAAAAAAAGAACAAGCTAAAAACCCTCAATTAAATACCAAATTAGAAATTTTGAATCCCAAAGGTAAGTTAGAGACTAATAAAACTATTGAATCAATAAACAAAGAATAGTTTTATGAAAAATCCAACATAATAGATAAACCTTTGCTGAATTTGATGAGAAAAGGAGAGAAAACATCAAATCACCAGCATCAAAAATGAAAGAGGTGAACTTGAATAATAAAGAAATTAAAGTAATAATTATAAGCTATTTCGCCCAGCTCTCTGGCAGCAAGTCTGACAATCTAACTGAAATGGATGAATATTTACAAAAATATAAATTTCCCAGGTTAACAGAAGAGAAAATAAAATACTTAAATAGTACCATTGTACAGTTCATTAATGCACTCCCTAAACAAAAATCTCCAAGACCAGATGCATTCATAAATAAATTCTACCAAACATTTAAAGAACAAATAATTTCAATGTTATGTAAACTATTTGGAAAAATGGGTAAAGAAAGAATATTTCCAAATTCATTCTATGACACAAATATAGCACTGATATCTAAACCAAGAAGGGGAAAAACAGAGAAAGAAAATTACAGACCAATATCCCTAATGAATATTGATACAAAATTTAAAAAAAAATAGCAATTACAGCAACTTATCAGTAGGATAATACACTATGATCAAGTAAGATTTATATCAGGAATGCAGGGCTGGTTCAAAATCAGGAAAACTATTACCATAATAGACCTTATTTAAAAAATAGAAATCATATAATAATTTCAATAGATGCAGAAAAAGGTTTTCACAAAATGCGGCTTTTGCTCAGACTTTGCACCATTTTTTCCCAGTTTTCAAGCAGAAACCAGGAGTGTAAAATTGTGAAGATATTAATTTGAGGGATGAATACTGAAAATACTTCTAATATTTTGTGTTCCTCTTTTTGTTCTAATTAAGTGATGCTATTTGCATGGGATATTGAAACCCAAATTTGACTTTAGAGGTTTCCAATTTCTTTCAGTGATGGAGGCTTAAACCAAGTTAATCTACTAGAGAATCTTCTTCACCCTTCCTGCAAATATTAAGTGAAATCCAGTACTTAATATAGTGCCTGGAATATAACAATGTGCTTAATAATAATGATTTATTCATTTTTTTGATTGTAGAAAACAGTGGGAAATGGACACAAAGGCAACATAATATATATATATATATATATATATATACACACACACATATACGTGTATATATATATATACATATATACATGTACATATATATACATATATATGTGTGTATATATATAATATTCAGATCAGCATTCAACTTGGTATTATTCACTACATACACTTGATTGTTTAGATTCCCAACTCTTTCCTGGGATTTTCGGTCACTTATTCCTTCAAGAAACAGTTTATATAGTGTTTTGAGTTTTATATTGTTTTGTTTTATTTTTTTTTAATTCCTCATTTAGGTTTTTATAATCTTGAAAGTGAAAAACGACCAGCTATGAGATGTTCTTTTTGAATATCCTTCTCTTACTAGAGTTAAATTGTTAACTAATGAATGTCTTTTGATGATCTCATTTTGTTCCAGTATTGATATCCTAAACTCACAAGCTTGAACTAATTCCATTTCCAACATTTCATCTATATATATATATATATATATATATATGATATATATATATGTATTTATACATATGCATATGCACACATGCATATATAAACACATACATATATCTGTGTATACATATACATGTTTTGCTATTTCCATTGCAAATTCTAAAATGTTATCTAGATAAACCACATATTCTGATATTTCCACATTAATTTCTAAAATTTTAGCATTCATATAATTAATTAGTTTTGAGTCCCACTTTAGCCTATTAAACTGGAAAATTCTTTTTCCAAAAGCACTTGCTCATTTTTATCATATCTCCTAAGCTCCTAGGAGCTTATTGAATAAATAAATTTGAATAAATAAAGGTTACTAATTATAATATTTGTTAAGAACGTAAGAATGTAAGAAGTACTAAAGACAAAACAATTATTTTAGTATTTCAGCTGTGAGACCACCACAAAATCACTTTTAACCATCACTACAAAGCTGAATTTTCCTCATTTCAGAAAACATAGTATTTTCATTAAATTTTCTTAGGAAACCAGTAGAAATCTTATATTAATAATTCTCTTCACGTTTCTTCACAAAATTTAAATTTATTTAGTCCCTTTCCTTTTGTCAGGTCTTCACCCATCATGTTTTGCAGTCTTCAGAATGACAGTAAACTCCCAGTTTCTTCATAGACTCCTTAAAGAATGAAAGTTAAACTGTCATTCCAAGATTCCATACTCCCTTAAAGAAATAGCAAGGATCTATGGCCTCTATTGAACAAGCTATTAAGCCTAATGCTATAACAAAATATTATGACTGTCTTAAAATATATGAATATTTTAACAGGTTCAAAATTCCTGTCATCTAAGTTTGTAAAAGCAATCTTGAAATAGATAAGTGCTTTGAGATATCCCAATAAAAAAATCTTCAAAATATGAATTGTGAAATCTATGAAATTCATAAAATCTGTTATTGTTCTTTGAAAATTCTACAGGCAAACAGTATTTGTATTGCAAATAAGCTATTTTTATCTATTTTCTCAGCAGTAGATAGCCTAATTCAAAATCACAATTAGAGCCCCACAGTCCTTACTTCTTTATTAGCTTATTATAATTACCAGTAATCAATAAGTAATTACATAGTAAAAAGATAAAATTGGCTGTTTCATCACAAAGTATGTAAAATTGTTGCATTTCTGTGTTATCAGCTTATAATGATCTCTAGAAATGGAAAATAATATTAACATGTTGTTTCCTCCATGAATCTTTCCTGACCACTTGACTTCAAACTATGACCTCTACCTTCTGAAATCCTACCACTTGTGGCTCTTATAATTCTTCACTTATGGCTTTGTGTTATTTTTTAATATTCCAACATGCCTTATACATTCCTTCAGAGTTAGTGCTATTTCTTGTACTTGCTTACAAAGCTTCAATATTTCACAATGCCTTCTCTGTAGGAACTGCTCAGAAAGTATTAATCAACTGCTTGATTGGAGCATAACAGTGACATTTATCTGGCTCCTATAGATGGTTTCTATTTAGTTATTTAAGCATCGTGTAAATTTCAAAATATAAATTTCCTAAATGTAAGCCTTAAAGGGCAGCCTCCTTGATAATAATCACTTAATTTCTCCCTACTTTAAACTTTTAGAGTACTTTGATCATGTCTCCTTTATGACATTTATCACATATTGACTTGCAAAGTCAGGAATTCAGTAGAAATTTAGGGTACAAACCGGGATGGAATAAGAACAATGAAGGAGATGTTTTAACATTAATTTTTGTTAATGCCCATTTTTGTGTCAAAATACTTTGCTTCCCATGGAATAGAGGTATTTAATACTCTGATAACTTTTTACATGTATACAGGATCATAAGTTTACAGCTGGAAAGAGAATTAGAAGTCATCTAGTCTTTTTGATAGATGAAGAATCAGAGATTCAGAAAGAAGAAACTTGATTAAGAGTCCTTTTATTCTAAACCCAGGGTTTTGTCTAATGTACCAAAATGAGAGGGTCACAGGATCTAATGGACAGCAAACTATAGGAGGCACATTTTAAAACGTCCTTGTTTGCATTTTTTGAAGGTAGGGCTTCTTTTCCAGTCATCATTTTATCATTTAGTACCTAATATGTGTGGTATGTTTAATATTTTTCTGAAAGGATAAAGAGAAGGAAAAAAAGAGAAAGGGGAAAGGAGGTTGACTTTTCTTTGTTTATTAAAATTTCAGATCTAAATATAATGAATCATAAATTATTTCACAATAACAGTTATCCTGAGCAAACACATAAAAAATGGAAGAGCTAATAGTGGTAAATACAGCTAGTTGAATTGAACAATGCCTTTCATTGTTCAATTCAACTAGCTGTATTTACCAGTAGTAGCCTCAGCCTGAGGGGAAAAAAAAAAAAAAAAAGTTCTCAGATTAAATGAAGAGATGAACAAACTGAAATTCTAAAGGCATCAGGTCACTTGCCAAGAAAATACGAAAGGCTTGAACTTCGGTCCCACTTCTTCCCAGCAAAAAATTGAATGTGGTAACTATATTACATTCAGATTATCTTCTTTAATGCCTGACTTTGAGCAAAATTTTAAAAAATACATTATTAGAAGTGTTAGAAGGTAACTACTATCATATCCTCATTTGACACATACACACATATGTACACACCACACACAGAGTAGCATAATACAAGAGCTCATATTTTTTAGATGTTTTAAATCCCTTATCATTTTATCAGTTAAACCTGTGAATCTTTTTATCAGTATCAGTTTATCAGTTACACTTATATATTGGACTTTTCCCCAAAATATAGTTTAATGCATTAAATAAAGCATAAGTTTGCAAAAAATATTCTATTGAAAATAGTTATTTATATCTCTTTTTTAAATGATCTTCAAACCTCAAGTTAAATACTGTTGAAAATAATTTTTCTTGGGGAGGTAAAGGGAGAGATTAATTAATATTCTACCCATTCTACTCTTCCAACCTTGCCTCTTCTGAGAATTTTTTTTTTTATTCTAACTATTCTTGATTGCTGTATTTATAATAGTGGATTGAAAACAAAACAAAACAAATAACCAAATAACTTATGGATCATTCAAATGATGAAAAATCTCTTAGCTTTGGATTCTAATCAGGAAAACATTTTCATTTCTCTAACTCTTCTTTGTTCATCTGTCTGCTTCCATCTCTGTGCTAAATCCCACATATCTTTTGACTTGTTCCTCTTTTTAGCAGACAGGTTTAGTAGGTGGAAAAGGAGGTTCGGATTTCTCTTACGTCATTCTCTAAAATTTTCCCATCGTGCGCTTTATCTAATGGTAGTTATTTTCTTGATTAAATGATGGAATATCTCAAACATTATTTTTTTTACCTACTGCTTAGAGCTGAAGTTGTAGATTTATGCAAACCAGGTTCATTCTTGGAAATTATTCAGTTGTTCTTACTCTTTTAAGCTATTGTTCACTTCTAGCATTTTTTTTTCATGTCAAACAGAAAAAATGGGGCATTGACTTTAATATTCTGATTCTTCTTAATCTACATGTTATAATGGAATAATTTCTGAATTTAAATTTGGAAAACTTAAATGAAAATCTTTAGTCTGACATTTTCTACCTATATGATCTTGAAGTAGTTACTTATCAATCAATAAGCAGCACTCTTTGGCCAAAAGAGCTAGAATAGCCCTTACTTTCTCTTTCCACTGAGAGTACATTCTGATCTGGACTCACGAATGACTCAACTGTCAATCCTGGAGGCATCTGACTGCTAATGGGAAAAAATCAGGTTCCCTCTTCTCATACTTTTTAGCTTATTGCATTCTTTACCCCAGTACTCCAGGAGAGAATTATTTATAGGCTAGATTTGGGCTCATGTCTAAGATTTCTCAAAAGGGAGAGATAGAAAAGTATTCAATGCATTTTATGCGCAAGATATTTGAATGTATATCTAAAAGAAATGATAAAAGACTAAAACACTCACTGACAAGCAAGCAATAACTATTAATTTATAACTATTATCACAATCTCATAGGAAGTTGTCATATTAGAACAAAAGTGATGTGCATAAAACATATCCATAAATATTTTGTAGTTCTCCCTGGGTATGTACTGACCATCTCTTAGCAAATCATTTTGGCAAGCCAGGCAAAGAATTAAGTTAATTCTTCATTCAGTGCTTTCCTTCCCCAGAAGTAATGATGTAGCTGTAGGAAGACTCCTTTCCTTTCTCCTAATCTACTGTGATGGATCTGCAGACTTATAAGTTATCTCCAAATATATACATATGAATCTTGGAATTGATATTCATTTATCTAAGATCATGAAATAACATAAATTCAGGCTTGTCTAAGCAGAACATGAACTTTAGCTTCCACATGGTCATGGTCAAAGGCAGTTGTCACACTGGGGATTGCAAAATGTGCTCTTCTCTCTATCTCAAAACATCCTTGCAACTCATAAGGGATGAGGGAAAAAGAGGCAGTCCTTCCCCTTTTAAAATCCACTGAGTCATCTGATTTTCTGACTTAACAGCCAATAAAAGGAATGTTCCATCATTTCAATTTGCAAGAATCTTTCAGCACGTTCACAAGAATAGAAAAATCAGGAAGAGAATTTTTTCTTATGTTTTTTTAGTTCTTACATATCTAATTACTGTGAGTCTTAAATTTCTTATCGACAAAAGGAGAGATGTTATGTTCTTCCTAGTTCTCGCTTTGTGGAGTTTCTTTCTTCTCCTCTGTTTCTAAACAATTCTCACTATTAACCTATATGCTAACACTTATGATTTTGGAGTATGTAAATGTATTGCTTCAATGTGCAAATGTGCTCACAAAGCATCTCAGTCTTGTCTCAGCACATTTGAATAACTCCCATTAATGTCAAGAAGAGAAACCCTCAAGTTGAGGGTTTGCACCAACACTTCCTTTGCACATAAATGTTATTAGCAACACAGTGAGATATGTTCTCATCACCTTAAATATTATAAGCATATATGGTCTCCATATAAAATAAAAACTCATTACAATATATGGATCTTTTCTCTATAGAACAAATTTAAATCAGTAGTACTTCAGTATTTCTACACTGAAGTACTATTGATATTTTTTTGGTATTAGTTAATGATTAAAGAAATGTTTATACTTGGAATTCATTTATACAATGGTTATCTATTTTTATGCAAGAAACAGCAACTTACTTCCTGCCTCCTTCCCTTCCTCCCTTTCCCCCTTACTAGTTCTTTCTTTCTTTCTTTCTTTTTTTTTTCTTTTTCTTTCTTAACTTGCAGTGAAATCCTATAGGAAACCAGTTTACCCAATCTAGTTACACACACAAAAAAAACCCTTCATTAATAAAGAATCTCTGAAATATAACTATGAAACATTAATGACTTTAGCTCTCTTTTTCTTTTTTTCCTTTAAATTTCATTGCTTTCTTTTTTTCTTATTAAAACTGTTCATAATTTTTAAAATATGGGAGGGAAAAATCAGAACAAAAAGGAAAAAAAATGAAGAAATAACAGAGGAAAAAAAGGAAAAATTTGAACATAGCATTTGCTGATTTTCATTGTCTTCATAGTTTTATCTATATGCAGATAGTGTTTTCTATCCAAAGTTTATTAGGATTGCCTTGAATAATTGAATATGGTAAACTATCACACACTCTTGCTGGTATTTTCAGCATCAGTTTCAGTCAGCATTAGTTTATGTAAGTATTTTCAGGCCTTTCTAAAATCATCTTGTTCTTCATTTTTAATAGAATTATTTATAGTATATATATATATATATATATATATATATATATATATATATAATAGTACTATTCCATTACTTTCATATACCATAGCTTATTCAACTATTCCCCAATTGATGGACATCTTTTATTTTCCAATTCTTTGTTACCACAACAAGAGCTGCTACAAATATTTTTGTGCATGTGGATCCTTTATCCTGCTTAATAATTTTTCTGGGATACAGACCCAGTAGTAGCACTACTAGATCAAAAGGTATGCACAGTTTGATAGCCATTTAAGGATAGTTCCAAATTGCTCTCCAGAATTTCACAACTGCACCAACAGTATATTAATGCTTCAGTTTTCCCACACCCCCTCCAACATTTATAATTATCTTTTCCTGTCATCTTAGCCAAACTGAGAAGTGTGAGGTGATACTTCAGAGTTTTAATTTGCATTTATCTTATTATCAATAGTGATTTAGAGCATTTTTATAAGATTATAGATGGCTTTAATTTTGTCATCTAACAATCGATTCTTCATGTTCTTTGACAATTTAACTGGGGAATGACTTGTATTCTTATAAATTTTGCACAGTTCTTTATATATTTTAGAGATAAAGCCTTTATCAGAAATACTAGTTACAAAACATTTTTTTCCAAGCTTTGTACTTCTCTTTTAATCTTGTTTCTGTTGCACCAATAGAATTTTAATTTAATGTTATAAAAGTTATCCATTTTGCATTTATAATGTTTTCTAGTTATTATTTGGTCAAAAATTACTCCCTTCTTCAAAGATCTGATAGGTGAACTCTTCTTTGCTCCCCTAATTTTTTTAGGTGTTACTCTTTACACCCGGATCATGTCACCATTTTGACTTTGTTTTTGATATAACATGTACGATGTAGGCTTATCCCAAATTTCTGACTATTTTTTAGTTTCCCCCAAAATTTTTGTGAAACAGTGAGTTCTTATGCCAGAAGCTGGAGTTTGGGGATTTATGAAATACTAAAATACTATAATCATTGATTATTATGTGATATGTATCTAAGTTATTCCCCTGATGTACCACTCTATTTCTTATTCAGTACCAAATAGTTTTGATTACTGCTTTATTATATAGTTTTAGGTCTAGTACTGCTAAGTCACCATCCTTAGTATTTTTTCATTAATTATCTTGTTATTCTTGATCTTATGTTCTTCCTGATGAATTTTATTATTTTTTCTAGCTCTATAAAATAATTTTGACAGTTTGATTTGTATGATACTGAATAAGTAGACCAATTTAGTTAGAATTGTCATTATTTTTTATTAGCCCGCATGAGCAATTGATAATTTTCTAATTGTTTAGATCAGATTTTATTTTTATGAGAGGTGTTTTGTTTTGTTTGGTTTGGTTTGGTTGTCATTGGTTTTATTTCTTTTCAAAATTTTAATGGGAAAATAAAAACTTTGAGTCATTGTTATTAGGTGTAAACAAATACAGGTTCTCAAAATATAAAAATAATTGATCATACTAGGTCTCTGCCATGCTATTCTTTTCTTACCTAAATAATAAGTATACATGAATAAAGCTCTACATAGAATTTAAAGTTATACCTTTTTAAAAAATCCATAGCTTGAACTTGTAAAAAAGGAAATGCATCCATTGCTAAATTTGATCTCTATTTGACATGAAGACTAGCAAAGAGCTATTATATTTTACTTGTAATAGGCCTATCTCTACATTTCTTTTTTATTTTTTTTTAATTAAAGCTTTTTATTTAAAAAGCATATGCATGGATAATTTTGCCAGCATTGACACTTGAAAAACTTTATGTTTCAAATTTTCCTCTCCTCCCCACCCTCTCCTCTAGCTGCCAGATAGTCCAATACATGTTAAATATGTCAAAATACATGATAAATCCAATATATGTATACATATTTATACAGTTATCTTGCAGCACAACAAAAATCAAATCAAGAAGGAAGGAAAAGAAAAACTGAGAAAGAAAATAAAATGCAAGCAAATAACAACAGAGAGAGTGAGAAATGCTATGTGGTGTTCCACACTCTGTTCCAGATCTCTTCTTCATTACTGAACAATGGGAAGCAGTTAAAACCCTCTTATTGTTGAAGAGAGCCATGTCCATCAGAATTAATCATCATATAGTCTCGTTGTTGCTGTGTATAATGATCTCCTGGTTCTGCTCATTTCACTTAGCATCAGTTTATGTAGGTGTCTCCAAGCCTCTCTGAAATCATCCTGCTGGTTGTTTCTTACAGAACAATAGTATTCCATAACATTCATATAACATAATTTGTTCAGGCATTCTCCAACTGATGGGCATCCACTCAGTTTCCAGTTTCTTATCACTACAAAAATGGCTGCCACAAACATTTTTGCACTCGTGGGTCCCTTTCCTTCCTTTAAGATCTCTTTGGGATATAATCCCAGTAGAAACACTGCTGGATCAAAGGGTATGTAGTTTGATAACTTTTTGAGCATAGTTCCAAATCACTTTCCAGAATGGTTGGATGTGTTCACAGTTCCACCAACAATGTCTCAGTATCCAAGTTTTCCCACATACCCTCCAACATTCATCATTATCTTTTCTTGTCATCTTAGCCAATCTAACAGATGTGTAGTAGTATCTCTGAGTTGTCTTAATTTGCATTTTTTCTGATGAATAGTGATTAAAAGTACCTTTTCATGTGGATACAAAGAGTTTCATTTTCTTCATCTGAAAAATGTCTGTTCATATCCTTCGACCATTTATCAATTGGAGAATGGTTTGAACTATTATAAAGTTGAGTCAATTCTCTATACACTTTAGAAATGAGACCTTAATCAGATCTTTGGATATAAAAATGTTTTCCCAGTGTGTTGCTTCCCTTCTAATTTTGTCTGCATTAGCTTTGTTTGTACAAAATCTTTTTAATTTAATATAATCAAAATTATCTATTTTGTGATCAATAATGATTTTTAGTTCTTCATGAATCACAAATTCTTTCTTCCTTTCCTCAGATCCTCATAGATCTGAGAGGTAAACTATCCTATGTTCTTCTAATTTGTTTATAATATCATTCTTTATATGAAGATCATGAACCATTTCAACCTTAACTTGGTATATAGAGTTAGGTGTGGGGCAATGCTTACTTTCTGCCATAGTACATTTTTAATTTTCCCACAGTTTTTGTCAAATTGTGAATTCTTATCCCCAAAGCTGGGGCTTTTATGTTTGGCAGATACTAGATTTCAGTACGCTTTGATTATTTTGTTCTGTGAACTTAACCTGTTCTACTGATCAATGTCTCTATTTCTTAGCCGGTACCAAATAGTTTTGATGAGTGCTGTTTTATAAAATAGTTTTAGATCCTAGTATAGATAGGCCACCTTCATTTGCTTTTCTTTTCATTAATTCCTTTGAAATGTTTGACCTTTTGTTCTTCCAGATAAATTTTGTTGTTATTTTTTCTAGTTCAATAAAATAGTTTCTTGAAAGTTTGATTAGTATAGCACTAAATAAATAGATTAGATCTGACTTTATTTGTGTGGAAAGTGTTTTGTAGTTTTGTTCATGCAGTACCTGACTTACCCTTGACAGATAGATTCACAAATATTTTATATTATCAACAGTTATTTTAAATGGAATTTCTCTTTGTATCTCTTGCTATTGGATTTTCTTAGTAATGTATAAAAATGCTGATGATTTAGGTGGATTTATTTTGTATCCTGCAACTGTATCTTCAGCAACTTACTGAAGTTGTGGATTTCTTCTAAGAGTTTTTTAGTTGATTCTCTAGTGATTCTCTAGATTCTAAGTATATCATCATATCATCTGCAAAAAGTGGTAATTTGGTTTCCTCATTACCTACTCTAATTTCTTTAATCTCTTTTTCTTCTCTTATTGCCAAAGCTAGCATTTCTAATGCAATATTGAATAGTAATAGTGATAGTGGGCAACCTTGTTTCATCCCTGATCTTATTGGAAATGGTTCCAGTTTATCTCCATTACATATGATGCTTGCTGATTGTTTTAAATAGATGCTACTGATTGTTTTAAGAAAACATCCATTTATTCCTATACTCTTCAGTGTTTTTATTGGGAATGGGCATTGGATTTTATCAAATGCTTTTTTCTGCACCTATTGAGATAATCATATGGTTTTTGTTAATTTGGTTATTGATATAGAAATATATATATTATGTATATACTATATATTATGACTATTATGCTAATAGTATTCCTAATATTGAACCAGCCCTCCATTCCTTATATAAATCCCATTTGGTCATGGTGTATTATCCTGGGGATGATTTTGTGTAATCTTTTTGTTAATATTTTATTTAAGATTTTTGCATTAATATTAATCATGGAGATTGATCTACAATTTTCTTTCTCTGTTTTTGTTCTACCTGTTTTGTTCTATCAGTACCATATCTGTGTCACAACAGGAATTAGATAGGAATCCCTACTTCCCCATTTTTTCAAATAGTTTATATAGTATTAGAGTTAATTGTTCTTTAAAGGTTTGGTAGAATTCACATGTAACTCCCTCTGGTCCTGGGGAATTTTTGTCAGGGAGTTGATTAATAATTTTTTCTATTTGTTTTTCTAAAATGGGACTATTTAAGTAAATTATTTCTTCTGTTAATCTGGACAATCCATATTTTTGTAGGTATTCCTTCATTTCACTTAGGTTATCAAATTTATTGGCATAAATTTAAAGTAACTGCTGATTATTGCTCTAATTTCCTCTTCAGTAGTGGAAAGCTTGCCTTTTTCATTTTTGAGGCTAACAATTCGATTTTCCTTTTTCCTTTTTCTAATCAAATCAACTAAGGGTTTATCTATTTTGTTGGTTTTTTAAAAGAACTGACTCTTAGTTTTATGTATCAATTCAATAGTTTTTTCCTTTCAATTTTATTAATCTCTATTTTTAGAATTTCAAGTTTGGTATTTGATTGAGGGTTTTTAATTTGTTCTTTTTCTAGCTTTTTTAGTTGCAAGGCCAATTTATTGATCTTCTCTTTCTCTATTTTACATAAGTATGCATTTAGACATAAAATTTCCCCTTATTCCTGCTTAGGCTGCATCCCTTAACTTTTGGTATGTTGTCTCATTATTGTCATTCTTTTGGATGAAATTATTGATTGTGTCACCCATTCATTCTTTAGGATGGGATTATTTAGTTTCCAATTACTTTTTGGTTTATTTTCTCCTGGCCTTATATTGAATGTGATTTTTATTACATCATGGTCTGAAAAAAAATGTATTTACTATATCTGCTTTTCTGCATTGAATTTTGAGGTTTTTATGCCCTAACACATGTTCAGTTTTTGTATAAGTTCCATGAACTGCTGGGAAAAAAGTAAACTCCTTTCTATCTCCATTCAATTTTCTGCAAAGATCTATCATACCTAACTTTTTCTAACATTTTGTTTACCTCCTTAATTTCTTATTTATTTTATGGTTCAATTTATCTAGTTCTGAGAGAGTAAGGTTGAGATCCCCCACTAATATAGTTTTGCTGTCTATGTCTTCTTTCACCTCTCAACTTTTCCTCTAGAAATTTCCTTGCTGTACCACTTGGTACATAAATGATTTAGTATCTATGGTACCCTTTAGTAAGATATAGTTTCCTTCCTTTTCTCTTTTAATTAAATCTGTCTTTGCTTTTACTTGATCTGAGTTCAGGATTGCTATCCCTGATTTTTTTTTCCTCACCTGAAGCATATTATGTTCTGCTTTAGCCCTTTAATGTCACTTTGTATGTATCACTATGTGTTTAATTAAATGTGTTTCTTTGTAAATAACATATTGTAGGATTCTGATTTTTAATCCAGTCTGATATCCACTTAAGTTTTATGGGGTAGTTCATGCCATTCACATTCATAATTATAATAACTAATACTGTATTTCCTGCCATCTTTTTTATCCTTTCCTCTTCCCTATCCCCTTCCCACCTCCCCAGTATTTTTCTTTTGATGACCACCTCTCTCAAACAATCCTCCCCCTTTAGACTCCTCCCCTTTTTTCCCCCTTAATACTTCCATTTTCCTTCCTATTAATCTTTCCCTTTCTTTTCCCCCTTTACCTCCTATTTTTCTAAAAAGTTCTTTGTCTTAAGTGTATTACTAATTATCTATGTGTTTTGGATAGTAAACTTTTTTTCAATTACATTTGATACTAATATTTTTCCACTTAATAGTTGCTCTTCTTTTTCTATCTTTATTGATTTTTCTTTGAGAAGAGGCTTTTTTATTAATATTATCTAATTCAGTCCTCTCTTGTGATTTGTATGGCTTACTCTCTTCCATGTCTGATTTAATCACTCAATCAGTAAACATTTGTTAACCATCTACTACATAACCCACACTGTGCTAAGTGCTAGGGCTGCAGGGATTAGAGGAAAAGATGAATCCTGGTTTGTACATGTTAAGATCAAGATATATACTGGAATTTTTTTTTTTAAATGTCTGAGAAGCATTGGGAATATTTTATTAGAGGTTAACAGAGAAGTTAGGACATGATGGGCATTTTTGAGACTCATCAGTGGAATTGTAATTACATTCATGGGAGTTGATGGGATTACCAAATTAAGTAGTATAGACAGATAAGAGAAGCCCAAGGCAAAATTCCTAGGGATACCTGCAGTAACTGTACGAGATCTGGTTCGGTATCTAACAACCTCTACAAAATCTGATACAGAATGGTTAAACAATAGGATGAAAACCATGAAGGAGTGGAGTCTCAAAATCTAAAGAGAAAAGAATATCAAGGAGGATGGGGTGATCAGCATATCATTGGTTACATACAAAAAGATCTGGGAGAAATAATTGAGAAAAGGTCATTGAATTTCATTAGATTTGTCTACTGAGATCATTTTTATCTTTAGAAAAAGCTGTTTTGATGGAATGATAAGTTTGGAAACTAGTTTGTAAGAAGTTAAGAGTAAGAGTGAGAGGAAAGAAAGTGGAGGCATCTATTGTAGATTTTATTTTTATTTATTTTTTTTTTTGAGGAGTTTAATGCTATAAGGAAGAAGAATAGTAGGGATAGGAGATTTAAATGAGACTTTTTTCAGGCTAGGGGGAAAATGGTTATGTGGTAGGCAAGAGGATATCTAGGGTAGTAGACAAGAGATAGTATGTTGATGTTAGAGGGGTTGAATTAGTTGAAGGAGATGGAAAGGAATGGTTTCTTTTTGATAGATAGAAGTTTAGTCTTGGTAAGCCCATCTTACCTTGTGAGACAGGAATGAAAATATAAATTGTGGCAAAAGACATCACAGGGATAAGAGACAAGGAAAGGAGTTAATTTTGTTTGTGCAAAACTTTTTTAAATTAACAGAATCTGAAATACATATCACAAAAAAAAGTATCTCAAAAATAAATTTTAAGAAGTTTTTTATACTTTCATATTAATATTTTAAAATTGGGCAATTTTGAAATTTAACTCTAATCAAATAAATCAGTAACCATGATAATAGAAGAATGATTAAAAAATGCTGCCCACCTTATGACAGAGGAATATTGGACAAACATGAAAAATAATAAATGAGTTTTTATAGGTGACTGATTTAGGGATTTGCTGTAGTGCATTTATGGTACAGGAATCTTGTAACTTTTTTTCTATTTTTTTAATTGATAAGACAATAAAGGAGGGATTAATAAATGCTTGTCAATTTTAGTTAATTTTCCTGTACTATTTTTCCTTTCTTCTTTAAGGGGAGGGGGCAAAAATACTATAACATTAAGTTAATTAATTTTTTGCTATGATAAAATAGGATTCATATAAAGGATGGTAGAATGCTTTAACATTAGAGAATGAGCTTAATATATTTCATTTTCAAATACTCCAAACTGCATAGTTATCTTAATTGATAATACTCAAATCCTTCTAAAACTAAATTAATACTAACAACATTTATATTAATAATCTCCCAAAGCCTAGAATTTGGAGTGCCATAATTTTACATGACAAAAAGTGATAATCTGAAATGTAAAGGTGAATTTATTGTGTATGAAGAAAAACAAAAGATTTCCTCATTTTAAATTGAAACAATGACTCTCCATTATTATTTGTTGTAGTTATAGAAATGGCAAAGAAGAGGCACAATTAACTTATTGGAAAAAGATGACAGTTTACTAACCCCAGAGGCTAGACAAAGAAACTAATTTAGATAATTTTAATAGCTTCAGTAAAGAAGCAAGATCTAATTTTAATGATTTTTTTTTAATGATAAAATAAAAATTTAGGAGAAAATAATAGAAAGGTAAATCCCATTCAAATAAATACAAAATCCAGAAAACATTTTGGAGTTAATGAGCAAGACACAGTCAAAACTTGTACAATCAAAATTCAAAATACTTTGTAGAAAAATAAAGCATGGAAAATAATTGGAGAAGTATTCATTACTCATTAAATGTTTGATTAAAAAGTCACAATACTATCTACAGTTATTTTCAGGTTTGGTGTTATATGAATCAAAATACCCAAACAATAACAAATTCATCTAGAGGGAAAATATTTATAATGCCAATGGAAATAATGAAAAAAAAAACAAAACAAACAAAAAAAAAAAAAACAGAAACAAATGGGCTAATGGCACTTCCAAATCCTTAAAAAGCAGCATTTAAAAATAGAAAAAATAACTCAGCAAAGTAAACTATTAGTCAATCAGGCATTAGGCATTTAATAAATATTTATTTTGTCCTAGGTGTTAGAAATAATGAAAGAGTCTCTATTCTTAAGAAACAGATTCTAAAGGAGGAAACAAGTACATATACAACATAGATCTATATTGAATTAATGTTTGAATTACAAATATACACATAATGGGATTGAGAAGAAACTGTATATGTTTCTGGTTTACTATCTGTTTTTGATTTAATATGCAGGAGGCTTGGAGATCCAAGAAACAAGTTTTCAAAGCCTTAGCGGGAAGTGCTGATGATTCAGTAGATATTTAAGAATGAGTGACCCAGTCAATAGTATTATCTTCCATTCTAAAGGAAAAAAATCCTGTTTTGACTATTTGAAGTTATTCCTGCAAAACATGAATGATCGTAGGCCTTATTCTTTTGGTATGTTTATAATCATGTTGTTTGAAAGCAAAAAGGCACAGGAGTGGAAAACATTGTAATATCTAGACAATATTTAAAAGTTTATTTCATAAAGAAATCCCAAAACCAACAATAGTATTTCCAAGTAAAAAAAAAAGCCTATTCTGCTTTTTACAATGCAACTATATTATCTATTAAATCCAGTTGTTATATTGTAGGTCTTACTTCCTTAGATGTTCATAAAATGGTGGTATATGGTGGTATCTTTTTTTTTTTTTTTTTTGGTCTTCTTTTAAAATAGGAAAACCTAATTAGAAATTCTATCTGATGTAAAACTAGCAACAGTACTCACTTTGGATAGTAGAATTGTATTGATATTCTGAATCTGGATATTTTAACTTCTCAGTTCTAAGTTATTCAAATATTCATCTTTCTGCTTTAGAAAAATGTTTTATGATAGCTTGACATTTTACAATCACAAAAGTTTTCTTAAGTACTTTGCACAAAACTTTTTATTCAGATTCAGTGGAAAAAATTTACAGGCTCATTTTATTATTGCCAAAGTTAGAATATAGCAAAGTAGCAATTTAAGATGAAGGAATGCACATTAAATATGTATAGGTACTCTATTTCTCTCTCTCTTTTTCTAGTCAGGAATTAGTAGGGAAAACATGCAATCTTAATTCCATTTTTATTTCCTCAAAAATGAAGAAACGTGCTACCATAGGAGATAAGGTGAAGATTTTTTGTAAGTTATTCAAGAAAATGAGATGCTGTCCACAAATGGATTGAAGGTTTAAAATCCAAGATATTATTATAAATATTGTACCATGGGTCAGGAAATGAAAGCACAGCTTTGGTGTAATAAAAAAAGGATCTAATACCATTATGAAAGAAAAATAAGAAGGACTCAAAAATATAAAGCCTTTATGGAAAACTTTTGGAGAGCCAGAGATAAGAAGCATACAGTATGGACAGATATGGATGGGTTATGATTAGTGATTCAATTCTATAAATGCTTCAAGATTCAGCTCAAAAGATACATCCTTCATGAAGACTTTCTTGATTCTACCTGAGAGAAATGATACATGCCTCTGTTGAACATATTGAAGTGTTTGCAAACAGGGAGTCAAACTTAATAAATACATGGTTTTTTTCTTATTTTAACCAGATTTTCTGTCTCAAACTTAAACAAAGATTTTTTTTTAATTGACTAAGAAAGAGATCTTTGTTATGCTATCTTTTTTCATGACAGTAGCAGAATTCCCTAGTTATCTATTTTGCAGTTTGTTCCCATGTGTATGATCAAAGTGTTTATATCACATTTTTTGCTGAGTGCAGAGAAATAAAAAATAAAAAAAAAAAGTAGAACAATAGCCAGTGCTACAGTTTACTCTCTGAGGATTGTTTATTTGAAGTGAAAAGGAAAGAAAATGAGGCCATAAGCAACTTTCAGTCTATAATTCTTATAAGGAAAAGCAAATGAGGGCGTAAACTATAGACATAACATTTAGGCATAAATCTTGAATAAAAATAAAATGAAGAAAAATTCAGCGTCTGCAAAAAAAGAAAAATCAACTAACTAAAAGATAAGAGTCCAATTTCCATATCAACCCAGTTACATAAAACCTGGGTACTTATCAAATGTACTCAGACAATATTAGTATTTACAATCTTGAAATAAAATGACCTCATCACTTCTGTGGGAACTAGTATAGCCATAACTTACAATCACAGGCTGTTGACAACTCCATCTATTACCAAGTTCACAAGGCAGCTATTAAGCATTCATTTAATTCAATTCCTCACTATTGGGGAAAGGTGGGGAAGAAAGAAATGTAGTTTTGTCTTTGACTTTCAGTACTTTTTTTTTTAACCTGGGGTTTATTCCAGAAGTTAATGTCCAAGTTAAGGTTTATTTGCTCTTTTGGGCTTTGATCTTTCTTAGAACTCCAACTCTTTGTGCTCTAGCATGCTGCCATCTGCTCAGCTACACCGTCCTGGCCTTGATGCAATATAGTCGAGGAGGTTGCTTTGATGGAACTGTTCCTCCAGGAGCTGCCTGATCTTGGCATTCTTCTACTCATCATATTTCTTCTGGATTTCCTTTGACTGCTTTTTATTTAAAATGTCTTCCTCCTCAGGAGTTAGTTTTGCTTTCTTCTTCCAATCCAATAACAGGGCAAGGTGGGACTCCTCACTGGTGGTATGGAGTGCTATCAATGAACACAACGCAATTCTTAACCAGTCTGGGTCTGAACCAGCTTATTGTGAATATATTGTAGAGCACCTCAATAATCCTTGTTTTTTGGGTACTGAACTTGGAGTCCCAGGAGAAATTGCCCACATCCAGCCTCAGACCCGGTACTTTTTTTTTCACTCCTGCAAATTCTTGCAGTGTGGAAGGAGCTGGGGCCGATCTTAGTATTTAACGGGTGAGAGGTCCAGCTCATACTTCTAGTGGGAGGGCTTCTGCTTGTCCCCGGTATTATGCTGCTTGCCTCGGTTGTCCTCAGAGATCCCCATGATAGGCGACATCTGCAAAGAGGATTTTCAGTCCTTTCTTAAAATATTCCTATTGGATTAATTCTATTAAAATATATTTTTATCCATATGTTACCACTTATTTATTTTGCTTAAATAGCACTTGTGAATCTCTCTCCTTATAATCTAATCCTATCCCTGCCTCTCCAATTTCTTTAATTTTTCAATGTTTTAGTCACTTGGAGCCACTTCTATTATCCTGCATAATTGAAATGATATCTTCTTTCTTAGAGACAACTTAGTATTTAACCCCAACCCTATTGTAGTTTTATATTTTACTGTATGTAGTAGGAATTGGTTTAGAACAATAGTTCTCAAATTTTGTATTCCTTTTTACTATGAAAACCTATTTAAAATCTATCCAAAGAGTTTTGTTTATGTAGGTTATTTATTATTTTTTTTTAACAGATATTGGTCATAGCAGAAATAAAAATTAATTTTGAATTTGTAGACCTCTTAAGAGAGTTTCAGAGACCTCCAATATTCTCTGGACCACACTTTGAAAATCCCTGATTTAGGGTACTTTGTCCCTTATTTTCAAAGAGGACCAAAATGACATCACTAGAGTCAAGATAACTGTAGCTGATCAGATTAATATTGGTTCAGAACACATCACCCCAGATGGGAGGCAAATAGACAATAAGAACATTTGGAGTGGAGGTGTCTCTAACACAGCTCATGTTTCTTTTGATTTACTACAATTCTGCTTCTCTCACAGAACAAAGCACCTTTTAAAATTCAAGCATGAGTTTACCATCCTCTCCCATATCACATAAACAATTCCAAAGCTCTTCAGAGACACCTTTGTATTGCTTCTTCTAACCTCTATGTTAAAGCTTGCCCCATATGAATTTGATGAGATTAGATTCAGAAAACCAAAATGATGAGATTAGGGTTCCTGGTGGTCAGGGAGTTAAAGGATGAGGTTAGTGGCAAGTTTGGGGTTCAGGAACCAAATAAAGAGGTTTGGCTCCCCTAAGTCCCCTTTAGTATTCAGCACAAGGTACGGAGTAGTGGGAATCCCTTTCTGGCAACTCAGAGCTCCTTTGTAAAGGAATTTATGAACTCGAAAAGCTAGACTGATAAAAAGAAGTTTATTATTGGCATTGGGAAGTCAGCCTTTGCTATACATGAATAGAAAGGCTAAATTCCTTAGTGGCAAGGTCCAGATAGAGATATAAAGTCTTGTTAGGGAAATTGCGGAGGGAGATAAAGAAAGGGTAACACTGAAAGAGAATATTATTTCAGGGGGGCAGAGGTTTCCTTGGCATAGCATAGCATGGCATGGGGCATGTTAGGCTCTCTACAAGGCCTGAGCTCCACCTTGTGGTTTTTATAAGGAAATCTGAGACAAAAGTTTTAATTGAATGAGATTCCCTCAATGCTGTCATTGCCCCCACAATGGGCCTAGGTGAGACCAATTACTGGGAGTGGTTTTGAGCCAACAATAGGGGTCAATAGAAATCTAGATATACAGCTAAAGGAGATTGCTTCTACTAGTCCCACCAAGATAAACCATTTTATCTTGGCTCTTTGGGGGTGGGTCTCACAGAGGCAGGGTTCAAGGAGAATTTCTCCCAGAAGGAGTTTTTAGAGAGTTTCAGGTTCCCTCCCCCCTTCAGTTTTAGGCTCCCCTTGTCAAATTCTCCATAAAATATTATTTTAGGGAAATATATGTTTGTTTTTTGATCAACATTGTCAGTCCATTAGAGTTGTGCTTTCTGCAGTAGAGTTTGAAGGCTGATAGTTGAGTTTGAGAAAGAACCTGAGTGTTTGGTATTTTATCTTGCCAGGTGATGTACAGAGTCTTTGTAAGACAATTCAAATGGAAGAGATTCAGTTTCCTACCATGGCATACTATCAGGTTTCACTGGTATACAACAATGAGATCAGTACAATGGCTCTGTATACCTTAAGTTTGTTAGATAGTCTAATACCTTTCCTCTTCCATACTTTCCCTTGGAACCTTCTAAACACTGAGCTAACTCGAAAAATGCAGCATCAACCCCATAATCTCTAGAAAGAATATTGCCAAGGTAATTGAATATATCACAGTATTCACAATTTCTCCATTAGCATGTATAGATCATGTGATACTGGCTTGTGGAGAACTTGTTTTCTTGGTGAATAGAAATACACACTATTCTTTCCTGCATTGCAAATAAGCTCCTTTTGGATAGAGATTGTTTAATTTATTATACTTGGATCCCTAATGTTTTATTTTTATTGGATGAGAACTTGAAACTAAGAAGGTGGCCATGAATTTAGAGAGTAGCTAAATAAATCTCAGTATCTGTATATAATGAAATACTAAAGAAATTACTAAATAGTTTCTGAAATAATGTGGGATATTTGTATGACTGATGTAGAATACATCAATATTAATCAAAAGAATGATTTATACAATTTAAAGAAAAATGACATTGAAGACTTAAGTCTTCCCTCATTGATCAAGTCCAATTCCAGAAGAGTGATCATGAAGTACACAGTATCCACCTACTAAGGTACATGATGGATCCAAGATACAGGATAAAACCTTCATTTTTTTGGACACAATCATTATAGATATGTATTTTGCTTGACTTGCTATTTGTTAGAAAACCTCTTCCCTCCCTTTTCAATGGAAATAGCAAGAGAGAATTAGTGTATTTCAAAGGAGAGGGAGGAAGGGGGCACACAGACAGAGACAGACAGAGAGACATAGAGAGATAGAGATGTAGAAAGACAAGCAGAGAGATACAATGGGAAAGGAAAAGAAAGAAAGGGAAGGGAAGAGGAAAAGATAAGAGGGAGGGGGAGAGGAAAAGGAAAGGGGAAAATATGGAAGAGAAGGGGAGGTGGAAGGGAAGGGAACAATAGAGAAAGGGAAAGGAAGGGAAGGGGAAGAGGAAGAAAAGGAAAGGAAGGAAAAGAAGGAAAGAGATAAGAAAGAAAGGAAGGGAAGGAAAGAAAGGGGGAGGGGAAACAAAAGGGAAAGGGAAAAGAGATTTACTGAAGATTAATTCTTTAATTATAAAAAATTTTAAAAAAAGGATAGCCAAAAGAAATATATATGTATATCTATAGCTCTATATATGTATGTAATGTATATATATTCTCAGTTTATAGCTCAGGCTTGGCCCATGGTAAATCTTTGACAAATGTTTATTATTTGATTGATTAAAGGACACAAATCTTTTATGTACTTGTAGACTGGCTAAAAAATGATTTTAAGAGATTGCAAGTTCTTCAAGGACAGGGAGTTTTATTCATAGCTGTACCTTCATTTGTTCCTAATCATTTGTTTTAATTGTGCTTCATTGGATTTATAATCTCATGAATTTATTTATATATTCCACAGATACATTTCATAAGGCATCAGACTTACCCATGCTCAGAGACTTTTATCTATGCCCTTAGTAAATTACTAAATAACTGTTTATATAATTTGTTAAACTAGATTAAAACAATTTATACAGCAACCAGAACATCAATAAAATTGAAGCATAACCTAAAGCAAAAATCACAGTTATTCATTACTTTTGAGCATATACAATGATGAAGAAAATGGCTGGGTAAGTAGGGGAAGCAAGAAATAGATCAAAATTTAAATACCCTCATTAGGATTATCTCCTTTAGCTGGAAATGCCTGCATTTGCCAGCAAGTAGAAATTAACTCACATTTTCACATAAAGTCTAGCCAAACTGACCCACTTAAACTTTCCTTATCTCAATATTCATTTTCTTTCATCTGTCTTTATACAAATTTTCCACTTTACATTTCCTTTTTCACCACCTACTAAGCTTCTTTCAAGTCTCACTCAACTAACATGCTATCTCTTAGCTAAAGAGTTTCACTATCACTGTTTTTTCTTTGTGTTTGGGCCTTCTCCTTTGTTATTAAATATTATCTGAATGTCTCAAGACTGAGAAAAAATTAAAAAGATTGATGTCAGATAGTTATTTTTTTTTAAAGTATCAAAGCAATATCTAAAGAGACAAAATAAATAAATTAGCAAAATTGTGGTCATCTAAACTTCAAAAGAAAAGACCATAAAAAAAAAAAAAATGAAATCTCTTCCATACAATTTAAGATCTTTTACAATGCAATCTAATATTCTAACCACTAATATGGTATTTTTGAGTGACACACCTATTTATAATATGATACATTTTTTTGAAAGATAATTTTTTTGTGAACAATGTTTTGAACATATTTTGTTTTTAAAGTCACAGAATAACCTATTAAGAAATAAACAGAAATAGTAATTTGTCTAAATAATCTCCCAAATTCAATACTGATGGCATCAGGCATAATCAAACTGAATTAACTTCCAAAATTGTAACCCAAAGGTAGATTGCTTATTATCACTCTCAATTAGTACACCCTCTGTTTTTTCCATGTTTAATGGGAAAGAGTCAGACACATCTACATAGAGACAGCTGTGGGCCATTGCTTTCCAAGCTATTCAATTCAAAGCCTGCCAAGATGTCCCAGGTGTCAATTTCAATGCTGGTTATAATGCTAGTCTCTGCAAAAGGATGCTTGGGGGTATTTTTAAAGGGAAAATTTGGTCCCCAAACTGAATATGTATGTGTGTGACAGTGATTCAGTTATTTTGTTTTGAAAGGTATACCTCAGTAAACATTAACTAATTTCAAAGTTGAAGTTTTAATAGAAATAAAATGCCTTAGCACATTAGAAAGAAACCTAGCTTTGGGGTTGGAATTCCTGATCTTAGAA
The DNA here is from genome assembly GCF_048593235.1 of Sminthopsis crassicaudata. Classification (NCBI taxonomy): domain Eukaryota; kingdom Metazoa; phylum Chordata; class Mammalia; order Dasyuromorphia; family Dasyuridae; genus Sminthopsis; species Sminthopsis crassicaudata. The sequence goes on from NC_133617.1 coordinate 504,976,656, forward strand.
AAGAAATCGGAGAATCTGATAGAAGAGTCATTTCCTCATTGGTCAGGAAAAGTAATATTTAAATTTAGAGTGAAGTAGAGAATGAAATGGATAATAAATACCTCCCCTTGTCAAAGAAAAAAAGACTTTTGCTGACAATAGACTTAGCTTGGATGACTGAAAATGTTTTTGTGGAGAGGGTAGACAATTGGTGATAAATGACATGTTCTCTGGTTCTATGTGGCTAAGTAGGGGAACTGACTATTAAGTGTCTGACTTAAGATTGAATTTAGGTGCTTTTGATGGCAGGGCTAGTGCTCTATCCAATAGGCCATCTAGCTGTCTTAAAAGGAGGTTCTTTTAAAACCAAATTAATAAGTCATTTTACACAAAAAAATAGTTATGTTATCATACAAAATGGCATATTTCACAAAAGTTGAAGATAATGGACAAACTTGACTGGTTCATATGATTTATTTTCTCCTCTACATGCATTTCAATGAATCTGTGATCCAATGGATGCTACTATTCCTTCTAAGCTCCACAGAGGTTGTTCACCCACACACATAAACACACACAGCATGACAAAGCTGGAGATCTTTTATAAGAATGTGGGTAACAGTTTAATTCTTAAGTCCTAGATTTATTATACCTCTTTCTCAATAAATAACTGTCCCATTCTGAAACTATGCTCAAAGACATATAAAACTGTGCAGACTTTGTCCCAACAGTGCCATTACTGGGACTTTATCCCAAGGAAATCAGAAAGGAAGGAAAAGGACCCACATATGCAAATGTATTTATGGCAGCTCCTTTTGTGGTAACAAAGAATAGGAAAACGAGCAGATGTCCATCAATTGGGGACTGGCTGAGTAAATTGTAATATATGAAGGTGAATATTATTGTTCTATTAAAAAAAAATGATGACAAGTTGATTTTAGAAAGACCTGGAAAGATTTTCATGAACTGACATTGAGTAAAACAAGCAGAATTAGGTATACATTGTATACAGTAATAGCAAGATGATCAACTATGAAAGACTTGGTTCTTTTCAGTGGTTCAGTGATCCAAGGCAATCCCAATAAACTTTGGATAGAAAATGTCATCTGCATTAAGAAAGAAAACTATGGAGATTGAATGTAAATCAACACAAACTGTGTTCACTTCTGTTTTTCTGTTTTTTGTTTTCTCTCTTATCTTTTCCCTTTTGTTTGGACTTTTCTCTCCCAAAATGATTAATAAATAAATGTGTATTTAAAAAACTAATATGCATGTATAACCAGAATCTTCCCCCCAAAAATTAAAAAAAAATAACTGTCCTATTTATTTTTTCTGATCTCACATTTCCTGGATGATATTCTTATACAATTAATCATTTAATATACTGCATCCTACTTTCTCAATGAATTTCTCTATTGCCTTTTTGGTGATATTTACTTTTTCTTGGCTGTAGTATTTAATGATTCATGGAAAGAAAATAGTACCTAAATGTAAGGGCCCTTTAAATGGGAGGACACAGTGCATCGGGAGATTGAGTCCCGGAAATAATTTCTGTGGATATTAGGACTGCCCTTGGGCGGGATCCTGGCCATTTTGAGATAGCTTCGTAATGGGTGACTCTCTCGCTGATTGGCTGTGTGTGTGACCTCACAGGCCCTATGTAAGCCCACTGCAGGCAGCAACCGCCCTCTTTAACCTCGTGCTGTTCACCCTGGCTCCTAGCCTGGGTGGCCAAGCCAAGATGGGTAGCCGAAAGAGGTAAGGATTTTGGTAGTGAACACATGGGTCTTCTGACCAGGTGTTCACTCGGGAACCAACAAGTCAGGGCATCAGTTAGGGCATTATGTGAGTAGGTATAATAAAGGCTTTTAAGATTACACGTGATTGTTCTTGAGTGCGCTACCGGTTATTAAGCTATAGATTCAAGAGATTGTGGCCAGAGACCTTAGAAGGCCTCAGAGGAGGCGAGCCGGGTAGAGCTCACACTGCAAAGGACAGTGGTCAAAGGTACTCTGGTGGGTCTAGGACAGACTAGTAATTGTAACTGCCAGGAGAGCACGTTGCACCTAAACGACACTGGGCTTAAAAAAATGGGATATCGGTGTGTGAGTGTGTGAGTGTGTGAGTGTGTGTGTGTGTGTGTGTGTGTGTGTGTGTGTGTTTGCTTATTTCTGATAAGAAAATTCAGGACTAGCTAACAAGTTCCTTGAATAATTAAACTTTTAGATAGAAGTAAGATACTGGATGTGAGAGACTTATCAAAAGATAAGTCAATTGTCTCTCACTTCCAGTATCTTACTATTTAATTATGAAAATAAAAGTGAACAAAATAATAATAATAATATTGCATAATAGTTTCACAATATCTATGCTATATTTGAAGGAATGTTCTTAAAATTAGTTATGCTCACAAAATGAGTTACTACATTATATACATTGCTTCTAATCATAGTGGTGGAAGATGGGAAAAACTCTGAGGTAGACAAATAGTGACTCAGATTACCTGAGGAAATGAAAGAGAAAATGATGGATGGAGAAAAATGGCACAAAGATAGCAAAAACTGTCAAAGTGGAGGAATAGATTGTGACATATAAAACTGAAGAAAGAACAGGTTAGTTACTAGTTGGATAATTAATCAAACAATACATTTCAAAAAGAAAAAAAAAAAACGGTCCTGCTAGGAGTATAAATATCAGGGTTTTTCCTGACACTTTTGAGTTTTGTGGTATTAAATTGCTATGACTGTGTTTAAGGGAGTGATTCATCATAGTTTACCAAGAAAAGGAGAAGGAAGACATTCATTGTGCTAAGAAATGGTGTCAGGAGCAGAGTCAGAGCATAGAGAGTAAAACCAAACTATCAATCTGGTGCTGACTGGGTGGGTGGGTGGACTCAAGACATTCTGATAAAAATAGGATTACAGAATGGGGAGAGGCACCCAACATTCTGATGATGTTTAAGATAGAAGGTATTTCTCCTTATCTGGATCATGTGATTAGGAGGGAGAGGTGGTGCAGGATTGAACAGAATAGTTATGAACTGAGGCAGAACAATTCAGGGAAACTGAGTCAGGACAATAAAAGAGAACTGTGGCACAACAAAAGTAGAGTTCCAGAACTATCAGCCTTCCTTCCCTATCTAATTCCTGTCTGTTCTTCCTCTCACAACTCATTTGTATAATATAAATATATATATATATTTTTTTTTTACCTTTACTAGATGGTTTTACTTTTTATATCATACTTAGCTTTACCTCTATCTTTCTTTTGAACTACCCAATTACTAATAGCATTCAGAGGCACAGTTTACATTTCCACATATAAAAGATGAATAGTTTTCCCTTATTGAGTTCCTTATGATTAATCTTTGATGTTTACTATATATATGTATGTATATATGTATGTATGTATGTATATAATTTTGCAGGTAATATTTCTAGCAATTTTAGATTATTTTGCAACTAAATCCTAAAAGTCTGGCAATTTATTGAACGTCTATTTCTTTTTTGTTGTTCAGGATTGTGTTTAACTTAATTGGATATGATTTTTTGGCTGCAATCCCAGTGTTTTTGCCTTGTGATATATGATGTTCTAAGATCTGCTGTCTTTTTAATGTACCTGCTGCTAGATCTTCTGTGATTCAAATTCTAGTTCCACCATATTTTGTTTTATTTTTTTCTTGTTTCTCTTAATATTTTTTCCTTATCCTGTTTTTTGTTTTTGTTTTTTGCCTGTGATGTTCCTTATATTTTCCTCCTTGGCTATGGGATCTTCATTTGGTTAATAGTAATTTTTTTTTTTCTATTTCTACTTTACCTTTTTGTTTTAAACATGACAATAGTAACAATTAACTTTGAGTATTTTGGTATTACTACATCTAGATTCTTTTTTGATCATAGCTTTTAGGTTGTCCAATTATTCTTGTGCTTTGTCCTTTTTATCTGTTTTCCATATCAGCTATTTCTTATGAAATGTCTCCCATTCTAATTTTTCATTCTTTTTATTAAAAAAAAAAAAATCATCTTATTCCTTAAAATGTTGGATCTTCTTTTTCTAATTTGTTGACTTTCTTTTCATAATCTTGTTTTTCTTAGTTTAATTTTTTTCTCATTTACTCAATCTCTTTCATTTTAGTTCTATTAATTTTTGGGGGGCAGATGATCATTTCATGTTACTTTTTTGGGAAGGATAGGGTATTTTTGATTCATTATCATCCTTGAAGAAGAATTCTAGTCTTTGTTTTCACATGGTTCTCCACTACCTTTCCAGAATCTCTCTGGTACCTGTTTATTTTCAGTCTTATCAATTTAGATGTTATTCAAATTTCAAATCATCTTTCCAAAACCTTTTATATTAAAACATAGTTCTAGTTCTGAAACTTGGGAATTACTGCAGATACTCCTCTTTAATGCTAATCTGTTCCCAGTGAAATAGTTTTTAATTATTTTTCCTGTACTTTAGGCCTATGTTGTCCTTGACTTCTGGCACCCTGGAAAAGAAAAATTCTCAGATAACTCTCTTTGTGGAGTAGACACTTCCATTAGATTATGAGGTGTCTTTGAGAGCAAGGATTGTCTTTTTGCCTCTTTTTATTTATTTTTTAAGTAAAATTCTGAATTTCCTTTTTTTTTTAAATAATAGTTTTTAATTTTCAAAAGGCATGCAAAGATAGTTCTTAACAATCATTTGTAAAACCTTGTAAAGAAGAAAGTAATACAATATATGTTAAATATCATGCTGCATTAAAAAAAATCATATCAAATAGGAAAAAAATGAGAAAAAAAGCAAGCAAACAACAAAAAAGACAAAAGAACTATTCAGTTCTGCACACATATATTGTATCTAGTATATGCTATAACATATTTAATATGTATGGGAATACCTGCCATCCAGGGGAGGGGGTGGAGAAAAGGAGGGGAAAATTTGTAACAGAAGGGAGTACAAGGGATAATGTTGTAAAAAATTAACCATGCATATGTACTGTCAAAAAATGTTAAAAAAAATAAAAAATAAAAAATAAAATTTAAAAAAAAAAAAAAAAAAGGTTCCTCTCATATGGTAAAGCACTTGGTGCTGGTTCTATTTAACCTGAGAGCTATAAGACAGGGGGATCCACTGCTCATTCAAAAGCTGTTACATTTTCTGAGTTATATGACAAAAGAAGGGGATCCTTTGCCTCAATTGTTCATCTCTATAAAGTAAAAGGAAATAAAATACCCTGTTGAAAATCAGGGTTGTTGTTGTTGGTGGATTCCTCTAAGTCATTGCCAGCAAGATTCTTGCCAGATCCCTCATTAATAGGCTGTTATATATAACCTAGAGGATGGTCATCTACCTGAGAGCCAGTATAGCTTCAAAAAGGAACAAAGAACAGTCTACATGGTGTTTGTTGTCTGACAACTCCAGGAAAAATGGCAGAAGCAGAACAGGTGTTTGAATGTAATATCCATTCATCTGACCAGGTCTTTATGAGGGCTTGTTAGATGATCATGTTAAAAGTTGGTTGCCGGGGGGGCGGAGCCAAGATGGCGGAGAAGAAACACACTACTCAGTGAACGTCCTCACTCCCTCACAACCAATTAGATAAATTAAGTCTCAAAATTAGCTCAGGACTGATAGATACCACAAGGACTGGAAGCACTACTTACCAGCTGAAGAGAATCTGGAGTTTCAACAGGAAAGGTCAGTTCTCAGGGGAGGAATAAGAAAGACCAGCACAGACGGTGGGGTAGGGGCACACTGCGCCCATTGCGCTGGGAAGGGCTCTGGGATCAGAGAAGCCACTGAGGTAAAGGAATCTGGCACAGGCTGTTAGCTCTTCTCTGCTAATTATTTAGCAGTTCAGAAGAGAAAGCCAAAATATTTTAAAACTCAGATTAGATTCCCCCCCCCCCCACCCTGGGGGTGACTCAGCAGAGAATCGGCACCAGGGGGTGTGGCCTCAGCTCCCTCCTGAGAATAGTTAAGAGATTGACAAGTGGGTGGATACGGCCCAAGGCAACACACACTGCCTAGCTTAGCTGGAGGGAGTGGAACTCAGCTCCAGGAAGTCCCAGAGAAGCAGAACCTTTGAACTAGGGACCGCGGTTTCTGGCAGACACTTCCAGTTTGAGCGCAGGGGCTTCTCACGTCACCTGCTGCAGACATCCACTCCCCACCCGGACACATAGGCTGAGCTTCTTGCTGTCTTCACTATTCTACGCCCTCAAAGCACAGCAGTGCTAATCACCTCTGAGGCGCTTCCAGGGAGGGGGTGGGGAACTCTCTCCCAGAGCTCTCTCTTAGCTCAGGCTCAGGAGCCGCTGCATCCATCCGGTCTGGGAGGAAGCTGGTAAAGAAGTAAATAATTTCCTACCCCAGGGACAGACCCCAAAACATTTTTTAAGTATGAGCAAAAAAGCTAGAAAAACTATAGATTCCTTCTATACAGAGAAAGAGCGGGTACCCAACCCCGAGGAAGTTAACAGCAAAGATTCAGAAGATAACAACCTAAAGGGGAACGATTCCTGCCCCCCATCACATAACTCTCTCCTAGAAGAAGCTCTTAAGAAATTGAGGGAGATCGAAGAAAAATGGGGCAAGGAAAGGGAAGTTATGATAGAGAATAACAACGTCCTGAAATTGGAGTTGGAAAAAATAATGAATTCACAGGAGATGCAGGGAAACAAAATTAGTGAATTAGAAAAGGTTAAAAAAACACAGGAAAGTAGGATTTCTGAATTGGAAAAGATAAAAAAGTCTCAAGAAAATAGAATTTCTGAATTGGAAAAAGAAAATAATTCTCAAAAAAAAAAAATTAGGGAAATGGAAAAAAATTCAATAGAGCAAAATAATTCATTTAAAAACGAAATTGGGCATTTACAAAAAGAACTAAAAACTGTGAAAGAAGAAAATAACTCCTTAAAAGTCAGGATGGAACAAATAGAAATGAATGATTCACAGAGAACCCAAGAATCAGTCAAACAAAACAAAAAAAATGAGAAGCTGGAGAACAACGTCAAATACTTACTGGGAAAATCTATAGACCTGGAAAATAGATCTAGGAGAGATAATCTGCGGATTATTGGACTTCCAGAAAACTATGACCAAAAAAAGAGCCTAGATTCTATTTTACAGGAAATTATCAAAGAGAACTGTCCAGAGATAATAGAAACAGAAGGGAAAGTAGATGTGGAAAGAATTCATCGAACTCCTTCTGAAATAGACCCTAAAAAAAGAACACCACGGAATATTGTGGCTAAGCTGCAGAATTACCACACAAAGGAGAAAATCCTGCAAGCAGCTAGAAAAAAACAATTTAAATACCAAGGTGCCACAATAAGGGTCACCCAAGATCTGGCTGCCTCCACATTAAAAGATAGAAGGGCCTGGAACCTGATATTCCGTAAGGCAAAAGATCAAGGACTGCAACCAAGAATGAACTACCCAGCTAAGTTTAGCATCTTTTTCCATGGAAGAAGATGGTCATTCAATGAAACAGAGGAATTCTATATGTTTCTAAGAAAAAAACCAGACTTAAACAAAAAATTTGATCTACATCCACAAGACTGAAGAGAAACAGAAAAAGGTACACAGAACCCTTGAGAACTGTAACTCTGTTGTGGGTATATAAAAAATACTCAAGGATAATTTGATTTTACTGATATAAAAGAAAAAAAGGGGGGTGTAGTAAAGGGAAGGAGGTCGGTTCAGAAAAAGGGGAAGGAGTGATAAAAAGAGGGAAACTACATCCCAGGAAGAGACATAGAAAATACACCATATCTGAGGGAACTTAGTGAGGGGGAGAATCATTGTGTGAATCTTACTCTCATCAGAAGAGGCTCAAAGAGTAAATAATTAACATATTTGTTTTTCAGAGAATTTTCTCTCACCTCATTAAAAGGGGGGAGAGGAAAAGGGAAAAGGAAAAGGGGAATAAGTGAAGGGACTTGGAGGGAGGGGGGGAGGGATCCTAAAAAAAAAAAAAAAAAAAAAAGAGGGAGGGTTGCGCGTCACAAGGGGGGTCTGTAAATTAAATATCGGGGAGGGGGATCAGGGGGGTCAAGGGAAAAAAGCATAATCTGGGGATAATACGATGGCAGGAAATACAGAATTAGTAATTTTAACTGTAAATGTAAATGGGATGAACGATCCCATCAAACGGAGACGGATAGTAGATTGGATCAAAAAGCAGAACCCTACAATATGTTGCCTACAGGAAACACACTTAAAGCAGGGAGATACATACAGAGTAAAGGTAAAAGGTTGGAACAGAGCCTATTATGCTTCAGGTAAAGCCAAAAAAGCAGGGGTAGCTATCCTTATCTCAGATCAAGCAAAAGCAGAAGTAGATCTCGTTAAAAAAGATAAGGAAGGAAACTATATCCTGCTGAAAGGTAGCATAAATAATGAAGCCATATCAATACTAAACATATATGCACCAAGTGGTATAGCATCTAACTTTCTAAAGGAAAAGTTAAGAGAACTGCAAGAAGAAATAGACAGTAAAACTATAATAGTGGGAGATCTCAACCTTGCACTCTCAGATTTAGACAAATCAAACCACAAAACAAACAAGAAAGAAATTAAAAAAGTAAATAGAACATTAGAAAAACTAGGTATGATAGACCTTTGGAGAAAACTGAATGGCAATAGGAAGGAATATACTTTCTTCTCAGCAGTTCATGGATCCTATACAAAAATTGACCATATATTAGGACATAAAGATCTCAAAATTAAATGTAGGAAGGCAGAAATAATAAATGCCTTCTTCTCAGATCACAATGCAATAAAAGCTACATTTAGTAAAAAGTTAGGGGTAAATAGACCAAAAAGTAATTGGAAACTGAATAATCTCATCTTAAAGAATGACTGGGTGAAAGAGCAAATTATAGAAACAATTAACAATTTCACCCAAGATAATGATAATGATGAGACATCATATCAAAATCTTTGGGATGCAGCTAAAGCAGTAATAAGGGGAAATTTTATATCTTTAGAGGCTTATTTGAAGAAAATAGAGAAAGAGAAGATTAATGAATTGGGCTTACAACTTAAAAGGCTAGAAAAAGACCAAATTATAAACCCCCAACCAAAAATTAAACTCGAAATACAAAAATTAAAAGGAGAAATCAATAAAATTGAAAGTAAAAAAACTATTGAATTAATAAATAAAACCAAGAGTTGGTTTTATGAAAAAGCCAATAAAATAGATAAACCTTTGGTAAATTTGATCAAAAAAAAAGAAAGAGGAAAATCAAATTGATAGTCTTACAAATGAAAAGGGGGATCTTTCCACCAATGAAGAGGAAATTAGAGAAATAATAAGGAGTTACTTTGCCCAACTTTATGCCAATAAATTTGATAACTTAAGTGAAATGGATGACTTTCTCCAAAAATATAGGCTTCCTAGATTAACAGAGGAGGAGATAAATTGCTTAAATAGTCCCATTTCAGAAAAAGAAATAGAACAAGCTATTAATCAACTCCCCAGGAAAAAATCCCCAGGGCCAGATGGATTCACATGTGAATTCTACCAAACATTTAAAGAACAATTAGCCCCAATGTTATATAAATTATTTGAAAAAATAGGGGATGAAGGAGTCCTACCAAACTCCTTTTATGACACAGACATGGTACTGATACCTAAACCTGGTAGATCGAAAACTGAGAAAGAAAATTATAGACCAATCTCCTTAATGAATATTGATGCTAAAATCTTAAATAAGATATTAGCAAAAAGACTTCAGAAAATCATCTCCAAGATAATACACTATGATCAAGTAGGATTTATTCCAGGAATGCAGGGCTGGTTTAATATTAGGAAAACTATTAATATAATTGACCATATTAATAATCAAATTAATAAGAACCATATGATCATCTCAATAGATGCAGAAAAAGCATTTGACAAAATCCAACATCCATTCCTACTAAAAACTCTTGAGAGTATAGGAATAAATGGATTATTCCTTAGAATAATCAGGAGTATATATTTAAGACCGTCAGTAAGCATAATATGCAATAGAAATAAACTGCAACCTTTCCCAGTAAGATCAGGAGTGAAACAAGGTTGCCCACTATCACCATTACTATTCAATATAGTACTAGAAACGCTAGCCTCGGCAATAAGAGCCGAGAAAGAGATTCAAGGAATTAGAGTAGGAAATGAGGAAATTAAACTATCACTTTTTGCAGATGACATGATGGTATACTTAGAGAACCCCAAAGACTCTGCTAAAAAGCTACTAGAAATAATTCAAAATTTCAGCAAAGTGGCAGGATACAAAATAAATCCACATAAATCCTCGGCATTTTTATATATCACTAACAAAATGCAACAGCAAGAGATACAAAGAGAAATTCCATTCCAAACAAATGTTGAGAGTATAAAATATTTGGGAATCCATCTACCAAAGAAAAGTCAGGAATTATATGAGAAAAATTACAAAACACTTGCCACAAAAATAAAATCAGATTTAAATAATTGGAAAGACATTCAGTGCTCTTGGATAGGCCGAGCGAATATAATAAAGATGACAATACTCCCCAAACTAATCTATTTATTTAGTGCTATACCAATCAGACTCCCAAGAAACTATTTTAATGACCTAGAAAAAATAACAACAAAATTCATATGGAAGAATAAAAGGTCAAGAATTGCAAGGGAACTAATGAAAAAAAACTCAGAGGAAGGTGGTCTAAGTGTACCTGATCTAAAGCTATATTATATAGCAGCAGTCACCAAAACCATTTGGTATTGGCTAAGAAATAGACCGGTAGATCAGTGGAACAGATTAGATACAAAGGACAAAAAAGGGTACATCTATAGCAATCTAATCTTTGACAAACCCAAAGATTCCAACATTAGAGATAAAAATTCATTATTCGGAAAAAACTGTTGGGAAAACTGGAAATTAGTATGGCAGAAATTAGATATGGATCCACACTTAACACCATATACCAAGATAAGATCAAAATGGGTCCATGATTTAGGCATAAAGAGGGAGATAATAAATAGATTAGAGGAACAGAGGATAATCTACCTCTCAGACTTGTGGAGGAGGAAGGAATTTATGACCAGAGGAGAACTAGAGATCATTATTGATCACAAAATAGAAGATTTTGATTACATCAAACTAAAAAGTTTCTGTACAAATAATACTAATGCAAACAAGATTAGAAGGGAAGTAACAAATTGGGAAAATATTTTTAAAAACAAAGGTTCTGACAAAGGTCTCATTTCCAAAATATATAGAGAACTGACCATAATTTATAAGAAACCAAACCATTCTCCAATTGATAAATGGTCAAAGGATATGAACAGACAATTCTCAGAGGAAGAAATTGAAACTATATCCACTCACATGAAAGAGTGTTCCAAATCACTACTGATCAGAGAAATGCAAATTAAGACCACTCTGAGATACCACTACACACCTGTCAGATTGGCTAAGATGACAGGAACAAATAATGACAAATGTTGGAGGGGATGTGGGGAAATTGGGACACTAATACATTGCTGGTGGAGTTGTGAAAGAATCCAGCCATTCTGGAGAGCAATCTGGAATTATGCCCAAAAAGTTATCAAACTGTGCATACCCTTTGACCCAGCAGCGCTACTACTGGGATTATATCCCAAAGAAATACTAAAGAGCGGAAAGAGACATATATGTGCCAAAATGTTTGTGGCAGCTCTTTTTGTTGTAGCTAGAAACTGGAAGATGAATGGATGTCCATCAGTTGGAGAATGGTTGGGTAAATTATGGTATATGAAAGTTATGGAATATTATTGCTCAGTAAGAAATGACCAGCAGGAGGAATACAGAGAGGGTTGGAGAGACTTAAATCAACTGATGCTGAGTGAAATGAGCAGAACCAGAAGATCACTGTATACTTCAACAACGATACTGTATGAGGATGTATTCTGATGGAAGTGGAAATCTTCAACATAAAGAAGATCCAACTCACTTCCAGTTGATCAATGATGGACAGAGGTAGATACACCCAGAGAAGAAACACTGGGAGGGGAATGTAAATTGTTAGCACTAATATCTGTCTGCCCAGGTTGCATGTACCTTCGGATTCTAATGTTTATTGTGCAACAAGAAAATGATATTCACACACATGTATTGTACTTAGACTATATTGTAACACATGTAAAATGTATGGTATTGCCTGTCGTCGGGGGGAGGGAATAAGGGAGGGGGGGTAATTTGGAAAAATGAATACAAGGGATAATATTATAAAAAAAATATATATATATATAATAAAAAAAAAATTAAAAAAAAAAAAAAAAAAAAAGTTGGTTGCCCAGAGAAGTTCCTTAGTATTGCATGCCAGTTTCTTGATGACATGCTTACCAGGACTCTAGATAATTAATGATGCTCTTGGACTTTCCCAGTCACCAATCAAGTAAACACTGTTTAGCATGATGTTTTCATTGATGTTGTCAAAAATCTTTAATGAGTACCTGTTGTGGTAAACTTGTGGGACATATAAACACAAAACCTATATGATTGGAAGTCATGTATGGTTTGTGATCTTCATGGTTAAAGGGTACTCCCAAATAAGATCATAGATCCATTTGAGTATTTTAGAAAAGTAATTGTTTTTGTCTCTTGAATCATATTGGAGTCAGAATATTGGATATTGTTTCATCTCACTATATACTAAAGGGACATAGAACTTCTGTTTTGTGACCTTGGAGTAGAAGGAATAATGGAAGTGAAGTGTAAATGACCCAACATTATTCAGAAGAATCAATTTTTGTATGCATTCTAGTGACAGCCATTTTCTAAGGCTATACCTGGACTTTTCTTCTGGCACAAAATTCCATAGGTTAATCTGAGCAACTGTTTCCTCAGGGTTTAGTGGTTTCATAAGTTTGATGAATTAGGAAGTAGCTGAGCCAGCTTTTTCCTTTCCTTGTGCACAGTCCCTTTTGGCCAGGTTTGGAATCTATTTTTATCAATTATGCTTCTGAGCCTTGTATTATCATGTGAGCAAATATTGTAATATTCAATGTTTTTATCTCTATTGTGACTTAAGATGCACTAGAGAGAACTGAATGAGCCAGAGATTTGTCATCATTAGGTGAATAGCTGATATTGATTTTAAAAGGAAAAAAACTCAAGAGTAGCCTACATAGTCCATCATAACTTAAATTATACAAGAGAAAAACATGAGTCATTTTTTCTGTTAAAATTATATAAATTGTATACACATATATATCTCAAAGGAAATTCATTCTTGGCAAAGAATATGTGGCTCATTCTCGAGTTGGAAAAAAAGAAAGAAAAACATTTCCAAAAGCTATTCATAGGCCTGAAAACTTTAGAAAGTGAACCAAAGGGCTAAAAGAGATAGGTGATATGGGGCTGCTATTTCAATAAAGAAAGGTTAAAAGCAAAGGACTAGATGAAGAGAAAACCAGAATGAATTAGGAAAGAAAAGGTATACATTACACTGAAGTTAGCGGTATGCTATTAGGGAATACAATTCAGGTAGTCGTAGAAAGAAAAATGAATATTAGATAGAAGTGGAGGGGTATTATAGTGAGTGAAAATATATCATGGGATTAGATTCCCTTATAGGCATCTCAAATAAACATGTCTGAAACAGAACTTTTTTTCCTTTTAAATCCACCTCTTCTTCCTAATTCCCCATTTTTAAAAATTACCATTATTTTTTCATCACCCAAGTTCACAACTTAGAAATCATCTTCAGTTCTTCACACTGAATCAGTTGTCAAAGTCTTATAGATTTTTGTTCAATAAAGTCTCTAATATCATTTATTATCTGCCTACTTCAATTACTATCATTCTTATTTAATATACATAGAATATGAGACATAATAAAGGAATTTAGGTAAAGGCAAAGGAAGAACAAGTGACACTGGAAATTAACAGAATATATTAGTAGGAGTTTTAAAATGGATTTACATGACACTTAGGATCTATTTTGGAGCTCTATGTTTAGCTATATGATAAAAGTAATACTTAATAAAGATCACTCAGTGGGAGGATGGCTACTCTAGAGGACCCAGATTCTCCATGAACACTCTGATAAATACCTAAAAATGTGCCAGATTAAAAAAAAGAAAGAGAAAATAATAAGAATCAAGTAAAGACTATCTTCTCAGATCAGTGCTCCTCAGAAAGAATATTGTAGTCCTTTAGATGCCCTGCATATAGAAAAAACTAGGATTGATGGAAGGCATATACAATGCAGGCCAATGAAAGTGAGGAATAGGATTCTATTCCACTCAACAAAGGATGACTTAATAATCTAGAATAGCTGAAAAGGGGAGAAAAACCACAGGCAAAATCCAGGGAGAAAGAGCTAATGGGAAAAAGAATGGCCCTAAGAAAGACTAAGACGGGGTGACCTTTTACAACCTCAGTGCTAAGAGCCCAGCCATGGAGGGATAATGGAGTGTCTTGTAAACAGGAGAAAGGAGGGAGGGGAAGATTGCAAGTATGACCTAAGGAAAAGATAAGTATTACCACACTCGAGGGAGAAAACCTCAGCAATTAGATAGTCAAGAGTTTGCTGAAAACAGGAAAAAAAAAAAAAAAAAAAAAGCCTCTAAGAAGTATACAGGCAACCAAGATGCAATAAAGTATGTAGATAGTATGAACCTAATTCACAGCATGGGACAAGTTCAAAAAATTCCTGCAAACAGTGGGGCCTGGTTTCACCCACATTTAGGATCAAACATCATCAAAGAAGAAAGAGCAGAGTTTGACCTAAGCAAACATAGTCCTGCAATCCCATTACTGAAGTTGTTATTATTAAAAAAACCAAAGCAAATACCAAATACTACAAAGAAATGCTTTAGACTCTGAGATTCCCCAAAAAGAAGTAGAACTTAAGAGGAAAAAGAATACCCAAGTCATTATAAGAATATCCAAAAGAAATAAAACAAGATATATACAAAATGGATTAGCTTTAAAAAAAAAATGGCAACAAACTGATAATTTAGAATAAACAGTATGAAATCTTATCCAATAATCTAATATCTTGGAAATTAAAATGCACCGAAGGAAAAACAACTCCATGAGAGAACAAAAAAATTAAAACAAAATCAACAGAATGGAAAAAAATAAAGATGATAATATTATCTCGAAACAATGATCTGTAAGTGGTCAAGAAGAGATAATCTTAAGGGTTAACATGAATTTGAAAATCATGACCAAAAATGGAAGTTTAGATAAAATATTTCAAAAAACATCATAAATGAATGTCAGATATGGAGTTAGGAAGACTCATCTTTGGGAATTCAAATTTTGTTTTAGATTGCAGGATAAAATGTCTGAACCTGGGCAAGTCAATTTCCTCAACTGTCAGATGAACTGGAAAAATAATTGGCAAACTATTCCAGCATCTTCCCCAAGGGAAAAAAAATCACCCCAAATGAATCACAAAGAGTTGACTCTAACTGAAAAATGATTGAACAACAAAATCCGTGGAGCCTGGGATAATGGTCTGGCATATCAAACACACTTAGTAAATGATTGTGATTTGATGGATTTCTTGGTTCAGTGTTCTAAAGTAGAAGAGCATTTCATATTTCTAGCACTTTGGAGGTATTTAGCACATTTATTCATTCCTTTTTAATACAATTACCTGAGTCTAGAAGAAGTAAAGGTATGGGAGCTAGAACGTGCAGGTGTTTTTCATATAGAGGTTTTCAAATTTTTAATGTTTTTGAGTGTGATAAAATTCCAGTTTTCTGTTAAGGAAGAAGACTTTGGACTTAAAGAATAAGGGGGAAGGAGAAAATGGGGAAACCTAATGAATGGAAAAAATAAATTATGAGGAATTTGAAGATCTAAGTTGAAATTGTCAATGTAAACTGGCTGCAAGTTTCAAAGCCTCACATTTACTAGAAGTGGGAATCTATTTATTAGAAAGAGAAAGTGAATAATTCTTGAGGTTATTTAATGTTGATACATGAAAAATGATTAAAAAAAAAAGAAAACAAAAAACCCCCCAAAAAAACCAGGAGTGGTTAAATGATCAAGACCCATTCATTTTGCCTTTTGTCTGACCCAGGCATAGAAATATTAACTCGGAGAGATTGCTCTTAGGGAAACAATATGCCCAATATATAAGATAACATAAATCTTGTCATCAACACTTCACCTTTTTGTTCAGGCATCCAACTACCTGAAGAATAAAAATACATAATACTTCAGTAGTTACACTACAGTAGTACACTGAGAAAGAAAATGAGGAAAGCCTAACCTATGTAATGGTTACATTTATAAAAGTATGAGTCCATAGTTCAATGATTAGGTTTGCTACTCCTGTATATCTATAAACTAATCTGACTTCTATACCTACCTTTTGTTTATACAATCTCTCCATTATAGGATGGTATAGTCAATGATAACTCAACTTCTTTTTTTCTGTCCTCTCTAGGAATTCTGGATCACGGAAACCAGGTACTTTATTCTCAACTGATAGCCTTCTTATACATCTGCATATACATATATGTATGAATATATATAGATATGTATACACATAGATAGATAGATAGATAGATAGATAGATAGATAGATAGATAGATAGATAGATTTTGGAGGGACATGCTTGCCTTTCCCAATTTTGCAACATTTGCTTTTCATTTCTTCATGGCCATTTTTTTTCAAGAAACAGAGAGAAAGTGCTTATATACATGGTTTTGAGATTTTCCACTCTCTCTACAGTATTGATAATCCATGAACAAATAATTATATAGGCCCCATGAAATCATATTAATAAATAATACAGCTCCTGTCTATAGGGAGCAAGTACTAAGTCATATGCAAAGATATCCAGCATTTTATAAAGTGTAAGAAATGTAAAACAAAATTTGGTGGCATCTGAAAATAATGTGGAGAATTGGAAATCATATGTTGAATTGTGACATTTGACATAATTTCAACTCACTTCACTTAAACTGAAATCCACCAATCAAAAACAAATTATATAATATGTAGAATATTACAATGAATGTATAGATATAGGGTATAAGTCAAATTCTGAATCAAGCAAACTTCATTGCTAAGTTCTAAACTCCTTGATCCTGATTAGTTGGAACCTAAAGAGGCAGTGGAAAAAAAGCACATATATTCTGAAAATGTATGAACAGTGTAGGAACAATGTGTTCCAAATGGTGGAAGTTCCTAATCCTTAGTTTTCTGTGTCAAAAAAAGAGGGTAACTAAAATCCAGACTCAAGTATTCTAGCAAAAGAATGATTTCATAGGTCATGTCATTCTCTTGGAGAGAGAAAAGTACTACATATATGGCTTCTGAAGTTATGAGGAGCTTCCCTCAACTATTACTATTAGTTGATGTGTAAAAGAACTATGGGAAAGAAGTCACCTATTTTCAAATCTAAGTGATTTCATTTAGCATTTAGTAGGAATATAAGCCCTCAATGTGGCACCAATAGATTAGATAACTAGAGAGAATTTCTGGGGGGGAAATAGCATTTATTGAAATTTTGTGAGTTAGTCCCATTTAGTAGCCCAAAGTGCTTTTGCCTTCTGAGGAGAGTCCAATCTATGGGATTTTGACATGACTCTGGATAACTGATTAGGGCTCTTAGTAAAAATAAAATTTAAATGAGAAGAAAAAACTCTACTCCCATCTCTCTAATTTTTGTTGGACTTTTCCAAATTGATATTTCATCCATATTTCAAATTCAATAGATCTAAATAAAGCTATTTTATTTTCCTCTTATCCTGTCCCTCTTTTGATGTTTCATATTTGTTATTCAAAAGGCCATCAAACTTATATTCACTACCAGCATAACAGTCATCCTCAAAACGTCAATCATCTTCAAATTCAATAATTTGGTATTTCTGGATTCTAAGTTCATAACATCTTTCCCAGATATATTATCTTTTTCCCAACTTACCTGGCTACTAAACTAATTCAGACAGTTAAAACATGTCATCTAAGGCACTGCAATAGTCTCCTATTTTTTTTTTTTTTTTTTTTTTTGCATTCAGTCTCTCCTTTCTCAAATTCATCTTCCACATAGCAGGCAAATTATGTTCCAGATCTTACAGATCTGATCTGATTATGCCTAACTAAAGAAGTTTTAGTACTGCATTATTTCTAACATTAAAATTCTCTCCTTACCATTTAAATCTCTTAAAAAGTTGACTCCACAAGAAGGAAGAAATTTGTGACCAAAGAACTAGAGGTCATTATTGATCACAAAGTAGAAAATTTTGATTATATTAATTTAAAAAGCTTTTGTACAAATAAAACTAATGTGCACAGGATTAGAAGGGAAGCAATAAAGTGGGAAAATATTTTTACAACTAAAGGTTCTGATAAAGGCCTTATTTCCAAAATAGAGAATTGACTCTGATTTATAAGAAATCAAGCCATTCTCCAATAAATGGTAAAGGATATGAAAAGATAATACTCAGATGAAGAAATTGAAACTATTTCTAGCCATATGAAAAGATGCTCCAAGTCATTATTAATTAGAGAAATGCAAATTAAGACAACTCTGAGATACCACTACACACCTGTCAGAGTGGTTAAAATGAGAGGAAAAAATAATGATGAATGTTGGAGGGGATACAGGAAAACTGGCAACCTTGTTTCACTCCATATCTTACTGGGAAAGGTTCCAGTTTATCTCCATTACATATGATGCTTCCTGATGGTTTTAAATAGATGCTCCTGACTATTTTAAGGAAAAGTCCATTTATTTCTATACTCCCATGTGTTTTTTACTAGGAATCATTGTTGGATTTTATCAAATGCTTTTTCTGCATCTATTGAGATGATCATATGGTTTTTGTTAATTTGGTTACTGATATAGTCAATTATGCTAATAATTTTCTTAATATTGAACTAGCCCTGCATTCCTGGTATAAATCCTACTTGGTCATAGTGTATTATCCTGGGGATGATTTTCTGTAATCTTTTTGCTAATATTTTATTTAAGATTTTAGCATTAATTTTCATTAGGGAGATTGGTCTATAATTTTCTTTCTCTGTTTTCAACCTACCTGGTTTAGGTATCAGTACCATGTCTGTGTCATAAGAGGAATTTGGTAGGACTCCTTCAATCCCTATTTTTTCAAATAGTATATATAGCATTGTAGTTAATTGTTCTTTAAATGTTTGGTAGAATTCACATGTAAATACATCTAGTCCTGGAGATTTTTTCTTAGGGAGCTGATTAATAGCTTGTTCTATTTCTTTTTCTAAGATGGGACTGTTTAACCAATTTACTTCTTCCTCTGTTAACCTGGGCAAGCTATATTTTTGAAGGTATTCTTTCATTTCATGTAAGTTATCAAATTTATTGGCATAAAGGTGGGCAAAGTAACTCCTAATTATTGCTCTAATTTCCTCTTCGTTAGTGGTGAGTTCTCCCTTTTCGTTTTTAAGAGTAACAATTTGCTTTTCCTCTTTTCTTTTTTAATCAGATTTACTAAGGGTTGTTGGTTTTTCATAAAACCTACTCTCAGATTTATTTATGAATTCAATAGTTTTTTTTTACTTTCAATTTTGTTAATATCTTTTTTTATTTTTAGAATTTCAAGTTTAGTGTTTGACTGGGGGTTTCTAATTTGTTGCTTTTCTAGATTTTTTAGTTGCAAGCCCAATTTATTGACCTTCTCTTTCTCTATTTTATGCAAGTAGACCTCTAGAGAGATATAAAATTTCTCCTTATTACCACTTTGGCTGCATCCCACACATTTTGGTATGACATCTCACTATTGTCATTCTCTTGGGTGAAATTATTAATTGTATCTATGATTTTCTGTTTCACCTAATAATTCTTTTTTTTTAAATTTTTTAATTAATTTTATAATTATAAAATTTTTTGACAGTACATATTCATAGGTAATTTTTTACAACATTATCCCTTGTATTCCCTTCTGTTCCAAATTTTCCCCTCCTTCCCTCCACCCCCTCCCCTAGATGGCAGGCTTTCCCATACATATTAAATATGTTATAGTATAACCTAGATACAATATATATGTGCAGAACCGAATTTTGTTGTTGTTGTTGTTGTTGTTGTTGTTGTTGTTGTTGTTGTTGTTGCAAAGGAAGAATTGGATTCGGAAGGTAAAAATAATCTGGGAAGAAAAACAAAAAAATACTAACAGTTTACACTCATCTCCCAGTGTTCCTTCTCTGGGTATAGCTGATTCTGTCCATCATTGATCAATTTGCATTGGATTAGCTCTTCTCTATGTTGAAGATATCCACTTCCATCAGAATACATCCTCATATAGTATTGTTGTTGAAGTGTATAATGATCTCCTAGTTCTGCTCATTTCACTCAGCATCAGTTAATGTAAGTCTCTCCAAGCCTCTCTGTATTCCTCCTGTTGGTCATTTCTTACAGAACAATAATATTCCATAATATTCATATACCATAATTTACCCAACCATTCTCCAATTAATGGGCATCCATTCATTTTCCAGTTTCTAGCCACTACAAAAAGGGCTGCCACAAACATTTGGCACATACAGGTCCCTTTCCCTTCTTTAGTATTTCCTTGGGATATAAACCCAGTAGTAGCACTGCTGGATCAAAGGGTATGCACAGTTTGATAACTTTTTGTCACCCAATCATTCTTTAGGATGAGATTATTTAGTTTCCAATTACTTTTTGGTATATTTTCCCCTGGCTTTTTATTGATGTAATTTTTATTGCATCATGACTTGAAAAGGATGCACTTACTATTTCTGCCTTTCTGCATTTGAATTTGAGGTCAGTTTTATAGGTTTTATGAATTGCTGAAAAGAAAGTGTACTCCTTTCTGTCTCCAAGTAGTTTTCTCCAAAGTTCTATCACTCGTATCTTTTCTAGTATTCCATTTACCTCTCTAGCGTCTTTCTTATTTTGTGTTTTGATTTATCTAGTTTTTAGAGTGCAAGGTTGAGATCTCCCACTATTAAAGTTTTGCTTTCTATTTCTTCTTGTAGCTCTCTTAACTTCTGCTTTAAGCATTTAGATGCTATACCACTTGGTGTATGTTTAATATTGATATTGCTTCATTATCTATGTTACCCTTTAGGAAGATATAGTTTCCTTACTTATCTCTTTTAATTAGATCAGTTTTTGCTTTTGCTTGATCTGAGATCAGGATGGCTACTGCTGCTTTTTAGATTTCACCTGAAGCATAGTAGGTTTTGCTCCAGCCTTTTACCTTTACTCTGTATGTGTAACCCCGCTTCAAATGTGTTGCTTTTAAACAACATATTGTAGAATTCTGACTTTTAATCCAGTCTGCTATCTGCCTCTGCTTTATGGGGGAGTTTACCCCATTTACATTTATAGTTAAAATTATTAATTCTGTATTTCCTGCCATCTTGTTAACTCCATATTATGCTTTTCTCTTTTCTTTCCCTCTCATTCCACTCTGTCTTTTAATGAGTAGGATGACTTATTCAGACCCTCTTGCAAAGCTTCCCTTTCCTTTCACCATTTTTCCTCTAGCTCTTTTGTAAGCACCTTGTTAATTTCTTCTATGAGAGCCTTGTGTAGTGGGGACCAGATCATATCCTCCTTTGGGGATTCATCTAAAGACAATCTGTTTTTAATCTCCTCAGGGTTTGAAGTCTTCTCTCTATCAGTACAGAACAGGGGTCCTCAAACTACAGCCAGCTGCCAGATGTGGCATGCTGAGGACTTTTATGTGGCCCACTGGGTTATGGCAAAATAAGACTTGAAGTGATGTTTGACCTAAACTCACGTTAGCAATGCACATTTTTGGCACTGGGCTGAGGCGGCAGAGACAGATTGTGAGGTGATACTGAGGTGAGGTGAGTTCCCAGGCCGGGGGTGTATGGTGTGGGGAAGGGAGAGAGATGCAGAAGACAGAGAACTGATGGCTCATGGCCTTGTAAAGTAACAGAAGCCACTACAACAGACAGGAGGGAGGGATGTACAGTGCATGCTGCGCATGTCACAGCCATTGCAGGGGGAATATATGGGCTGTGTCTGATGCGCGGGTATAGTAACAGTTAGTACTACAAGTCCT
This sequence comes from Sminthopsis crassicaudata, assembly GCF_048593235.1. Taxonomy (NCBI): domain Eukaryota; kingdom Metazoa; phylum Chordata; class Mammalia; order Dasyuromorphia; family Dasyuridae; genus Sminthopsis; species Sminthopsis crassicaudata. The sequence continues at coordinate 504,998,635 of NC_133617.1, forward strand.
AGCTTGACTCTATCATTGTCATGATGCTGTAATGCTTCCTCTCTAGCGCATGTTGCAGTACTGACAGAGTGAGGCTCCTAGTACCAGGCCTTGGCCCTATATCCATAGTGACCTCATGTCTGACTGTTGTGGTCATCAGTTTTATCATTGTGTGTATGTTCTGTAGTTTCATAAAGAGATGGAATATTGTTAACATATGTCATCACCTTATAATCACTAGGGATCTGACCTTAGTGCCCCCCACTTATCCTGAGTATGAGGGTTTACAAAGTGGTGTACTGCTTCATCCCCTTCCAAATTCTTAAGGTCCCCATACACTTGTGCAGTTTCAAGTCACATGATGACTTCCCCCAGAAGCCCCAATGTAGAATTTGTCTCTGAAGCTCATTCTGCACATACAACATATCACTCAGTTATATACATATATGCATAGTCTTGCCTGCAATTATGATAAATTACAAATGCAGCATCTACGATCATGCAGTATTGGATCATGAGAATTGATCTGAGGATTCAGAGCAAGCCAGGGCATTTGGGAGGGCCACCTGAGCAGTGACTTGTGTGCAATGAAGGTCTGAAGTGGGAGAGAGAGCATATATATATATATATATACATGTATGTATGTATGTATTTTACTAATAGCAGTTTGGAATCCCTTAGAAATAATGATGTCAAGAAAAAGAAAAATTGACTTGGAGTGTAGGATATTCAAAGAACAGTGAACTTATGATTACTTTTTCATACAGTACATGGAAAGAGCTGTATGTCTGATATGCCAGAATATAGTGTCTGTGTTCAAAGAATTTATTTTGCGTTGACACTATGAAACTCAACATAAAGATAAATATGATTGTTTGGTTGGAGAAGTGAGAAAAGATAAAATATTAAAACTGAAAAATACATTGACAACTTATTTTTGTGAAGCAGAAGCAGCTAAATATTTCATCACTGCGAGCAAGTTTTCAAGTTGCCAAGTTAATAACATGCACTGGCAGACCATTCGTGGAGGAAGAATTTGTTAAAGAATGCCTTCTTGGGGCAGCTAGGTGGCGCAGTGGATAGAGCACCAGCCCTGAATTCAGGAGGACCCAAGTTCAAATCTGGTCTCAGATACTTAACACTTCCTAGCTGTGTAACCCTGGGCAAGTAAAAAAAAAAAAAATTTTTTTTTTTTTTTGAATGCTTTCTTTCTGTTGCTAAAGAGATATGTCCAGAGAAGGCCAATTTATTTAGTACAGTGAGTCTTTCAGGACCTACAATTACATGGAGGATTGAAGAAATGGGAGACAATCTGCATCAGCATTTGCAAAACTCCACAAAAAAAAAAATTTCATGTTTTTCCTTGGCACTGAATGGAAGCAATAATGTTTGTAATTTTACACAACTTCTAATTTTTATTTGTGGGATGAATGATTATTTTGAAGTCATAGAAGAGCTTGCTGCACTGCAAAGCATCAAAGGAACAACTGCAGGAGAGGCTATCTATGAAAAGGTTTGCCAAACTATGAATGGTTTGGAGCTGGACTGGGCTAAACTAGCCAACGTGACAACTGATGGTGCCCCTAGCATGGTGGGGTTGAAGAAAGGAGTAATTGCTTGCATTAACCAAGAGATGGACAGACATAACTATTCTCATCCAATTGCCATACACTGCCTCATCCACCAACAAGTTCTGTGTAGTAAATCACTGAAGTGGGACTCTGTTATAAAAATTGTGGTATCTTGTGTTAACTTCTTTAGAGCTAATGCAATAAATCACAGACAATTTCAGGAATTTCTATCTGAGCTAAATGTTGAGTATGAAGATGTTCTATATCACACAGAAATCCATTGGCTGAGTTGAGGGAGAGTTTTGAAACATTTCTATGACTGACTTCCACAGATTTCAACTTTTCTGCTTTCAAAAAACAAAGAAGTACCAGAGCTCAATGATGCAGAATGGAAATGGTACCTTGCCTTTCTGACAGACAGATATAACAGCTACTCAACAATTTCAATATGCAAATTCAAGGAAAGGGGAAGCTCATCTGTGATATGCAATCATATGTCAAAGCATTTGAAGTAAAATTAGGCCTCCTCATCAAATGAGTGAAGGAGGAAAACTTCTGCCATCTCCCCACAACTCAAAATCTGTTAGCAGAAAAACCACTGATCTCATTTCCAAACAAAACATGTGTGGTTTCATTGGAAAAATTGCAAAAGGAGTTCCAATTTAGATTTAAAGAGCTTCATCTCCATGAACAGGACATACAGTTTTTCCATAACCCATTTTCTATTGACATTGAAAATGTGGATACAATTTACCAAATGGAACTGGCTGAACTGCAGAATTGTGACTCTCTGAAAGATGCATTCAAGTCAAGAAGCTTTCATAATTTCTAAGCATCTCTCCCCTCTGAGACATATCTGCATCTCAGGAACCATGCACTCAAAATGGCAACCATCTTTGGCAGCACTTATGTCTGTGAATAGACTTTTTCTAGAATGAAACATTTGAAATCTCCAACCAGATCAAGACTAATGAATGTACACTATGACTAGTAGTGACAGATATGGATATTTACCATCTCATTAGCCAAAAGCAGGCCCCTAGTTCCCATTGAAATACTGGTTAAATTTGTTGATTTAACTTTACTTCATTTTAAATATTGTATTTGTTCCCATTTTGTTTCTTCACTTCAAAATGCAGCATGCATAGGAATTTGTTCATAGTTTTTGTTTTTACTATAGTCTGGTCCTCCAACATCTGAGGGATAGTGAACTGGCCCCCTATTTAAAAAGTTTGAGGACCACTGGTATAGAAGCTATCTATAATTAGAGCCCACTTTAACTTTTTACTCATTTTGACAAAAAAGAAACAAAAACAAAACAAAAGTAACAAACAACAACAACAAAAACAAATGTAGTTTGCTTTTGGGACAGTGAGGTATTACCAAGCTTCCTTTACAGACAATAGGAAATAGCAGAGAAGCAGCAGTAGGACAACGATGGCTGCACTGGGATTAATGTCTACACTGTGGTCAGCATTTGCCTGCTGAGATCTTGCTGGGTGGGTATGTCCAGGTCCCAAGAAACTCTAGTGTTTTGGGGTTATAGATTTTACCCCCTGTGTTTGTAGCTTCTCTGCTGATCTCCTGGCTTGCTGTCAGAATAAAGTAGCCACATTGTGGAGAACTTTAGTTCTCCCCGCAAATTTTCCACCAGCTGAGACCACACCCCGGCCCCTTCCTGTCTGTTCAGCACGAGCTGCCTTCCATGCTCTCACTGCCAGCTTTCCTGATGATGCACCTAGCCTAACTATCCCCACTTGTGAGATAAAGCAGACCTTTTCTGGTGATTTTTGGGATTATCTTCTATTGATAATGTATTGTACCCCAACTTTTGTGAGTTTTAACAGTCAAGGACTAATTTGAGGATTTTCATAAAAGTAGTAGTTTGAGGCTAAGGAAGAGCTTAGATAGACATGTGTGTCCTCTCTGCTATCTTGACTCCAACCCAGGATCCTTTCATAGAAGTCTGGAGAGCCATATATGAACTGATGCTGAGTGAACTGAATAGAACCAGGAGAATATTGTATATAGATTATACAAGTTTATACAACATCAGTTCTGATGGATGTGGCTCTTTTCAACAATGAGGTGATTCAGGCCAATTCCAATGGTCTTGGGATGGAGAGAGCCATTTGCACTTAGACAGAGGACTGTGGGGACTGAGTGTGGATCACAAGAGAGCATTTTCACTTTTTATTTGTAGTTTGCTTGGATTTTGTTTTCTTTCTCATTCCCCCCCCCCTTTTTGATCTGATTTTTCTCATGCAGCATGATAATTGTGGATATATATTAATGAATTATACATGTTTAACATGTATTGGATTACTTGCCATCTAGGGAAGGTACTTCCCCCACCTCTGTCTTCTCTGTCTCTCTCTCTCTCTTTCTGTCTCTGTGTCTCTGTTTCTGTCTCTGCCTCTCTCTGTCTCCATCTTTCAGTCTCTCTGTCTGTCTGTCTGTCTATTTCTCTCTGTGTGTGTACTTTCTCTCTCTCCATTCATTCCCAATGTGGTGTTGGCACTTACTACATACTTGTGAAATGGAATGAAATGAAATTTTTGACTGTTTATTTTGCTGCCATGAGTTCTTTATGTACTTTCCACATTTTTTGCACATTCTGTGAAATAAAGGCTTTTGATGTCCCAATAAATGCAGTGTTATCTTGAGTTCTTTTCTGGGAATTTTACCATCATCTGAGAAGATGAAAACACAAGTTATATTACTGCTATATTTTGAGATTTCCCATAGGTAACTCTGGTTGAGGGCAACATGAGCCAAAGATAGAAACAATTTTGGACAGTCCCCAAAACTGAACTTGGCTTTTATAAACTCAGAGCTTGGGAGTTCTGGGCATGGAATTGTTTCTGTTTCAGTGCCTAGTGTCTTACTTGGCTCTAGCCTTATACTCCCCTTGTAAGGTCTGCTGTATCTGCTCTATTAGGGTCTAAGATACTACAGCAGAGCTGTGTCTTTTTCCAATTTTTTTTTTCTTAAGTCCTCGTTAACATATTTCAACATAAGGCCACAGAGAGTTAAATGCTACTAACTCTTCATTTTCATTTGGCCAATTAATATAAATTAGATTTTATAAAAGGATATATACTTCAAAAATAGAGTCAGAAAAAGAAGCATTAACATTTCTTCCCCACTATCTGTGGGGCACATTGTAATTTCTATCACCTCAGTCTTTAGGATGAATGTACTTAGATTTAGATCAGCTTCTACATAGCATTTGCCTCACCAATTTTGCTTTTGAATAATAGCCTCTGAGTGATTTTTTCTGTTACTTACTGTTGAACTAGATTTCAAAGTTGTTCCTTCAAAGCCCTGATACTAACAATACTGGTCATAGAGAGGTGGTACAATAGATACCATGTCAGGCCTGAAGTCAGGAAAAATCACCTTTCTTAAATCTAGCTTTAGACACCCTGGGCAAATCACCTATTCCTCTTTGCCTCAGTTATTTATTTGTTTTTTCTTTTCCATACTTTCTTGCAAAGATCTCATTTTCTTTCCTCATTTTTCTTCTAATTCTTTTTTAAGATTCTTTTTGAAATCTTCCAAGAAGCACTTGTGAAATGGGGACCAGCTCATATCTTCATTTGGAGCTTTATCTGGAGTTGATTTGCCTTTAGGAATCTCAGCTTTTGAGGTCTGTTCACTCTCTCCATAAAAGTTGTCCGTGGTCAGAGTTCATTTTGCTTTTTCTGCTCATTTTTTCAAAGGATTGAGATTTTCTTTTAAGACAAAGGGATGACAGCCACTTTGTTTTGCCCTGGAGTCAGTGTTTTTGACTGATTTCAAATGCTGGGTAATCATGGTCAGGTCCAGAATTTTTCTGGGGCTCTGGAGCTTGAAATTTGCCTTTTTTATTTGCTTTTGGAAATTTTTACAGAAAATCTGCTAAATCACCTGCTTGCAACCATGATAGAGTAATTTAAGAGTTTCATAGAAGATTCCCCAGTTTGGATGCAGCAATGCTCTGGCTGCCTGCCCCAGCTCCTTTTCCCAGGCTCCCTTTGCTGAGATATGAATTCAGCAGAAACCTATAAATTAGTCTTCATTTAACTCTTATAGACTGAACTAATTTAATTCTGTGTGATCTAAAAAAATGATGATTAATAACTTCTAGTAAGATGACAACAAGAAAATTTTAGGATATATTCAACTCCCCTATATGCACTCTTAGAAGTACCATAAAAATATCTCTAGAAATATCAGTAATCAATTATATAGAAAAAATATAGCTGTAAGGACTTCCACAAGAACTATATGAAAAGGCAGAAAAAAATTCTACAGGCATATGGAGAACAGCTGAAAAAGAGGAGGCAGAAGTTTATTCCAGCTAAAATAAAGACCTTGAAGTTTAAGTGCTATGAATGGGATAGACCAGGGGAATGTGAATTCAACCTAGTTTCAGTAGAGATTCAAAAGAGACAAAAATCAAATATGAAAACTAATGATTAAAAAAAGAAGATGAGGAGCAAAAACAGATTATTACTTCAATTATAGATTATTAGTGTTGATCACACTGTTTCCCTGTTAAACTCTTCTTTGAAAAGAGGTAGTGGAGGGAGAAAAGGACAAAAAAATACATCCTGAAATAACAAGATATACCAGATATCATAGTAATTAGCATAATATCTAAATATTTTAAAATTAATTTAAACACAGGAGAAATTGGATAAAAACCAAGGCAGTTAGATGCCTTAGTGTATTCGTTTCAGTTCTAGAGAAATCAAAGAAGGAAAAAAAACCCACAGAAGTTGAAATTAAGAACTTGAATAGAATTTGAAGGATGTTACATATCTTCATGATTATCACATATAAACTAAATGAAAGCAGTTTGAGGGTAAGAAGTAACTTTTTTTTTTATGTTACTATTCCCAAAGCTTAGTATGGTTTCAGGGACACCAAGATGACTTAGTACTGTTGATGGTTTTATCAATAGAAGCAAGAAAACATTTTAATAGGATATAATATATATCTCAATATTATTTAATTATAAAGATAAATTGATGTTTTCTTAATATTATAAACTTTATCTCTCTGAAAACAAGAGCTAGCAGTATCTATAACAGAGAAGTATTAGAGTTGCTTATAAGATCATCAAAAGTGAAACAATATCCCAAGTGCTAGGATAATATTAATTACAATGATTCTTTAAGTTTACCTTTAATCCATTAGATTGTCAAATATGATAAAAAAGGAAAAGTGGAACTGGAGAAATGGAAGAAGGAAGATAGGTTTGAATATATTCTCTGTGGAGTTATGAATTGATCCAAATATTGTTGAAAATAATTTGAAATTATATTCAGATACCAGTACTAGATATATACCACAAAGGTATTCAAAGAATGAAGCAAAGAACTCATATGTAAAAATATTTATAGTAGCTTCTATTATCATAGAAAAAAAAATAGAAGTAAATGGCAACCAATTAGACCATGATTAAACAAATTTTGACAAATGAATGTAATGAATCACTGAGGTGACAAATTCATAAATTTATAATTGTTACAAATATTAATATAATATCAAGTGAGCAGAACATAGAGCATAGTATAATTTATAGAACTGCTTAAATATTATAATGGCAAAAAATTTTGGAAGGCTTAAGAATCATGGTGGCAGAGGCTGAGCCAAGAGGGTGGATTAAAGAAAGGAACTCAGGTTGTCTCCCTCAGCATCATCCAGATCCCTATAAAAATGACTCTAAACAAATTTTAGAGCATCAGAATTTACAAAATGACAGAGGAAAACAATTTTTCAGCTGAAGGGCAGCAAAAAAAAAAGTCTGTTGCACCAATAGGACTGAGCATGACAGCATAACCATGGTCCCAGTAAATCAGGAGCAGTCATTGGAGCATCTGAATCAGTGGCAGCAGCGGCAGTTTCCAGATCTCTCAGCACACAGGCGCTAAAAATAACTTCAAAGGTTGGCAGGAAAAGTTTGTCACAGAGTTGTGAGAGAAGTCCCAGCAAACCAGGAGAGAGCTTTAAGATCCAATAAATCAACAGCAGCAACAACAGTAGCTTTCAGAGTTCTCAGCCCACAGATAAGGGGACCAAACAGTTGGTGAGAAGATTTCAATATATATATATATATATATATATATATATATATATATATATATATATATATATATATATATATATATATATATATATATATATTTATATTTGTTTTGCCCATACTAAGATCTGAGTTGCAGTACTTTTTAGATTTTAGAAGAATTTCTGAAGCAGCTGCAAAAAAACAGTGTAATCTGGGACATTGCACCCTCCATCCTAGAAACAGAGTTCCACTTTAACAAAGAGTTAAAAGTCAAGGAACAAAATGGAAAAATGAGCAAACCAGAGATATAAAGTCACTATGTAATCAAGAAGATCAAAACATATGTTCAAAAGAAGATAACAAAGTCAAAACTCCTATATTCAAAGATTTCTAGACAAATAAAAATTGTTCTCAGGCCATGGAGGAGATCAAAAGGGATTATAATAAATTAAGTAGGAGAGGTAGAAGAAAAATGGGGAAAGAAATGAGAGTGATGCAAAAGAATACAAAAATCAAATGAGAAGAATACTTTACAAATTAAAATTTGCCAAAAGAGAAAGGAAGGATAAAAACTCACCAAGAAAAATAATTGCTTAAAAATTAGAAATGAATAAATAGATAATAATGACTTCATGAGAAATCAAGAAATAATAATAAAAAAAAAAGTATGACAAAACAGAAAACAATGTGATATGTTTCATTAGAAAAACTAGTGACCTGGAAAAATAGGTCCAGGAGATATAATTTTAAAATTACTGATCTAACTGAAAATCATGATTAAAAAAGGAGCTTGAATATCATCTTTCAAGAAGTCATCAAAGAAAAATGTCCTAATATTCCAGAACAGAGAGTAAATTAGAAATTAAAGGAATCTACTATTGACCTTCTGAAAGATTCCAAAATGAAAACTTTCAGGAATATTTACAAAAATTTCAGACAGAAAAAGGAGAAAATATTGTAAACATTCAGAAAGAAACAATTCAAGTATAGGGGAATCACAGTCAGGATAACACAAGATTTAGTAGCTCCTACATTAAAAAAATCAGAGATCTTGGGATATGTATGATATTCCAGAGAGTTTTGGAACTAGAATTACAACCAAGTATCACCTATCAAACCAAACCAAACTAAACAAAAAAGAGAGGACTTTCAAATATTTGTGATGAAAAAAAAATTGACTTTCAAATACAGGTCATAAGAGAAGCATAAGGAGATAATCAGGAAAAAAAGTTATAAGGACTTAACAAGAATTATCTGTCTACATTATTACATCAGATGTTACTTGTAACTCATAAGAACTTTCTCATTATGAGCACTTAGAAGGAATATATATATATATATATATATATATATATATATATATATATATATATATATATATATAGAGAGAGAGAGAGAGAGAGAGAGAGAGAGAGAGAGAGAGAGAGAGAGAGAGAGGGGGGGGGCATAGTTGTGAGTTAAAAATGAAAGGGTAAAATCTAAAAACAAAGATTGAGAGAAGAATGTATTGGGAGAAATAGAAAGGGAGAGGTAGATTGTTGATACAAAGTTAACTAACACAAAAGAGGCAACAAATAGCTTTTATGGTGGAAGGGAAAAGGGAATGGTAGAATAAGAAGTGAACCTTACTCTTATCAGAATTGACTCAAAGAGACAATTACATCCACACAATATCTGTAAAGAAGTCCATCTTACCCTGCAGGAAATTAGAAGGGGAAGGAAATATAAAAATGGGAGAAAGGTGATAAAAAAGAGGGCATATTGGGGCAGAGGTGGTCAAAAAGTACTTCTGATGAGGGACAGATGAACTATACAGTTGCTAATAGTAATTGCTTATTTATTAAAGCGGTTTATTTTCAAAACATATGCATTGATGATTTTCAACATTCATCTTTGCAAAACCTTGTATTCCAAATTTTTTCTTCCCTTCCCCTCACCCCCCCCCCGCCCTAGACTGCAAGCAAGTCAATATGGTAAACATGTGCACTTCTTCTATATCTATTTTCACAATTATCATGGACCACAAGAAAAATCAGACCAAAAAAGAATAAAATGAGAAAGAAAAGAAAATGCAAGCAAACAACAATAAAAAGGTGAAAATACTATGTTATGTTCCACCCTCAATCTCTGGGTACAGATAGCTCTCTTCCTCACAAGACCATTGGAACTGGCCTGAATTGCCTTAATATTGAAAAGAGACAATGTGTTTTAGAACTGATCATTGTATAATCTTGTTGCTGGTTCTACTCATTTCATTTAGCAACAGTTCATCCAAGTCTCTCCAGGCCTCTCTGAAATCATCCTGCTGAACATTTCTTATAGGAAAAATATTTCATAACATTCATATACAGTAACTTATTCAGCCATTTTCCAACTAATGGGTAGCCACTCAGTTTCCAGTTTCTTACCACTGTAAAAAGGGCTGCTACAAACATTGTTGCATACATAGGTCCTATTTCCTTTTTTTATAATCTCTTTGGGATACAAGCCCAGCAGATGGGGTATGGAAAGTTTTATAGTCCATTGGATGGAGTTCCGGATTTCTATATAGAATGATTGGATCAGTTCACAACTTCAACAACAATGGATTAGTGTCCTAGTTTTCCCACATCCATTCCAACATTCATCATTATTATTTTTTATTTTTACTATCATCTTAGCCAATCAGAGAGATGTATAGTGGTACCTCAGAATTGTCTTAATTTGCACTTCTCCAATCAGTAATAATTTGGAGCATTTTTTCATATGATTGGAAATGGTTTTAATTTCTTCATGTGAAAATTGTCTATTTATTCTGATAAATCTGAGTCAATTCTCTTTATATTTTAGAAATGAGGCCTCTAGGAGAACCCTTTGATGTAAAAACTTTCCCGCAGTTTATTGCTTTGCTTCTAATCTTGTCTGCATTGGTTGTGTTTGTTCAAAAACTTTTTAATTTACTATAATCAAAATTAACCAATTTGCATTCTATAGTGTACTCTAGTGCTTCTTTGTCCACAAATTTCTTCCTTCTCCACAGATCTGAAAGGCAGACTATCCTTTGTTCTTCAAATTTGCTTAGAGTATCATTCCTTTTGTCTAAATCATGAAGTTATTTCAACTTTATATTGGTGGAGGGTGTTAGATGTGGGTAAAGTGCCTAGTTTCTGCTATACTCATTTCCAATTTTCCCAATAATTTTTGTCAAATACTGAGTTCTTATCCCAGAAGCTAGGTTCTTTGGGTTTAATCAAACAATAATCATTGACTATTGTGTCTTGTGAACCTTACCTATTCTCCTTATCAGTTATGTTATTTCTTAGCCAGTACCAAAAGGTTTTGATGATCACTGCTGTATAATATAGTTTTAGGTCTACTATACCTAAGTCACCTTTCTTTACATTTTTTTTTATTAATTCCTTTGAAATTCTTGATTTTTTTTTTCTTCCAGGTGAACTTTGTTATTATATTTTCTAACTTCTTGGGAGTTTGATTGTTATGGCACTGAATAAGTAGATTAATTTACATAGTTTTGTCATATTTATCTATAATTGTAGATAATATATTTCGGAATCTAACTGCCAAGAAAAAGTCATGAACTATATGAACCCAATTACAAAATACTTTCACACAAATAAAGTAAATCTAATCAATTGGAAAAATATCAAATGCTCATGGGTAGGCCAAGATAATATTATAAATATGATAGTACTATGTAAATAAATCTACTTATTAAGTGCCATAACAATAATATATAATATGAGAATGGCTTTCTGTAATATTGTTGCTATTATTTTATTTAAGATTTTTGAATAAATAAATAAAATAAACCATTTCCTTAGTATCAACCAGCTCTGAATATGTACTCCTTGATATAGTTTTCATGTCTCTTCTTTCCCTCAAATTCTTCTCTTACCAAGGGGTTTAAAATTAATTCCTTTGCTTTCTTCCATCAAACTAACTTTAAAAAGCATAAACAATCTGCTCAAAACTTGATGAGTAGTGGAAGTTGTATGGGAAGAGAAAAGTGGTGAAGGGAAGGATGAAAAAAAAATAAGCTGATTATCTTTGATTTCAGCAGAAGCAATTTGTTCATATACTGCTAATTTGTACTGAATTGTTTTCATTATGACCTTCACCTGCTAGTTGGTCAAAGGTGATTGCAGTATTAACTCCAGTTTGCGTATTTCATTGGGCTTGAATCCTGCATAATTCATGAAACCACAACAAATTTTGTCCTGGTTCCAAACATGTCATTGCTATAGATTTCTATTCACTAGGGGTTAAGATTTCATAAGCCAAATTCTCTAGTAACATCTTAACATAAGATGATGTATCCCCATAAAGAGTCCAACCCTTTTTCAAATCCTTTTTTTTTTTCCTTTGTCAAATCCTTAATTTTTTTTTTTTTTTTTTTTTTTTTTTTTTAGATCAAAAGGAGTATATCTTCTCCATTGTTGATGTGAAGAGTCAAGCTCTTCAATCACAGGGTATGCATTTATTAAATCAGATATATCCTGCCTTTCTTTTTTTGCTTTAATTAGTGCCTTTTGTAATCTTGTCATAGGCTGCTTCATAGGTTGTGTTACTGCCTCGACCCTTCCTCCTCCTCCCTCCACCCAAGAAAGGTTAATTGAGGGAAGTAGGTCAGGGGATGGGGAATGCCCTAATGGCTTCTGCTGTGAAGGACTACACTCAGAATTGTACTTAACTCTATTCTTAACTGATTCTTCATCCTTTTCACTTAGTTTATCTGGATCCTCCCTCTCCTGCTCTTTCTTCTTCTTCTTTTTTTATTCTAATACTTATATAATTTCTTAAAGCCAGTTCTATTAAATTATATGTATAAATTATTTCTTTGAAAATTGAGGTTTTTGGGAAATTTTCACTGTAGTATTGAAATAGTTGCTCTCCTACTAATTTCTACTCCTCTGGATTCAATTCTTTTTCCTTAGAGAACCAAGGAGATGTGTACTATACAGTTTCTAAAAGTTTAATTATCTGCTCCCAAGTTACAATTGTAACTTTTTTTAAGTCAGTCTGACCAAACTTTTGACATATTTTCCTTGAAGAGGAAAAGAAGGATGTTTTCTAAACATTTGTCCCATTTTAGCTGAAATACTACTTTTAGCCCTCAACAAAGGTTCCTTGTCTATTTTCATACTCACCCTAATTTTTGGGTCACAGATGAAGGTTCTTGGTCCCATGTTCAGGCGCTAAAATTTTAATGTTCTCTCTAAGATGTAATATTTTCTGTTGAGGTTTTCTTAGGGTCTCTGGAAGAAGCCTTCATTTCAGTTCAATAATCACTACAAGTGCAGCTAGGTGTTAAAGTCCAAATCCTTTATTATCTTTTTCAAAGTCCTATATCCTTCACTTGGGGCTCAGATAGTTTTTTGGAGGCCTTCTGGAGTCTTGATTTCAGTAGGGAAGCGAAGGAAGAGAGCCTGCCATCAAAGTGGTATGAGATTAGATGAATCTGTCTGAGTCCAAGGGTTTGTGCTCCAGCCTTCAGCCTCCAACCGTCTGTCCACTTGTCTCTGAATCTCCCTGACTGAGGCTTCTAGCTTATAAATTCTACACTGAGTATAAACCAATCATTATATCACTGGGAAACCATTATATGTTGTAGGATTAAGTCAATGCTAAACTAGATTTAACCACTGTCTCCTCAATTCCACTTAGCACTTTGTTTCAAGTTCTGGCCTATAACATCTCCTTGTAGGATTAAATCAATCATACTGAACCATGCTAAATTATATAACTATTATGTCTATCAATTCCACTGACTTAGTACCTTGTAAGAATCCTTTGTTTCACATTCAGATTTCTGGCCCATAACATATTATAATTACTGAGAATAAGTTTAGATAAGAATAAGTTTTCTTGCACACTCCTGAGATAGAAATTATAGAAAGGTATTGAAATTTAAAAAAGGTTCAGAAAGGAGAAACTTGGGGGTATCTGAAAGACAAGGTACCTGACATCTCCCTTTTTATTTATGGCTTCTTTTGGATGGATAGCTTAAGTAAGATGAGTACATTAGTATGGGAATAGTAAGAAGAAGGAAACTATTGTTTTCCTTTAAAAAATTCCCCACACTACTGAAGAAAAGAGATATAGTTAATTGCCAGACCTTATATTAAAGTATAGCAATTATTCCTAAGCTCTTAAATATTGATCTATGACCTAGGGTCTTTCCTTACAAACAGAATTTTGACTGCAATAGAAGGTAATGACCAGTACAGTTACAGTACATCAGTAGCAGCAGGAGGCCACTTCTCCTGTCTGCTTTGCTCCACAGCACTGAAGCAGGAATGAGCAAGACTGTGATTAGAACACAGGCTTCCCAGGGGACACTAAGGAGATTAAGTTTAAAGCTGCCATCTGGATTCCTTAAGAGCAGTGCTGAGGCGTGCCTAATGATGGTAGCTTTGCTAATATGTCCCATATACTCAGGCAACAGCATAATAATTGTTTTTAATACATGGCATGCAGGTTGTACAGCTGTTTTCAAGTGAATTGTAAAAGTTTTCCTTCTCTAACTTTTTTTTTTTTTTTTTTAAAGAACATTGGAATTGCTTTCAGTTTGTTGGAATAGTGACCTTAAAAAATGCATACAGCCAAACAATAAAACCAAGTACCAACTTAGTTTCAAATGATAATACACTCCCCTGTATAAAGAACCAAACATAATAAATATTTAAGAGAATTATGAAAAGTTGATGCTGTTTTTCTCCAAGTGCTCTTTAACCAAAGGCTCACCATAATAATGAACAAGTAGGCGCCACTTGCCTATATAGATGCATAATGGAATTTCCTCCATAAAGACTTGGCATTGGATTTATTTTTCTTAGCATAATAGAATGAACCCACACACATTTAAGCCATGTTTTTAGAATTCAACCTCAATTCACCCCCCCTTTTTTTTTTTCAACATTGACACCATGGACAAGAGAACTTAGAGCTCTTTAATTTGACTTCACGTTAATATGCCAAATTCTGACTTTGTTCTATTTTGTTAAGAAATTTGTATACTGTGGCCATTCTAGTCTCAGATATACTTCCCAAAAAACAATGGGGCAAGAAAAGGATGTGTTTTAGTGTGTGCACATGCCAAAGTTTAATTTCATTTGAGCTTTTTAAAGCTTATTTGTTTTGTGAAATGATTTCAAGAAATGTAATAAATTGAATCCTCTGCTAAAATTCTATTCCAATAACTTTCAAAGGGAATGATCTTTGGACTGGAATGAACAGAGTAAAAAAGAATAGTTATTTGGAACCTGGGGTAAATATAGAAATAAGAGAAAGACCACATAGCTTTCTTTAATGAGGTCAAGTGCCTCAATGAACTATATCTTATGCTGCTAAAAGAACTAGCAGATGTGATTATTTAGCTACTGTCAATGATCTTTTCAATATATTGGAGAATAAAAATCATTACAGGATTAGAGAAGGGCAAATATTTCCCCAATTTAAAAAAAAATAAGAGAGTAAGGCCTGCAATTCATAGTTCAGTGGCTTCAATCTCCAATCTTTCCAAGTACAGCACCTCTTTGAAGAAAACTAAGGAGTTGGAATGGACAATAGAGATCAGTGCCTCCTGATCAGCCCTGAAATCGCTAGTATATGTTAATAGGGACCATTTCTGCTCCATTTGTGGAAGAGCATTCAGAGCTCATATTGGTCTGATCATCCTTAGTTGATACACTGACTTGACTCTAACATAGTGATTTCATTTTGGTCCTCTTCAAGAATGAAGGATAACCACTAAACAACATATTGGCCATTCCATGAAAGCCTAAGTGATTTGAGTTTGAACTAACTCCAATTAAAATGCAATGGGCTTTTAAAGACCAATAGGGAAATGTTTTATACCATTGCACTTGTATAACCTGTACCTATTGTTTACCATTATTAGAAAGGGGAGAAGGGAGGAAGGAAAAGAATTTGGAACTTTAAAAATGGTAAAAGAAATGGTTAGCATGCAATATAGGAAAACAAAATTATATGTGTGTGTGTGTATATATATATATGTATATATGTGTGTGTGTGTGTGTGTGTGTAAATATATATACGTGTATGTATGTATCTTAAAAATACAATAAGCTTTTGAAAAGGAAAGAAGGAAGGAAACAAGAATGTAAGAAAGGATAGAAGGAGGGGAAAGGAATGGAAAGGGAAGAAGGAGAAAAAGAAGGAAAGAAGGAGGCAGGGAAGGAAGGAAGAAGGGATGGAAGGAAGGAAGGAAAGGGGAAGGAAGAAAAGAAGGAAGAAGATGAAATAGAATTTGGAACTTTAAAATGGTAAAAGAAATGTTTTAGTATGCAATATGGGAAAGCAAAATAGTATATATTTCTTAAAAACATGATGGGCTTTTGAAAAGGAAAGAAGGAAGAAGAGAAGAAAGGAAGAAAGAAAGGATGGAGAGAAAGAAGGAAGGAGGAAAGGAAGAAAAAAGGAGAGAAGGAAGGAAGGATAGACAAAAAGATGGAAGGAACAAATGAACAAATGAATAAATGAACAAATGTATGAATAAAAGAAGGAAGTAAGGAAAAAAGGAAATATGTAAGAGTAAGAGGAAGAAGAAAAGGAAGTGAAGGTCTATAAATCTTACTAAATCTTTCTCAATTAGTTATTTTTATTTTATTGCTTTTGATATATATTTTGATTTCTTGATTCTGCTTACTTCATTTTGTATTAGGTCATATGAGCTTTTCCAGGTTTCTTTTGAAACTATCCCCTTCATTATTTCTTACACAATTGAATTCCATCATAATCACATACTACAACTTGTCTAGATATTGCTCAATTGAAGAGCATCATTTCAGCTTCAATTCTTTGCCATCACAAAAAACAGAGCTGTAACAAATAATATTGTATGTATGATGTTTTCCATTTTCTGATTTCTGTGAGGTATAGGTAGTAGCAGTATTTCTGGGCCAAAGGGTATGCATAGTTTTATGATTTGGGGATGTAATTCCAAATTGTTTTTAAAGATGATTAGACTAGTTCACAGCTATACCAACAGTGTAAGGACCAATACATTCAATAATTAAAAAGATTACTGGTGACTTTGGATAGAGTAATTTCAGTTTAATGATGGGGTGAGAACCTAAATTACAGAGAGTTTAGAAGAGAGTGAGAAGGGGGAAGTAAAGGTAAATAGTGTGGATGGAATTCTCAAGTTTTTTCTATAAAGGTGAGCAGAGATATTAGGATATAGTTAGCAGGTATCTAGGATCAAGTGAAGGTTTTTAAAGATGAGGAGAAGTGGGTGTGTTTGTAAGAAGCAGGGAAGAAGAAAGTAGATGTGAAAAAAAATGAAAATAAAATAGGGGGATGAGATTTAAAAATAAAGATGAGTAAAAATGATAGTGGGTGTAATAAGCTGGAGGAATGAGGAGGGGATAAAATCAAAGGTACCTGTAGAAAAGTTCACTTTGGTATTGAGCTCTTCCTCTTCATTTCAGGAGTTAAGTAGAAGATAGTGAAATTTAGAGGAAGGAGATGTATGTGAATGATAGGAGTTGAGGATGAGAAAAGGCGAGCCTTCTGACTGGATTTGATTTTCAGGGTGAAATATGAGACAAAATCCTTGACTAAGGTAGTGGGATTGGAGGGATGGTCAGAGGATTGAGGGAGAGATGAAAATGTTTGGAAGACTCTTAGTATGGAGTAGGTAAATCAATAGGCAAGATATGAGCAAGGATGTGTGACAACATGAGGACTTCCAGCTGTACTCTAATACATCAAAGAGAAATTATGCAGCTATCTGCCCTTCTCACAACCTCTACGATCACAAAGTGTCAGCTAAGATGCCACATGGAGGAAAGGAGTTTTTTGAGCCTTATATCATTGGACTGTGTGATTTGAGTGCAAGCCAGAGAGTGAGTGTTCTACCCATGGTGATATAGAAGCAAAACTTAGTGATTCTATACTGCCATCCTCTGTCTTTCCTTCCTATTCTCATTTTCTTTTTAGTGAAAGATCCATTTTTAAACAATTTTTGCCATATTAAAGTATGTTTATATACCACTTACTCTCAAAGAAATCTTGGGAATTAAAAACACAATTGGTAGGGAGGCCAGTATGTGGTTAGAGAGATAGAGATGTTCATATCTGATGGAAATTCCAACATGGGGATTCATAGGTAGGGAGAAAAGCGATCCTGTTGTTGATATATAGCACACAGAGAAATACCAAGTGACTAGACTAAAAGAAACCCAGGAAAATCTAGAACTTACAGCAATGTCTGCAGGGGAAATGCTAGAATTAGCTTTTGTGATAGTAGTTACTTTTTGTACTTCCAGTTCCCTTTTAATTCTTCTCTTGTACACTAAAGCAGGGCTTCTTAAATGTTTTCCATTTGCTACTCCTTTTTTCCTGAGAAACTTTTATATGATCCTATCTTGAATTTGTTCCAAAGTATCTCTGACAGCATTTATGCATGGACAGTGCAAAGTGTGCTTGCTATGTATTCAACACCAAAGTTACAGTGAAGTTATGTGATGCAATATGGGCAAGTGCTGCCAGAAGTACTCCACATTCATCACATGTTTAATTTTGAATTAATTTTTGGTTATTGAATTCAGAAACCTTTTACCAGTGCTTTTCTGTGACCCTCACATTAAGAGTTATGTGACCCCATATGTTTAAGAACTTTTGGGCTAAAGGAACCATTCTCTCCAAGGAAAAGGACACTAGCTAATGAGATATATGCAACTTGAAAGAAGAGTTGGGAACATTGAGTATTGGAGATAGCCAATAATTAAGAACACAATTCTATGATCAATAAACATCTGCCCCACACTTTTCTAGAACATACATCCAATATTAGAAAAGAAGAAAAAATATAGTTTCAACATATAACAACATGTAGTCATAGTACTCTTTGTAGTAGCAAAGAACTAAAAACATAATTGACATCTATCAGTTAGCAATTGACTGAAAAACAAAACAAAACAAAAAGAAAACACATATGTAGTAGATTTTTATTGTGCCATACAAAATAACAAATGTGCCAACTTCAGGAAATAATAGGCCGATTTTCAAAGTATTTTTCTTTTACTCCTTATCTTACAATATCAATCTCTGCTTGGCACAGAAAAAGGTGGGGCAAATTTTCAACATTCCCAGTCCAAGTTAAGAAAGGGAGATGAATGCTGAGGAGGAAATAGTAAATATTATGGTAGACTCTAAACTTCATAAGGACAGATAATGTCATTTATCACTATAATTCTTTTGATCCATAATTTTCTTCCAATATAGTTCCTTAATTAGTCTGAGATTATTCAGAGATTTTGGACTCTTCTTCATATATCAATAGCATACTGTTAGATTTTGCTTTTTTAGATTCTTTCTTTCCTTTTCTAAGCATTTTTTAAAAACTTTGTTTCTTATATCATATCATAGAGATCTTTTTGAAAAGTTACTACTTTTCCTTCTTCTTAGAAACGCATATCAGAATTTCCTTCTTAGTTATCTCTAATATCTCTTAACCTGGCTTCTTCTGCAGCTTTTTAGTTTATGGGATCTTATAAAATGTATTTCCCCTACATATACAATACATGTAAGACCACATCCAGATTATTTCTTCTAAACTATACCTATGTCAAATAACACCACAATTTTCAGTTTCTTCAATACAACTTAGTTATACTATGAAGTCTAATTCACACCCTTCATCAGAACATCTAGTCCTTCTTATTATCTAAGCTTTGAACATTGTTGTATAGATACTTGAGACCCTAGATTTTTCTGTTACCTTGATTCTTGAATTTGGTGAACTTAATCTTTGATATTTCAAGTTATATTTTTCCTTTTTTCTAATTTTTTGGGCAATGATCTTAGATCTTGGTTTGGTTGGAGCTTGGATACATACAGAAAGGTTTCTTTCTCCATTTTTTTCTTTCTTTTTTCTTTTTTTTTTTTTTCATTCAATGCTTTCTTAACTAGCAAGCACCCAGCAAATAAATTCCTTCCAAACTTTGTTATAACCAATCTTTATCTTCTATAATTCTTATATTTTCAGACATGTGATAGAAGTTCAAATCCAATAATCAACTCCACTTTCTTAACTAGCTGTTTATTTTCTAAATTAATTATTCTAATTTCAAAATAGATGTTCTCAAACTATGGTCCCCCCCACCACAAGATGCAGCCAGCTGAAGACGTTTATGCAGCCTGCCCAGTTATGGCAAATGGGCTGAGGGACAGAGACAGAGTGTGAGTTTTTGTTTTTACTATAGTCTGACCCTCTAACAGTCTGAGGGACAGTGAACTGGCCCCCTATTAAAAAAGTTTGAGGACCACTGATTTACATTTTTTAGAGTGGCCTCTGAAAAGAGGTAAACCAATGGGAATTGATCTAAACCAGATATAAAATAGGGATATTTTATGCATCAACATTAAAGCAGGATTTAGCAGTAGGCATCTAACTAGAAACTTTTTTTCCCCCCTAAAAAATCTCACCTGAAAAAGCTTACCAAGCTTAACAACCTGGAGTGAGATTCAAGACCTAGGGAATTCAAACATAAAATTCAAGTGTAGTTTCATGCATTAATGACCACCAATGAACTAGAATTGAGACTAAGCCTCCTAGCTAAAGAAACAATTAGCTTGTTAAAGTGTAATAAATAAATGTGCTTATTGTTCTTCCCTGCTGTGATATTTAGCCATAACACATGGCCTTACATAGTAAGAACTTCTGTTTTGCAGTTACTTAACTATGGCTCTACAAGAATACTCCCCAAGATGGTTTGATTCAGTGAGAAATAAGATAGTTACATATCTATCATCAATATCTATGATAGTTATATATCAATGATCTTTATTTATATATGTGTTTGTGTGTGTGAAAGAGAGAGAGAGAGACAGAGAGAGAGAGAGAGAGAGAGAGAGAGAGAGAGAGAGAGAGAGAGAGAGAGAGACAGAGAGACAGAGAGACAGAGAGACAGAGAGACAGAGAGAGAGAGAGAGAGAAGAAGGAGGAGGAGGAGGAGGAGGAGGAGGAGGAGGAGGAAGGGAGGGAGGGAGGGAGAGAGACAGAGAGAACAGTTTTAAAAAGCACAGCTTTTTGGGATCACACAACCAATCAAACTTTACTCCCACCAGCTAAAAGATGCTTCTTTCAGAAGCAGGGTGCCTCCATCTTCGGAAATCTGAACATGTTCCAAGCTCCATTAATCTCTCTCTCTCTCTCTCTCTCTCTCTCTCTCTCTCTCTCTCTCTCTCTCTCTCTCTCTCTCTCTCTCTCTCTCTCTCTCCCTCCCTCTCCCTCTATCTCTCTGTATATATATATATATATATATATATATATATATATATATATATATATATACTGATGGGCCATTTAATATAAAAATTTAGTGCATATACTGCATGGATAGATATGATCTGGGATCTGGCCTACCTCATCTCAATTGTAATTTCTGTTATATGAGGAGGAAGAATAAGTGGTCATTTTGATAATAGTTGTTCAGTGGGAAAAGAGGAGTCAAATAGGGACATAATGGCTGGTTGTCTTCTTCTACATCATCCATTTCTCAATAGGGGTATCAAACTAGAACTGTATCTATGTACCATATATTATTTTTCTGCATAAATATCAAAAGAATCTCAAAACTTAGTTTACTGACTCAACAGCTTAACTCCAACTCACCAAAAAAAAAAAAAAAGAAAAAGACCCTGGTGAAAATCATTATCAAAGAAAACAGTAAACAAAAATTGGAGAAGTTACATAGATAAGGGTAGACAATGGAATGCATAAGAGTAAATGAGCTATTCATTTTGGGAGCAGGATTAAAAAAAAAAAGAAAAAAACCGTTCAACTTAGAAGAGAACAATTTTATTACAGGATAGGGTGAGGGAGACTACTTTTAAAAATACTCTTAATTATAAGCATGAGAAATCTTATTTATGGAATTATAACAGAACATGGTTTGGACAGATCACCTTTCTCATGGGAATGAGACTGGCAACCAAATTCTGGGAAAACCATGCTTGTGTGTAATAGACGTGTTTTGGAGAGATTATGGACAATGTGTAGACATTCTCTATTTGATTCTCTAATTTGTTGACAAATTAGACATTCTCGAATTTGTTGGTTAAATACATGTAGGGTCCCTTAGAAAAAGCAGAAAAAAACAACAGGCTGTTTTCACTTTTGGTTGTACTCTTTCACTGATTATGGAAAGTGAAAGATGATTAAGTATCTTTTCACTGAGCCAGCAAGTGAACTTCTGAAATGGGCTTTAGTCCTTGGCCTTAAGGTTTATTTCCTTCCATTTTGCTGAAGTGATTGAAGAACAGGATTATGGAAATCTCAGTATTCCAGCTCAGAATCAGTGGTCCTAGGATCAAGGAATGAACCTTTGGAATGAACCTCAGAACCATGCCTTGTGATATTTGAGGCAAGTCTCATCAAATAGTTATAATGACTCTCTAGATTTGAACTTTATAATACCAGTGGCATACACAAATTGTTCTAAATCAGTTGCCCTCATCAGATGTTAAGGTAGTATAAGAGAAATTGTGCTCCTACAGTGATAGGGGGTGATAAATGGACTTGTGTTGTTGTTATATCTTCAAAATAAATATCCCTTTGACTATTCATGTTACCTAAAAATGGTATCACACAGCCTAGAAGTTTTGATTAAATTACATATCTCCCATATCCTTTGCTGTACTCTCAAACTTTGAGACATAACAGTCTAGACTCTGAGAGAGTTAGCTAGAACACAGTCTCTACCGAATAAAAAATAAACTAATGAACATTTATTTTAAAGCATCAAAAAAAAAAAAAGATACAGACAAGG
Source organism: Sminthopsis crassicaudata (assembly GCF_048593235.1). Classification (NCBI taxonomy): domain Eukaryota; kingdom Metazoa; phylum Chordata; class Mammalia; order Dasyuromorphia; family Dasyuridae; genus Sminthopsis; species Sminthopsis crassicaudata. The sequence goes on from NC_133617.1 coordinate 505,021,041, forward strand.
GTGACTCACTTTCTTATCAAGCTAAACAAATTTGATATTTGGTTTTGGAAAGGAAAGATAAAAATAATAACAAAGACATCCTTTCAGCCTTCTCCATCTCCACTGGAATGTTGAAAAGATGATGTTCTTTAATCATTTAGAACAAAAATTCAAAAGCACATTACACTTAACAAAGTTATATTCAATGGTAATAGTTGTCTTGCTGAGTAAATCACTTAAAATAATTTTCAAATTCTAGGAACTTATATCTTGTTAGCAGTAAAAATTGAAAAAACAACAGATATTTCAGCAAAAAAATATACATATATTCTTAAGTTTGCACAGTACTAAAAGTCTCTCCTTTTTAGTGCTGGTGTTAATAGTTATATAGCTGAAGAAGAGCTTATTTATACCTTTTCTTTGACTCTCAGTGGAACTCCTCCTTCTAAGCTCCTTCTTATACCTGTCTTTGTTGCATTTATTTTTCACTTTACAAATACATCTTTGTGGGGGTGGTATATAGCTTTTTTAGTCAGCTTCTTAATATAACAAGGATTTGCTACAGCATACGTGTTTACTTTTCACCTCTTGAAACTTTTCAGTTTTCCTTCTCCTGCAGAATGAAGGAAAATGGAATTGTCTGAAGAAGACAGTCATAATTATTATCATCCTGGGAACAGAATAATTTGTATTCTCTTTCCTGTTCAGCATATGTATATTTTCCTCTATATTCTAATTTCTTGGGTAATAGGAGCAACATCCTTCTCCAAAAGGAGAAATTTTGAAGTCCCTTAAAAAATCACCTTTGATACACTTAATATTTGCAGTGTTACATCGTTGCTTAAAAATAGCAATAGTATTGTTTTTTTTTTAATAAGAGCATTTAATAAAACACGGATGAAAAAAATCCAGATAATCATCTCAAGGTGCTTCTCACAACAAATATTTACTAATAAGATGTGCAGTAGAGATGATATAGAGTGAAAAACTCCCTTTCTAGTCTGTTTCAGTGACTATATATCTAAACTATATTCTGAACTATTACATGCACATGACACAGTAGTACATGCTTATCCATAGAAAATAAGCAAGTACATACAAGAGCAAAGCAAAGTTAAAGGAATTAGAGTATTAGTAGGATTATAGAACAGGAAAATGTGTTAAATAAGAGTATGTAAGTAGTGGCTAGGTAGCATAATGAATAGAGCACTGGATTTGAATTGAGAAGACACAAATTTCTAGTCTCAGACACTTACTAGGTATGTGCACCTTGACAAATCACTCAACATCTATTTGTTTTAGTTTACTCGTTTGTGAAATGAGGATAATAAAAGCATCTGCATTCCAGAATTACTGTGAGGCTCAAATAAAATAATATTTTCAAAGCCCAGTGTTTGGCATATAGTATTATAGGAAATGCATATTATTATTCTAATATGCAACACAGTTTGTAAGAGATGGTATATAAACAGTGAGCATGTCTCATGCTATTTCATTGTGTCTGCAGCCATCTTGTATCAGTAGATTGCTCCATTCTAGTTCTAAGGTCTTCTCTTCACCTCTGTCTTCAAAGTCATCACATAAATTTTTGCAAGTGCATAAAATGAAACTTCAAGAAGATTGCTAAAGTCAAAAGATATTTTACTTGCAAATGAGTAGCAATGAGAGAATCAGCATTTCTTAGTATAATAAACTCAATTTGATTTTTTCTACAAAACATCTTTTATGTAGAAAGTAGCATATTAAAATGTGATCTAGTCTTATTGATTACAATTTTGTGATAATATTTGTTTAAAAAGATACAGAGATAGGAGCAGGTACTTGGTGTGGTGGACAGAGCACCAGCCCTAAAATCAGGAGGACCTGAGTTCCAACTGACCTCAGACACTTGACACTTCTTTGCTGTGTGACCCTGGGGCTGTGTCACAACCTCAATTGCCTCAGGAAAAAAAATGATACAGAGATATAGATGAGAGTTAAAAATATTCATCATTAAGATAAGCATAAGAGTACAAGAAACTTTTCATTTTTAAAAGATATAGTTGATTTATGATATAGACAATTAAAGCAGGATAGAGATTATTATAGTATAGGTGATTTGGTGTTGTTCATTCTTTTTTCGGTCAATGTCTGACTCTGCTTGACCATATTTAGGATTTTTTTGGCAAAATTACTGGAGTGGTTTGCCATTTCTTTTTTTCAGCTCATTTTACATGTGAGAAAATTTAACAAACAGGATTAAATTTATTGCTCAGGGTAACACAGTAAGTATCTGAGGACAGATTTGAACTCAGGAAGATGAGTGTTAAGGGACAGATCAATTCTCCAAGAGCCTCCACAACTGTGGATCATAACATCTGAAGGAGTTGCAAGGCAGCCTTTGCTGACACAGGTGTTGTGGACTGGGAATGAGATAATTTGGAGGAAAGGGGGAAGAGGAGAGAGGTCAGTCTCCTTAGATCTACTTCTCAAAAGAGGAGATCCATTCTTGGTTGGATCTCCAGCAGCCATTGTCAGGTAGTTCCCGAGTATTCTAACAGCTCTCCTGTGTATTCCACCAAGTCTTCCTGAATCTAGGTTCAGCACTCTATTCACTGCACTATGTAACTGAATTGTAGAAAATTAATTATAGTTAAAAACTATCATGAAGTTTTCATAAATAAGTAATTTTACCTTTTGCTTTCTTCACAAAATAATGTAGCCTATAATAACTTAAAACCAAGATAGTATTATTTATATTTGAAATTAAATCAATTTAATTCCAAAATTTTATGTTTAGAGAATATGCTCTGAATAATACCAATCTCTGTGTCAGATCAGTAATAGATGGTTTAGTAAAGCATTCTGTTGTACCATTTCAAGTTTGGCAATGATAACTATAGCAGAGTATCATGAAGAGTATAGAACTGGAATCCTTTAGCATTATTACCTTTCTCCTTTGCTTTTGTCACTTCTCACAGTCCCTCATTAGCCAATTCTTCTCAATGCAATTAAAAAAGACAATTGAAGTAAAGACGATTGGTTTAATGAAGCAAGACTTACATATGGTTCACTTATGTTTTCTATTAGAAGTTTCAAACTGTCAGCTGTAGTGTCATTTCCTTGTAGCCCTAATCCCTGTACATTGGGCTCTCATTTCTTCTTTAGAAATAACTTGTACTTTCAGTCTTACATTACTTTAAAGAGAAGGTATATGCATTGATGCTAATCTGTGTTGGCCATAACTTATAAATGTGTGAGACAACTGACCAAGTCCCTGGAAGTTTGGTTACATCTGTCTCCCCAATTTTTGCAAAAGTATTTGTGAGTTTTAAGAAAGGTGATACTGAGGAAAAAGACTAACTTAGATCTTCATAGTCACCACATAAGTAAAACGACTTATTGTAGGACTTCCGGCCAAGATGGCGGCGTGGAGGCGGATAGCTGCTTGAGCTCCTCGTTTTCTCTCAGAACTTACTTCATGACAAGCCTCTGACTTAATGCTTGACCCAGAAAGAAATCCACAAATTATCACCAAGAGAAGACATCCTTGAAAGTCGCCAGAAAAGGTCTGTGTTTGTTCGGGGGAGGGTCAATCAGACTGGGCGCAGACTGAGGGCAGACAGCCAGAGCAAGACAGGCAGCTCACACAGCTCAGACTGGAGGGGGAGGGGTGTGATCTCTGCCGTTTCTGCGGAAGGGCTTTTGCCCCAGTGTGGATGCTCCATCTTGGCAGCAAGCCAGGAGCAGCAGAGAGGGTGTAAACACCGGAGGTGAAGATTAAAACCCCAGAAAGCCAGCGTCTCTCAGAGCCCGGCCACCCCCAACCCCCACCTGGACTGATTCGGTGCGTTCTCAGAGCCTCAGAGCGCAGACTCAGTACAGTCATTGCTGTTCTGTTAGTGGCTCTCTGCTGCCCTACCCCCAGTCTGTAGAGGAAGCCCATTAATAACATCCAGCCCTATCCCCCGCAAAACAGACCAATTGTTTCTCTTGTCAGTTTGTTTTCTTGGATTCCTACTCTGACAAAATGAACAAAAAATTCAAAAGGGCTCTAACCATTGACAGCTTCTGTGTGGAGAGGGAGCAGACTTCAAATGCTGAGGAGACTAGGAACAGAATGTCCCCAGATGTATCCCCTGGGAGGGATATAAGCTGCTCCTCAATACAAAAGAACCTCATAGAGGAAATCAAAAAGGCTCTCACAAGAGAGCTGGAAGAGAAATGGGAAAAGGAAAGGGAAGCGTGGCAAGAGAGCCTGGAGAAGTCATCTCATGCATTCAAAGACAGAATGGATAAAGAAATCAAATCATTGAGAAACAAGATTAGTGAGCTGGAAAAGGTAAACAACTCCAAGGAAAACAGGATTAGTGAGCTGGAAAAGGTAAACAATTCCAAGGAAAACAGGATTAGAGAGCTGGAAAAAGAAATCAGCTCTCTAAAAAATAAAATGGATAAAATGGAAAAAAAATTCCATAGAAGATAAAAACTCAATTGGACAATTACAAAGAGATATAAAAAAAGTGAGTGAAGAAAATACATCATTGAAAATTAGACTGGAACAAGTAGAAATGAATGACTCAAGGAGAAACCAAGAGGGAGTCAAGCAAAACCAGAGAAATGAAACAATTGAAAAGACTGTCAAGTACCTTACCAGAAAGACAACAGACCTGGAAAACAGATCCAGGAGAGACAATTTGAGAATAATCGGACTCCCTGAAAAATGGGAGGAAAAAAAGAGCTTGGACACCATTTTCGAGGAAATTATCAAAGAGAACTGCCCAGACGTTTTGGAAACAGAGGGTAAAATAGACAGTGAGAAAATTCATCGATCACCTACTGAAAGGGACCCTAAAATCAAAACGCCAAGAAATATAGTGGCCAAGTTCAAGAACCATCAGACAAAGGAAAAGATATTGGAAGCTGCTAGAAAAAAACAATTCAGATATGGAGGATCCACAATAAGGATAACACAGGATCTAGCAGCATCCACGTTAAAAGAACGCAGGGCCTGGAACATGATATTCCGAAAGGCTAAGGAACTTGGTATGCAGCCAAGAATAACTTACCCAGCAAGAATGAGCATCGTTTTCCAGGGAAGAAGATGGACATTTAACGAAATAAATGAATTCCATCTATTTTTGATGAAAAAACCAGACCTACATAAGAGGTTTGATCTTCAAATACAGAACTCAAGAGACTTCTAAAAAAGGTAAAAAGAAATCTTGAGAACTATACTTCTGTCAAAAAAATATGTAAAGAACATATGTACAATTTGTCTTAGAAACTAGAGGTGGAAAGGAGATTATATCATAAAAAAGTATAAAGTGGTGGTACTACATCTCATGAAGAGGCAAAGGTAACCTATTATATCTGAGAGAAAGAAAGGAGGGAGATGAACATAGCGTGTATCAATAGACATATTCGATTTATGGTGAAACTTCTTCCACTTCATTGAAAAGTGAAAGGGAAGGAGTAAGCTAAGGGGAAGGGAATACAGTAATTTCGAGGAAAAGGGGTCAAATAAGGGGAGGATCTTTAAGGTGGGGGAGGGATCCTAAAAAGGGAGGGCTGTGAAAAGCAAGTGGTGTTTACCAGTTGAATACTGGATAGGAGGGTAAAAGGGAAGGAAAGGGGAAAAGCATAAGCAGGGGTTAATAGGATGGCAAGCAATATAGAATTAGTCCTTCTAACCATAAATGTGAATGGGGCAAACTGCCTCATAAAGAGGAAGCAGTTAGCAGACTGGATTAAAAGTCAGAATCCTACTATATGTTGTTTACAGGAAACACACCTGAAACAGGATGAGACATTCAAACTAAAAGTAAAAGGGTGGAGCAGAATCTATTATGCTTCAAGCAAAACCAAAAAAGCAGGAGTAGCCATCCTCATCTCAGATCAAGCAAAAACAAAAATTGATCTAATTAAAAGAGATAAGGAAGGGCATTATATCCTGCTAAAGGGAAGCATCAATAGTGAAGCAGTATCAATATTAAACATGTATGCACCAAGTGGTGCAGCATCTAAATTCTTAAAAGAGAAATTAAGAGAGCTGCAAGAGGAAATAGATAGCAAAACTATAATAGCGTGAGACCTCAACCTTGCACTATCAGAATTAGATAAATCAAACCACAAAATAAATAAGAAAGAAGTCAAAGAGGTAAATAGAATACTAGAAAAGTTTGATATGATAGATCTTTGGCGAAAGCTAAATGGAGACAGAAAGGAATATACTTTCTTCTCAGCAGTTCATGGAACCTATACAAAAATTGATCATATACTAGGGCATAAAAACCTCAAAATCAAATGCAGTAAGGCAGAATAGTAAATGCATCCTTTTCAGACCATAATGCAATCAAAATAACATTTAATAAAAAGCCAGGGGAAAATAGACCAAAAAATAATTGGAAACTAAATAATCTTATACTAAAGAATGATTGGGTAAAACAGCAAATCATAGACATAATTAATAACTTCACCCAAGAAAATGACAATAATGAGACATCATACCAAAATGTGTGGGATACAGCCAAAGCAGTAATTAGGGGAAGTTTTATATCTCTACAGGCCTACCTGCATAAAATAGAGAAAGAGAGGGCCAACGAATTGGGTTTACAACTAAAATTGCTAGAAAAGGAACAAATTAAAAACCCCCAGACAAACACAAAACTTGAAATTCAAAAAATAAAAGGTGAGATTAATAAAATTGAAAGTAAAAAAACTATTGAATTAATTAATAAAACTAAGAGTTGGTTTTATGAAAAAACCAACAAAATAGACAAACCCTTAGTAAACCTGATTAAAAAAAGGAAAGAGAAAAAGCAAATTGATAGTCTTGAAAATGAAAAGGGTGAACTCACCACTAATGAAGAGGAAATTAGAACAATAGTTAGGAGCTACTTTGCTCAACTTTATGCCGATAAATTCGATAACTTAAATGAAATGGAAGAATACCTTCAAAAATATAGCTTGCCCAGATTAACAGAGGAAGAAGTAAGTAGTCTAAATAGTCCCATCTCAGAAAAAGAAATAGACCAAGCTATTAACCAACTTCCTAAGAAAAAGTCCCCAGGACCAGATGGATTTACAGGTGAATTCTACCAAACATTTAAAGAACAACTAACTCCAATGCTATGTAAACTATTTGAAAAAATAGGGATTGAAGGAGTCCTACCAAATTCCTTCTATGACACAGACATGGTACTGATACCTAAACCAGGTAGATCGAAAACTGAGAAAGAAAACTATAGACCAATTTCCTTAATGAATATTGATGCTAAAATCTTAAATAAGATATTAGCAAATAGACTTCAGAAAATCATCCCCAGGATAATACACTATGACCAAGTGGGATTTATACCAGGAATGCAGGGCTGGTTTAATATTAGGAAAACTATTAGTATAATTGACCATATTAATAATCAAATTAATAAAAACCATATGATCATCTCAATAGATGCAGAAAAGGCATTTGATAAAATCCAACATCCATTCCTACTAAAAACGCTTGAGAGTTTAGGAATAAATGGACTATTCCTTAAAATAATAAGGAGCATATATTTAAAACCTTCAGTAAACATCATATGTAATGGTGATAAACTAGAACCTTTCCCTGTAAGATCAGGAGTGAAACAAGGTTGCCCACTATCACCATTACTATTCAATATAGTACTAGAAACTCTAGCCTTGGCAATAAGAGCCGAGAAAGAGATCCAAGGAATTAGAGTAGGAAATGAAGAAATCAAATTGTCACTTTTCGCAGATGACATGATGGTATACTTAGAGAACCCCAAAGACTCTGCTAAAAAGCTATTAGAAATAATTCAGAATTTTAGCAAAGTCGCAGGATACAAAATAAATCCACATAAATCCTCAGGATTTTTATACATTACCAACACAATCCAACAACAAGAGATACAAAGAGAAATTCCATTCAAAATAACAGTCGATAGTATCAAATATTTGGGAATATATCTACCAAAGGAGAGTCAGGAATTATATGAGCAAAATTACAAAACACTTGCCACAAAAATAAAGTCAGATTTAAATAATTGGAAAGACATTCAATGTTCTTGGATAGGCCGAGCGAATATAATAAAGATGACAATACTCCCCAAACTAATCTATTTATTTAGTGCTATACCAATCAGACTCCCAAGAAACTATTTTAATGACCTAGAAAAAATAACAACAAAATTCATATGGAAGAATAAAAGGTCGAGAATTGCAAGGGAACTAATGAAAAAAAAGTCAGAGGAAGGTGGTCTAAGTGTACCTGATTTAAAGCTATATTATAAAGCAACAGTCACTAAAACCATTTGGTATTGGCTAAGAAATAGACTAGTTGATCAGTGGCATAGGTTAGGTTCACAGGACAAGATAGTGAATAAAAATAGCAATCTAATCTTTGACAAACCCAAAGATCCCAAATTTTGGGATAAGAATTCATTATTTGGAAGAAACTGTTGGGAAAACTGGAAATTAGTATGGCAGAAACGAGGCATGGACCCACATTTAACACCACATACTAAGATTAGATCAAAATGGGTCCAAGATTTAGGCATAAAGAACGAAATCATAAATAAATTGGAGGAACATGGGATGGTTTACCTCTCAGACTTGTGGAGGAGGAAGGAGTTTGTGTCCAAGGGAGAACTAGAGACCATAATTGATCACAAAATAGAACATTTTGATTACACCAAATTAAAAAGTTTCTGCACAAACAAAACTAATGCAAACAAGATTAGAAGGAAAGTAACAAATTGGGAAAACATTTTTACAGTTAAAGGTTCTGATAAAGGCCTCATCTCCAAAATATACAGAGAATTGACTTTAATTTATAAGAAATCAAGCCATTCTCCAATTGATAAATGGTCAAAGGATATGAACAGACAATTTTCAGATGATGAAATTAAAACTATTTCCACTCATATGAAAGAGTGTTCCAAATCACTATTGATCAGAGAAATGCAAATTAAGACAACTCTGAGGTATCATTACACACCTGTCAGATTGGCTAAGATGACAGGAAAAAATAACGATGAATGTTGGAGGGGCTGTGGGAAAACTGGGACACTGATGCATTGTTGGTGGAGTTGTGAAAGAATCCAACCATTCTGGAGAGCAATCTGGAATTATGCCCAAAAAGTTATCAAAATGTGCATACCCTTTGACCCAGCCATACTACTACTGGGCTTATACCCCAAGGAACTACTAGAGAAGGGAAAGGGTCCTGTATGTGCCAAAATGTTTGTGGCAGCCCTTTTCATAGTGGCTAGAAGCTGGAAGATGAATGGATGTCCATCAATTGGAGAATGGTTGGGTAAACTATGGTATATGAATGTTATGGAATATTATTGTTCTATAAGAAATGACCAACAGGAAAAATACAGAGAGGCTTGGAGAGACTTACATCAACTGATGCTGAATGAAACGAGCAGAACAAGAAGATCATTATACACTTCAACAATGATACTGTACGAGGATGTATGCTGATGGAAGTGGATTTCTTCAACATAGAGAAGAACTAATCCAATTCCAATTGATTAATGATGGACAGAACCAGCTATATCCAGAAAAGGAACACTGGGAAATGAATGTAAACTCTTATTTTTACCTTCTGAATCCAATTCTTCCTGTGCAACAAAAAATTCGGTTCTACACACATATATTGTATCTAAATTATACTGTAATATATTTAACATATATAAGACTGCTTGCCATCTGGGGGAGGGGGTTGGGGGAGGAAGGGAAAAAATCTGAATAGAAGTAAGTGCAAGGGATAATGTTGTAAAAAATTACCCATGCATATGTACTGTCAAAAAATGTTATAATTATAAAATAAAATAAAAAAATTAAAAAAAAATAATGAAGTAGTTGGGGAAAAAAAAAAAAAAAACACTTATTGTGAAGGCAGTATTATGACATTTGAAGCTGCTTGAGTGAGAAACAGTGAAACTTCCTAGTGGCAGACTCCTTGCCTCTACAACATGTTTGTCTATCACAAGGTTTCAGATCTCTTCATCCTTTCAGACTAGGATGAGTGACTTGCTTTTTCCCAAGATAATAGTCCTTGGATCAGAAAATATTATTGACCTGTTCCATTCTACAGATATCTATTTTAATTTATTCTGTTTAGAATCACTTTTCCTTAGACATATGTTTTTTATTTAATAGTCAGAAATGAAAGACCAAATACCCAAATAGAGGGCAAGCCCCAGAGTCAGGAAGCTTAGGTTCAAATTCTATTGTTGTACTTTGTGACCCTGGAAAGGCTCTGTGCTCCAAGCAACTCTTTAGGACTTTAAGTTACAAACAAATTATTCTTTCTAATTGGTGGAGGAAGTTTCGTGTTTTGAATTTCTATATATTTCTGAAATCATGGATCTAGTCTTATAAAAAACCAAAAAGGATGGCAATTTGTGAACTCAAAAAGTTTTGTTTTGAAAGATCCCACTGACTTAACCTTGTCCTTGAATTAACCAGTTTTTCACCAGGGATCAAAACACTTTTAAACTAAATAGACTAGTTTCTGTTGAAAAATAAAATGATATCGTAAAAAGGCCTTGATGTGTTCTTGATGAAATTAATATATATATACATATATATATATATATATATATATATATATATATGTATTAGGATTTAAATGAGGTAGGAACTTACAAGTGACTGAAAATATCCCCTTAACCAGAATGGTAATATACCCCTTTTCTTTTATTTTACCATTAAAATCTTATAAAGTGGCCTCTCATCCATCTTCTGCCAATATCCAACAGCCATAAATGTCTTCCAGTGTAAACACACATGAAATCTCCCAATGAAAGCAATTTATCATTGGGATGGTTAAATGAAGAACATTGCACAGGGATGTGTGCCTTCCATTAGTAATCACATATTAATTCAATTATTTTACTGTCCTTGTCAGTAATTTCATTGGCAAAAACCTATTGTAGAAGTTAATCAAGTTTTGCTCCTAAGTTATATTTTAGAAAGGGTAGGTATAAAAGTCAATCTTAAATTTTTTTTTGAATTATAACTTCCAAATCCGTTTTATAGATCCCTCTTTTCTTTTTCCAATTTTTTTTGTTTTTGTTTTTAATGACATCAGTTTCTCAGTGTTCTCCATTTAAATTCTGCAGTGTCTATTGATAATTTTCATGCTTTTCTTTGATAACCAATGGACAAATACTTTATTTTTTTAATTTTTGAACTTAAATGCAAAATAAGAAAAAGAAAAGAAAAAATTCAATTTACAAAGCAAAGCATCAGAGAAGATTCAAAAAATAAAGTATTACATTTCCATTTCAAGAAATTCTATTTAATAGATACAACATATTATAATCAGAGCTGTCTGTCTTTTCTTTCCTTTCTTGTAGGTTTTCTTCTGTTCTCTGCTCTGCACTTCTTACTTTATTCCCTCTTCCCTCCACCCCCAACAAGGCTATAATTAAACTCACACACATACACACAAACATTCATACAGTTATATATGTAAGATTTTACTATTCTTATTTCCATTTGTCCTCTGTTTCTCTGACGACGAATAGCATCTTCCTGCATAAGTCCAAGTCTGGAGAAGCTATGTGCCACAATGGATAGAGCACCAGCCTGAAGTCAGGAGTACCTGAGTTCAAATCTAGTCCCAGACACTTAACACTTCCTAGTTGTGTGATCCCAGGCCAGTCACTTAACCCAACTGCCTTGGCAAAAAAAAAAAAAAAAAAAGTCCAAGTCTTTCCACTTTTTTTCTAAATCTACCATCTAAATCCATCATTTCCTTCAACACAGCACTATTCCAACCTTTTACTGTCTAGTTATTTTAAATTGCATAGGACATGTTGATTAATATGGTTGACATATAATATAGTTTTCCTATTTTTTCCCCTTAAATTCATTTTAACTTTGGTTGGTTGTTATGCTTTGTTCTAGAAGAGGACCAAAATGACATCACTATGTTAAGAGTCGAATTACACTGTGTCTGACTGGTTGATCAGACCAATATAAGCATAGAATGCTCTGCTACAGTTCAAACACAAATAGCCCTTTTAACATTTGGGGTGGACTTTCTAATTTTGCACATCTCCTCTGCTAATTTCATTTTGCTTTGCTTATAGAGCTCAGCATCTTCTCTGAGAGCACACTATGCAGGACAATCCCATGTCATAAAATCAATTCTAAACTTCTCATGAGAGACCTTGTGAGTGCCCTTGTATCACTTTTTCTGACCACCTTGTAAGCCTTTGCCTTGTGTGAATTTTCCAATAAATAATCTTTTTGACAAGCATACATTTCACATTTGAACAATGTGGACAGCCTAACGCAGTCTTTCTCCCTGCAGTACTGTTAGAATGCTTAGTAGTTTAGTTTGAGAAAGAATTTCAGCGTCTGGCATCTTCTGCTAGGTGATCTTCAGGATCTTCCTAAGAAAACTCAAATGGAAGCAATTCAGTTTCCTGATATGGTGCTGCTATATTGTCTAGATTTCACAGGTATACACCAATGAGGTCAGCACAACAGTTCTGCAGACCTTCAGATTGGTAGTCAAATATCTCTCTTCTCCCACATTTCCCTTCAGAACCTCCCAAACCCTGAGCTAGTTTTGGCAATGTGCATATTAATCTCATTATCAATGTGTATATCACTGGAAAGTATACTGCCAATGTAAGTGAACTTATCCACAGCATTCAGAACTTCACAATGTGGCGTAGTTGGTCATTCCACATATGGATGGTTTGATCCTGGTTGATGGAATGCCTGTGTTTTCTTGATGTTAATTGGTAGAACAATATTAGCATAGGTAGCAGAGAATCAATTTATACTTTGTTGTATCACAATTTCTGAGACTGGATTGAGTGCACAATCAACTGCAAACAAAGAATCATATACCAACACTCCCCACTCTAATTTTGGCTAGTGGCTTTTTCAAGTTGAAGAATTTACCATCAGTGCAATAGCTGACTTTGATTCCATGTGTGTTCTCATTGAAGGTGTTTGACAACAAAGCTATAAACATCATGCTAAAAATCATGGGAGCAAGAACCCAGCTTTCACGCCAATGGCGAATGGGAAAACTTAGGCGCTTTGTCTATTGTCCAGAACCTGGGCAAGCATGCCATCACGAAATTGATGTGCTATGCTGATGAACTTCTCTGGGCAACCAAATTTTGATGTAATTTTTCATAACCTTTTACAAAATTATCAAAGGCTTTGATCAGATATACAAAGTTCTGCTCCTAGCATTTCTCTTGGAGTTGCTAGGCAATAAACACCATATAAACTGTTCCTTGGTCCCTTCTGAAGCCATACTAGCTCTCAGGTAGATGACCTTTATTCAGGTATACATAGGGTCATTTTAAGTTTCATGATTACTTCCCTTGATTTTTTAATATAATAAATACTACTCCTGGTCTTTATTTTATGTTTGTGCATATCTTTCATTTTTGTAATATTTTCTGAAAGCAAGAAATTGTTAAATTCAAATTTTTAATTTACTTTTTCCATTTTATGAATGAATTCACCTGATTCACATCCTAAGCTATAATTATTTGTTTACTTTCTTCTTTCTATTTTTCTCACTATCTTTCTCCCCTTATTCCTATCTTCCTCACTCATCTGCTTTGCTTCCTTGCCCTCCTCTTAATTAACTATCCCCCTCTAAGAGTCCCTGCTTTATCTTCCTCCCCACTCTGTCCCTTATCCTTTAATTTTTTATGAATTTCAAAGACTTTCATACTTTTCTAGATTTATCTACCTAAAGATATAGATATATACATGTCTATCTAGAAGTCTGTCTGTCTGTCTCTCTCTCTCTATTATATATATATATATATATATATATATATATATATATATATATATATATATATATAAAATATGTGTCTGTATACATGCATTTGTGTGCATATATGTATATGTACAGAAAGAGAAAAACACATGGACACCCAGACAAATAGATACACACATATTTATACATATATATGTTGAATTACCCATTATACTCAACTCAGTTCACGCCTTTTTTTTTTCCAAAATACCTAAATAAAAATGACAATCTTAAAAGGACTTATATTTTCAAATATAAGAAGTATACTATTTGATGGAGTCCCTTATAATTGATGTTCAATGTTCAATTTATTTTTCTCCTGGATGTTATATGTCAAATTTTCCCTTAAAATCTGCTGATTTTGTCACAAATATCTGAAAGGATCATAATTTACTTTTTTTTTTGGTTAGTTATTCTCCATCCTCCATCTCTCCAGCTCTTTTATTTTATGAAATATAGTGTTCCTTGACCTTTGGTTCTTCAACATTATAACTGCTAGTTCTTATTTAATCATCATTATAGCTCCATGATACTTAAATAGATTTTTCTTGTTGCTTCCAATATTTTCTAGTTAACCTGGAGCTTTGAAAATTGTCTATGCCACCTATAAATTTCTTCCTAGGATCTTGGGTGGTTATAGGTGGATTTTTCTCTATGCTTATCTGTCTTCTTGTTCTAGAACTTTAGGGAACTTTTTCTTGATAATTTTTATTTGCTGAAGCAATTTGGAGTAAGTGACTTGCCCAAAGTCACACACAAATAAATGCTAAGTGCTTGAAGCTGAGATTTGAATTGAGGTCCTCCTGACTTCAGGGTAAATGCTCTATTCATTGAACTATCTACCTGCTCTGATAATTTCTTGTGATATTATTTTAACTTTTTAAAAATCATATTTTTTCAGGCAGTCTAATTCTGCTTCTATTATTTCTCTTAGATTAGTTCTCTGATTCAATTTTTTCCCCCTAATGAGACATCTCATATTCTCTTCATTCTTTTGATTGTTATGTCTTTATTTCATAGAGCTTCATTACCTTACCTTCCCTTTGCCCAATTCTAGCTTTTTTTTTTAATATTTTCTTTCCTTAAGTTTTTGCTTCTCCATTTCAAGTTGCTTGTTTTTTTTTTTTTTTTTTTTTTTTTTTAGGACTTTCTAGGATTGCTTTTATTTTCCACCAATTTTACTTTAATCTCTCATATTTTATTTTTAAAATCCTTTTTTAAGTTCTTCTAAGAAATATTTTTGTACAAGGGACCATTTGACATTTCTCATTGAAAAAGGAATGATTTTTTTTAAGCTTCATTATCTTCCTCTAAATATGAATACTGTTGTTTTTTTTTTTTTAACCCCATAGTAAGTATCAATGGTTGGGCTCTTTCTCCTTTGCTTGCTCTTTTGTTGTTCTTGTTGTTGTTACTTGTTTTGTTTGATTTATAACATTTATTAGCATGATCAAGTTCTAGGTATGTGGAATTATGCCCCGAGCTTCAGGTCCTTTTTAGTGTTATTTTTTATGGTTAATCCTGGGGCTCAAAATGTTTGTGGCAGCCCTTTTCATAGTGGCTAGAAACTGGAAAATGAATGGATGTCCATCAATTGGAGAATGGTCGGGTAAATTATGGTATATGAATGTTATGGAATATTATTGTTCTGTAAGAAATGACCAACAGGAGGAATACAGAGAGGCTTGGAGAGACTTACATTGAACTGATGCTGAGTGAAACGAGCAGAACCAGGAAATCATTATACACTTCAACAATGATACTGTATGAGGATGTATTCTGATGGAAGTGGATATCTTCAACATAGAGAAGAGCTAATCCAATTCCAATTGATCAATGATGGACAGAATCAGCTACATCCAGAAAAGGAACACTGGGAAATGAATGTAAACTGTGAGGTTTTTGTTGTTGTTGTTGTTGTTGTTGTTGTTTTGTTTTTTTTTTTCTTCCCAGATTATTTTTACCTTCCGAATACAATCATTCCTTTGCAACAACAACAACAACAACAGAATTCGGTTCTGCACATATATATTGTACCTAGGGATATACTATAAGATTTTTAATATGTATGGGAATGCCTGCCATCTAGGGGAGGGGGTGGAGGGAAGGAGAAGAAAAAATTTGGAACAGAAGGGAGTACAAGGGATAATGTTGTAAAAAAAAAAAAATTAGCTATGCATATGTACTGTCAAAGAAAATGTTATTATAAAAATTAATAAAGAAAAAAAAAATCCTGGGGCTCAACTTTGGGTTTTACTCTTCACTCCTATTGTAAGGCTAGAGCCTTATTCTCTCTGTTCTGAAAATAATCTTACTTTTAGTGATCCTTCTGGTAGCTGCAAACTACAGTAGTACTCTCTTTCCTGGAATTGAAAGCAGGGGCTCTGCTCACCTGCAAGTTCTTATAGATAGCAGGGTCCCCATCCTTCTGTTACTTCACTCACCAGATGAATGCTAACTCCTTCTCACCTCACAGTGGAAGCCCAACTCAGGACATGTCTTCTTAGCACAGCTATAGTAGCTATACTTGGTGTGCTTGAAGTTTTTTAGAGTGAGACTGCCTCCAAATTCCAATTGCCCCCAGCACTTGTTATTTGTTGATCCCAAAGAATTGACATAGAGATGTTTATCTCTCACTGCTATGGAACCTCTGCTCCAGGAAATCAGGTCTTTTCTAAAGTTTTTTTGTTTTTGTTTTTGTTTGTTTGTTTGTTTGTTTGTTTTTCTTTTAGGTTATCTTAAGAGAAAAATTTGCTTTAGCTTGACTTTTTCTTTATTTCTACTGTCCTACATTCCTTCTGAGGAATTTTGTTCTTTGTTTGTTTGTTTCCCTGAGGGAGAAATTTGGAAAGCCAAAAGTTTTCTGACCTGCTCCACCATCTTGTCAGAATCCTCTCCTCTAATGTTGATTGTAATTTCTTTTTCATTTTCTTGAAGTAGCATCCTCATTATTATCTGACTGTGAGATAATAGTTGCCATTTCTCAAAAATAAATAATCCAATAAATTCTGTATTGTGGACTACATGAAAGAATAGAGATAGGGAGGGACAGGACCTATGATTTTAGTATTCTAAAGATCTTTCAGATGAGGAAACTTAATATGTAGATTAATAACTTTTATATTTGTAATCTCAGAGAATTTTCAGTGACTCAGAAGTTAAATGCCTTGATAAGTGCCACACAATTGTATATATGAGAGGCAACAGTTGATTCCAAAGCTTCCTGGCCTGAAGCTTCTTTTGAGTATATGAAAAATTCTAAAAATAGCACTGCAACTACATGTGGATTTACACCACTAAATCTCTACCAAATACAACTAATTTCTACTGTGAAACTAAATGTTTTACATAGCACTTGGTGAAGTAATTACAAGAAATCCATCCTTTTCTATTTGTTACATATTGGGCTTTTTCTCCTCTATATACTCAGATCTCAGCTCTTCTACTAATTATCTCTATCATCTCTGGCAAATAAACATTTTTGACATGAAATTACAAGTCAAAGGGTCCTTTTAACTAAATCTAAACTCTTATGACAGTCCCCTTTACGGTCACTGTAACAAATTCCACTGATCAGGTTATGTATTATCTCTTCCTAGTCCAGGTATTGGTTTCTTGGTTTAATGTAAAGGGCTAGAATTGAGCAAATGCACTAGGATAATGGAGCACATGAGACTAATTGCCAATTGGACAATTCTCTCTTAACATGTTTGAAGGATGACCCTCCCCAACTATTTGGTGCTGGCTGGATTGGTGGGTGTGGGCAAAGGAGGGGAAGTGACATGAGTGGGTGGAGTAGGAGGAGGAAATTGAGGCATTCTCCTGGTGGTGGAGAGAGAGGAGGAAGGTGTGGAGATTGCTAGATCTAATCCCCTGACTGGGACTGCAAAAGACCAAGAATAAAGACTTTTGATTATCCTGACTTCCGCTGATTCTGGGAAGACAGGGTTCCAACAGTTTAAGGCCCAGTTTTTAGTGGGAGATATGTTGCTTGACCAAAAGAGCAGCTTCTTTGCAGAGGTGTAGTGTACTGAATATTCTCCCAGTCAAACTCTTTCCTTTTCATCCTTTTATTCCTGTAGAAACCCTAGCTATGCCTTTAAAGCAGTATTTCTTTAACACCATTCTAAACATAATCAGTTAATGCCCATATTCTAATTTCCTGACAAAATGACCAAGAGATTACGTCTTGGTGTTCTGAGATGTAAATGTGTCCCACCTGGAGAAATTTTTAGACAATTTCTAGATAGGTTCAATATACTTTTTGAATCTACTCAAACATATCACTTTCTTTCACTAACTCAAAAGATGTTTAGCCTTACTAATAGACTTACTTCTAAAAGTAAGCCAAAGGACACAATTTTTAAAATTAAACCTTTTTTATTTTCAAATATGTACATGGATAATTTTAATATTCACCCTTACAAAATCTTGTGTTTAAAAATTTTCCCTCCTTTTCCCTACCCCCTTCCCTATTGTTAGTAATCTAATATATGTTAAACATGTGCACTTCTTCTATACATATGTCCACAACTGTCATGTGACACAAGAAAAGTTAGATCACAAAGAAAAAAAATGAAAAAGAAAAGAAAATGCAAGCAAATAACAACAAAAAGAGTGAAAATACTATTTTGTGATCTACCTTCAGTTTCAATAATCCTCTCTCTGGGTATAGATGGCTCTCTGCATCACAAGACCATTGGAAATGGCCTGAATCATTTCATTGTTGAAAAGAGCCATGCCCATCAGAATAGATCATTGTATAATTTTGCTATTGCCATATATAATGATATCCTGTTTCTGTTCATTTCACTTAGCATCAGTTCATGTAAGTCTCTTCAGGCCTCTCTGAAATCATTCTGATGATAATTTCTTATAGAACAATAATATTCTACAATATTCATATACTATAACTTATTCAGCCATTCTCCAGCTGATGGACATCCACTCAGTTTTCAATTTCTTGACATTACAAAAAGAGCTACCACAGAAATTTTGGCACACGTGAGTCCCTTCCGCTTCTTTATGATCTCTTTGGGATACAAAACCAGTAGAAACACTGCTGGATCAAAGGGTATGCAGTTTGGTAGCCCTTTGGGCATAGTTCCAAATTACTTTTAAGAATGGGTAAATCAGTTCACAACTCCACCCAGTTTTCTCACATCCCTTCCAACCTTAATCATTATCTTTTCCTGTCATCTTAATCAAACTGACAGGTGTGTAGTGGTACTCAGAGTTATCTTAATATGCATTGCTCTGATCAATAGTGATTTAGAGCATCTTTTCATATGACTAGAAATGGTTTTAATTTCTTCATCTGAAAGTTGTCTATTCATATCGTTTGACAATTTATGAATTGGAGAATAGCTTAAATTTTTATAAATTCAATCAGTTCTCTATTTTAGAAATGAGGCCTTTATCAGAACACTTGAATGCAAAAAATGTTTTCCCACTTTGTGATTCCCTTCTAATCTTGTCTGTATTGGTTTTTGTACAAAACTTTTTAATAATATAATCAAAATTATCCATTTTGCACTTAATAATGTACTCCTGTTCTTCTTTGGCCAAAAATTCCTTTCTTCTCCACATATCTTTTAGGTAAACTATCTTCTAATTTGCTTATAATATCACTCTTTTTTAAAATTTATTTTTTTTATTGTATAATTATAACTTTTTATTGACACTAAATATGCATGGGTAATTTTTTACAACATTATCCCTTGTACTCACTTCTGTTCTGATTTTTCCCTTCCTTCCCTCCACACCCTCCACTAGATGGCAGGCAGTCTTATACATCTTAAATATGTCTAGATACAACATATATGTGCATTACTGAATTTCTTGTTGTATAGGAAAAATTGGATTCAGAAGGTAAAAATAACCTGGGAAGAAAAACAAAAATGCATACAGTTCACACATATTTCTCAGTGTTCCTTCTCTGGGTGTAGATGATTCTGTCCATCATTGATCAATTGGAACTGAATTAGATCTTCTCTTTGGTGAAGATAGCCACTTCCATCAGAATACATCTTCATACAATATTGTTGTTGAAGTGTACAATGATCTCCTGGTTCTGCTCATTTAACTCAGCATCAGTTCATGTAAATCTCTCCAAGCTTCTCTGTATTCATCCTGCTGGTCATTTTTTATAGAACAATAATATTCCATTACTTTATATACCACAATTTACCCAACCATTCTCCAATTGATGGGTATCCATTCATTTTCCAGTTTCTAGCCACTACAAAAAGGGCTGCCACAAACATTTTGGCATATACAGGTCCTTTTCCCTTCTTTAGTATTTCTTTAGGATATAAACCCAGTAGTAGCACTGCTGGATCAAAGGGTATTCACAGTTTGATAATTTTTGGGGCATAATTCCAGATTGCTCTCCAGAATGGTTGGGTTTGTTCACAACTTCACCAACAATGCATCACTGTCCTAGTTTTTCCACATCCCCTCCAACATTCATATATATATATATATATATGTGTGTGTGTATATATATATATACATATATATGTATATATATATATGTGTGTGTATATATATATACATATATATATATACATATATATATATATATTTACATATAATATCACTCTTTATGTCTAAATCATGAACCCATTTTGACCTTATCTTGGTATACATTATTAGGTATGGGTCAGTGTCTAATTTCTGCCATACTAATTTCCAAGTTTCCCAGCAGTTTTTGTATAATAGTAAGTTCTCATCCCAAAAGCTGGAATCCTTGGGTTTGTAAAATAGTAGTCCACTATAATCATTAATATTTTGTTCTGTGAATCTAACCTATTCCACTGATTGACTACTCTATTTCTTAATACTAAATAATTTTGATGACTGATGCTTTATAATATACTTTTAGGTTTGGTACAACTAGGCTACTTTTGTATTCAATTTTTTCATTAAGTCCCTTGAAATTCTTGATCTTTGTTCTTCCTGATGAACTTAGTTATTATTTTTTCTACTTCTGTAAAGTAACTTATTGGGAATTTGATTGATAGGGCACTGAATAAGTATATTAATTTAGGTAATATTGTCATTTTATTATATTAGCTTGGCCTACTCATAGCACTTGACATTTTCCCGGTTGATCAGATCTGACTTTATTTGTGTGTAAAATCAGGAACTATATGTTTTGCAGATTGATTCCTAAATATTTTATATTATTGTTATTTTAATGGAATTTCTTTTTGTATTACTTGCTGAAGGACTTTGTTGGTAATGTATAAAAATGTTGATGATTTATGTGGATTTCTTTAGTGTCCTACAACTTTGTGAGAGTTGTGAATTATTTCTAGGAATTTTTTAGTTGATTGTGTAGAGTTCTCTAAGCATACCATTATGTAATTTGCAACGAATAAGAAATTGGTTTCTTCATTATCTACTCTAATTCCTTCAATCTCTTTTTCTTCTTTTATCACCAAAGCTAACATTTCTAATTCAATATTGAATAGTAAAGGTGTTAGGGAGCAACTTTGTTTTATCTCTGATCTTATTGGGAATGGGTCTAGTTTGTCCCCATCACATATGATGTTTACTTATGGTTTTAAATAGATGCTTCTGATTACTTTAAGCAAAACTCCATTTATTCCTATACACTCTAGTGTTTTTAATAGGAATGTGTGTTGGAATTGTCAACTGCTTTTTCTGTATCTATTGAGATAATCATATGATTTTTGTTAGTTTGGTTATTGATATAGTAAATCATGCTAACATTTCCTAATATTGAATCAATGTTGCATTCCTGATATAAATCCTACTTGGTCATGGTGTATTATCCTGAGGATAACTTTCTGTAATATCTACGCTAATATTTTATTTAAGATTTTTGCATCCATATTCCTGAGAGAAATTAGTGGTTAATTCTCTTTCTCTATTTTGACCCTACCTGGTTTTGGTATCAACACCATATCCGTCTCATTAATTAAAAAAAAAAATTGATAAGACTCCAAAAGACAATTAATTTTTATTTATTTATTTTTTAGTGTTATACCTTTTTATTTACAAGATATATACATGGGTAATTTTTCAGCATTGACAATTGCAAAACCTTTTGTTCCAATTTTTCCCCTCCTTCCACATACCTCTTCCCCCAGATGGCAGATAAACCAATACCTGTTAAATATGTTAAAGTATATGTTAAATACAATATATGTATACAAAGCCATACAGTTATTTTGCTTCACAAGAAGAATTAGACTTTGAAATAATGAACAATTAACCTGTTAAAGGAAATCAAAAATGCAAGCGTACAAAAACAGAGGGATTGGAAATGTTTTGTAGTGGTTCACACTCATTTCATAGAGTTCTTTCTCTGGGGGTAACTGGTCTTATTCATTATTGAACAAATGGAACTGATTTGGCTCATCTCATTGTTGAAGACAGCCACATCCATCAGAATTGATCATTACATAATATTGTTGTTGAAGTATATAATGATCTCCTGGTCCTGCTCATTTCACTCAGCATCAGTTCATGTAAATCTCTTCAGTCCTTTCTGAAATCATCCTGGTGGTCATTTCTTACAGAGCAATAATAAGCCATAACATTCATATACCAAAATTTATTCAGCTATTCTCCAATTGATGGGCATCCACTCAGTTTCCAGTTTTTGACCACTACAAAGAGGGCTGCCATAAACATTTTTGCACATACAGGTCCCTTTCCCTTCTTTAAGATCTCTTTGGGATATAAACCCAATAATAACACTGCTGGAGCAAAGGGTATGCACAATTTGATAATTTTTGAGCAGAGTTCCAAATTGCTCTCCAGAATGGCTGGATGTATTCACAATTTCACCAACAATGTATCAGTGTTCCAGTTTTCCCACATCCCCTCCAACATTCAGTACTTTTTCCTGTCATTCTAGCCAATCTGACAGGTATGTAATGGTATCTCAGAGTTGTCTTAATTTGCATTTCTCTGATTAATAATGACTTGGAGCATCTTTTCATATGGCTAGAAAAAGTTTAAATTTCTTCATCTGAGAATTATCTATTCATATCATTTGACCATTTATCAATTAGAGAATGGTTTAATAGTCATGCTTTTTCAGTGGCACATGTAGTCAGAGATAGGTCCACCCAATGTTTCTTGAGTTTTCTCCTTTATTTTGAGGTTTTTCTCTTTTTCTGATTCTGATGGACAAGGTGAATATGGCTTGTTGGCACCTATCTGATTCCTTCTCCATCTGTAGAGATATGCAAATCCTCTCCCCTAAGCAGTTAACCTAACTATTTTCTGGGTCTCTCCATGTAAAGGGCTGAAACTTTTAAAAGGGGTGCTTGAATCAGACAACCAAGCACTTAAGATAATTACCTATTGGACAATAACTATTAGCATATGCTTTGAAAAATAGCCCTTCTCACTATTCCTTGCTAATTATTAAACCAATGTGTATAACAATTGACTCATGAACATCAAAAATTGTTGATAACACTGTTATAAAACTTCAAAACCCACAGGAATCATTGGATTCCCTGAGACATGATGAGACTATTGCAGGACTTCAAAATCTGCAGGAATCATTGGATTCTCTACTATGTGAAGTGATGGACAATAGATTGGTTTTGGACTATCTCTTGGCTGCTGAAGGAGGTGTATGTGTGATTGTTATTTAAATACCTTCCTTTTAGGACTTATGGACGTGTATAATTCCTCATTTTATTTGTTACATCACTACTAGCCTGTGTTATATTACTATGTGCTTGTGTAATACCTCCCATGCTGATGGAGTTATGTATACTTGTTTAAAGTGAGCCCCTTTGGAAACCCGCTAACAAAATCTGGTTTGACTCCCCATTTCCCTTTAGTGTTTTCATCTCCCTGAGACTTCATGAAGGATGTGATCACCTCTTTTTTTGGTGTTTCCTCCCCTCTTTCTGAGAAGTCATGGAAGGCATAATCACCTCCTTTTTTGGTGTTTTTACCCCCCTTTCTGAGAAGTCAGAGAGGGCATGATCACCTCCTTTTTGGGCTTCTCACCTTCCTGAGAAGTCAGGGAGAGTATGACCACTTACATTCTAAAAGAAAAGAAAGCTGGAGATGTAGAGGGCAGGAATGCGGAGAAGATATACTTAAGACTTAGTATGATTGATTTAATCCAACAAGGTATTAACTCAGTGGAATTGATGAGACAATATCTAATTTACATATACTTAGTACTTAGCATGATGATGTCATAGTTCTACAGTTGATGTAATTGTAATAGGGTATTTAAACTGAGGACAAAGTCATCACAGACATTCCATCTCCCACCATCCTAGGGGCTCTCTTGCCTCCTGCATTCCTCCACTAAGAAAACCAAGGCCCTTCTGAAGGTCCCCCAGAAAGCTACCCCAGACCTAGGCTAAGGAGGCAGACTGAAGGAGACAATAAAGACTTTGTATTTTATCCCTGACTATTGTGCTAATTATTCTGCTGAAACCAAGGCCCATGCAGAGGACCTCCAGAGAGCTAACCAGAACATTACAATAGTATGCTTTGATTTGGAATAAGCCTCATAGTTCATTTTCTGGATGTGGATAACATGTTCCATAATGGTTCTCCTGGTCCTGCTACTTTATTCAGCATCAGTTCATGTAAGTCTTTCCAGGTTTTTCTGAAATTTGTATAGAATTTTGCAGTCATTATACATCCTTCCCATAGGTAATTTTAGCTTTTGTCATTTCAAAGAAGTAATTGTATAGCAGAAACAGCACAACTTGCTAACTAAGCATTTATTAAGCACCCTCCACATTCCTTACATTCCTTAATTACTTCCCTTTTCCCTTTCAACCAAGAATATATATTATTTCTCAAAATGAACCTTTGTAATCTTTGTTGAAAGTACAGGTAAAAATCCCTGTGTGGGTTTGAATGTAGGTGAAATGACTAGTCCTTGAGCACTCATCCTTTTTCCATCCAATATCATTTATGCTGTTCCTTCCTTCACCCTCTTCCTTCTTGAACAACTTTTGTTTCTGACTAACCCCTTCCCCAATATGCCCTCCCATCTCATTCTGTCCCCTACTTGTATCCTCTTCTTCTCCCACAGTCCTATAGAGTAAAATAGATTTCTATATCTAATTGAAAACAGGTTATTCTCTCTTTCAGCCAGTTCTGATGAAATGCTATCAAAAATTAATCATGACATAATCTTCTTGTTGTTGCATATAATGATCTCCTGGTTCTACTCATTTCACTTAGCTTCAGTTCATGTAAGCCTCTTCAGGCCTTTCTAAAATCATCCTGCTGACCATTTCTCATAGAACAATAATATAACATTCATATACTGTAACTTATTCAGCCATTCTCCAACTGATGGGCATCCACCCAATTTCCAATTTCTTTTCACTACAAAAAGAACTGCTACAAACATTTTTGCACATTGGTATCCCTTCATATTCAAATCATATTTGTGCCCTCTGCTTATATATAATCCTTCTAAGAGCCCTAATAATAAGGAAGTTCTTATGAGTTTAAGTATTATCTTCCCTTGTAGGAATATAAACAGATCAATCTATTAATTTCCTACTATTTCCTTTCCATGATAACCTTTTTATTGTTCATTTGTGTAAAATTTTTCTATTGAGTTCCCATCTTTCCATCACTAACATTTGAAACTCTTCTATTTCATTGATTATCCATCCCACTTCCAAAAGGATTGAATTAAATTTTCCTGGATTGGTGAATTTTGATTATAATCCTAAACTCAGTTGCTTTCTAGCATATCATATTCCAAGCTCTCTGATACTGTGGTCAAACTTTTTATTATCCTCACAATTGTTCTACAACATTTGAATTATTTCTCACTATATGCTTATAGTATTTTCTCCTTGATTTGGAATTCCAGAATTTGGCTACATATTCATGGGAGTTTTCATCTTGAATCTCTTTCAGGATGTGATCAGCGGATTTCTGTTTTATGTTCTGGCTTTAGAATATCATAATGTTTTGGGTTTTTTTTTTTTTTTTTTGACAATTTCTTGAAAGACAATGTCTAGATTCTTCTTCAATCTTCAATCTTTTTTTGACCATTGCTTTCATATGGATTAATAATTTTAAAATTATCTCTCCTGAATCTATTTTTCAGGTTGGTGGTATATTTCAATGAGATATTTCACATTGTTTTCTTTTTTCATTCTTTGTTTTGTTATGTGTTTCTTTTTTTTCTTTTTTTTTTTTTTATTCATTTTTCCAAATTATCCCCTCCCTCCCTCCACTCCCTCCCCCCGATGGCAGGTAATCCCATACATTTTACATGTGTTACAATATAACCTAGATACAATATATGTGTGTAAATACCATTTTCTTGTTGCACATTAATTATTAGCTTCCGAAGGTATAAGTAACCTGGGTAGATAGACAGTAGTGCTAACAATTTACATTCACTTCCCAGTGTTCCTTCTCTGGGTATAGTTATTTCTGTCCATCATTGAACAACTGGAAGTGAGTTGGATCTTCTTTATGTTGAAGATTTCCACTTCCATCAGAATACATCCTCATACAGTATTGTTGTCGAAGTGTATAGGGATCTTCTGGTTCTGCTCATCTCACTCAGCAACAGTTGATTTAAGTCTCTCCAAGCCTCTCTGTATTCCTCCTGCTGGTCATTTCTTACAGAGCAATAATATTCCATAACCTTCATATACCACAATTTACCCAACCATTCTCCAATTGATGGACATCCATTCAACTTCCAGTTTCTAGCTACAACAAAAAGAGCTGCCACAAACATTTTGGCACATACAGGCCCCTTTCCGCTCTTTAGTATTTCTTTGGGATATAATCCCAATAACAGCAATGCTGGGTCAAAGGGTATGCACAGTTTGATAACTTTTTGGGCATAGTTCCAAATTGCTCTCCAGAATGGCTGGATTCTTTCACAACTCCACCAACAATGTATCAGTGTCCCAGTTTTCCCACATCCCCTCCAACATTCATCATTATTTGTTTCTGTCATTTTAGCCAATCTGACAGGTGTGTAGTGGTATCTCAGAGTTGTCTTAATTTGCATTTCTCTGATCAGTAGTGATTTGGAACACTCTTTCATATGAGTGGAAATAGTTTCAATTTCATCATCTGAGAATTGTCTGTTCATATCACTTGACCATTTATCAATTGGAGAATGGTTTGGTTTCCTATAAATCAGGGTCAGTTCTCTATATATTTTGGAAATGAGGCCTTTGTCACAACCTTTCCTTTTAAAAATATGTTCCCAATTTGTTACTTCCCTTCTAATCTTGTCTGCATTAGTGTTGTTTGTACAGAAACTTTTTAGTTTGCTGTAATCAAAATCTTCTATTTTGTGATCAATAATGATCTCTAATTCTCCTCTGGTCATAAATTCCTTCCTCCTCCACAGGTCTGAGAGGTAGACTATTCTCTGTTCCTCTAATCTATTTATGATCTCATTCTTTATGCCTAAATCATGGACCCATTTTGATCTTATCTTGGTATATGGTGTTAAGTGTGGGTCCATATCTAATTTCTCCCATACTAATTTCCAGTTTTCCCAACAGTTTCTTCCAAATAATGAATTTTTGTTCCTAATGTTGGTATCTTTGGGTTTGTCAAAGATTAGATTGCTATAGATGTACCCTTTTTTGTCCTTTGTATCTAATCTGTTCCACTGATTTACCGTTCTATTTCTAAGCCAGTACCAAATGGTTTTGGTGACTGCTGCTATATAATATAGCTTTAGATCAGGTACACTTAGACCACCTTCCTCTAACTTTTTTTTCATTAGTTCCCTTGCAATTCTCGACCTTTTATTCTTCCATATGAATTTTGTTGTTATTTTTTCTAGGTCATTAAAATAGTTTCTTGGGAGTCTGATTGGTATAACACTAAATAAATAGATTAGTTTGGGGAGTATTGTCATCTTTATTATATTCGCTCGGCCTATCCAAGAGCACTGAATGTCTTTCCAATTATTTAAATCTGACTTTATTTTTGTGGCAAGTGTTTTGTAATTTTTCTCATATAATTCCTGACTATTCTTTGGTAGATGGATTCCCAAATACTTTATACTCTCAACATTTGTTTGGAATGGGATTTCTCTTTGTATCTCTTGCTGTTGCTTTTTGTTTGTGATATACAAGAATGCTGAGGATTTATGTGGATTTATTTTGTATCCTGCCACTTTACAAAAATTCTGAATTCTTTCTAATAGCTTTTTAGCAGAGTTTTTGGGGTTCTCTAAGTATACCATCATGTCATCTGCAAAGAGTAATAGTTTGATTTCCTCATTTCCTACTCTAATTCCTTGAATCTCTTTCTCGGCTCTTATTGCCGAGGCTAGCGTTTCTAGTACTATATTGAATAGTAATGGTGATAGTGGGCAACCTTGTTTCACTCCTAATCTTACTGGGAAAGGTTGCAGTTTATTTCTATTGCATATTATGCTTACTGAAGGTCTTAAATATATGCTCCTGATTATTCTAAGGAATAATCCATTTATTCTTATACTCTCAAGAGTTTTTAGTAGGAATGGATGTTGGATTTTGTCAAATGCTTTTTCTGGATCTATTGAGATGATCATATGGTTTTTATTAATTTGATTATTAATATGGTCAATTATACTAATAGGTTTCCTAATATTAAACCAGCCCTGCATTCCTGGTATGAATCCTACTTGATCATAGTGTATTATCCTGGGGATGATTTTCTGAAGTCTTTTTGCTAATATGTTATTTAAGATTTTAGCATCAATATTCATTAAGGAAATTGGTCTATAATTTTCTTTCTCAGTTTTCAATCGACCTGGTTTAGGTATCAGTACCATGTCTGGTTTGGTAGGACTCCTTCATTCCCTATTTTTTCAAATAGTTTATATAGCATTGGGGCTAATTGTTCTTTAAATGTTTGGTAGAATTCACATGTAAATCCATCTGGTCCAGGGGATTTTTCCTGGGGAGTTGATTAATAGCTTGTTCTATTTCTTTTTCTGAAATGGGACTATTTAAGCAATTTATTTCCTCCTCTGTTCATCTAGGAAGCCTATATTTTTGGAGGAAGTCATCCATTTCACTTAAGTTATCAAATTTATTGGCATAAAGTTGGGCAAAGTAACTCCTTATTATTTCTCTAATTTCCTCTTCATTGGTGGAAAGATCCCCCTTTTCATTTGTAAGACTACCAATTTGATTTTCCTCTTTCTTTTTTCTGATCAGATTTACCAAAGGTTTATCTATTTTATTGGCTTTTTCACAAAACCAACTCTTGGTTTTATTTATTAATTCAATAGTTTTTTTTACTTTCAATATTATTGATTTCTCCTTTTAATTTTTGTATTTCAAGTTTAATTTTTGGTTGGAGGTTTTTAATTTGGTCTTTTTCTAGTCTTTTAAGTTGCAAGCCCAATTCGTTAATCTTCTCTTTCTCTATTTTCTTCAAATAAGCCTCTAAAGATATAAAATTTCCCCTTATTACTGCTTTAGCTGCATCCCACAGATTTTGGTATGATGTCTCATCATTGTCATTATCTTGGGTGAAATTATTAATTGTTTCTATAATTTGCTCTTTCACCCAGTCATTCTTTAAGATGAGATTATTCAGTTTCCAATTACTTTTTGGTCTATTTATCCCTAACTTTTTACTGAATGTAGCTTTTATTGCATTGTGATCTGAGAAGAAGGCATTTATTATTTCTGCCTTCCTACATTTAATTTTGAAATCTTTATGACCTAATATATGGTCAATTTTTGTATAGGATCCATGAACTGCTGAGAAGAAAGTATATTCCTTTCTATTGCCATTCAGTTTTCTCCAAAGGTCTATCATACCTAGGTTTTCTAATGTTCTATTTACTTTTCTAATTTCTTTCTTGTTTATTTTGTGGTTTGATTTGTCTAAATCTGAGAGTGCAAGGTTGAGATCTCCCACTATTATAGTTTTACTGTCTATTTCTTCTTGCAACTCTCTTAACTTTTCCTTTAGAAAGTTAAATGCTATACCACTTGGTGCATATATGTTTAGTATCAATATGGCTTCATTATTTATGCTACCTTTCAGCAGGATATAGTTTCCTTCCTTATCTCTTTTAATTAGATCAACTTCTGCTTTTGCTTGATCTGAGATAAGGATAGCTACCCCTGCTTTTTTGGCTTTACCTGAAGCATAATAGATTCTGCTCCAACCTTTTACCTTTACTCTATATGTATCTCCCTGCTTTAAGTGTGTTTCCTGTAAACAACATATTGTAGGGTTCTGATTTTTGATCCAGTCTGCTATCCGTCTCCGTTTGATGGGAGCGTTCATCCTATTCACATTTACAGTTAAAATTACTAATTCTGTATTTCCTGCCATCATATTATCCCCAGATTATGCCTTTTCCCTTGACCCCCCTGAACCCCTTCCCCAACACTTAATTTATAGACCCCCCCTTGTGACGCACAGCCCTCCCTTTTTTTTTTTTTAGTATCCCTCCCCCCTCCCTCCACGTCCCTTCCCTTATTCTCCTTTTCCTTTTCCCTTTTCCTCTCCCCCCTTTTAATGAGGTGAGAGAGAATTCTCTGAAAAACAAATATGACAATTATTTACTCTTTGAGCCTCTTCTGATGAGAGTAAGATTTACACAATGATTCTCCCCCTCTCTAAATTCCCTCAGATATGGTGTATTTTCTATGCCTCTTCCTGGGATGTAGTTTCCCTCTTTTTATCACACCCTCCCCTTTTTCTGATACTACCCCCTTCCCTTTACTACACCCCCTCCTTTTTTTTTCTATCAGTAAAATCATATTATCCATGCATACTTTCTATATACCCACAACAGAGTTACAGTTCTCAAGGGTTCTGTGTACCTTTTTCTGTTTCTCTTCAGTCTTGTGGATGTAGATCAAATTTTTTGTTTAAGTCTGGTTTTTTTCTTAGAAACATTCCTCTATTTCATTGAATGACCATCTTCTTCCATGGAAAAAGATGCTAAACTTAGCTGGGTAGTTTATTCTTGGTTGCAATCCTTGATCTTTTGCCTTTCGGAATATCAGGTTCCAGGCCCTTCTATCTTTTATTGTGGAGGCAGCCAGATCTTGTGTGACCCTTATTGTGGCACCTTGGTATTTAAATTGTTTTTTTTCTAGCTGCTTGCAGGATTTTCTCCTTTGTGTGGTAATTCTGCAGCTTAGCCACAATATTCCGTGGTGTTCTTTTTTTAGGGTCTATTTCAGAAGGAGTTCGATGAATTCTTTCCACCTCTACTTTCCCCTCTGTTTCTATTATCTCTGGACAGTTCTCTTTGATAATTTCCTGTAAAATAGAATCTAGGCTCTTTTTTTGGTCATAGTTTTCGGGAAGTCCAATGATCCGCAGATTATCTCTCCTAGATCTATTTTCCAGGTCTATAGATTTTCCCAGTAAGTATTTGACGTTGTTCTCCAACTTCTCATTTTTTTTGTTTTGTTTGACTGATTCTTGGGTTCTCTGTGAATCATTCATTTCTATTTGTTGCATCCTGACTTTTAAGGAGTTATTTTCTTCTTTCACAGTTTTTAGTTCTTTTTGTAAATGCCCAATTTCGTTTTTAAATGAATTATTTTGCTCTATCGAATTTTTTTCCATTTCCCTAATTTTTTTTTTTTTTTGAGAATTATTTTCTTTTTCCAATTCAGAAATCCTATTTTCTTGGGACTTTTTTATCTTCTCCAATTCAGAAATCCTATTTTCCTGTGATTTTTTTACCTTTTCTAATTCACTAATTTTGTTTCCCTGCATCTCCTGTGAATTCTTTATTTTTTCCAACTCCAATTTCAGGACGTTGTTATTCTCTATCATAGCTTCCCTTTCCTTTCCCCATTTTTCTTCAAACTCTCTTAACTTTTTAATAGTCTCTTCATGGAGAGAGTTATGTGATGGGGGGCAAGAATCGTTCCCCTTTAGGTTGTTATCTGCTGACTCACTGCTGTTAACTTCCTCGGGGTTGGATACCCGCTCTTTCTCTGTGTAGAAGGAATCTATGGTGTTTTTGGGCTTCTTGCTCATACTTAAAAAATCTTTTGGGGTCTGTCCCTGGGGTAGGAAATTATTTATTTATTTCTTTACCAGCTTCCTCCCAGACTGGATGGGTGCAGTGGCTCCTGCGCCTGAGCTAAGGAGAGCTCTGGGAGAGAGTTCCCCACCCCCTCCCTGCAAGTGCCCCAGAGGTGATCAGCACTGCTGTGCCCTGAGGGCGCTGTGTTTTAGCGGCTTTCCTGAGGTTGAGACTGAACAGTAAAGGCCACTCAAAGCCTAGCTCATGTGTCCCGGTGGGGCGTGGATGTCTGTAGCAGGTGACGTGAAAAGCCCCTGCGCTCAAACTGGAAGTGTCTGCCAGGAACCATGGTCCCTAGTTCAAAGGTTCCGCTTCTCTGGGACTTCTGTTCCACTGCCTCCAGCCAGCTGAGCCAGGCACTATGAGTTACCGCCCCACCCACTCTTCAATCTCTTAACTTCCCTGAGGTAAAAGCCTGGGTTGCCTATGTCAGCCCGGTGCTGAGATCTGCTGAGTAACCCCTGGGATCCAGGAAGATCCAATCTAGTTTCAAATTTCAAAGTGGCTTATATTTCTCCTTTGAACTGCTGTTTTATAAGCATAGAAGAGCTAACAGCCTGTGCCAGATTCTTTTATGTCAGTGGATTCTCTGATACCAGAGCCCTCCCCAGTGTGACTGGCGTAGTGTGCCACTACCCCGCCGTCTGCGCTGGCCTCTCTTCTTCCTCCCCTGGGAGCTGACCTTTCCTGCTGAAACTCCAGATTCTCTTCAGCTGGTGAGTCCTGCTTCCAGTCCTTGTGGATTCTATCAGTCCAACGCTATTTCTGAGGCTGATTAAATCTAGCTGGTTGTGAGGGAAGAAAGGAGCTTACACAGTGGGGTGTATCTTCTCTGCCATCTTGGCTCTGCCCCTGTTATGTGTTTCTTGATTTCTCGTAAAATAATTACTTTTTACTTATTCAATTCTTATTTTAAAGGAATTATTTTCTTCAGTAATCATCTGTATCCCCTTTTCCATATGGCCAGTCTTGCTTTTTAGGGTATTCTTCTCATTGATGTTTTGTACTTCCTTTTGAATCACTCTCATTTCTTTTCCAAATTTTTTCTCTACCTCTCTTACTTGATTTCCAAAATCCCTTTTTAGCTCGTTGGCTAAAGCCAATTCTTTGAGGCTTTTTATGTTGAAGTTTTGATTTGATTTTCTTCTTCTGAGTGTGCATTTTGATTTTCCTCATCATTATGGTAACTTTCTTTGATTAGAATCTTTTTCTGTTGTTTGCTCAGTTTCTCAGTCAATTGACTTTTAAATCTGTCAAAGTAGGCCTCTGTGCCATTTTCCAATTGATAAATGATCAAAAGATATGAATTATGCCAAAAGGTTACAAAATCATGTTTATTCTTTGATATAATAATACCACCAATTGGCATGAATTCCCACTTTTTTTTTTTTAAAGAAAAATAACCTATATGTACAATAATGTTCATAGCAACTTTTTTTTTTCCTCAGGGCAAGTAGTAGAAATTTAGAAAATGCCCAATATTTAGAGAATGGCTGAATAAATTATGTCATATGATGATGATGGTATACTATTGCTATATAAGAAATGCTGAGCAGGATGTTCTTACAAAACTACCTGGAAAGCCCTCCATGAACTCAAGCAAAGTGAAGTATATTGCATACAATACTAACTAAACTATTGGATTACATACAATACTAACTAAAACTAATAGCAATAATATGGAATAATCAGCTGTGGACAACTTCATTATTTTCAGCAACGCAAGTTTTCCAAGTCTAAAATGACTTATAATGAAAAATGCTATTCATATCCAAAGAAAGAACTGAGCACATCTGAATTCAGTTTGAATCATACATTTTTTAAACTTTATTTTTCTTGATTTTTGGGGAGGGCATTTAATGTTTTCTTTCACAGCATGACTTTTATGTAATCATTTTGCAAAACTTCTTAATGTGGGGGCAGGCTAGAAGGGAGAGAATCTGGAATTCAAAGTTTTGAAAGTAAATGTAAGAAAAATTGTTATATGTGTAACTTGGGAAAATAGAAATCTTTTAATAAATAAAATAAAACATACATTTAAACTGGGAGGAGTGGTCACTGCCCCAAGCTTGAGCTGTTTTTTGTTTTGTTTTGTTTTTAACATTTTTGGGAGATCCTTCTAGGGACTGAACATTTGCAATCATTATGGATGTTATGATCTCAGGGAAAGAGTATTTACTACTAGTTTGTGATTGACAATGAGCACACTTTTCTGCCTGACATTGTAATGCAATAGACTGTGGCCACAAGCTCTGGTGTGCCTGTGCTCTCCTTACCCTGGGTGCACAGAATTATACTGATGATTTTCTAAGTTGTCTTGGGCTGGAAAATTGTTTTACACAATCTTTTTGTGGGTTTTGGTGGTTCAGAATTTGTTCAGGGTAATTATTTAAAGGAGTTTGAGGAGTTTGGAGAAGAACTCAGGTGAGTCCCTCCCTTTACTCTGACATCATAGCTCCACATTCTTTTTGGATTTTATTACCATTATGTAGAAATGATATTCCTTGGACTTGAGACCTTATAGTAATAAATGTATATATTTTTTCCTTTGAATTTTATCATATATGCCTAAATTTTCTCTCTTGCAACAAGGAAAATGTATTTATGATGTGGGTTAAAGATTCTTTTCTAATTCCCAGCCCCATGAATCTCAATGGGAGATATCCAGGCTTTCCCAGCTCCCACCAGATCTGAACTAACTTGGGCTGTCCCAGTCCTCACTCTAATGATCTGCTCAGGTTCCCCCCCCCAACCCCTCCCCTACAACCCCCCCCTGCACAAACAGTTCCTTATCTAAAAACCCATTGAATTGTATTCAATTCTAACCCTTCCAGAAACCAGCCAGGAGCCTGGGACTCCATCCACCTTAAAGATTACCAAAAGCCCCCATTTTAAAAAGGGGAACCTTGGAGCCCACTCTTTGCAGGAGCCCCAAATACAGCATTCTTATGCCGGCCATGTTTGGGTTCTTGTCCACCTGGCGCCAGCCCTGGCCCTGACATCTTTCTACCTTTACCCTTACTTCCAAACCCCAAATAAACCTCTTTTATTAATCTAGGTTTTCAGGTCTGTAAATTCCTTTACAGGGGACTCTGCACTGCTACTAGACCTCATTTAACTCTGTATCCTTGCGCCAAATCCAAAGGGATTGCAGGAGAGCTCTATTTGACTCCCTGTACCCTGAACCTCCTAATAGAACTCAATTAACCCTAATTTCATTCAGGTACCCCTTACCTAACTCTCATCATTTACTTTTCTTTGTTTTAGTTATTTACTTTGTCTTTGCATTATTAGCTTCTGGTTTGTTGCCAGTCTTGATATCCTCATTGGAAATGTGGTTGGGAAGAAAAAGGAAAAATCTCACTTCAAAGAAAAGAAAGCTTACCAAATTGCTTTTTGTCCAGGCACTGCCTTTCCCTGGGGCCCCAGAGCTTAAAAAATGTTAGAAAAATGTTACATGTTTTTGATTCAACTTCCAAGAGCAAAGAAGTTACACTAATACCAGGAAAACATTTACACAAAGAATATAGTGTGTGTTTTGGGTAGGAGTAAAGAAAATGAGTAGAGTGACAACTCAATATCACTCACCACCACTACATTATTTTACATCTTTCATTTTATAATAGATAAGAAACAAAGCCTACAGAAAATAACTTGCTCAAGATATTTCTAAAGAGTGGTAGAGTTGGGATTCAAACCTACTTATTTTGATGCCAAATCCTACTTTTCTTTCTCTTACATCATATTGTTTTGGTCATCATTTGGGTAGAAAATGAAGTTTCTTGATTTCACTGCAAGGCCTAACATAGCAACAATTTTAATCCTGGCATTCCAAATTGAAACTCATTTGAAAACACTGTCAGAGATGACAGTTTCTGAAAAACAACAAGAATGACTGTAAATTGACAGGAAGTAATCTTCTATGGGCAAGTCTTGGATTTTAATCCCATGAACAACATTGGTTGGTTTGGGCTAAACATTCTATTCCAAATACATTTTTGGATCAAAGCATATTTTAACCCTGAGCATTGCTTATAAAAGTATTAACATCTTTAAATAGTTTAATAGATATCAAGTTATAACTCCTTATGGCATTATAAAATTATTATTATCCACATTTGAAAAGAAAAGAAACTGAGGCTCAGAGTAAGGAATTTGGATATCTTATCTTCTTTTCTTTTTCTCTCTCATTATAATGTAAGCTTCTGAAGGGCAGAATTTGCTTTCCTTTGTATCTATAGAGCTTGGCATACAGTATTTAATAAATGTATATTGCCTGACTGACTCTATAATAGTTTCACCAGTCTATAAAATAGTCAAAGATTTAAAAGCAGATTAACAGGCCATTGTAAAATGCCCTTGGGGCTCCCCAAATTTCTCCAGTTATTTCCATTATTGTTTGTTATGCTATGAATCATTAAAAACTGCAAAGAAAAAAAAAAAGTTTTGGCTGGTTTAATAATAAAATGAAGTTGCCAATTTCTTTTCCCTACACTGAAAATAATGTCAGATCCAGAGAAGGAGAAGAAACAAGGAGTACATTATAAATCTCTAGTTTTCTTCAAAAGTGGTAATCTGTACTTGAGTAAGCCCTGAGTGTTATATAAACTTCACTTATAATACTTGTAACAATTTGCACAGTGTTTGTTTAAAGTCTGATGGATGGCAATGAACCTTTTCTTTTTCTCCTACTCTCTGCTTATGGTTATAGTGATAGATTAGATTTTTCTTTTTAAATTTTTGGCACATGCAAAGACTTGCTTATATTTCCTTATGTCAGGGTCTGGATATCATTTACAAAATCAAGAGAGTAAGTCTGACCATTTATCCAGATGAGGTTTCTACTGCACACTAGGGTTTGTTAATTTGTTTATTTCAGCAGCTATTTCCAAAAATGCACAAAGAACACCATATGATCTCTTTGGAATTTTGAATTAATGCCTTTGCTTACATTATTTCTAGCACTCAAGGCAGATCGGCTAAGGCAGATCAACCAGTTAGAAACACATAAACTGTGACTAACCACAAAAATTAAAAAGAGAGGGTTTTATTTGTTTTGTTTTGTTTTGTTTTTTAGTATATTGGAACAAAACATTCTCATTTCTATTTGAGTTATCTTTACATTTAAGCAATTTCTGTAGTTCTTTCTTTTCTGGATGCACACTAAGCTTTATTTAGAACTTTTGGGATCTGTGTTCCAATTTCAAGAGAAAGGTTGAAGTGAATCATTCAAAGAGAATGACTCATTTTTTCCCTAAATTTTCAATGTTCTCCAGAATAAAGAAAATAATCTCCATAACAATAGCACCAAAAAATAAAATCAAAGTTGATTTTTTTTAATGAGTGGGGTATAATCATGTTCCCAATAATATAACTAATTGACCTACAATTATGAACAAGAAGAAAATACTCATTTATTTTGCTCAACTTTATACAGTTTCATTGCTTTGTTTTTTTTTTAAATATATACATGTATATCTTATTTGTTTACATCACCATAATATTCCTCAATACCTATTTTTCTGTTCTGGAAAGCCATCCTCTATAAGAAATAATATTTCAAAAGGCAAAAACAAGGAAATAAAACAACAAAAGTGATCATTATGTCAAAGAAAATAATTAATGTACATATTTAATGTACAATATTTGTTGCCTTCTCACCTCAACAAAAGGGTAGCTCTTTTTGTTTTGTTTTTTGAGTCATACTTAATCTTTATAATTTTTCAACACTTGCCTTTTAAAATGTGTTTTTATTTATATCATTAAGGTTTTTTCTGTACTTTTAATTTTTACAAAGATTTTGAGTTCCAAATTCTCTCCTTCTTGTTCCTACTCTAAACTTGATAAGGCAAGCTATTTAATGGCAATCATACTTGTAAAGTCATGTAAATCATATTCCCACATTTATCATAGATTTATATAGCCTAGTGAGTGTGTATGATATTTCCTCTTGGTTTATAATAATTCCCTCATTATTGTGGGTAGCTTTTCCCTCCATTATAATAAGTGCTATATATATATCAGAAGCTTTTAAGTTTTCTGTAAGCAAAGCTATCCATTTTATCTTCTGTAATTGCCTCTGGACACTTGTTTTATTAATACTATGCCTCCTACCCCTAATTGTAAAAGGTATATGATCTGCTTCCTTTCTATTTTTAATAGTATGATCACTAAAGTTAAAGTTACATATCAACATAGCATATATTTTTGAATACATTTTGAGTAATTGGTCTAAATTTATTTCCCTTCTGACTGCTTTTCCAGTTTTCCTAGAAGTTTTGCTTATTTGTTCATTTTGAATGAAATAGGTCATTCTTTTAAAACTAATTACAGTTTTCCAGATTATTCATTCAAACATTGGAATGTTGAAATTCTTTGATTGGCCTTTGTTCTTTTCTTAATACAACAGGAAAGGAGAAATAAACATTTATTAAGCACATACTATGTATGAGCTAGGTAATGTGTGGTGTTTTATAAATATTACCTTATTAAAATCTCACAACAATCCTGGGTAAGTGTTCTTCTACCCCTATTTTACACTGGAAGAAAGGAAGGTAAACAAAAGTTAAACAAAGTGTCTAGGATCAAAATCTAGGAAATTCATGTGGCCATATTTGAACTTTTTTTCTTCCTGATTGCAAGCTAGGACATCTATATATTATTTTATTCTATACTATAATGTAAGCCAGATATACCAGATGAGGCTGATTAATAAAGTTTGAATTCTGGAAATATTACTTCCATTCCATCCCTACCTAGATCTGCTCTTATAGATCTAATTTTTTTTTTGACAACGTTGTCATTTTATTTAGTTTTTTATTTAGTTAATGTGTCCTTACTATACTTGGAATTCATGAAAATTGTGAATTAACATTTACAATATTATCATTTTTATTATATTGGAATCATCCATCTATGATCATTGACTATAGCTCCCTATTTAAATAATTAGTCTGTAACTTTTCTGAAACTATTACTTTTTGCAATTATTGTCTTTGCTGATTTCCTAGAATTTTCCAAGTATGCTATCATATGATCAACAAATAGGAATAGTCTTATCTTCCTACATAACTTTACACATTTAATTTCTTCCTTGATTCTTATTATCATTGCTAGCATTTCTAATATTTCTAAATCAAATAATAATAGATTATTTTTCCTTAATCATGAATTAATTTGAGCAGTTATAGTTTATGCATATGAACTTTGCATATGATTGCATGTTATCCTTATTTTTGGTTTAAGATAACTTTTTATATTAAACAAAAGATTACTTATCATCAGATTCAAGGTGAATTTTTTTTTTTTTTTTGCAGCTGATAATTATAGGCTATTAACAGTATTTTATTTTTGAAAATTGAATTTCCATTAATAATATAGGTCTATAATTTTCCTTCTCTGTTTTATCTTCCCCTGATTTTTCATATTAGAAATATTTATTCATATTATAAAAGGAATTTTGTGAGATACTTTTTTCAATTTTTGAAATGAGTATGTTATTGACACAGATGACTTTTGGACATTTTGAATCACATCAAGATGAAAAGGTTTTTCTTGGAAAGTTCTATTTCTAATTCTCTTTCCTTTTCTGAGACTGGATTACTTAAGATCTATATTTGATGCTAGTTTAGTAATTTAAAAAATTTTTTTTTTCCTTTTTTTTGTGCTCTCAATTTTGTTAACACATTTATATAGATGATAGGTTCTGATAGGTCTTTTTATTTGTTCTAGTTTTATTGTGACTTCATTTGATTTTTCTGTCTTTTTAATCATGTTAGATAAAGGTTTACTGTTTTTTTTTTTTAATTTTGATTTTCCATTGCAATGAGAGGAAGATGGAAAGAGAAAACTAATGCAAATCTTGTTGTAGACTAGGGGGATAACTTGTACAGCCCTGTCCAATAGTTATAAATGGTGGTATGAAGTATGTTTATCAGGTATTTTAGGAGTTAGTGATTAGTTTTTCGTTGTTGTTGTTGTTTGTTTGTTTGTTTTTTTCTCCCCTGAGAGGTAACTGAGTTGTTGAGTCATTAGAGTTCTTGTTATGATAGGCTACGAATATAGATGAAATAATTTTATCTCTTACAATTTCAAATCCTGTTTTGGAGAGATTTGAGATCATGAAAATAGGGAAAATTGTCTAATCTTCCATCTCTTTTGTTTGGATGACAGAGAAGTCTCCCATATCTAATGTCAGATATAATAAAATTGACAAAATACCAAGCTCCCCAAAACTACAATTATACACTCACTCTGTTACTAGCATGTTTGGTCATTTATATATGTTTCACAAGTAAAGAAGCACACATATCTAGAGAAACAGGCATATATATGTATATGTGTACATATATATGTTTGTATGTATATGTGACTAAATGTGTCTATATATGTGTATGTGATATGTGTGTGTAAATAAAAATACAAATAAATGTGCCACAGTTGCTAAAGACAACTCTAAGATGTTAATGTGTTTTTTATTATATTGATATCTTTATATTGTCCCTTAAGAGCATAGTAGCTTTGTTTGGCAAGACATTTTGTTAGATTCCTTGCTAACTGGAAAAATAAAGCTACCACATACCAGACATTTCTTACCTCAGTCCCTATTCCATTCTTTTTTCTTTTTCTTTTTTTGTTTGCTTTCTTAATATACTATCTTTCATTACAGTAAATATATTTTTGCTTTGTTTTTTTCTATAACATACTTTTACTTTATCAAAATACAAAGATAGTTTTCAACATTCACCCTTTGTTTCTCCCTCCCTTCTTTCCTCTTCCCTTTCCTAGACAGCAAGTAATCCAATATAAGTTAAACAAGTGCAATTCTTCCAAATATAGTTCCACATTTATTATGCTGCACAGTAAAAATCAGACCAAAATAGAAGTGAGAAATATAAAAACAAGTTAATAAACAACAATAGCAAAGGTGAAAATGCTATGCTGTGATTCACCTTCAGTGCCCATATTCCTCTATGAATGCAGAATCCTCTCCCAATCACAAATGTATTGGAACTGAACTGAATAACATCAGAGTTTAAGAGCCAAGCACATCACAGTTGTTCAACACATATTCTTGTTATTGTTGTATAAAATGTTCTTTTAATTCTACTCCCTAAACTTAGCATCAATTTATTTTTCTCTAGACCTTTCTGAAATCGGCCTGCTGATTGTTTCTTATAGAACAATAATATTCCATTACATTCATACACCATAACTTATTCAGCCATTCCCCAGTTGGTGGACATCCATCCAGTTTCCAGTTCCTCAAAAGAAAAAGGGCACATGTGGGTCCTTTTGGATGGTTTTTAAATGGTTTTAATATCTCATCTAAAATCATCTGTTCATATCCTCTGGGGAATGTCTTCTATCTTCCTTTATATTATAATTATAATCTTATAAATTTGAGTCAATTAATTATATATTTTAAAAATGAGATCTTTATCAGAATCCTTGGCTATAAAAATTTTCTCTAGTTTTATGCTTCCTTTCTAGCCTTGGCTGGGTTGGTTTTATTTGTACAAAAATGTTGTAATTAAATATAATCAAAATTACACATTTTGCATTTCATAATGTTCTATAGATTTTCTTTGGCCATAAATTCATTTTTTCTCTATCCCTTATTTTCCTAAGTTGATTATAAAATCATTTTGACCTCATATTTATATAAGGTCTAAGGTGTTGGTCAGTGCCTAGTTTCTGCCATATTTTTGTCCTAATTTTCCCAGCAATTTTTTCAAATAGTGTTCTTATGCCAGAAGCTGGAGTCTTTGGGGATTAATATAGTCATTGACAATTTTTTTTTAAATTGAAGCTCTTTAATTACAAACATATGCATAGTAATTTTTCCAACATTGACCCTTGCATAACATTTTGTTGCAAATTTTCCCTTCCTTACCCTAACTCCCTTCCCTAGCTGGCAGGGAGTCCAATATATATTAAATATGTTGAAATACATGTTAGATCTAATATATATATATGCAAATATTTATACAATTATCTTGTTGCTCAAGAAAAATAAGATCAACAAGGAACAAAAGGAAAAACTGAGAAAGAAAACACAATACAAGCAAATAACAACAGAAAAAGTTAGAATACTATGTTGTGTTCTTCACTCTGTTCCCACAATTCTCTCTTGGAGTACAAATGGTTCTCTTTGTCACTGTACAAGTGGAACTGGTTTGAATCATCTCAATATTGATGAGAACTATTTTCATCAGATTTGATCATTGTATAGCCTTCTTCTTGACATGTATAATGATCTTCTGGTTCTGCTCATTTCACTTAGCATCAGTTAATGTAGGTTTCTTCAAGCATCTCTAATAACATTCTACCAGTAATTTCTTAAAGACCAATAGTATTCCATAGCATTCATATACCATAATTTATTCAGCCATTCTACAATTGATGAGCATTCACTAAGTTTCCAGTTTCTTGCCACCACAAAGAGGGCTGCCATAAACATTTTTACACATGTGGATCCTCTCCCCTCCTTTAGGATCTCTTTGGGATATAATCCCATTAGAAACACTGCTGGATCAAAGGGTATTCACAGTTTAATAATTTTTTGAGTATATTTTCAAATTGCTCTCTAGAATTATGGATCCATTCACACTTCCACCAACAATGTATCAGTGTCCCAGTTTTCCCACATCCCCTACAACATTCGTCATTATCTTTTCCTGTTATCTTAGCCAATCTGATAGGTATGTAGTGTTATCTCAGAGCTGTCTTAATTTGCAACACCTTTTCATGTGTCTAAAAATGGTTTCAATTTCTTCATCTAAAAATTACCTCTTCATATCCTTTGAGCACTTATCAATTGGAGAATAGCTTGAACTATTATAAATTTGAGTTAATTCTCTAAATATTTTATAAATGCCTTTATTAGTTCCTTTGGATGTAAAAATGTTATTTCAGTTTATTGCTTCCCTTCTAATCTTGTATGCATTAGTTTTGTTTGTATAAAATTTTTTAACTTAATATATTCAAAATTATCTATTTTATTGATCTCGAGTTCTTCTTTGGTGACAATTTTCTTCCTGCTCCACAAATCTGAAAGGTAAAATATCCTATTTGTTTATAGTGTCATTCTTTATGTCTAGATCATGAACCCATTTTGATCTTATCTTGGTGTAAAATGTTAAGTGTGGGTCCATGCCAAGTTTCTGCCATACTAATTTCCAGTTTTGCCAGCAGTTTTTGTCAAATAGTGAATTCTTATCCCAAAAGTTGGGGCCTTTCAGTTTGTAAAATACTAGATTGTTATAGTCATTGGCTATTTTCTTCTCTGAATCTAACCTATTTCACTAATCAACAAGTCTATTTCTTAACCAGTACCAAATGGTACTTTATAATATAGTTTTATAATATAATATAGTTTTAGATCTGCTGCTTTATAATATAGTTTTAGATCTGGTACAGCTAGGCCAACTTCATTTGCTTTTCTCTTCATTAATTCCTTTGAAATTCTTGACCTTTTGTTCTTCCAGATGAATTTTGTTGTTATTTTTTCTAATTCAGTAAAATAGTTTCCTGGGAGTTTGATTGCTATAGCACTAAGTAAATAGATTAGTTTAGGGAGTATTATCATCTTTATTATGTTTGCTTGACCTATCCACGAGACTTAATATTTTTCCAGTTGCTTATATCTGACTTCATTTGTGTGGAAAGTATTTTGTAGTTTTGCTTGGCAGATAAATTCCCAAATATTTTATATTGTTAAGTTATTTTAAATGGAATTTCTCTTTGTATCTCTTGCTGTTGGCTTTTGTTAGTGATATATAAGAATGCTGATGATTTATGTGGATTTATTTTGTATCCTTTAACATTGCTAAAGTTGTGAATTATTTCTAATAGCTTTTTAGTTGATTCTCTGGGGTTCTCTAAGTATACCATCATATCATCTTCAAAGAATGATAATTTGAAAACCAAACTTTTCCAACACAATATTAAATTGTAATAGCTGTGAGGCAACATGGCAGAGTAAAGTTAGGAAGCTGCTTGAGCTGGGTTTTCAGCCCATGTCAGATAGACTTTGGGAAAGCTGGTAAGAGGCTCTTATCATAGCAATTCAGCAACTAAGACCCTCAGTCCTGAATCAGTAGAGGAGCAAATCAGTGGGGCAGCTCCCATTCCCAGCACAGGAGGCAAACCATGAAAAACCAGGCTATTTCCTAGACAGAGGAGACAAAGCTACATCCTACAAACACAAGGGACCCCTGTGTTTAAAGTTAAGGTTCAGAGGTGCACAGGAAGCTTGGAAAGCACCACCTTTATATCAATAGCAGAGCTCTACCTTAAAAATAAAAAAAGAGAAAATATCAAAAGAAAAGGAAAAAAGATTTTTTTTTTTTTGCATGAAACATAAAAGAACTTTGACCATAGAAAACTACTATGGTGATAGTGTAGACCAAAACAGAAACTCAGACAAGGACAGAATGTCCATAGAAGTAATCTCAAAGACTGAGTTAAATTGGTTTCAAACACAATATTCATAAATATTCATAAAAGAATTCAAAAGACAAAAAAAAAGCGGTTGAAGAAATAATTAAAAATAAGTGAGAGATATGCATGAGAGTCAACAGTTTGGAAAAGAAAGGGAAAAGTTTTCTGAAGAAAAAATCCTTAAACAATAGAATAAACAAAAGGGAAAAAGAGATACAAAAGGTAAATGAAAAAAATCACATATTAAAAACTAGGACAAGACAAATAGAAGCTAATGACTGTGTGAGGCAGCAAGAATTAGTCAAATAAAATAAAAAGAATGAAAAAAAAAATGGAAGAAAATGTGAAATACCTCATTGTTCGAAAAATAGATCCAGAAGAGGCAATTTAAAAATTATTAAAAATTACCAGACAACCATGACCAAAAAAAGAGCCTGGATAGCATTGTAGAAGAGATCATTGAGGAAAAACTGCCCCAATATTCTAGAAATGGAGAGGGAATTAAACAGTGAAAGCATCCAACAATCACCTCTGGAAAGAGATTCCACAAGGAAATTCCCAAAGAACATGTTTCAAAACTCCAAAACTATAATCTCAAGGAAAAAAGACTGTGAGCTGCCATGTAAAAATAATTTACATGTCAAGGAGCAACAGTCAGG
The DNA here is from genome assembly GCF_048593235.1 of Sminthopsis crassicaudata. Lineage (NCBI taxonomy): Eukaryota > Metazoa > Chordata > Mammalia > Dasyuromorphia > Dasyuridae > Sminthopsis > Sminthopsis crassicaudata. The sequence continues at coordinate 505,065,961 of NC_133617.1, forward strand.
ATTACCCAGGATCCGGCAACTTCTACAATAGAGGATAGGAGATCCTGGAATACCATATTCAGGGGGTTACAACCAAAAGTTAACTACCTAGCAAGACTCAATCTCATCTTTCAGGGGAGGAGATGGAGTTTCAATGAATAAGAAGCTTTCAAAAATTTCTACTAAAAGAACCAGAAGTAAACAGAAAATTTAATCTATAAACACTGGACTCCACAGAGAACCATAAAAAGATAAAAAGGTAAACAGGGGGGGAATATATATATTTAAAGGTTAAACTTTTTACATCCCTATATAGGAAAACATTGCCTACAACTCTTGAGAATTGTATCTGCCTATAGGGCAGACAGAGGGAGATATCATATGGACTGAAGGTATGGTTGTGAATGGACTCTTATGTGATGAAATTAAAGAAAAAGCTCTTTACTGGAAGAAAGGAGAGATGTAATGGGACAATTAGTTTATATAAAGAGATTCAAAAAACCTATTATAATAGAGGGGAAAAGAGAGGGGAATGAATATTGTCTGAAATTTCATCTCATCAGTTTTGGATTTTAGAGTGAATTATTCAGCTGGGTATAGAAATTTAACTCTATAAAGAAGTTAAAGGACAAAGAGGAAAAAAAAAAGGGAGGGACAGAATAAAAATGAGAGCAGAAACATTAGGGAAAAGGTAAGAGAAAGGATAAAAGGTGATAGAAGAAAAAGTAGTGGGTGGAGGAGGTTAAAAACAACACTATTAAGAGGAGGGAGGGGGAGGGGGCAGCTAGGTGGTGCAGTGGATAGAGCACCAGCCCTGAATTCAGGAGGACCGGAGTTCAAATCTGGTCTCAGACACTTAACACTTCCTAGCTGTGTGATCCTGGGCAAGTCACTTAACCCCAGCCTCAGGGGAAAAAAAAAAAAAAAGAGGAGGGAGGGGGGTAATAGAAGATAAGAATGGTGTGGGTAAGAAAACCACACAAAACTAAAGATAGGGTAGAAAGAGAGAACAAAAGTACATACAAAAAAGTGAATAGGATGAAAAGAAATACAGAGCTAATCATAACTGTGAATCTGAATGGGATGGATTCTCCCATAAGACAAAAACAAATAGCAGAGTGGATTATAAAAAGAATCCTACAATATCTTGTTTATAAGAAACACATTTGACATAGAGAGACACATACAGAGTGAAATTAAAAGGCTGGAGCGAATTTATTATGGTTAAACTGAAATTAACAACAACAAAAAAGAAGGGTAGTAATTCTGATCTCAGATAAAGCAAAAGTAAAATTGATCTAATTAAAAGAGAGAAGGAGAGAAAGTACATTTTGATAAAGGGTATAGTAAATAATGAAAGTATAATAATACTAAATGTGTATGGACCAAGTGGTAGAGCAACAAATTCTTAAAAAGATTGTAATCCAGTTACAGGAAGAAATAGTCAGCAACATTGTTCTAATGGCAGCCCTCAACCATCCCCTCTCAGAATCAAACAAATGTAACCACAAAATAAACTAGAAAAAAACTATGGAGTTTAATAGGATCCTAGAAAACCTATATATAATAGACCTTAGACAAAATTGAATAGTGATAAATTAAATAATCTAATTCTAAAGAATGAGTGGGTCAAAAAAGAAATCACAGAAACAATCCATAATTTTATCCAAGAGAATGATAATATTTACACAACATACCAAAACCAATGGATGCAGCTAAAACTGTTCTTAGTAGAAATTTTATATCTCTAAAAAGGTACATTAATAAAATAGAGAAAGGAGATCAGTGAATTAGACATATAACTAAAAAAGCAAGAAAAAGAACAAATTAAAAATCCCTAATTAAATATCAAATTAGAAATTTTGAAGCTCAAAAGAGAGATTAATGAAATAGAAACTAAGAAAAATATTGAACTATTAAAGAAAGCTAAAAGTTGGTTTTATGAAAAAAATTAACAAAACAGATAAAACTTTGGCTAATTTGATCAGAATAGGGAAAGGAAAAACCTATTAACCAGAATAAAAAATGAAAGGGATTAATTTACTATCAATGAAAAAGAAATTAAAGCAATAGTTAGGAGGCATATTGCCAAATTCTATGGGAGCAAGTCTGACAATCTAACCAAAATGGATGAATATTTCCAAAAATATAAATTGCTCAAGTTAACAGAAGAGAATATAAAATACTTAAATAGTCCCATTTTAGAAAAAGAAATTGAACAAGCCATTAATGAACTCCCTAAGAAAAAAATTTCCAGGGCCAGATGAGTTTTACAATTTATAAGAAAATTTATAATTTATAAGAAAAATTAATTCCAATATTATGCAAAATATTTGGAAAAAATAGGAAAAGGAGTATTGCCAAATTCCTTTTGTGACACAAATATGCCTCTGTTAACTAAACTAGGAAGGGCCAAAATAGAAAAAGAAAATTACAGAGTAATCTCTCTAAAATACTTATGCAACAATTGAAATAAAATACTATCAAACAGATTATGGCAAGTTAATCAGAGGGATAATACACTATGACAAAGTAATATTTATTACTTAGAATGCAAGACTGGTTCAACATCAGGAAAACTATTACCTTTATCGACCATATCAATAACAAATCCAACAGAAAGTATATGATAATCTCAATAAATGCACAAAAAGCTTTTGACAAACTACAATACCTATTCCTAGTAAAAAGATTGATGTAAAGAGAACTTTATTTAAAGTAACTGTCCCATCCACCGGGACTCAGTTATTCGGGGAGTCGAGGGAGACCCAGCCTGAAAGAGAAATGGGCGAGAAAGAAGAGCGAGACCAAGCAGATTCTTATCAAGGTCTCAGTTTATTGCTCTTGGGGTACAGCTTATATAGCAAAAAACATGAGAAAGAGAAGTAGGGTTGGTCCTGGGAAAGGAGCAGGAATGATGGAAAAGTAGGGTTGGGCCTGGGAAAGGAACATGGGGATGGCTGGTTCAATGAACAGGAACAGTTTGTGGTTAGGATATACAATGTTGGAATATTCTATGGTCGGCCGCTTCTCGAAACTATTTGTCTGAGGGTAATGCCCACCTGTTGTCGGCCAATTTTCAGAACAATTTGTCTGAGGGTAATGCCCACTTAGGGGGGAGAGACACCTGGGCAGGCCCACTTAGGGGGGAGAGACATCTGGTCTGAAGCCCTTGGCTCCCGACAAGTAACAAACAGTATCTATTCATCACCTGCAGTAAACATTATTTATAATGTAGAGAAGTTGAACTCATACCCAATAATAAGGAGTGAAACAAGGATGTCCATTATCACAACTATTATTCAACATTGTACTAGAAATATTGGCTTTAGCAATAAGAAAAGACAAAGGAATTAAAGGTATTAGAACATATAATGAGGTAATAAGACTATCACTCTTAGTAGGTGATATGATGATATACTCAGAGAATCCTAGAAAATCATTGAAAACCTACTAGAAAAAATTCAGAGCTTCAGCAGCATTGCAGAATATAAAATATTCCCACAAAAGTCATCAGCTATAGTGTCTGGGCTAGCTTTCTGGTGGGTCTCTGGATAGGCCTTGGTATTAGCTGGACAGTCACACTGAGGAAGGTCAGGCATAGAGTTTAGAGTCTGAGTTATGGCTTACATACACTCACCCTCCAGTCCTCTCAGCCCTTATATACTTTAGTACAATTACATCATTACAACACACTGAGACATGTGTCAACTATAAATCCATTATATCACCATACTAAGTAGTAAGTATATGTGAACTACAGAACCATTATCTGATCAATCACACTGAGTAAACACCCTGCTTCAAGTAGAACACAGGTAGTCATGCCCTCCTTGACTTCTTGTACCTTATCCAGAGCTCCCCCACTATCTGTGGCCCTTTACAATCAGCATTTTTTTTATATTATAGTCAAAGCTCATAAGTAAGAGATAGAAAAATAAATTTTCTTTAAAATTAGTGTAAAGAAAATAAAATCCTTGGTAGTCTTCCTGCCAAGACAAACATAAGAACTCTATGAACACAATTACAAAACACTTCTCACACAAATACAATCAGATCTAACCAACTGGAAAAATATCAATTATTTATGACTATGCTGAGCTAGTATAATAAAAATGATGTCTGCCTAAATTGGTCTACTTGTTCAGTGCCATATCAATCAAAGTGACAAAACATTATTTTATAGAACTAGAAAAATAATAACCAAATTTATCTGGAAGAACAAAAGGTCAAGAATGTCAAGGAAATTAATGGAAAAAAAAAAAAAAAAGAAGAAGGTTGGCTTCTGTAGTACCAAACCAGCAGTAATCAAAACCATTTGGTACTGACTAAGAAACAGAGTTGTGGATCAGTGAAATAGATTAGATACACAAGACCAATAATCAAGACTTATAGCAATCTAGTATTTAATAAACCCCCCACACTCTAGCTTCTGGAATAAGAACTCACTATTTGACTAAAATTTTGGGGGAATTTGGAAAATAATATGTCAGAAATTTGGCATAGACTTACATCTCACACCCCATACCAAAATAAGATCAAAAAGGATATGTGATTTGAGCATAAAGGATGATGATGTTAACAAATTAGGAGAACAAGGGATAATTTGCCTATCAGATCTTTGGAAGAATTTATGACTAAAGAAGAACTAGAGAACATTATGGAAGGCAAAATGCACAATTTAGATTATATCAAATTAAAAAGTGTTTCCATAAACAAAGCAAACAAAAACAAGATTAAAAGGGAATTACAAAGCTGGGAAAAATCTTTATAGATGGTATTTCAGATAAATGTCTTATTTCTAAATTATGTAAAGAACTGTGTCAAATTCATAAGCATACAAGTCATTTCACAATTGAAAAATAGTCAAAGACATGAGCAGACAATTTTCAGATGATGAAATTAAAGCCATTTATAGTTCTATGAAAAAATTTGCTAAATCACTATTTATTAGAGAAATGTGAATAACAACTCTGAGGTACCATCTCACATCTCTCAAATTGCCTAAGATGACAGGAAAAGATAATGATGAATATGGGAGGGGATGTGGGAAAACTGGGGAACTAATGCATTTTTAGTAGAGTAACTGATCCACTGGTTCAATTACTTCTGGAGAGCTATCTGAAACTATGTCCAAAAGCTATAAAACTGTGCATACTCTTTGACCCAGTGGTGCCATTGCTGGGTATGTATCCCAAGAGAATCATAAAGCAGGGGGAAAAATATGTGCAAGAAAAAAAATCTAGCAGCTCTTTTTGTAATAAAAAAAAAAAAATTTGAAAAAAGAATGGATGCCCGACAACTGGGGAATGGCTGAACAAGTTGTGGTACATGAAGGTAATAGCATTCTATTTTTCTTTTAAAAATGATGAACAAGTTGATTTTAGAAAGGCCTGGAAAAATTTATTTCAACTTATACTGAGTGAAATAAGCAGAACCAGGAATACATTATACACAATAACTGTAAGAATGTACCATGCTGAAGTATGGATGGCTTGGTTTTTCTCAATAGTTCAGTGATCCAAAGCAATCCCAATAGGTTTTGGACAGAAAATGTCATCTGCATCCAGAAAAAGAGCGAAGGAAAATGAATATAAATCAATACATTCACTTTTTCCCCCCTATTTTTAATTTCTCTAATGGTTTTTCCCTTTTGTTTTGATTTTTCACATGATTCATAAAACAATGTGTATTAAAAATAAACTTACTAAAATAAAAAAAGAAATAAATAAAAGAAAATGAAATAAAATTTTAAAAAAGAATAGTAATGGTGATAGTGGCCACATTTGTTTCACCCTTGATCTTATGTGGAATGCTTCTGGGTTTTTTCCCCACTATATATGATATTTACTGATGGTTTTAAGTAGATGTTACTAATAATTTAAAGAACAACAATTTATTACTCTGTTTTCTAGTATTTTTAATAGAAATGGATGTTGTCTTTTGCCAAATGCTTTTTCTGCATCTATTGATATGATCATATGATTTTGATTTCTGTTTAGTTTCATTACTGACTTATAGTAAATTATGCTAATAGTTTTCCTGATTTTGGACCAATTTTGCATTCCTCATATAAATTCTACTTGTTCATAGTTTATTATCTTGGTGATAAGTTGCTATAATCTCTTTGCTAATATTTTATTTAAATTTTTCATCAGCATAAATCATGGAAACTGATCTATAATGTTCATTCTTTGTTTTGACTCTCTTTGGTTTAGTTATCAATACCATATCTGCTTCATAAAAAGAATTTGGTAAAAGAGCTTCTTTCATTTTACCAAATAGTTTGCATAGTATTGGAATTAATTGTTCTTTAAATGTTTGGTAAATACATCTGGGTCCTGCCTATTTTTTCTTAGGGAGATCATTAATACTTGTTCACTTTTATTTTCAATAATGGGAATTTTTAATTTCTTTCCTCTTCTGTTAATTTGGGTAATCTATTTTTTGTAAGTAATTTACCATTTCATTTAGATTATCACGTTTATTGTCATACATGGGCAAATTAGCTTGTAATTATTGCTTTAATTTTCTCTTTATTTGTAGTAAGTTCACAATTTTTCTTTTGGTATTGGTGATTTGGTTTTCTTTTCTTTTTTTTCTAATCAAATTAACTAAAGTTATATCTATTTCCCCCCCATAAAACCAATTCTTATTTTTTTTATTAAATCATTTGCTTATGTCCAATAACTATTTCCTTATGTCCAATAACTATTCAGAATTTCAAATTTGACATTTAATTGTGATTTCAAAATTTGTTTTTTTTCTAACTTTTTTAGTTGCATGGCCAATTTATGGATATTCTCTTACTCCATTTTATTCATGTAAGCATTTAGAAATATAAAAGTTTCCCCAAAAATTGCTTTGGCTGAGTCTCATAAATTTTGATATGTTATCGCATTATTGTCATCATCTTCAATGAAATTATCAATTGTTTTTATGGTTTACTGTTTTATCTATTCATTTTTTAGAATCAGATTATTTAGTTTGCAATTAATTTTGGTATCTTTCTTGTGACCCATTATAAGATGTAATTTTTATGACATAATGATCTGAAAAGGATACATTTTACAATTTCTTCTTTTCTGCATCTTTTTTGCAATCTTTTTGATTATGAAGTTTTTTTGTCCTAATAATGATCAATTTTTTGTGTAGATTCCATATGCTGTTGAGAAAAAAATATATATATATATTTTTTCTGCCCCCATTCAATTTTCTCCAAAGATCTGTCATATTTAACTTTTCTAAAATTCTATTTACTTCCTTAACATCTTTTTTGTTTATTTTGTGATTTGCTTTATCTAGCTCTGATAGAAAGAGGTTGAGATGCCTCACTATTTCTTCTCTTAACTTCTCTAGGAATTTGGATGCTATAGCACTCATGCCATAAATGTTTAGTTTGTAAATTATTTCATTATCTATGATACCCTTCAGCAAAATATAGTTTCCTTAACTCTTTTAATTAGATCTATTTTTGTTTTGCATGATCTGAGAATCAGGATTGTCATTCTTGTTTTTGTTTTTTTTTTTTTTTTTTTTTTTTAACTTCAGCTGAAGCATAATGGATTCTACTCTAGCCTTTTACCTTTATTATGTATGTATCTTTCTATCTCAAAGGTGTTTCTTGTGAGTAGCATATTGTAGAATTATAGCTTTTAATTCAGTTTTCTATCTAATTTTGTTTTATGGGAAACTTCATCCTATTCACAGTCAGAGTTAAAATTACTAACTGTATTTCCTGTCATCCTGTTTTTCCCAAATTATACTTTTCTCTCTCCTTTTCCCCTTTCACTATCACCACTGTTTTGCTTTTGACCACCACCACCTCCTTAATCTTCCCTCCTTTTTTCAGCCCCTATCCCTTTCTTATCCCTTCTACTTCTTTTCTCCCTTCTATTAACCTTTCTGTTTCCTTCCTTACTTCCCTAAAGAGTGACACAAGTTTCTATACCAAACTAAATATATCTAAGATTCTCTTTTTTTGAATCAAGTCTAATGAAATTATTGTCCTTCTTTCTTTCCCTCAACTGAAATAGGTCTTTTTTGCCTCTCCATGTTACATTTTACCTCCCCTTTCCTATTCTTCTAGTACAAATCACTTTTCCACTCCTAATTTCTTTTTCTGTCATCACATTAAAGAAACTTATAACTAGGATCTCTAAATATAGCCCTTAAAAATGCAATTCTCACATTAATTATTTTTTATGAAAATACTAGAGCTGGATAATTTGACCTTCAAATATTCTGTTCAACTCTGTTTTGTTTCATTAAAAAAATTGAAAATTCATTGACTGTCCATCTTTCTCTCTAAAATATAATGCTTAGTTTTTCTGGGTACTTGATTCTTAGCTAAAGTCCAAGCTTTTTTGCCCTGCTGTATATCATATTCCAGGGCATTTGATCCCCTAAAGTGGAAGCTGATAGGTCCTGGCTAATCCTGTTTGTAGTTCCTTGATATCTGAATTATTTATTTCTGTCTGCTTGAAGTATTTTCTAGATCTGATCTGATCATTCTGGAATTTAGCTACAATATTCCTTGAAATTTTCATTTTGAGGTATCTTTCAGCAGGTGATCAGGTAATTCTTTCATTGGATATTTTACCCTCTGCTTCTAGGATATTAGGACAGTTTTCCAGGCTCTCTTTTTCTGTCATAGTTTTCAAGTAGTCCAATAATTCTTAGATTGTCATTCCTGGATTTTTCCCAGGTGTGTTGTTTTGCCAATGAGGTATTTTACATTTTCTATTTTATTTTATTTTATTTTTTTCATTTTGGGAGTTTTGTTTGACCAATTCTTGATGTTTCATTGAGTGATTCACTTCCATTGATCCAATTTTAATTTTTAGTGAATTGTTTTCTTGGTTAACTTTTTTTACCCCTTTTAGCATTTGACCAATTGTACTTTTAAAGAAATTGTTGTTCATCAAGATTTTTTTTCCCATTTCAGCAATTCTATTTTTAAGGAATTGTTTTTTTTTTTTAAATCTTATTTAACCAAATCTAATTTTAAGAAATGGTTTTCATATATATATATATATATATATATATATATATATAATATATATTTCCATTTCACAAAATGTATTTCTTAAAGAGTTGTTTTCTCCAATTAATTTTTATATTTCCTTTTCCAAAGTTTTATGCAAAGATTTAATTTTCTCTCCCTATTTTTCTTCTAACTCTTTTAAGATCATTTTTAATTTTTTCAAGAGATCCTTTGAGTTGGAAGCAAGTTCATATCCCTCTTTAAGGCTTCATCTGGAAACATTTTGCCTTTAGTTTTTTCAGGGTTCTGTTCTTCCCTGTCTCCATAATAGTTATTTTTGGTGAGACCTTTTTTTGCTTTTTTCGCTCATTATTAAAGGTTGAGGTCTGTCCTAGAGTATAGGGAAGATTTTTCTGAGCTTCCAATACAGGGCTTCAGAGAACATAAAATAGGGCTGGTTGTGCATTAGGCTTCCCAACTTCACGAGGTGGGTCTGACCAAGTTTCTGCCTGTTATTCTGTGTTCAGGGGCTTACTATTTACCTTTTGTAGTTACATTGTAGGTCTTTCAGCTAGACTGCTCATTCACTGGCCTTCTGAATCAGGATAGAGTAGCCAATGATGCTGTATTTTGACTAAGAGGTTCCCACTATATTCCCCATGGGGGCCTCTCTTCCTGGGGCTTCCTTATGCCTGTGCTGGGCCATGTTACCCTCCTGTTTAATTGAGAGAGATTTTTCTTGAAGCCCTTCCAAGATATCTTATGCTGGAAATTTGTTACATTACAAATATGCATGCATTCTGACACTCCAAAATTTAATCAGAATCTTGATTTAGTGTTGATTCTGAGGAAAGCCAAGAAGAGCTAAGTCAAAATCCCATCTACTCTCTGCAATATTGGCTCTGTCTCTACATTCACTTATTAATTTTTTCCAAACAATATTACTCATATACTCATTTTTCTTATTTCTAGAGGAATAATCTTATATTATATTTTCAAAAAAATAAAGTAGTCTTATCCTCTTCTACCCTCCTCCCATGCACAGATCATCAGGGATCACATCAGTAAGGGGATGGTCATGGAGACACTTTTTATAGTGTGACCAGGCCTATGATATACAGTAATAATGACAAAGATTTTACTCTGAGAAACCTTCCCCAAATATAATTCAGCCTTTCATAGTTTCAGTGATAAAAGTTTCCAGTGGAAATTTCCAATCCTATTAATTTTGTACTATGAATTATTTTAAAAAACTACTTTCTTGATTGAGAGGTAAATACTAAAAGGAAAAGGTTTAGGTTTAGCAAAGAAAAATATCATAGAATGGTATATATATATACATATATATACACATATATAATTTTCAATATATATTTAAAATCATCTAGTCCAAGCATTTTATTTGAAAAATGAGGACAGTGAGCTTTTTTTTCCTTTCACATTGGTGTCTATTACTTATATTTCTTCAGTAAAGTCACTTAATTTATTTGGATGAGGGTAAAGTTAGAAATTGTTAGCAACCCACTAAATCCCCTAGAAGTACCACTACTAAATACAGCCATTCTTCTAGCTTCTGGTGTTTCTATCACATGAGCCTACCACAGCCTCATAGAAGGTAACTGAAAACAAATAATTCAAGCCCTTTCTATTACTATCGCTGGGTTGATGTCACTATTATTTATTGATCACAACACATTGGAGACAATAAGGCGAAATGCAAATTTTATAGCTTTCCTGTCCTGTATATATATATATATATATATATATGTATATACTAATATCATTCAATAATCCTTGAAATATATTCCAGGATTCCCATGCCAAGAACAGTCCTATCTTTTAATCCTCCTTAATTTTTACTGTTGGGGAGACCTAGTTTTCCAAAGCTAAGGCTCAACAGGCAATCTGTGTCCTGAGCTTGGCATAACAACAATCCTTTTCTCTTCCCTTCTGGATGAACACTGGCATAAAAATTCCCAGAATTTTTTTTACATCAGCCCAGGTGATTTCTGAGCTTGGACAAGCACCTTCGAGACCCATATTCAGTTAAGAATCCTTTCCACTAATTAAATGTGTGTCATTGCTTCTGCTACCCTTCAAAGTCAGGGTTACAACTCATGGAGTAGCCATTATTTTACATAATAAGATTTCCTCTTATTGAAGCAGATCTCTTCTTAAAGGAGCCCCAGAATATACATCTACTTTTCTTCTTCCAATGGGAAAAAAACAAACAAACAAACAACTTTTTTTCTTATGACTACTGTTGGCCCCATGTCTTTATTTTATTTTTTAATTTGTCATTTAATCTGTCATCAAAACTGTGGTTTTGATGATCTATGAGAGATTTTTGATAATTTTAGAGGCAACAGGACTCTCATAACCTCAATGACTTTTTGGTCATTTGTTTTCAAATAATATAAACAATAACAGAACATTTTGATTGATTACTATAAATAGCAAGTAAAAGATAAAAAAAACAGTAAAAAGTATGTTTAGTCAAGATGTTTGTTATTATTATAGAAAGTGTCCATTAAAATTTCAATCATAAAGGGAGATTCTCTTAGTAATTAGTAATTTAGATTCTCCTACTTACAGATAATAGTTAGTGTTAGGATTACTAAGTGAGAGCTGGGGTTGTCTGGACAGTGACAAGGTGGGAGTTCGGGTTTTCTGGACAGTTGCAGGGTGAGAACTCAGGTTGACTTGATAGAAGGAGCAAGCCCATTGGCTGAAGTGGTTCTTCCCAGAAGCCCTTGCATTACCCCACGCCCATTCTCTGGGAGGATAAAGAGGACAGCACTCCAGGAAGAGGAGAAGACTCTGAATTGCATCAGGCTTGACGGAGCTCTCTGCAGGAAGGGAAGTCACTTCTTTGGACAAGAGTTAACAGCAACTGCCTGGAGACAACGGTTCATTACAGGAAGAAGAATCTGTCGGAGAGATTTGAGTAGAAGACACAGCAGATCTCTTCCCAGAGAGCGATCCAGCAGCTTCTGGAGACGACAGCTCGCTACAATTGGCGTCCACACGTGGGGCAAGGACTTTTGCTTATCCTGACAAGAGGAGCTAGACCAGACCTTCGCAATTTGGCGCCTGAACAGGGACTTGAACCCTGCTGCACAGAGAAATGTGATAAGCCGGTACCACTTGGACAGCAGTGTCTCTTCTCAACATAGCTTCCCAAAGGAGAATTCCACAAGTTCTAAATCTACTTGCAAAGGTGGTTATCTTAGTGATGGAGATTCACCTGAGCTTATAAGTAAATCAGGCAAACGTGGTTCTGAAAACAAACATTTGAGAGGAAAGGAAATATTTCCAAATGGTATCAACAAAACGGAAATAGACATTGATGCATTTAGACATTACAGCTTTTCTGATCAACCCAAATGTTCACAGTATCTCTCTGGACTCATGAGCGTGCATTTCTATGGAGCAGAGGATTTAAAACCACCACGGATGGATTCAAAAGATGTCTTTTGTGCAATTCAGGTAGATTCAGTCAACAAAGCAAGAACAGCATTGCTTACTTGCCGGACAACCTTTTTGGACATGGATCATACCTTCAACATAGAAATTGAAAATGCACAGCACTTAAAGTTAGTAGTCTTCAGTTGGGAACCAACGCCAAGAAAAAATCGTGTATGTTGTCATGGGACTGTTGTCCTTCCCACCTTGTTCAGAGTGACAAAGACACATCAATTGGCTGTCAAACTTGAGCCCAGAGGACTTATTTATGTGAAAGTGACTCTTATGGAACAGTGGGAGAATTCTCTTCCAGGCCTAGATGCAAATCGAGAACCAATAATATTTGGGGTAGATGTTCAAAAAGTTGTGGAGAAGGAAAATGTAGGATTGATGGTGCCACTATTGATGCAGAAATGCATTATGGAAATTGAAAAGAGAGGCTGTCAGGTAGTAGGTCTATATCGATTATGTGGTTCAGCAGCAGTCAAGAAAGAACTTCGAGAAGCCTTTGAGAAGGATAGCAAGGCTGTTGGTCTGTGTGAAAATCAATATCCAGACATAAATGTAATTACAGATTTAATTGAAAATGTTTACATCTCTTCAATGAAGAAAGGAGAACTCAAAGGTTTAAAGGATAATGGGCTAAATGAACAGAGACCACACAACAGCATCACAGTCTCTAAGAAACGTAACTGGCTGCATCAGAGCACTCTAAGGTCTCCTGATCTGGAAGAAGAATTCAAGAAGACACCAGAGATCACCCACATGTTCAAATCTCCTTCATTAGTTCATCGTCATCAACCAAAAACTGCTAATTTTACAGACTCTTCATTGTCAAAAAATTATAGTTTAGAATTTAGTGAGGAAAATGATGCAGATGATGAAGGTGAAATATGGTATAATCCAATTCCTGAGGATGATGACCATGTCTTGTATAGTGTTTCTAGTTCTGAGGAAACAAATACCCTCAGTTTGGGTATTCCAGCTCTCACTTAGTAATCCTAACAGTTAGAGTGTTGATTCTGTAAATTAAGTCACAGAGGCCTAACTGAAATTTATAGTCACTCAAAAGTTGTTGGTCTAACAAGTCATACAGTGAACGAACCCTCAAAACTGGATTAGGCAAATAAAGATTACCATTGTTCTGTTGCATAAATACTGACTGTTAAATGGATATATTATGTTAAATAGATAACCCACAGAACTTGTCCATCAAGATCCAAATTTCATTATATGTTTTACATAGTTTGGCCAAGAATTAAATATAATAAAGTGAGTGGGCTTGATTATATTTTTAAAATAATGTAGAGATTTCAATGTCATGATCTCTCTCTCTAAAAAAAAAAAAAAAAAAAAAAAAAAAAAAAAAAAAAAAAAGGAACAACTTTTAAACACATTCTTCTAGTGATGTTTTCTGTGTATAAATAAAAAACATTTTATAATTTCTGAAATATTGAATTTTTGTCACCCAGAGGGTAATGAAGAGATGCATTGTGTTTAATAATAGACTACAACATTTCACAAACACAAATGTATATAAGTAGTAACATCAGTGATTTCATCAGAAACACTTAAAGAATATGTGAAGATGTGAACTAGTGTGACAGGGTCAACAACTACCAAAGTTATCACCTACTCCTTCCTCAATAATGATTCATTTTCCATAGAAGATAGTGAAGTTATCTACAAACTTGAGTGGCCTCTGCTTCCTTTGACATAGCTTCCCAGTCATTTAAAACATTAAAAAAAAAAAAAAAACTACCCACGTGGAATTCAGGAATTTCTTTCATCCTAGTCACAATACCTTGATCTGTTGATCATAGAAATGCATTTCCATTTTGGGGAGGGGTCATGTCAAAGGAAAATGGGAGAAGTGGTTAATTTCTACTGTATACTTGTCATATATCCTTATTGGATTATTATTATTATTATTATTACATTATTATGTAAGCACTAATTAAATCTCCTTTTAGTTTACTCCCTCCTTTTACATTTATTTCTTATTTTTATTTTCAAAATCTCTCATTCCTTCTAGTCCTTCCTCAGTCACTGAAAAAGCAAGATATATGATACCCATTACATATACTCACACACATATAATTGATATATAAAATATATAGTTTATATATGTGTATGTTTGTATCTTTATATAGCAAAATGAAAAAAATCATTTTCCACATTAGCCATATTTGAAAAAAACACACAGAGAAACAATAAAGAAAGAGAAGATATGTTTCCATAGTTATTCAGAGTCCATCAGTTCTCTACCTAAAAATGTATAGTAGTTTTCATCATGAGGTTTTGAGAACTATCATGGATCATTGTACTGATAAGAGTTTCTAAGTCTTTTACAATTACTTATCATAACCACATTGCTTAGTTTAGTTTAGTTGAGTCTAACTCTTTGTTACTTCATGGTCCATACTTTTATAGAGTTTTCTTGTCAAAACTACTAAAGCAATTTATCAGTTCCTTGTTTATTGTGTTGAGACAAATCAGTAAAGTGACTTGCTCAAAGTCACATGCATATGTCTGAGGCCAGATTCAGAGTCATGTCTTTTTACTCCAGTCCACTACTATATTCAGAGCCCTATTGCTGTTACTATGTACTTTTGTCTTCTGGATCTCCTCACTTCACTTTGTATTAGTTCATATACATTCTCCTCATTATTTCTTAAAATTGAACTTGAAGTAACAGGGTTCTAGAGCTACAATTATCCCTAACAGCTAGTGATGAACAGATGCACAGTTTATGTACTGTATCTCTGCATATTGAAAGTCTTTGAGCTTAGAAGAAAGTTTGCAACAAGCATTCTGTATATAGAGTAGTGCATCTAGCACCAAAAGAGAATATATGGGCAAGTTATAATCTGCATCCTTGTAGAGAGTACTCACATCGATGTGATCATAGATGCACTGCAATGCTGAAAATATGTAAAATTGTTTTTCTTTCTCTGAATATTAGAGGAGTTGTGCCATACCTCTAATATTCAGAGAAAGAAAACAATTTTATCTCAGTAGAATTCTTTGTATTCAGCTAAAGTGACCCTAAGAGAATAAACAATCTCACAAGTAGTTGTAGATGTATACACATTCATGCTATTAGTTTTTTCTGATATGTTTAAGTACAGGGAATTTTTCACTGTGTGTTTTCTCTTTCCACAGAGAAAATAATAAAACCCACTTTTCTTTCATTATTTAAATTAGCATGCAATTTTTGTGTGAGCTCAGAGTGGCACCCAGGAGTTTACTTCATACAGGGGAAAAAATAAATTTGAAAATTAATGACATCTCTTTGTGGGATGAATCTTAATAACAGGCCTGGACGTAATAATAAAGTAGAATTGTTTATGAAAAGATGGACATTTTATGCAAGGGCAAAATACATGTCTGTGAAAGAAGTGGGGATAGTTATTCCTTATTTTTCCATCTAAGTTGTTCAATTTCAATAGTAAATAGGATTTCTTTGTATTTGTATATATTCATTGAATATGAATTAGACTAACAATAATTTAGCAGAAACACACATATGCATTGAAAAAAATTGAGGTAAAATTCAGAGCTTTAATTAGTTATGTCTGCTATAATTGTCAAAATGATTTTTGGTTTTGAAGTCTTTTTTTTTTTTTTTAGATAAATGAGATTTTAAACAGTAGAAGGGGTAATTAGATAAAATTCAAGTAAAAATAAATTTCCTAACTGTAAGTCTACAATGTTAGAAATAAGCAAATTAAAGCAATTATAACATTCTATTTCACAGCCATCAGAGTGGCAAAGATGAACCCTCCAAAAGGAAAATGATAAATATTGGAGGGAAAAGGACATATCAATGCATTGATGGCAAATCCCTGAATGGGTACAAATGTCAAAAAAGAACAGTTGTTAAGTAGTACCTACCCTTTGACTC
Organism: Sminthopsis crassicaudata; assembly: GCF_048593235.1. Lineage (NCBI taxonomy): Eukaryota > Metazoa > Chordata > Mammalia > Dasyuromorphia > Dasyuridae > Sminthopsis > Sminthopsis crassicaudata. Next base: position 505,082,298 of record NC_133617.1, read on the forward strand.
ATCTATAATAATATCAAAACCATACTTGAAAGATGTCAGAGAAAGAGGAAAGGTCCTTTATGTAGAAATTTATTTAGAGCAAGTCTTTTTGTGATAGCAACAAAACAGAATGTAAGAGAGTGAAGTGTCTATCAACTGAGGAATGGCTGAATAAGTTGTGATATAGGAATGTGATTGAGTTCCATTTTTTTGGAGGAAATGAAGAAATCATTGAATTTAATGATAGGAATGAAGATATAAAAAAAAGGTATTATGTCAGATATGACAAGACTTAAATTGCTAAACATGTAGAATGTTAGTTTCTTCTTTTTTCTGTAATTTTCACTTAGTTCCTGATCACTATAAATTTTCTATGTGCATGTCTGAGTTTAGTGTACCTAGAATGAATTTAAAAAAAACCAGAAAACTTTATTTGAAAACTTTCATCTGAGTTATCTTAAAAACTTTAAAATAGCTGCAAAATGAAAATAATCTTGCCTGCTCTACTTAGGTACCTCCTCCTTTTATTTTATTTTTTTTAATCAAATGACAAAGTATATATGAAAACACTTTGAAAAGTGTTACATAAATGTAATTATCAAGTTCTTTATTATTATCATATTTTTAAGGCTCAACTGAGCCTTTCATTGCCTCACATAAAGTGCCCTGAGCCCACCAATAGAATCAAACAAAGCTCTGTTAGATCTTTTTAACTTGAGGATTCAAGTGCTGGCTCTGTGGCAACTGTGAGGCTATTATTTCAAAACTAGCCATATAGAAAGAGACTCATCATCAGAAGTCTGGACACTAGGTGATGATTTATTTAATTCTCTCTTAATCTTCTCCTACAGTATAAATGATTAGTCCTTTTTTTTTTTCTTAAATTCTTTCCCCAAACTCAAAATAGTAAATAAAATAAGTATTTTCACATACACTATAGAACAAAGAGGCTTATGTCTAAAAAAAGGGAAAAATATCACTTTGATGCAGAAGTGTAATTTCTTTTATTAAACTATTTAATAAATTTAATATGTAAATTTTAGAGCTATCCACTTTTCTGTGATTCCTTCCTGTTTTCCTTTTATTCTTTCTTTTTTTGGTGGGGATAAGGGAGACCCTATTTCAAATTCCCCTTGCTTTTAAAACTCCCATCATCCTCAAAAAAAGCAAAAATTATAAATATATATATTTTTAAGGTTACACCTGTATATTCATTTTATAGCATCAGCTTATAAAAATAATTCCAGAGAATAGACTAGTTGATAAGTGGAAGAGGATGGGTTCACAGGACAAAATAGTCAATAACTATAGCAATCTAGTGTTTGACAAACCCAAAGATCCCAACTTTTGGGGTAAGAATTCACTATTTAACAAAAACTGCTGGGAAAATTGGAAATTAGTGTTAGGATTCTTACAAGGTACTTATGTACTTATGCACTTAATTCACACCTTTGAAGGAGTGAAAGTCTCCCCTTTAAAGTCAAGGGGAGAACTTCAGGGAAGCTAGAGGAGATTCAGAGCCAGGATTCAGTGGATTCACAAGTCAAGGAGATTCACAAGTCTAAGGAAGGAAAAGTCTACTCATGGATTTCCCAGAGATTCAGAAGTAGGATTGACTTCCGGGAGATTCACAAGGCAGAAACCCACAATACCACACTCTAGGAGATTCAGAATCAAGATTCATTCCAGATTCCACTGTTGTGCTGGCTGGAGACATTCAGAAAGAGCTCTCAGAATCAAGGAGAGAGATAGGCCTCTAAGAAAGCTAGCCAGACTCCAGGAAAAGATTCAAGACTTGGAAGGACACAGTAAAGGATCTCCTGGCTGCAATTTGGGATTATTGAACTGAACTGAAAGGAAGGCTGCCTCCAGAAGCTCCCCAAGAAATATGCACACAGAGAATGATTACAATTTAGAGGAAAAGAACATTACAGATTAGTATGGCAGAAACTAGGCATGGACCCACACTTAACACTTTACACCAAAATAAGGTCAAAATGGGTTCATGATCTAGGCATAAATAAATTAGAAGTATATAGGATAGTTTACCTCTCAGATCTGTGGAGGAGGAAGGAATTTGTGACCAAAGAAGAATTAGGGTTCATTATTGATCACAAAATAGAAAATTTTGAATTTATCAAAACTAAAAAGCCTTTGTACAAACAAAACTAATGCAGATAAGATTAGAAGGGAAACAATAAACTGGGAAAATATCTTTATAGTCAAAGGCTCTGATAAAGGCCTCATTTCCAAAATATATAGAGAATTGACTCTAATTTATAATAAATCAAGCTATTCTCCAATTTATAATTGGTGAAAGGATATGAACAGACAATTTTCAGACAAATAAATTGAAACTATTTCTAGCCAAATGAAAAGATGCTCTAAGACATTTTTAATCAGAGAAATGCAAATTAAGACAATTCTGAGATACTACTATATACCTGTCAGATTTGTTAGGATGACAGGGAAAAATAATGCTGAATGTCGGAGGGGATGTAGGATAACTGGAACACTGATACATTGTTGGTGGAATTGTGAATACATACAGCCATTCTGGACAGCGATTTGAAACGATGCCCAAAAAGTTATTAAACTGTTCATACCCTTTGATCCAGCACTGTTACTATTGGGCTTATATCCAAAAGAAATCTTAAAGAAGGGAAAGGGATCTGTATGTGCAAGAATGTTTGTGGTAGCCCTCTTTGTAGTGGCCAGAAACTGGAGACAGAGTGGATGCCCATCAATTGGAAAATGGCTGAATAAATTGTGGTATATGAATGTTATGGAATATTATTATTCTGTAAGAAATGACCAGCAGGATGATTTCAGAAAGGCCTGGAGAGACTTACATGAACTGATGCTGAGTGAAATAAACAGGACCAGGAGATCATTATATACTTCAACAACAATACTATATGATGACCAATTCTTTTTTTTTTTTTTTTTTTTTTTTTTTTTTTTAATTATATATATATATATATATATATATATATATATATATATATATATATATTTTATAATATTATCCCTTGTATTCATTTTTCCAATTTACCCCCCCTCCCTCTATTCCCTCCCCCCGACGACAGGCAATACCATACATTTTACATGTGTTACAATATAGTCTAGGTACAATACATGTGTGCGAATATCACTTTCTTGTTGCACAACAAACATCAGAATCCGAAGGTACATGCAATCTGGGCAGACAGATATTAGTGCTAACAATTTTCATTCCCCTCCCAGTGTTTCTTCTCTGGGTGCAGCTACCTCTGTCCATCATTGATCAACTGGAAGTGAGTTGGATCTTCTTTATGTTGAAGATTTCCACTTCCATCAGAATACATCCTCATACAGCATTGTTGTTGAAGTGTACAGTGATCTTCTGGTTCTGCTCATTTCACTCAGCATCAGTTGATTTAAGTCTCTCCAGGCCTCTCTATATTCCTCCTGCTGGTCATTTCTTACCGAGCAATAATATTCCATAACCTTCATATACCACAATTTACCCAACCATTCTCCAACTGATGGACATCCATTCATCCTCCAGTTTCTAGCTACAACAAAAAGAGCCGCCACAAACATTTTGGCACATATATGTCTCTTTCCGCTCTTTAGTATTTCTTTGGGATATAATCCCAGTAGTAGCGCTGCTGGGTCAAAGGGTATGCACAGTTTGATAACTTTTTGGGCATAATTCCAGATTGCTCTCCAGAATGGCTGGATTCTTTCACAACTCCACCAGCAATGTATTAGTGTCCCAGTTTCCCCACATCCCCTCCAACATTTGTCATTATTTGTTCCTGTCATCTTAGCCAATCTGACAGGTGTGTAGTGGTATCTCAGAGTGGTCTTAATTTGCATTTCTCTGATCAGTAGTGATTTGGAACACTCTTTCATGTGAGTGGATATAGTTTCAATTTCTTCCTCTGAGAATTGTCTGTTCATATCCTTTGACCATTTATCAATTGAAGAATGGTTCGGTTTCTTATAAATTTGGGTCAGTTCTCTATATATTTTGGAAATGAGACCTTTGTCAGAACCTTTGTTTTTAAAAATATTTTCCCAATTTGTTACTTCCCTTCTAATCTTGTTTGCATTAGTATTATTTGTACAGAAACTTTTTAGTTTGATGTAATCAAAATCTTCTATTTTGTGATCAATAATGATCTCTAGTTCTCCTCTGGTCATAAATTCCTTCCTCCTCCACAAGTCTGAGAGGTAGATTATCCTCTGTTCCTCTAATCTATTTATTATCTCCCTCTTTATGCCTAAATCATGGACCCATTTTGATCTTATCTTGGTATATGGTGTTAAGTGTGGATCCATATCTAATTTCTGCCATACTAATTTCCAGTTTTCCCAACAGTTTTTTCCGAATAATGAATTTTTATCCCTAATGTTGGAATCTTTGGGTTTGTCAAAGATTAGATTGCTATAGATGTACCCTTTTTTGTCCTTTGTATCTAATCTGTTCCACTGATCTACCGGTCTATTTCGTAGCCAATACCAAATGGTTTTGGTGACTGCTGCTATATAATATAGCTTTAGATCAGGTACACTTAGACCACCTTCCTCTGAGTTTTTTTTTCATTAGTTCCCTTGCAATTCTTGACCTTTTATTCTTCCATATGAATTTTGTTGTTATTTTTTCTAGGTCATTAAAATAGTTTCTTGGGAGTCTGATTGGTATAGCACTAAATAAATAGATTAGTTTGGGGAGTATTGTCATCTTTATTATATTCGCTCGGCCTATCCAAGAGCACTGAATGTCTTTCCAATTATTTAAATCTGATTTTATTTTTGTGGCAAGTGTTTTGTAATTTTTCTCATATAATTCCTGACTTTTCTTTGGTAGATGGATTCCCAAATATTTTATACTCTCAACATTTGTTTGGAATGGAATTTCTCTTTGTATCTCTTGCTGTTGCATTTTGTTAGTGATATATAAAAATGCCTAGGATTTATGTGGATTTATTTTGTATCCTGCCACTTTGCTGAAATTTTGAATTATTTCTAGTAGCTTTTTAGCAGAGTCTTTGGGGTTCTCTAAGTATACCATCATGTCATCTGCAAAAAGTGATAGTTTGATTTCCTCATTTCCTACTCTAATTCCTTGAATCTCTTTCTCGGCTCTTATTGCCGAGGCTAGCGTTTCTAGTACTATATTGAATAGTAATGGTGATAGTGGGCAATCTTGTTTCACTCCTGATCTTACTGGGAAAGGTTGCAGTTTATTTCTATTGCATATTATGCTTACCTACGGTCTTAAATATATACTCCTGATTATTCTAAGGAATAATCCATTTATTCCTATACTCTCAAGAGTTTTTAGTAGGAATGGATGTTGGATTTTGTCAAATGCTTTTTCTGCATCTATTGAGATGATCATATGGTTCTTATTAATTTGATTATTAATATGGTCAATTATATTAATAGTTTTCCTAATATTAAACCAGCCCTGCATTCCTGGAATAAATCCTACTTGATCATAGTGTATTATCTTGGAGATGATTTTCTGAAGTCTTTTTGCTAATATCTTATTTAAGATTTTAGCATCAATATTCATTAAGGAGATTGGTCTATAATTTTCTTTCTCAGTTTTCGATCTACCAGGTTTAGGTATCAGTACCATGTCTGTGTCATAAAAGGAGTTTGGTAGGACTCCTTCATCCCCTATTTTTTCAAATAATTTATATAACATTGGGGCTAATTGTTCTTTAAATGTTTGGTAGAATTCACATGTGAATCCATCTGGCCCTGGGGATTTTTTCCTGGGGAGTTGATTAATAGCTTGTTCTATTTCTTTTTCTGAAATGGGACTATTTAAGCAATTTATCTCCTCCTCTGTTAATCTAGGGAGCCTATATTTTTGGAGAAAGTCATCCATTTCACTTAAGTTATCAAATTTATTGGCATAAAGTTGGGCAAAGTAACTCCTTATTATTTCTCTAATTTCCTCTTCATTGGTGGAAAGATCCCCCTTTTCATTTGTAAGACTATCAATTTGATTTTCCTCTTTCTTTTTTTTGATCAAATTTACCAAAGGTTTATCTATTTTATTGGCTTTTTCATAAAACCAACTCTTGGTTTTATTTATTAATTCAATAGTTTTTTTACTTTCAATTTTATTGATTTCTCCTTTTAATTTTTGTATTTCGAGTTTAATTTTTGGTTGGGGGTTTATAATTTGGTCTTTTTCTAGCCTTTTAAGTTGTAAGCCCAATTCGTTAATCTTCTCTTTCTCAATTTTCTTCAAATAAGCCTCTAAAGATATAAAATTTCCCCTTATTATTGCTTTAGCTGCATATGATGACCAATTCTGATGGACATGGCCATCTTCAAAATGAGATGAACCAAATCTCAAGTATGGGGCAGTAGGTCTTTATTCTATCACTTTACATAGTATTCCCTGAAGTTCCCTCTAATGTTCCCTCAGGAATTTTTCCCTTCTGGAGTTTCCCTCCCTTAGTCTTCTCCAACCCCCTTTTTGTAGTCCCCAGCTGAGAGTATAAGAGCCAGGTGCATGATCAGGAGGGTGCGGATACTTTCCTCGTTACTGAGATTTACTCAATACCATCATTGCCTTGTTTGTCAGGCTCAGGCAGAATAAGCCTCTGAGTGCCTCTTATACTTCATCCTTGAGATCTGCCCTTAACTCTAACAGATAACTTTTTGAGTATAGTTCCAAATTGCTCTCCAGAATGGCTGGATGTATTCACAATTCCACCAACAATGTATCAGTGTCCCTGTTTTCCCATATGCCCTCCAACATTGTGCATTATTTTCCCCTGTCATTCTAGCCAATTCTAATAGTTTTTTCAATTGATTCTTTAGGATTTTCTATGTATACTATTCTATGGTCTTCAAACAGTGTTAATCTGTATTCTTCCTTACCTACTTTAATAATTTTAATCTCTATTACTTCTCTTACTGCAAAGTTAACATTTCTATTACAATATTTAATAGTAATAGTGATATTGGTCAAACTTGCTTTACCCTTGATCTTATTGGGAATAGTTCTAGTTTATCCCCATTATATCTGATGATTGCTAATGGCTTTAGATAGATGCTACTGAACATTTCATTTATTCCTATACTTTCTGGCGTTTTTAATAGGAATAAGTGTTGGATTTTATCAAATGCTTTTTTTTTTGTTGCATCTATTGAAATAATCATATGATTTTTGTTAGTTTGGTTCTTTATATAGTCAATTATGCAAATAGTTTTTCCAATTTTTAACCAGCTCTGCATCCTGGTATAAATCCTACTTGGTTATGATGTATTATCCGGGGGATAACTTGAGGTAATTTCTTTGATAAGACTTTATTTAAGATTTTTGTGAAATTGGTCTATAATTTTTTCTCTCTTTTGACCCTACCTGTTTTTGGTATCAGCATCATATCTGTGCCATAAAAGGAATATGGTAGGACTCCTTCTTTCCCTATATTTCCAAATAGCTTGCAAATTATTGAAAATAAATGTTAAATAGTTTGTAGAATTTGCATGTAATTCCTTCTCGACCTGGAGATATTTTTTAGGGAGTTGATTTATAACTTGTTCAGTTTCTTTTTCTAAAATGCAATTATTTAAATAGTTTGTTTCCTTATATGTCAATCTAGGCAATCTAGATTTTTGTAAGTATTCCTCCATTTCACTTAGATTATCTGATTTAATGTCATAAAGTTTGCCAAAATAATTCCTAATTATTGCTCTAATTTTCTCGTCATTGGTGAAAAATTGTCTCTTTTCATTTTTAAAACTAATAATTTGATTTTCTTCTTTCCATTTTCTAATCAGATTAACTAAAGACATTTATTTTGTTGTTTTTTTTTTCATAAAACCAACTGTTACATTTGTTTGTTCATTAAATAGTTTTCTTATTTTCAATTTTTTAAACTCTTTTATTTTCAAAATTTCAAACTGGGTATTTAATTGGGGGGGGTTTCTTTTGTTATTTTTTTAGCGTATTTAGTTGCATGCCCAATTCATTAATCTTTTCTTTATTTTATACAAGTAACGATCTAGAGATATAAAATTTCCCCTAAGAACTTCTTTGCTTGCATCCATAAATTTAGATATATTATCTTATTATCATTTTCTTGGATGAAATTATCCATTGTGTCTATGATTTTTATTTCACACATTCATTCTTTAGTATTAGATTATTTAATTTCCAATTAATTTTTTGTCTATTTTCCTCTGGCCTTTTATTGCATCATGATCTGAAGGACATATAGTTATTATTTCTACCTTTCTGCATTTGATTTTGAGATTTTATGCCATAATACATATATTTATGCCATAATTATAAGTCCTATGTTTTGCCAAGAAAAAAATATTTCTTTTTTGGATCCATTCAATTTTCTCCAAAAGTATAATACTTTTAACTTTTCCAAAATTCTATTTACTTCTTTGACTTCTTTCTTATTTATTTTGTTGTTTCAAATTATCTAATTCTGAGAGAGCAAAACTGATATCCCCCACTAATATAGTTTTGCTGTCTGATTCTTTTTGCAGCTCTCTTAAGTTCTGCTCTAGGAATTCAGATATTGGTGCATATATGGTTAGTATTGATATTGCTTCATTTTCTGTGGTACCCTTTAGCAACATGCAGTTTCCTTCTTTGTCTCTTTTAATTAAATCTGCTTTTGCTTTTGTTTGATCTGAGATCAGGATTGCTACCCCTGTTAGTTTTCATTTCAGCTGAAGCATAAGACAGTCTGCTCCAGCCTTTTTCCCTTTAGTCTGAATGTACCACTCTGCTTTAAATGTGTATCTTCTAAACAACATATTATAGGATTCTGGCTTTTAATGCAGTCTGCTATCCACTTCAATTTTATGGAAAAGTCCATCCCATTCATATTCACAGTTAAAATTACTAACTGTCTTTACTGCCATCTTAATTTCCCTAAATTATACTTTTCTTTTTCATTTCCCCTTTTCCTTCCTCCCCAGTACTTTGCTTTTGACTACTATCTCTCACAAACAACCCTCCCTTTTCACAACCCTTTCCCTTTCTCCTTTTCCCTTCTACTTCTGTTCTCTGTCCTATTAGTCTCCCCCCCTTTACGTTCACTTTTCCCCTCATACTTCATTAGAGTGACACAAGTTTCTCTCTGAAGCTAAATATGTCTGATATTCTCTCTTTGAGCAAAATCTGAGGAGAGTAAGATTTACCCAATAATTAACACCTTTATTTCTTTCCCTCAATTATAATTGCCACCTCATAAGATGTAATTTTGTCCATTTTAATTCCATTTTCTTCTTTTTCCAGTAAATCACCTTTCCTTGTCTAGTTTCTTTTTTATATCATCACAATGAAATCAAATTATATCCATATCCTCTAAATTTACCCATAACCGAGATACAGATCTCAAGAGTTAAACATATATTCTTCCCATAGAGGGCTATAAGCTTTTTAACATTTAAAAACAGGTATTTTTTCTTTCTTTTTTACCTTTTTATGCTTCTTGAGTTCTGTTTTTGAAGATCAATTTTCTGTTCAGCTCTGGTGTTTTCATCAGTAAAGAATGAAATACACCTGTTTCAATGAATGTTCATCTTTTCCTATAAAATATAATGCTTAATTTTGCTGGATAGTTGATTTTTGCCTGGAATCCAAATTCTTTTACCTTTTGCAATATCAGATTTCATGACCTTCAATTCTTTAAAATGGAAGCTTCTAGGTCCTGGATAACCCTGATTGTGGCTCCTTGATACATGAATTATTTCTTTTTGGCTGCTTGCAATATTTTTTTCTTGATTAGGTAATTCTGAAATTTAGCTACGATATTCATTTTGGCATGCTCATGGGAGATTATTGGTAGAAATAATAGCTTCTTTTCATCTTCCAAATATGGATTTAGGTTAACAATAATGCTTTTCTCTCAGTAGCCTAATTTATTGCATTTCTTATTCTCCATTCATGCTTATGCTCCATTCAACTGCATGAACTACAGAGGTCTAAAAAATTATGTCATTCTTTTTGAATCATTAGCATGTACTTTATTTTTAGAACAGCCCTTCATGTGTCTAAATCAAATTTATAAATCACCACTAATGTTAAAAAGATTTAGATTAATAATTTGAAAAAATAGTTTTTGTCCTGAAAATGCGTATCAAAGTCAAAGATAGAAACTTTACAGAACAGCTTAAGATCGACACCGCAATGTCTTTGATTTAGGCCCCTTCAACTTTCCCTTTGATTTGGAAAATTTTCACAACTTTGTTTATTATAGTTGTAAAAGGTAGAAAGGGAGCAAAATCAGGGGAGTCACAACTATTTGAATAAAAGCTATTTTATCAGCTGTGACTGGATCTGGCCAGACTGGTTAATGTCACAACTTTTCATGTGGGCAAAATAAAGGTTTTAAAGAAGAAAAAAGGTAGAAAAAAGTTGAAGAGAGAATGGTCATTTAGAGTGTAAAAAAAAACTTTTTCTCTGGTACAGAATTTGATTCTAGAATGAATTTATGCCCAAGTTATAAACTTAAGAAAATAGAATTTATAGAGAAAGAACTGACAGCATTTTAAATACATTTAACTAGCAAATGTACTTCTGGAATGATTTCTGTAAAAGTAAGATATTAATTTTATTCAATCCATATGTATGTGTGTTTTAAAACATTCAAAAAGTAATTTATTTTCATCATAACTGCAATATAATCAAAGCAGGAATTGGGAAATTTGGGATATTTTAAAGAAGGTATAAACATTGTCAAAAGTTCTGCATAATTCATCTCCAAGTAATAGCATTTATGAATTCAGCTCCTTAAAAATATAAGCTCTGGGATGATTTTTTGATGACTCCAGAATTTCTTCCTCAGAGACCAGTATCCATTTCATTTCTGATGAAAATATGCTATCAATATGTGAAAAAGCTCCTATCCTGTCAGAATGGATACTTGTTATTAACAATTAAATCAAGGAATTTGTGGCCATAGAAATAAAATTTCCCACTGAACAAAACCATCCATACTGACTGTTACTTGGTAAAATAATATAAAGTTCTGATCTAAAATATAATAATTTGATGAATTTATATGTATGCTCTTATGGAAATATCTAAATTTTAAAGAAAAATTTTACCATCAAAGGTGTTTCAAATGACTATTGATCAGAGAAATGCAAATTAAGACAACTCTGAGATACCACTACATATCTCTCAGATTGGTTAAAAAGATAGGAAAAGATAATGACAAATGTTGGAGGGGATGTGGGAAAATTGGGAAACTGATACATGTTGCTGGAACTGTGAATGAATCCAACCATTCTGGATAACAATCTGGAACAATGCTCAAAAAGTTATTTTGACCCAACAGTTTTTCTTTTTTTTTTCTTTTTTTATATATTTTTATTAATTTTATAATTATAAAATTTTTTTGACAGTACATATGCATGAGTAATTTTTTATAACAATATCCCTTGTATTCATTTTTCCAAATTTTCCCCTCCCTCCCTATACTCCTTCCCCTAGATGACAGGCAATCCCATACATATTAAATGTGTTACAATATAACCTAGATACAATATATGTCTGTAAATCCAATTTTCTTGTTGCATGTTAAGAATTGGATTCCGAAGATATAAGTAACCTGGGTAGAAAGATAGTAGTGATAACAGTTTACATTCAATTCCCAGTGTTCCTTCTATGGGTGTAGTTGTTTCTGTCCATCATTGATCAACTGGAAGTGAGTTGGATCTTCTTTATGTTGAAGATATCCACTTCCATCAGAATATATCTTCATACATTATTGTCGTTGAAGTCTATAGTGATCTTCTGGTTCTGCTCATTTTACACAGCATCAGTTCATGTATGTCTCTCCAAACCTCTCTGTATTCATCCTGCTGGCCATTTCTTACACAGCAATAATATTCCATGACCTTCATATATCATAATTTACCTAATCATTCTCCAATTGATGGACAGCCATTCATTTTCCAGTTTCTAGCCACTACAAAAAGAGCTGTCACAAACATTTTGGCACATACAGGGCCCTTTTACTTCTTTAGTATTTCTTTGGGTTATAAGCCCAGTAGTAGCACTGCTGGATCAAAAGGTATGCACAGTTTGATAACTTTTTGGGCATAGTTCCAAATTGCTCTCCAGAATGGCCGGATTCTTTCACAACTCCACCAACAATGCATTAGTGTCCCCATATTCCCACATTCCCTCCAACCTTCATTATTATTTGTTCTTGTCATCTTAGCCAATCTGACAGGTATGTAGTGGTATCTCAGAGTTGTCTTAATTTGCATTTCTCTGAGCAGTAGTGATTTGGAACACTCTTTCATATGAGTGGATATAGTTTCAATTTCATAATATGAGAATTGTCTGTTCACATCCTTTGACCATTTATCAATTGGAGAATGGTTTGATTTCTTATAAATTAGGGTCAGTTCTCTATATATTTTGGAAATGAGACCTTTATCAGAACCTTTAACTGTAAAAATATTTTCCTAATTTGTTACTTCCCTTCTAATCTTGTTTGCATTAGTTTTGTTTGTACAGAAACTTTTTAATTTGATGTAATCAAAATCTTCTATTTTGTGATCAATCATGGTCTCTAGTTCTCCTCTGGTCATAAATTATTTCCTCCTCCACAGATCTGAGAGGTAGACTATCCTCTGTTCCTCTATTCTATTTATGATCTCATTCTTTATGCCTAAATCATGGACCCATTTTTATCTTATCTTGGTATATGGTGTTAAGTGTGGGTCCATATCTAATTTATGCCATACTAATTTCCAATTTTCCCAACAGGTTTTTTTCAAATAATGAATTTTCATCCCAAATGTTGGTATCTTGATCCAACAGTTTTTCTACTGAGCTAATATTCCAAAGAGCTCTTAAAGAAGGCAAAGGGACCCGTATGTGCAAAAATGTTTGTGGCAGCCCTTTTTATAGTGGCAAGAAACTGGAAATTGAATGGATGCTCATCAACTGGAGAATGGCTTAATAAGTTATGATATATGAATGCTATGGAATATTATTGTTCTATAAGAAATGACCAGCAGGATGATTTCAGAGAGGCTTGGAGAGACTTATATGAATTGATGCTAAATGAAATGAGCAGAATTAGGAGATCATTATACATGGCAACAACAAGACTATAGATCTGATGGATGAGGTTCTCTTCAACAATGAGAGGATTTAATCCAATTCCAATTGTTCAATGAAGAAGAGAGCTATCTACACCTATAGAGAGGACTTTGGGAACTGAGTGTGGACTGCAGCATAGCATTCTTGCTGTTTCTGTTGTTGTTTGCCTGCATTTTGTTTACCAGGTCTTTTTTTTTTTTCTTGGTCCGATTTTTCTTGTGCAGGAAGAAAAAAAAAATATATATATATATATGTATACGAATATTAGATTTAACATATATTTTAACATATTTAACATGTATTGGACTACTTGCCATGTAGGGGAGAGGGTAAGGGGAAGAAAGGAATAATTTTGAACAGAAAGCTTTGCAAGGGTCAATATTGAAAAATTATCCATGCATATGTTTTGTAAATAAAAAGTTTTAATTAAATAAAAGGGGAAAATAGAACTTTCAAAAAATTAAAAAAAGAAAATTGTCATCCTTGATGAAAATCAGTTTTTATTTCCTTCCTTTTTTCTTTCTTTTCTTTTCTAATAGACATATGTCAATATATTAACCTGAAAAGAAAGATCATTCTGTTATTTGTTCACATATATGTAATGCATATTTATAAATATCTACTTATAAATATGTACATATGATGTTTGATAGTTTCCTAAGCCATTTCCCCACAACAGCCCTTGGAAATAGGTAAGAATTTTTTTTTTTTCTATTTTATAGATGAGAAAACTGAGTAAGTATCAGAATCAAATAGCTCTTTTCCCACAACAGTATGAATGTTTTCTTTTTTTTTTTCCAGATTGATTTTCATTGTTTCATGGTTTTTAAAAAATATATAGAGAAAAGTTTCTTTATAATTCAACTGTTTCTTTGATTGTTAACAGATAATTTTGTTGTAAAAGAGAACAAAAATATAATCACATCTCAAGACTGTCAATCAGGGCTTTCCCCTAGGATATACAATCTAGAAAGTGAAAACATTTTGTCTTTTAGTAGCTAGAAAAAAAACAGAGGTTTATAATTAGCTTAGTACATTTGATAATTATTTAAAATAAGAAACTATTAGGTGTTTTCTTTCTTCTTTATAACTCACATAAGCTTCTCCTCATCCTGATCTAATAATATTTCTTTTTTCCTGCTCTCCAATTTCCAGTTTAGAATATTAATTTGAGGCCTAATTTAAAGCAGCAGATCTCACAAAGCCTGGTGTCAGGAGCTCTTTATAATCTTTTAAAATATTGAGAACTCCTAAGATTTTTGTTAATTTGAATCATATTGATATTTATTGTATGAGAAATTAAAATAGGCATATTAAAATATTTCTTTAGTAATTTATTTAAATAACTGTGACTATTATATGATTATCATAAAATCATGTTATGACATTATTTTATGAAAAAATAAGTTTTATGGAAAATATATTTTCTAAAAAAACAATAGTGGAGTGGCTTTTCCACAATTTTTTGCAAATTTTAAAAATATCTAGCTTAAGAGAACACAGTTGTATGTTCACATCTGCTTCTGGATTCACATTGTGAATATATATATATATATATATATATATATATATATATATATATATACATACATACATGATATATATCATTTTAATATATACATGTACATACTGTGTACATGTGTATTTCTATAAATATATACATATATATATATGTATTTGAGAAAGGGATGATTATTTCGTTTTTACTGGGAAAATAATGTTAGTTTTATTTTAAACATAAATTTTACCTTGCAGACTACTAGAAACTTTTAAAAGATTCTCAAGGATCTTGGGTCATGTTTCAAGAACCACTAACCTAAAGGATGTTCCTCCCTCCAGCCAGGTTCAGTATGTATCATTCCATAGAGAAAATTATTAGTGGTGACCCTAGATAGTGACTTTAGGATATGCTTAAGGAAATTGCAACTGGTAGCTTTAAAACAACAGCATGTTAATAAAAAGAACTCAATAAAATAAGGTAGTAGGACTTAAATGATCCTTAATACTTTTTCCAGTTTTATAATTTTTAACTTTTTAGAAAAGGATAAGATACAATAAAAAGAGAGAGAAAAGTTGATTAATTCTTAAGAAGATGATATATTATAGTTTCAGACTTCAAATTTTATTCTGATACTTCTTTCCTAACAGGATTACACAGTAACTCAGGGAGAAAGAAGATAGCAGCCTTCTTGTTGTTGTTTGTTGTTGATACCAATACTTGTAGCTATCTTCTTTCTCCCTGAGTTAAAAGTTTTTCTGTTTTTCTCCCTGACTCAGAGAGTAGTTTATTACAGGGTCACTAATACTTCCTCTCCATCCATCAGCCTACCCACTCAATCTAATAAATTTTTGCTTTCTTAGTAAGATCCGCATTATTTGTAGTATCAGACATGATTGTTTTGAAGATAAAATTAAATAATGTTTATAAAGTGCTTTAATAACCTTAAAGTAGGGGGCGGAGCCAAGATGGCAGAGAAGACAAACATTTCATTTTAAGCTTCTCTTCAACTCTCACTACTAATTACCAAATTCAATCTCTGAAATAGTGCTTGACTGATAAAATCCACAAATATTGGGAATACAACAAATTACAAGGCAAAGACAATCTGGAAGATTGCCATAAAAGATTTGTCCTGATCTGGTGGGAGGAGGCCAGAGCAGACAGGGAAGTAGAATCAGAAGCTAGCACACTGAGCAGACTGGAGAAGGGAGTGGGGGTAGTCTCTATGGGTGAAGAATTTGCAGGGAAGACTCTACCACAGGTTGGCTGCTCTGCTTTGGTTGCAAAGCATATCAGTTGAGATGTTCCAAAAATGCCAAAGGTAGAGTATACTCCAAAACACCAGAATTTAACAGGACTTGGCCACACCCACCCAGCACTGGAAGTGACACATCAAGAATCACAGCACAGCTGTGCAGCTGCACTCTACAGTGTGGGGCTTTTACCCAGTGTAGTCACATTTCTGCATAGCAGGGGGGGCTTTACCTGGGGCAACCACACTTCTGAATGCTGGGGGGGGGTGGGGACTCTGCTAGGGGCAGTGTAATTTTCGCTGTAAAGTTCTTTACAGGGCACTTCCGCAGTTCGGCCGCTCTTTGCAGCCCATTTGCAGGACAGCTACGGTCCATCTATCTAATCCCTGTTCTGGAGAGGAAGCTGGTAACCTCCTGGAACTGAAGACAGACCCTAAGAGCTTTTAAAAAAAAATGAGTAAAAAAAAACAAAACAAGCAAACTCTAACTATTGATAGCTTCTATACAGAAAGAGAGAAGGTTTCCAAGCCCTAGGAGACTAATAGCAGACAGTCTCCAGACAAAACCCCAAAGGGGAATATACCCTGGTTCTCTTCACAGAAGGCTCTCCTAGAAGAAATTATAAAAGATCTTAAAAGAGAGCTAGAAGAAAAATGGGGAAAGGAAAGAAAAACTCTACAAGAAAGTACAGAAAAGGCATATAATTCATTAAAAGAAAATTTTGATAAAGTGGAAAAAGAAAACAACTTCCTGAAATGTGAATTGGAAAAGGTAAAGAACTCCCAGGGAAATAGAATTTTTGAATTGGAAAAGATAAAGTACTCCCAGGAAAGTAGGATTTGTCAATTAGAAAAAGAAAATAACTCAGTAAAGAAAAAAAAATAGTGAAATGGAAAAAAAAATAATTCTACAGAGCAAAACAACTCATTTAAAAACTCAACTGGACATATACAAAAAAAGTTAATGAAGAAAATAACCCATTAAAAATGAGAACTGAACAAATAGAAATGGATGATTAGTTGATATATCAAGAATCAGTCAAGCAAAACTAAAAAAAAGAAAAAAAATAGGAAAAATATTAAATATCTACTTGGAAAAACAACAGACTTGGAAAATAACTCTAGGAGATATAATCTGATGATTATTGGACTTCCTGAAAATTATGATGAAAAGAGAGCTTTAACAATATTTTACAGATCATCAAAGAGAACTGCCCAGATGTAATAAAATCAGAAGCTAAAATAAGCATTGAAAGAATTCATCAAACAACTTCTGAAAGAGACCCCAAAATAAAATCTCCAAGAAATATTGTGGCTAAATTTCAGAACTATCAGACTAAGGAAAAAATATTACAAATAGCCAGAAAAAAAATAATTCAAATACTGACAAGGCATAATAAGGATCACTCAGGATCTAGCTGCTTCCACATTAAAGGATCAAAGGGCCTGGAATCTGATATTCCAAAAGGCAAAACAACTTGTAATGCAGCCAAGAATTAACTACCCAGCTAAGCTGGGCATTTTCTCTCAGGGAAGAAGATGAAAATTCAATGAAACAAGTGAATTCCATTTATTCCTAATGAAAAAAAAAAAAAAAAAAAACTAGAGCTAAACAAAAAATTTGACCTCCAAATATAGGACTCAAGAGAAGCATAAAAGATAAAAAGAAATTTTGAGAACTGTATTTCTGTTATGGGCATACATAAAGAGTGCATATACAGTTTGATTTTGCTGATATAATATAAAAAAGGGAAGTAGAAGTGGAAAGGAGATATCAGAAAAGGGGAAAAAGGGAGATAAAAAGAGGGAAATTACATCCCATGAAGAAGCAATGGAAACCTATCATGTCTGAGGGAATTTAAAGAAGGGAAGGAATATTGTGTGAATCTTACTTTCATCAGATTTGGCTCAAAGAGAAAAAATATTAGACATATTTGGTTTACAGGGTAACTTCTCTTACCTCATTAAAAGTGAGAGAGGAAAAGGGAAAAAGGAAAAGAGTAATAAGGGAAAGGTACAAGAAAAGGGAAGGGACTCAAAGGGGGTGGGAGGTATTCTAAAGAGGGAGAGCTGCATAAATTTACTACTGGGGAAGTGGTAAGGGGGGAAAGAAAAAGAAAAAAAAAACATAATCTGGGGATTATAAGATGGCAGGAAATACAGAATTAGTAGTTTTAACTGTAAATGTGAGTGGGAGGAACTCTCCCATAAAGCAGAGGTGGTTAGCAGACTGGATCAAAAGCCAATATCCTACACTATGTTGTTTACAGGAAACTCATTTAAAGTAAGGTGATATATACAAAGTAAAGGTAAAAGACTAGAGCAGAATCTATTATGCTTCAGGTGAAGTAAAAAAAGCAGAGGTAGCCATCCTTAGATCAAGCAAAAGCAAAAATTGATCTAATTAAAAGAGATAAGGAAGGAAACTATATCTTGCTAAAGGATAGCATAGACAATGAAGCAAAATCAATACTAAACATACATGCATCAATTGGTGCAACTTAAAGTAGTTAAGAGAGTTGCAAGAATAGACAGAAAAACTATAATAATGGGAGATCTCAACCTTGTACTCTCAGAATTAGATAAATCAAATCACAACACAAATGAGAAAGAAGTTAAAGAGGTAAATAGAATATTAGAAAAGTTAGGTATGATAGATCTTTGGAGACAACTGAATTTAGACAATGTTAGGTTCTTACTAAGTGCTAAGTTGGTACTTAAAAATTCTCTAGCTCAAAGTTCACACCTTTAGTTCAAACAAGCAAGTTCATTGGTTGTAAGTAGTTCCCACCAGCCCCTGCAGTACTCACAAGCCCATTCTCTGGGAGGATAAAAGAAGACAACATTGAGTCTGGAATCAGTCTACTCTGGGCCAGAGTTGGGACAGTGGCCTGGAGGAGGAGTCTGGATTGGGATAGGACAAGACTTCCCAAGAGAATATCAGGGAAGCTTGAGGAGATTCAGAGCCAGGATTCTGGAAGAAGAGGATTTGACATTCTACCTTCTCTCTGGCTGGAGGCTCCAGAAGCCTCCCAAGAAACCTGCTCACAGAGGAAAAGATTATACAGAAAAGAGAGCTCCTCCCAGAGAATGGGCGTGTGAGAACTCAAGGGCTTGTGGGAAAATTACTTCAACCAATGAACTTGCTCCTTTTAAAGGTTGTGTAAATTCCTTTTCATATGTAAACTCCTCCTCAGAAGTTCAAAGGGGTAAACTCCCCTTAAAGGCTGGAACCAAAGGTGTGGACTAGAGAATTGTTAGAGACTAGAGAATAAGTACCGACTTAGCACTTAGTAAGAACCTAACAAGACGGAAAGGAATATATTTTATTCTCAGCAGTTCATGGAACCTACACAAAAACTGACTATATTTTAGAACATAAAGACCTCAAAATTAAATGTAGAAAGGCAGCAATAGTAAATGCATTCTTTTCAGATCATGATGCAATAAAAACTACATTCAACAAAAAGCTGGGGTAAAGAGACCAAAAAGTAATTGGAAAGTAAATAACTTCATCTTAAAGAACAAATGGGTAAAATAGCAAATCATAGACACAATAATTTCACCCAAGAGAATGACAACAATGAGATAATATATTAAAATTTGTGGAATGCAGCCAAAGGGGTAATAAATGCAAGCAGAAAATTTTATATTTTTAGAAGCTTACTTTAATAAAATAGAGAAAGAGAAGATGAATGAATTAGGCTTGCAACTTAAAAAGCTAGAAAAAGAGCAAATTAAATCCCTTCAATCAAATGCTAAACTACAAATTCTAAAATTAAAAGGAAAAATTGATAAAATTGAATGAAAAAATATTGAATTAATAAATAAATATAAGAGTTGATTTTATGAAAAAACCAACAAAATAGATAATCATTTGGAAAATTAAATTGTTAGTCTTAAAAACAAAAAGGGAGAACTTTCCACCAATGAAGAGGAAAATAGAGCAATAATTAAGAGTTACTTTGCCCAAGTTTAGGGCAATACATTTAATAACATAAGTGAAATGGATGACTAAATTCAAAAATATAGACTTCCGGGGGCGGAGCCAAGATGGCAGAGAAGAAACACACGACGCTGTAAAGGTCCTCACTCCCTCACAACCAATTAGATAAATCAGCCTCAGAATAAGCCCAGGACTGATAGATACCACAAGGACTGGAAGCACGCCTTACCAGCTGAAGAGAATCTGGAGTTTCAACAGAAAAGGTCAGTCCCCAGGGGAGGAAGAAGAGAGGCCAGCACAGACGGCTGGGTGCTAGCATACGCTGCCGATCGCGCTGGGAAGGGCTCTGGGATCAGAGAAGCCACTGAGATAAAGGAATCTGGCGCAGACTATTAGCTCTTCTCTGCTAATTATTTAACAGTTCAGAGGAGAAAGCTAAAATACTTTAAAACTCAAATTTTCCTCGATCCTGGAGGTGACTCAGCAGATCTCGGCACCAGGGGATGTGGCTTCAGCTACCACCTGAGAATAGTTAAGAGATTGACAAGTGGGCCGATACGGCCCAAAGCAACACACACTGCCTAGTTTAGCTGGAGGGAGTGGAACTCAGCTCCAGAAAGTCCCAGAGAAGCAGAACCTTTGAACTACGGACCGCGGTTTCTGGCAGACACTTCCAGTTTGAGCGCAGGGGCTTTTCACCTCACCTGCTGCAGACATCCACGCCCCACCGGGAAGCATAGGCTGGGCTTTGTGCTGCCTTTACTGTTAAGCGCCCTTGGGGCACAGCAGTGCTAATCACCTCTGAGGCACTTCCAGGGAGGGGGTGGGGAACTCTCTCCCAGAGCTCTATCTTAGCTCAGGCGCAGGAGCCGCTGCATCCATTCTGTCTGGGAGGAAGCTGGTAAAGAAGTAAATAAATAATTTCCTACCCCAGGGACAGACCCCAAAAGATTTTTTAAATATGAACAAAAAAGCCAGAAAAACTATAGATTCCTTCTACACAGAGAAAGAGCGGGTATCCAACCCCGAGGAAGTTAACAGCAGAGAGTCAGCAGATAACAACCTAAAGGGGAACGATTCCTGCCCCCCATCACATAACTCTCTCCTAGAAGAGACTCTTAAAAAATTGAGGGAGTTTGAAGAAAAATGGGGAAAGGGAAGGGAAGCTATGATAGAGAATAAGAACGTCCTGAAATTGGAGTTGGAAAAAATAAAGAATTCACAGGAGATGCAGGGAAACAAAATTTATGAATTAGAAAAGGTTAAAAAAACAGAGGAAAGTAGGACTTCTGAATTGGAAAAGATAAAAAAGTCTCAAGAAAATAGAATTTCTGAATTGGAAAAAGAAAATAATTCTCAAAAAAAAATTAGGGAAATGGAAAAAAATTCAATAGAGCAAAATAATTCATTTAAAAACGAAATTGGGCATTTACAAAAAGAACTAAAAACTGTGAAAGAAGAAAATAACTCCTTAAAAGTCAGGATGGAACAAATAGAAATGAATGATTCACAGAGAACCCAAGAATCAGTCAAACAAAACAAAAAAAAAAAATGAGAAGCTGGAGAACAACGTCAAATACTTACTGGGAAAATCTATAGACCTGGAAAATAGATCTAGGAGAGATAATCTGCGGATTATTGGACTTCCAGAAAACTATGACCAAAAAAAGAGCCTAGATTTTATTTTACAGGAAATTATCAAAGAGAACTGTCCAGAGATAATAGAAACAGAAGGGAAAGTAGATGTGGAAAGAATTCATCGAACTCCTTCTGAAATAGACCCTAAAAAAAAGAACACCACGGAATATTGGGGCTAAGCTGCAGAATCACCACACAAACAGAAAATCCTGCAAGCTGCTAGAAAAAAACAATTTAAATACCAAGGTACCAGAATAAGGGTCACCCAAGATCTGGCTGCCTCCACATTAAAAGATAGAAGGGCCTGGAACCTGATATTCCGTAAGGCAAAAGATCAAGGACTGCAACCAAGAATGAACTACCCAGCTAAGTTTAGGATCTTTTTCCATGGAAGAAGATGGTCATTCAATGAAACAGAGGAATTCTATATGTTTCTAAGAAAAAAACCAGACTTAAACAAAAAATTTGATCTACATCCACAAGACTGAAGAGAAACAGAAAAAGGTACACAGAACCCTTGAGAACTGTAACTCTGTTGTGGGTATATAAAAAGTACTCAAGGATAATTTGATTTTACTGATATAAAAGAAAAAAAGGGGGGTGTAGTAAAGGGAAGGAGGTCGGTTCAGAAAAAGGGGAAGGAATGATAAAAAGAGGGAAACTACATCCCAGGAAGAAAATACACCATATCTGAGGGAACTTAGTGAGGGGGAGAATCATTGTGTGAATCTTACTCTCATCAGGAGAGGCTCAAAGAGTAAATAATTAACATATTTGTTTTTCAGAGAATTTTCTCTCACCTCATTAAAAGGTCGGAGAGGAAAAGGGAAAAGGAAAAGGACTTGGAGGGAGGGGGGAGGGATACTAAAAAAAAAAAAAAAAAAGGGAGGGTTGCGCGTCACAAGGGGGGTCTGTAAATTAACTATCGGGGAGGGGGATCAGGGGGGGCAAGGGAAAAAGCATAATCTGGGGATAATATGATGGCAGGAAATACAGAATTAGTAATTTTAACTGTAAATGTAAATGGGATGAACGATCCCATCCAACGGAGATGGATAGCAGATTGGATCAAAAAGCAGAACCCTACAATATGTTGTTTACAGGAAACACACTTAAAGCAGGGAGATACATATAGAGTAAAGGTAAAAGGTTGGAACAGAATCTATTATGCTTCAGGTAAAGCCAAAAAAGCAGGGGTAGCTATCCTTATCTCAGATCAAGCAAAAGCAGAAGTAGATCTCGTTAAAAAAGATAAGGAAGGAAACTATATCCTGCTGAAAGGTAGCATAAATAATGAAGCCATATCAATACTAAACATATATGCACCAAGTGGTATAGCATCTAACTTTCTAAAGGAAAAGTTAAGAGAATTACAAGAAGAAATAGACAGTAAAACTATAATAGTGGGAGATCTCAACCTTGCACTCTCAGATTTAGACAAATCAAACCACAAAACAAAAAAGAAAGAAATTAAAAAAGTAAATAGAACATTAGAAAAACTAGGTATGATAGACCTTTGGAGAAAACTGAATGGCAATAGAAAGGAATATACTTTCTTCTCAGCAGTTCATGGATCCTATACAAAAATAGACCATATATTAGGACATAAAGATCTCAAAATTAAATGTAGGAAGGCAGAAATAATAAATGCCTTCTTCTCAGATCACAATGCAATAAAAGCTACGTTCAGTAAAAAGTGAGGGGTAAATAGACCAAAAAGTAATTGGAAACTGAATAATCTCATCTTAAAGAATGACTGGGTGAAAGAGCAAATTATAGAAACAATTAACAATTTCAACCAAGATAATGACAATGATGAGTCATCATACCAAAATCTTTGGGATGCAGCTAAAGCAGTAATAAGGGGAAATTTTATATCTTTAGAGGCTTATTTGAAGAAAATAGAGAAAGAGAAGATTAACGAATTGGGCTTACAACTTAAAAGGCTAGAAAAAGACCAAATTATAAACCCCCAACCAAAAATTAAACTTGAAATACAAAAATTAAAAGGAGAAATCAATAATATTGAAAGTAAAAAAACTATTGAATTAATAAATAAAACCAAGAGTTGGTTTTATGAAAAAGCCAATAAAATAGATAAACCTTTGGTAAATTTGATCAAAAAAAAGAAAGAGGAAAATCAAATTGATAGTCTTACAAATGAAGAGGAAATTAGAGAAATAATAAGGAGTTACTTTGCCCAACTTTATGCCAATAAATTTGATAACTTAAGTGAAATGGATGACTTCCTCCAAAAATATAGGCTCCCTAGATTAACAGAGGAGGAGATAAATTGCTTAAATAATCCCATTTCAGAAAAAGAAATAGAACAAGTTATTAATCAACTCCCCAGGAAAAAATCCCCCGGGCCAGATGGATTCACATGTGAATTCTACCAAACATTTAAAGAACAATTAGCCCCAATGCTATATAAACTATTTGAAAAAATAGGGGATGAAGGAGTCCTACCAAACTCCTTTTATGACACAGACATGGTACTGATACCTAAACCAGGTAGATCAAAAACTGAGAAAGAAAATTATAGACCAATCTCCTTAATGAATAATGATGCTAAAATCTTAAATAAGATATTAGCAAAAAGACTTCAGAAAATCATCTCCAGGATAATACACTATGATCAAGTAGGATTTATTCCAGGAATGCAGGGCTGGTTTAATATTGGGAAAACTATTAATATAATTGACTATATTGATAATCAAATTAATAAGAACCATATGATCATCTCAATAGATGCAGAAAAAGCATTTGACAAAATCCAACATCCATTCCTACTAAAAACACTTGAAAGTATAGGAATAAATGGACTATTCCTTAGAATAATCAGGAGCATATATTTAAGACCTTCAGTAAGCATAATATGCAATAGAAATAAACTGCAACCTTTCCCAGTAAGATCAGGAGTGAAACAAGATTGCCCACTATCACCATTACTATTCAATATAGTACTAGAAACGCTAGCCTCGGCAATAAGAGCCGAGAAAGAGATTCAAGGAATTAGAGTAGGAAATGAGGAAATCAAACTATCACTCTTTGCAGATGACATGATGGTATACTTAGAGAACCCCAAAGACTCTGCTAAAAAGCTACTAGAAATAATTCAAAATTTCAGCAAAGTGGCAGGATACAAAATAAATCCACATAAATCCTAGGCATTTTTATATATCACTAACAAAATGCAACAGCAAGAGATACAAAGAGAAATTCCATTCCAAACAAATGTTGAGAGTATAAAGTATTTGGGAATCCATCTACCAAAGGAAAGTCAGGAATTATATGAGAAAAATTACAAAACACTTGCCACAAAAATAAAATCAGATTTAAATAATTGGAAAGACATTCAGTGCTCTTGGATAGGCCGAGCGAATATAATAAAGATGACAATACTCCCCAAGCTAATCTATTTATTTAGTGCTATACCAATCAGACTCCCAAGAAACTATTTTAATGACCTAGAAAAAATAACAACAAAATTCATATGGAAGAATAAAAGTTCGAGAATTGCAAGGGAACTAATGAAAAAAAACTCAGAGGAAGGTGGTCTAAGTGTACCTGATCAAAAGCTATATTATATAGCAGCAGTCACCAAAACCATTTGGTACTGGCTAAGAAATAGAACGGTAAATCAGTGGAACAGATTAGATACAAAGGACAAAAAAGGGTACATATATAGCAACCTAATCTTTGACAAACCCAAAGATACCAACATTAGGGACAAAAATTCATTATTCGGAAAAAACTGTTGGGAAAACTGGAAATTATTATGGGAGAAATTAGATATGGATCCACACTTAACACCATATACCAAGATAAGATCAAAATGGATCCATGATTTAGGCATAAAGAGGGAGATAATAAATAGATTAGAGGAACAGAGAATAGTCTACCTCTCAGACCTGTGGTGGAGGAAGGAATTTATGAACAGAGGAGAACTAGAGATCATTATTGATCACAAAATAGAAGATTTTGATTACATCAAACTAAAAAGTTTCTGTACAAATAATACTAATGCAAACAAGATTAGAAGGGAAGTAACAAATTGGGAAAATATTTTTAAAAGGAAAGGTTCTGACAAAGGTCTCATTTCCAAAATATATAGAGAACTGACCCTAATTTATAAGAAACCGAACCATTCT
Organism: Sminthopsis crassicaudata; assembly: GCF_048593235.1. Classification (NCBI taxonomy): domain Eukaryota; kingdom Metazoa; phylum Chordata; class Mammalia; order Dasyuromorphia; family Dasyuridae; genus Sminthopsis; species Sminthopsis crassicaudata. The sequence goes on from NC_133617.1 coordinate 505,107,873, forward strand.
CCAATTGATAAATGGTCAAAGGATATGAACAGACAATTCTCAGAGGAAGAAATTGAAACTATATCCACTCACATGAAAGAGTGTTCCAAATCACTATTGATCTGAGAAATGCAAATTAAGACAACTCTGAGATACCACTACACACATGTCAGATTTGGCTAAGATGACAGGAACAAATAATGATGAATGTTGGAGTAGATGTGGGGAAACTGGGACACTAATACATTGCTGGTGGAGTTGCGAAAGAATCCAGCCATTCTGGAGAGCAATCTGGAATTATGCCCAAAAAGTTATCAAACTGTGCATACCCTTTGACCCAGCAGTGTTACTACTGGGCTTATATCCCAAAGAAATACTAAAGAGCGGAAAGAGACATATATGTGCCAAAATGTTTGTGGCAGCTCTTTTTGTAGTAGCTAGAAATTGGAAGATGAATGGATGTCCTTCAGTTGGAGAATGGTTGGGGTAAATTATGGTATATGAAGGTTATGGAATATTATTGCTCTGTAAGAAATGACCAGCAGGAGGAATACAGAGAGGCCTGGAGAGACTTAAATCAACTGTTGCTGAGTGAAATGAGCAGAACTAGGAGATCACTATACACTTCAACAACAATACTGTATGAGGATGTATTCTGATGGAAGTGGAAATCTTCAACATAAAGAAAAACCAACTCACTTCCAGTTGATCAATGATGGACAGAGGTAGCTACACCCAGAGAAGAAACACTGGGAAGTGAATGTAAATTGTTAGCACTAATATCTGTCTGCCCAGGTTACATGTACCTTCGGAATCTAAAGTTTATTGTGCAACAAGAAAATGATATTCACACACATGTATTGTGTCTAGACTATATTGTAACACATGTAACATGTATGGGATTGCCTGTCATCGGGGGGAAGGAATAGAGGGAGGGGAGGATAATTTGGAAAAATGAATACAAGGGATAATATTATAAAAATATATATAATAAAAAATTATTAATTAAAAAAAAAGAAAGAAATTGTGTATTAATTAGCCTGTGAAGGAAATCAAAAATGCAGGCGGACAAAAATAGAGGGATCAGGAATTATATGTAGTGGTTCACAGCCATCTCCCAGAGTTCTTTTGCTGGATATAGAAAAGGTTTTTAAAATAATGTAAGATCAATTAACATGATTGTCTGTGAAACCTGTTATTTTATTGTTTATTAAAACTAAAGCTGAAACACCTTTAAAAATATATATATATAAATATATATATATATATATATATATATATGTAAATATATATATATATATATATATATATATATATATATATATATATATATTTCCCAGATTAACAGAGGAGGAAGTACATTGCTTAAATAGTCCCATTTCAGAAAAAAAAAAAAAAAAAAAAAAAAAAAAGAAATAGAACAAGCTCTTAATTCCCTAAGGAAAAAAATCCCTAAGACCAGATGGATTTACATGTGAATTTCACGAAACAGTTAAAGAACAATTAACTCCAATGCTATATAAACTATTTGAAAAAATAGGAAATGAAAGAGCCCTACCAAATTCCTTTTATGACACAGACATGGTACAACCACATAGGTTGAAAACAGAAAAGGAAAATTACAGACCAATCTCACTAATGAATATTGATGCTAAAATCTTAAATAAACTATTAGCAAAAAGACTATAGAACATCAATCCCAAGATAATACACTATGACCAATTAGGATTTATACCAGGAATGCATGGCTGGTTCAATAAAAGAAAAACTATTAGTATAATTGATTATATCAATAACCAAATTAACAAAAAACTTATGATCATCTCAATAGATGCAGAAAAAGCATTTGATAAAATCCAACATTCATTCCTATTAAAAAAATACTTGAAAGTATAGGAATAAATGGAATTTTCCTTAAAATAATAAGTAGCATCTATTTAAAACCATCAGTAAGCATCATATGTAATGGGGATAAACCGGAACCATTCCCAATAAGATCAGGAGTGAAATAACATTGCCCACTATCACCATTACTATTCACTATTGTATTAGAAATGCTAGCTTCGGCAATAAGAGCTGAGGAAGAGATTTAAGGAATTAGAGTAGGTAATGACCAAATTATCACTCTTTGCAGATGATATGATTGTATACTTAGAGAACCCCAGAGATTCTACTAAAAACCTATTAGAAATAATCTACAACTTTAGCAAAGTTGTATGATACAAAATAAACCCATATAATCCTCAGCATTCTTATATATCACTACCAAAATCCAAGTTAGATATACAAAGAGAAATTCCATTTAAAGTAAATGCTAATAGTATCAAATATTTGAGAATCTATCTGCCAAGGGAAATTCAAGAACTATATGAACAAAACTATAAACCGCTTTCCCACAAATCAAGTCAGATCTAACCAATTGGAAAAATACTAAGTGCTCTTGGATAGGTCGAACAAATATAATAAAGATGACAATGCTACCTAAACTAATCTATTTATTTAGTGCTATGCCAATCAGTCTCCCCAAAAAATATTTTAATGACCTAGAAAAAATAACAAAATTCATCTGGAAGAACAAAAAGTCAAGACTTTCAAAGGAACTAATGAAAAAAAAATCAAATGAAGGTGGCCTAGCTGTAACATCTCTAAAACTATATTATAAAGCAGTGGTCACCAAAACCATTTGGTATTGGCTAAGAAATAGACTAGTTGATCAGTGGCATAGGTTAGGTTCACAGGAGAAAATAGTCAATAACTTTAATAATCTAGTGTTTGAAAAAACCACAAACCTCAATTTTCAGAATAAGAATTCACTGTTTGACAAAAACTGCTGGAAAAATTGGAAATTTGTATGGCAGAAATTAGGCATTGATCCATACTTAGCACCGTACACCAAGATAAGGTCAAAATGGGTTCATGATATAGGCATAAAGAAGGAGATTATAAATAAATTAGAAGAATATAGGATAGTTTACCTCTTAGACCTGTGGAGGAGGAAGGAATTTGTGACCAAAGAAAAACTAGAGGTCATTACTGATCACAAAATAGAAAATTTTGATTATACCAAACTGAAAAGCTCTTGTACAAACAACATTAATGCAGACAAGATTAGATGGGAAACAATAAACTGGGAAACCCTTTTTATAACCAAAGTTTCTGATAAAGGCCTCATTTCCAAAACATATAGAGAATTGATTCTAATTTATAAGAAATCAAGCCATTCTCCAAATGATAAATGGTCAAAGCATATAAACAGATAATTTTTAGATGAAAAAATTAAAACTATTTCTAGCTCCAAGATGCTCCAAGTCATTATTAATCAGAGAAATGCAAATTAAGGAACTCTGAGATACCTCTACATACTTCCCAGGTTGGCTAGGATGACAGGAAAAGATAATGCTGAATGCTGGAGGGGATGTAGGATAACTGGGACACTGATACATTGTTGGTGGAATTGTGAATGCATCTAGCCATTCTGAAGAGCTATTTGGAACTATGCTCAAAAAGTTATTAAATTGTGCATGTTTACATGTTATAACTGGGCTTATATTCCAAAGAGATCTTAAAGAAGGGAAAGGGACGAAAATGTGCGAAAATGTTTGTGTCAGCCCTTTTTGTAGTGGCTCGAAATTGAATGGATGCCCATCAATTGGAGAATGGCTGAATAAATTTTGGCATATTAAAGTTATGGAATATTATTGTTCTTTAAGGGATGACCAGCAAGAAGATTTCAGAAAGGCCTGGAAAGACTTATATGAACTGATGCTGTGATGAGTGAAATGAGCAGGACCAGGAGATCATTATATACTTCAACAACAATACTATATGATGTTCAGTTCTGAAGAATGTGGCTCTCATCAATAATGAGAAATCAGTTCCATTTGTTCAATAATGAATAGGCCCAGCTGCACCCAGTGAAAGAACTTGGGGAAATGAATGTGAACCACTATATAGCATTTCCAATCCCTATATTTTTATCTGCTTTCATTTTTGATTTCCTTTACAGGTTAATTTTATCTTATTTCAAAGTTCAATTCTTCTTGTGCAATAAAATAATGCTTGCATTTTGTTGTTGTTTCTTGCGTTTTGTATTCTTTCTCCTTTTTTTCCTTTTTGTTTAAATTTTTCTTGTGCAGGATGATAATTTTGGAAATATGTATAGAAGTATTGCATATGTTCAACATATATCATATTACTTGTCAAATAAGAAAGGGGGTTGGGGAAGGAAGGGGGAAAACTGGAACACAAGGTTTTGTAATGGTGAATATTGAAAATCAACCATTCATATGTTTTGAAAATAAAAAGCTTTAATAAGAAAAGAAAAAGAAATTGAACAAGTAAAAATACAGCAAATCAATGTATGAATGAAAAAAATAAAAACTCAGACAAGCTCTAAATACATTTCATTGCCTGCAAATATCTGTTTAAAAGTCTACTACAGAAATGATTCCCTGATTCCCTACTAATGCTTTTTTTTTTTTTTTTTTAGCATAGGCCATCATTGGAGTCATTGTATTTGAACTGTTCATTCTTTTGTTATATATTTTGAATCAAAATCGCCTTCCATAAAGTAGAAGTGTTTCAGGAGACATCTATCTCTGGAAGATGAATAATTAGAGGAAGAAATATGTCATACATAAAGCCACAGCACATAACTTCCTTTACTAACATGGCAGTGGGAAAAAGATATTACTTTAATGTCAGATAAATTTTGACCAGATCCTGTTTCTGTTATTCACTGGACAAGGATGATCTTGGGCAAGTCACCTATGTTTTTATTCTCTTCCCTTACTTATAAAATTAAGTAGTTGGACTAAATGATAACCAATTTTCCTTTACGTACTACATTCTGAGATCCATGTCTTCAGTCTGGTTTTGCTTTTCTCCAGGAAAGTGAATATTAATAAGGTCAAGAAAGCATTTAGAAAAGTAGAAATGTTGTACTTGACTTATAACAAAGAGTTATTAGGAACTATGGGAGATTTTAAGCACTAAAGTATAAGCAGTTCAGTCTTTTTTGATGTTTGAATTTTAAACAAGGAAGAGAAAATCTCCAAGTTTCATTAAAATCATAGTTCAACTTTTACTTAGTTTATATCTTTCAAAATATGTTAGGTTAACTTGCAAATAATCGGTGCATATTTGTTTGTGATTACTGACAGCCACTGTAGGATCAGGGGAATTCTGCATATTTTGCCTTTGTACATGCTAAGTAGGCACCAATGAAACTGATAGTTGTCAGGACTTCTGTGTAAGAGAACAAAAGAAGAGAAGAAAAAATTATTTCTTTTTTTTTTAAAATGCCTTCCTGAATTCAATAGTAAAAAAATAAAGACAGCCTAAATCAGTATGCCTAAGATAAACTCTCTACTTACTTTGTTTCAATTTTGTGTGATTTCCCTAGTCACCAGTCATAAGATACAGTTCCTGGTTATATCAATTTAGTTTAAGCAGTGGAAAAGGGTTATTTGCTCTATGACAAGTAAAGCAAAGCCCAGAATCACAGAGCTAGAAAGGTTAGTTCATTTATTTGTTGTAAAAGTAACTGGGAATAACTGATAAACAACTCAATGAAAGAAGTTATATTTGAAATAAAAGGAAGAAGAAAAACTCACTATTTTAAACTTCTTCTGGGAATTACATATTTGTTTGAAATATTTCCAATTATTTTCTATGTGTATTTTCTCAAATATACATTTGTTGTATCCCACCCAGTAGAATATAAACTCCCTTAGGATTATTTTGTTTTAATAATATTTTTCTCTAATTGCAAATCAAAACAATTTTTAGTATTCATTTTTACAAGATTACGAGTTTCAATTTTTTTTCCTCTTTCTTCCTCCCCTCGCCTCTTTGGAAAATGGTAGACAATTTGATATATGTTATACATGTGTCACCATGTAAAACATATTTCCTTATTGGCCATAGTTAAGAAAGATTAAACAGACCAAAAAAAACATGAAAAAGAATAAATTGAAAAAATGCTTCAATCTACATTCAGACTTCAGTTCTTTATCTGGATGTGGACAGCATGTAATTATTTTGATTCATGGTGTAGCTGAGAAGAGCTGAAAAACTGAATCATCCACAGTTGATCAAACAATGTTGCTGATATGGTATACAATGTTTCCTTGTTCTGCTAATTTCATTTTGCATCTATTCATACAAGTCTTTCCAGGTTTTTCTGAAATTTGCTTGTGCATCATTTCTTATTGCACAGCAGTTTCTGTTATATTTATGTATCACTGTTTGTTTAGCCATTCTCCAATTGCTAAACATTCCCTTATTGTTAAACATTTTTCCACTGGTGCTAGAAATATTTTTGCACATGCATGTCCTTTTCTTTTCTTTTCTTTTTTTTTTTTTTTTATGAACTTTTTGGGATACAGACTTAGTAGTTATATTGCTGGATCAAAAGGTATGTTGTTTGGTTGCCCTTTGGGCATAGTTATAAATTACTCTCCAGAATCTAGATCAATTCAAACCTCTATCAACAATGCATTACTCTTCCAATTTTTTCATATCCTTTCCAGCATTTATCATTTCCTTTTTTTTCTTTGCATATTAGTCAACTTGATATATATGACGTGTGGTGCCTCAAAGTTGTTTTAAAATGCATCTAGAAAATGAAAAGTGATTTAGAGTACTTCTTTATATGCCTCTAAACTTTGATTTAGCTATTTGTTAATAGCCTGTTCATATCCTTTGACCATTTATAAATTGGGAAATGGGTTGTACTTTTATAAATTTGATTCAGTTCTCTATATTTGAGAAATAAGGCCTTCATCAGAAACACTTGCTGTGAAGATTATGTTCCAGCTTTTTGTTTTTCTTTTAATCTCGCTTGCATTAGTTTTATTTGTACAAAAGCTTTCTATTTTAATATAATGAAAACTATTTAACATTTAGTAGTATTTTGTATCTCCTGTTTAGTCATGAGTTTCCTTTTTCACTATAGATTTGACAAGTAAATTATTCCTTGGTCTTTCAGTTTACTATGGTTCCACCCTTCATATCTAAATCATGCACTCATTTTGATTTTATCTTAGAGTATGGTGTGAGATGTTGGTCTGTACTAGGAATTCTTAAACTGTTTCCACTCACAGCCCCTTTTTGCATAAGAAATTTTTATGAAACACCAGATATATTGGTATATAAACTAGTTATTCAAATCAAACATTAAGTAATAACAAATCATAATTTCATGGGCCCCATATCAAGTCATTGTACACAATTTAATATCATTGGTCTCTATCTAAGTTATGAACAATTGTTTTCCCCTTTTTCTTTTTTAAAAATCAAATAGTAAATTCTTATCTAAAAGCCTGGGGTCTTTGGGTTTATCAAACACTACATTATTGTGGTCATTTAGTAGCATGTGCTCTCTATCTTATCTTTTCAACTGATTCACTATTCTTTCTTAGCCAGAACCAGATAGTTTTGATGATAGTTGATTTTTAATATAATTTGAGATATGGTTTTGTTAGATTATCTTCCACTCTATTTTTCATTAATTCTCTTGATATTCTTAATCTTTATTCTTCCAAATGAATTTAATTTAATTTAATTTTTTTTCCTAGCTTAATGAAATAATTTTGGGTACTGTCATTGGTATGACTAAATAGATAAATTAGTTTAGGCAGAATTGTTGTTTATGTTTCTTCTAAACAACATATTTTAGGATTCTATTTTATTTTCATATACTCTGCTCTCTACTTCCATTTTATAGGAAAAGTCATCCCATTAACATTCACAACTATGAATACTACCTGTGTATTTTCTTTCATTCTATTTTTTCCTCATTTGTCCTCACTCTTCACTTACACTTTCCTCCCTCACAAGGGTTCTGTCTCTTCCAGTCTACCCTACATTATGTTAATCTCCCATCCCTACTCTCTTTTATTTAATTTTCTTCTCTGATACTTCTATGTGGGGTAAGATATAGTTCCATATTCTCATTTATTTTTTCCAGAATGTATTCCCAATTTACTCAAGAGAAACAAATATTTCTTGCCCATCCTCCAGATCTCTTGGATTAAAAACTTGTTTCACTGCATCTTTTTTTTTTTTTTCTGATTTGGGGGCACTGTTCTATAATTATTTGGAGGTGAATATGGAATTGCTGTAGCATTTTACTACTTACTCTTGGAATTGTTTTTCCAGATTGTTTTATTTTTTTATCATGTATCCCCATTGTCATATATAGTATGTATTTAATTGATATTTGTTTATTTTAATTCTGCTGAACATTTTGTTTAGAATAGTTGTGTCCAATGTGGATACTATGACCACCTGTGGAGTGTAGATTGAATATAAGGTGTAGATGGCCAGTTGATCATAGAGGGAGAAAACTGATCACAGTTTTTCTCCCTTCTCCTGAACCCCATAGATTTCCAAAAGTGATCTCAAACACAATACAGAATTTGTCCTAACATGCCCTTATTCTTTCCCCTCCCAGAGAAGAACCTTGATGACTCCAAACACTATAGGATCTTTAGGATTGAAAGATTTAACTAAATCAAATACCTGTAGCAACTGTACAGGAAATTTGCATTCTCCTCCCAAAGCCAGATTTTTTTTACATCCTTTCCCTTATCATGACAATTGGCTGGCATATAATAATATAATTTTCCCAAAACACATACCACATTTCCTCATACATCTCTATACTTCCCTCCAACTATATTTACCTTGATTCTTCAATGGAAAAGACAAGTAGCACAGAATGAACAGGCAACAATATTATCTTTTCTCCTGAACCCACCCTTCTTCTGTACACTTTTTTTATTTCTATAGAGAACACCATCATTGTTACAATTTTTGAAGTTCTAACTTTCTGTTTATGGATTCATTCCTCATTACACAAAACCTATGTCTCCACACTTAACAATATTATATTAACTTGACAGTTTTGATTATCTATTCTTAAATGTCATTCTTTTTGGTCTCTGTGAAATTTCTGAAACTGTTGACTATCCTTTCTACCTATAAAATTTCTCCTAATGGTTTTTATGACACTGCTCTCTTCTGATACTGCTTATGTCTGTTTACTAATAAGAGCAGCTAAGTAATGCAGTAATAGAGTGCTAAGGTTGAAGTCAGAAAGGCTCATTTTCCTTATTTCAAATCTGACCTCAGACAATAACTGTATAAATATGTACAATTCACTTAGCCCTGTTTGTCTCAGTTTCCTCCTCTATAAAATGAGCATTGAGTACAACTAATTTGTCTGATATACATTTACAGATAAGTAAAGCTTACCGATTAAAGAATGGCTTGAAATGAAGAGAATTTAAGATTGTCAGGAGGCTACTAAAATACTCAAACAATATGCTGAAAAGGATTTGCACTAGGATGGAAAATATGTGGCAAAAAGACCTATATTAGAGAAATTGTGAAAATGAAAATTAAGTGAGACAGATAGTTCTTGATAACAGGTTACAAAGTGGGTGACTGAGAAGATGGTGGTAGCAACTCAAATAGAAATCACTTTGTGGGTCACATTTTGACTTAGGAAACCACAAATTAACATAATTTAAGTAGTATTATATTCTAATTAATTTTGCTAAACATTTCCCAGTTATATTTTAATTTTGTTTGCTATATTTAGTAGACTGACACTGATTTACTAGAGAGTAATAGTAAAATTGGAAAGAGTGGAGTGTAGAGAGGAGATAATGAATTCTCTTTTATATAGATGGGATTTGATGTACTTGTGGGGAATGCAGCTCCATATGCCTTAAAAACAATTGATAAAGCAAGATAAAGCCTAAGATAGAAGTAAAAGGTTATTCTAAAACTTGATATATAGATCTGGGAAACATTTGCATGGAAATAATTACTGAACACAAAGGAACTAACATATCATCAAATGAGATAGTATTTAATGAGTATTGTCCAGGATAGTACAAGAGGAAAAAAAACCTATAGCAAGTAAAAATTATATCCACCAAAGAATACAAAGTGGTAGTCAGATCAGGAACAGAACCAGAAGAAAGCAGTGTCATGAAAAATGAAAGAGAGGAAGAAGTTGATGGAGCAGGGAGAAGGTAAAGTGATCAACAATGTTGAAGTTTGCAAAGAAGTCAAAAAAGATGAAGAAAAAGTCATCTGCTTTGTCAATTAAAAGATAAATAGAGAAGTTTTATTGAATGGTGATATCCAAAGCCATACCACTGAAGGCCTACAATCAAGTGAGAAGAGAGAAAGTGAAGAAATTAAATAATGAAATACTTTTCTTGTGTTTAAGACACTACCTTGCTGCCTCTCTGGTTGGCTTTGATATAGACCCCCCCAAAAAAAAAGAAAAGAAAAGAAACAACCAAAACCAAACCAAAACAAAAACCACATCTTTCTTCTCTTTCATCTTTAGTCTTTCTAAATTGATGGCTTCACCATCTCCCATGATATTAAGTCTTATGTATTTGTGTGTGACTCCAAGATTTTTCTCTTTATAGCCCTCATTTTTCTCCTAAATTCTGGCTTTACAGAAAAAAAACTACCTAAACAACCATTTCCAAGTGGATGACACATAGACATCTCTAACTCACTGTATCTAACAGAGAATACATTACCTTTCCTCTAATACCCAAATAACTTCTGAACCTCTCTATCTCTATTAAGCATATTATTTATGCCAATTTTCAACCTCTCACATTCCTTCATCCTACATATATAATAAATTGCCAAATCTTGTCATTTCTACCTCTAATACAGACACACACACACATATGTATGTATTCTCCCATACATATTTACTTCTGGTCTCATCACCTCCAATTCATGTCATCACATTAGTCTCTAATTTACTTTCCCTACCTCAGAGTTCTCTACAGTTCAATTGATCTTCCACAAAGCTTCCTAAACACAGATTTTTCTGAAGCACATATCTGACCATGCTATTTCCCTACTCAATAAATCCTAGTAAACCTCTATCTGCCATTAATTTAAGGATAAAATATTTCATCTCCATCACATCATTTAAATGTATTTTTTCTGTAAGTTTCATAATAAACACAATTATCAGTATAGTAGTACAAGTATAAAATTTATAAATAAGGAAATACATATATATCAGGGAATATGAACAAATATTTTTATAATAATAATATTAATGGTGTGACCAAAAATTGGAGATCACTGACCTAGATCACTAAATGCATCTGAATTATTATAATATAATACAGACATTAATATTAATTAGTATTCATATCCTGGCCTATAGGCTTGCTTTATCACATTACCCATGGCAAATTAGCAGGTGTGGAGAGCACATAGCTCTCTGCAAATAATAAGCATTCCCTAATTCTTTGTTGAGGTTGAAATTCACAAAGCAGTATTCTATTATAGTGAAAATTTCCTAAAAAATGCACCCTACACAGATATAGTTATATATAAATGGGGAAATTGTCAAAATGGATTTTTAGGTGCTGATTATCAGGTTTATAGGATATACACACCTTTTACTTCAATTTCTTCTCAGAACTGCTTTTCTTTTGGGTTTCCTATAGGAGAAGATGCAGAAGGAGAAAAAAAGAATGTAAAATCCATTCATTAAATAGTTATTTTTTATCCTAAGGAAAAATGAAATTATTTAGAAATTAGATGTATAGCTCATGTGTAAATTCCACCCAGTGCTGCTGGCAAAAGCACATGTAAAAATGGAACACTGTAAATTGGTGACACTTGCAGATCATGAGAACAAACTATTTTGATATATTGTTTATTGTTAAAATTATTACTATTGTAAATCCTGCTGCTTCTTTGACATGGATAAATATATGATTGAGATAAGTTTCTGAGTGTCACAATGGCTTCTAGTTCACTAGTGTAAACAGATGAACACCCACATGTGAAGACAAGAGTAAGTCAGGTAGACTGTGATTTGGTTGGGAATAAAAATAGTTCCAAATGGTGTAGTAAATGATGGAAAAAGATAAAAGAAGACTAGAGATAAGACACTGAGGTAATATTGTTGACACATTGCCTCCTTGCTGCAACAATGCCTCCTAGCCCCACATTAATGAAAGCTTCTTGAAGACAAGTCCTATATGACATTTATCTCCATATGTCTAAAATCACTAAGCATAGTGCCTGATCTATGGTAAGTGCTTAATAAATGTTTACTAACTGATTTAAAATATAATAGTTCAGATAAATGTGACTAAGACCTGAACTAGGATAATGGCTGGGTAAATGAAGGGAAGTGATAAAAGTGAGAAGTGCTATAGAGATAGAATGAACTAAACGTGGAAACAATTTAGATAATGAAGATGAGCAAAACAGACTCTAAAATCTAAAGTCTATCTATAAGGATAGTAGTTCTATACGAAGTATTAAGGAAGGATATTCTTTGAGGGAGAAAGTGTCATAGGAAAGATAATATTATAGATATGGTATGTTTGAAGTGTCAATACACCATTCAAATGAAGATGTCAAGCAGAGATGTGAAGATTCAGAACTGAAGCTTAGATTGGACCTGTATATGTGTGTGTGTGTGTGTGTGTGTGTGTATGATTTTTTTTTACACAAAGACGCTAATGCAACATATAGGAGTCTATGAGAACACTGATGGAAAGAATATGGACACAGAAAAAAATATTTGAAGACAGAATATTGGGGAAAAATCCACAATTAAGGAGTTGTAGCTTAATGAGGGCAAAAGAGAATAAAAAGTAATCAAACAAAATATTAAGAGGAGAGCTGTGTACCAGAAGCCAAAGGTGAGATGAACATTTAGAATTAAAAGCTGATCAACAATGCAGAATACAATATTCTTTTTGATTCCTTAATGATAGTGCAGGTAATTCTCATTGTAGACATCTTGACAAGTAATAAGACTATAGATTTAGAGTTAAAAGGAAGCTCAGAGGTTATCCAGTCGATAGCCTTCATTTTACAGATGAAAAAAACTGAGAAGAAAAGTGATTTGCCTTTAATCTAACAGGTATTAAGTAGTAGAACCAAGAGGAATTTAATTCAATTCAATAAATATGTATTAAGCTTCTATTATGTGGAAAGCATTATGCTAGGAGTTTGCTATTCAAAGACAAAAAATAAACCCAGAGTCCAAGGAACTTTGAAAATAATGCCCTACATTTTTAATCTACATAATATTCATTTATTATATTGAAGGGGAAATAGTTTAAAAGTTCTATGTTTTCATCAGGGAGATCATTATCATTGACCAAAATAAAATTCAATCATTTCATTATTGTTTGGATTATCTGAATAAATTATACATCTATGCAATATAGTTCTGATAATTGTATAAAAATAAAAAATAATGTTTTTACATTTAAAAGACTTTCCTCTATTCTATTTGCCCCTTAAAAACAAACAAAACAAAACAAAACAAAACAAAATCTACCAACTTTTTAGTAGACCTGAATCATGAAGGACTGTGACTTTCTGGTTTGATAAAAGATCCCTATGGTGTTTCTTTGAACTCTTGAAACACTCCAGCTTGCTAGGTATTTTTTGTTTATCCTAGCATAGTATGAAATTTGATATTCAATGTAACCACATGTTCAAAGATAAACCACAAAATTACGCTAATTTGAAGGACTCGTTAATTATTTTTGTTCTCAAAATCCCCTTCATTAAAACAATATTATATGCACATTCTAAAATCAACCTCATTTCTTTTGGATTGCTATCTACTTCAAAGGAAACCTGAAAAAAAAAGAGTGTAAGAGAATTAAATTCTTGCATTAAAAAAATTAATACTGACATAGATCCATTTTCTATTCCCTGTATCTCTGCTTTATGAATTTTTAAAGTTTCCCTATTTGTAGGACAGATTCATGTTTAAACTTGATCCAAGGTTTGGACCACTGATTAAAGTACATGTTGCACTATGGAATCATTGATATTTTGGTAATACATGCAATATATTTATCTTAACAATATCATTTAAACAGTGTTGTTGATGATGCCAAGGGAGTATATGTTTATTGCCTTTGTGTTAGGAATTAGTGTTTTAATAGACACTAATAGAATTAGTGTCTTAAAGTGGAAGATAACTTGGCTAATGTTCATCAAAAGAGAACAAAGTTTCATAAATTCAAGTAGCATGCTTCTTATTTATGCTTCTCTTGTTAAGATAATCATCCATTATTTTAAGTATATGATTATCTGGTGCTTGAAGACCATTATCATTATTGAAAATATTGCATTGCATCTAGTAATATTACTCCAGAGTTAGACATGAGTAGTTCATTATATTATCAAAGTAAATGGGAATGATTGACATCAGTATTTTTCCTCAATTCAAAACAAACAAAAAAAATGATTACAAGTCTTACTTATAAATTCAATGAAAAAATGAATTTGATAGGTGCTATTTTTAAATCATTATATCAACTTTACTATTTATCAATCACTAGATAAGAAATATCAATATGCTTTACTTTCCTGCATTGCTCAAAATATATAAAGTAGTTTCCTCAATATAATACTATAATATAACAAAATATCAGAATTCTGGGCCTAGAATCAGAAAGACCTGGATTTTAATCCAGTTTCAAACATATGCATAATTGCTATGTGATCCTGGGGAAATCATTAAATCTTTGTCTGCTTTAATTTACTCAAGTACATGATATATAAGATAAAGCATATAGATAAAAGCACTTAAGACAGAGGTTGTTGTATCAAACAATATTTATAAAGTACATGACATATAGTAGATGATTAATAAACACTTATTTCCTATCTAGTGAAAGTAGAAAGTACTTATTACTATTATTATTTTCATGTATATTTAAATGAAATATGAAAGGGAAAATTAGGTTTAGGAAATTGAAATGACTAGTCCTAGATCATGCAACTTCTTAGTTACAAAAATGTAACTGAAATCAGGCTTTCTGCCTTCCAAGTCTAATGAGTAGTTTTTACATTTGATAATGAACAAAAAACCAAAACCTCAAGGGGAAATGATAATATTCTGAGAAAAATAGCAACATTTTTCTGTATGAAATGGTTACATATTTATTTTTACATATAGTTATCTGAGGGATTAAAAACCCAAACAAAACAAAACAACTATTCTCCAAAGATGTTATTTTAAAAATACCTCATTAGGCTTTCTTTTTTTATTTACTCAATTTAATTCACAGCTGAAACTATGTCATTTGTGGTGGAAAGGAAAACCTTCAAAATTACTGCAAAAGATTTCACATATTACTTCTTGGGTTCTGCTAAACATATTCAGAACTTCTTTTGGGTACTCAAATACTGCATCTCAACCTAAACCTCCAAGGACTTAGTTTTAGATGGGAATTACAAAGACTAAAAAGCTTTTCTTTCTAGCTTGGACTAAGCAAGGGGAAGAAAGATAGTATGTATCTATGTAATGGGGATAAATGGAAACCATTCCCAATAAGATCAGAAGTGAAACAAGGTTGCCCACTGTTACTATTACTATTCAATATTGTATTAAAAATGCTAGCTTTGGCAATAAGAGTTGAGAAAGAGACTAAAGGAATTAGAATAAATAAAGAGGAAACAAAATTATCACTCTTTGTTAATGATATGATGGTATACTTAGAGAACCCCAGGGATTCTACTAAAAAACTATTAGAAATAATCCACACCTTTAGTAAAGTTGCAGGATACAAAATAAACCCACATAAGTCATCAGCATTCTTATATATCACTAACCAAATCTAACAGTTAGAGCTACAGAGAGAAATTCCATTTAAAGTAACTACCGGTAGTACAAAATATTTATACATCTATCTGCCAAGGGAAAATCAGGAACTATATGAGCAAAACTACAAAACACTTTCCACACAAATAAAGTCAGATCTAACCAAATGGGAAAATATTAAATGCTCTTGGATAGGGTGAGCAAATATAATAAAGATGAAATTCTACTAAAAAAATCTATTTATTTAGCACTATACCAATCAGACCCCCCAAAAACTTTTTTAAAATTTTAATTTTATTTATTTTGTTTATTTTAATAGTTTTTATTTACCAGATATATGCATGAGTAATTTTACAACACTGACAATTGCCAAACCTTTTTTCTAATTTGTCCCCTCCTTTTCCCCCACCTCCAATACATGTTAAATATGTTAAAGTATAAATTACATACAACATATATATATGTATATATATATATATATATATATATATATATATGTATATATATATATATATATATATATATATATATATACACATGTCCAAACAGTTATTTTGCTGTACAAAAAGAATCAAACTTTGAAATAGTGTATAATTAGTCTGTAAAGGAAATCCAAAATGCAGGTGGTCAAAATTAGAGGGATTGGGAATTCTATGTAGTGGTTCATAGTCATCTCCTAGAGTTCTTTTGCTGGGTGTAGCTGGTTCAGTTCATTACTGCTCTATTGGAACTGATTTGGTTCATCTCATTATCGAAAATGCCACATCCATCAGAATTGATCATTATATTGTATTGTTGTTGACGTATACAACGATCTCCTGGTCCTACTCAACTCAGGATCAGTTCCTGTAAGTCTCTCCAAGCCTTTCTGAAATCATCTTGCTGGTCATTTTTTACAGAACAATAATATTCCATAATATTCATACACCACCATTTGTTCAGCCATTCTCCCAACTGATGGGCATCCATGTAGTTTCCAGTTTCTGGCCACCACATAAAGGGCTACCATAAACATTCTTGCACATGCAGGTCCCTTTCTCTTCTTTAAGATCTCTTTGGGATATAAGCCCAGTAGTAACACTGCTGGGTCAAAGGGCATGCACAGTTTGATAACTTTTTGAGCATAGTTCCAAATCACTTTCCAGAATGGCTGGATGTATTCACAATTCCACGAACAATGTATCAGTGTCCCTGTTTTCCCACATCCCTTCCAACCCAAAAAATTATCTTAATGACCTACAAAAAATAACAACAAAGTTCATATGGAAAAATAAAAGGTCAAGAATTTCAAGGGAACTAATGGGAAAAAAAAATCAAATGAAGGTGGCCTAGCTGCACCAGATTTAAAATTACATTATAAAGCAGCAGTTACCAAAACCATTTGGTATTGGCTAAGAAATAGACTAATTGATCAGTGGAATAAGTTAGATTCAAAGGACAAAACAGTCAATAATTTTAATAATCTAGTGTTTGACAAACCCAAAGACCCCAGCTTTTGGGATAAGAACTCATTGTTTGACAAAAACTGCTGGGAAAATTGAAAATTAATATGGCAGAAACTAGGCATGGACCACACTTAACACCATACACCAAGATAAGGACAAAATGGTTTCATGATATAGGCATAAAGAATGAGATTATAAATAAATTAGAATAACACGGTATAGTTTACCTCTCAGACCTGTGGAAGAAGAAGGAATTTATGACCAAAGAGGAACTAGAGATCATTATTGATCACAAAATAGAATATTTTGATGATATCAAATTGAACAATTTTTGTACAAACAACATTAATGCAGACAAGATTAGAAGGGAAGCAATAAACTTGGAAAACATTTTTACAGTCAAAGGTTCTGATAAAGGCCTCATTTCCAAAATAGAGAATTGACTCTATAAGAAATCAAGCCAATCTCCAATTGATAAATGGTCAAAGGATATGAACAGACAATTCTCAGATGAAGAAATTGGAAACTATTTCTAGCCATATGAAAAGATGATCCAAGTCATTCTTACTCAGAGAAATGCAAATTAAAACAACTCTGAGATGCCACTACACACTTGTCAGATTGGCAAGAATGACAGGGAAAGATAATGTGCAATGTTGGAGGGGATGTGGGAAAATTGGGACACTGATACATTGTTGGTGGAATTGTGAATTCATCCAGCCATTTTGGAGAGCAATTCGGAACTATGCTCAAAAAGTTATCAAACTGTGCATACCCTTTGATCCAGCAGTGTTACTGGGCTTATATCGCAAAGAGAGCTTAAATAAGGGAAAGGGACCTGTATGTGCAAGAATGTTTGTGGCATCCCTCTTTGTGGTGACCAGAAACTGGAAATTGAGTGGATGCCCATCAATTGGAGGTGCAGGAGGAGTTAAAATGGCCCAGTAAATCCAGGAAACTGTTCAAGTTTTCCAAGTTTCCCTGAAAATCACTTTAAAGTAAGCCTCAAAACAAAGTCTAATAAAAGGAAATTACTCTCCAGCTCAAAATAGATGAGAAGGACTTCAAGAAAGGACAATTTTATTGTTGTAAAAGAGGTGTTTACCCCAGCTCAGATGGTATCTGGGAAAGCCATTGAGAGGGTCTTTATCACAGCAGATCACCAACTGAGACACTTAGTGCTGGCTCAGTAGTAAAGCAGACCAGTAGGACGGACAGCCTCCTGGCCCAGCAGAAAAAAACAAATTGCAAACCCAAGAAAGCAGGATCTTGTCTGGAGAAAATAGGCAGGGCTACCCAGTACTATGAGCAAAACACCAAATACAGGGAGACAATTATATTCAAAGCCACAGTTTAGAATAGCATAAGAAGATTGGAACAGTGCTCTCTGTACTGAGCACTCTGGAACTGAGGTTGAATGTAAAAATCACAAAATAGAAAAGAAGTAAAGAAAGAAAGAAAATGAGCTTAAAGTGGAAAGGAACCTTAACCATAGAAACTCATTATGGTGAGAGAGAACAAAACACCAACTCAGACAAAGACTAAATGCCCACCTGGGAAATCTCAAAAAGATGATATGAATTGGTCTCAAGGCCAAAGAGGTTTCTTGAAAGCATTTATAAGAGATTTTAAAAGGCAAATAAGAGAGGAAGAAGAAAAATTGGGGAAAGAAATAAGAGATATGCAAGATAGAACAAGCAGTTGGAAAAGAAAAAAACAATTCTTTAAAAAATACAATTCTTCAAATGCAAAAAAAAAATCTACTGAAAAAATCAATTCCTTACAAAATCACAATTAGCTAAAAGCGAAAAAAAAATCCACTGAAGAAAGCAACACCCTGAAAAATAGAAATAATCAAATGGAAAAAGAGATGCAAAAGCTAACTGAAGAAAATCGTATATTATAATCATATATTAAAAACTAGTGGGGCAGCTAGGTGGTACAGTGGATTAAGGACTAGCCCTGAAGTTAAGAGGATCTGAGTTCAAATGTGATCTCAGACACTTAACACTTCTTAGCTGAGTGACTGGGCAAATCACTTAACCCCAATTGCCTTAGCAAACAAAAACAAAAACAAAAACCTAGTACCAAGCAAATGGAAGTTAATTACTTTATGAGACTTCAAAAATCAGTCAAAATGAAAAGAATGGGGGAAAAAAACTGAAAGAAAATTTAAAATATATCATTGGAAAAACAGTTGACCTGGAAGATAGATCCAGAAAAGATAATTTAAAAATTATTTGTCTAACTAAAGGCCATGACAAAAAGATCCTGGATATCAGTCTTAAAGAAATCATCTAGAAAACTGCCCTAACATACTGACACCAGGGGGCAAAATAGTCATTGAAAAATCAATTGATTACTTCTGAAAAGAGATCCACAAAGAAAACCCCAAGAAACATTGCTGCAAAACTCATGAACTATATTCTCAAGGGGAAAAAATACTACATGGTGTCAGAAAAACAAACAAACAACAATTTAAACAATTCAAATTCAAGGAGCAACAATGAGGAATACCTAGCATCTGGCAGCTTCTACAGCAAAGGACAGAAGTATTTGGAATGACATATTCTAGAAGACGAAGGATTTGGGATTACAAACAAGAAGCAAGATTGAGTATGACATTTTAGAGAAAAAGATGAATTTTCAGCCAAGTAAAGAACTTTCAATCATTTCTATATAAAAGAAAAAAATAACTAAACAGAAATTTTAATCTTCAAACACAGGACTCAAAAGAAGCATAGAGAGGTAAACAGGAAATAAAAAGACAAAAAGTCCACATTATGTAAAGATTTAACTGTTTACATATTTAGATGGGAAAATGATACTTATAACTCTTGAGAACTGTATTCTTTGTTGGGGCAGTTAGAGGGAGCACATATGCATGGAAAGAATGGATATGAATTGATTCTGAATTGTTGTAAAAGAAAAAGATATTAAGGAGTGAAAAAAGGATTTTACTGGATGAAGAACAAAAGGGAGTTAAAAGGGGATAAATTAAATTACAAGAGGCACAAAAGATTCATTACAATGGAGAAAAAGAAGGGAGGGGGTTGAGCATTGTTGGAAACTTAACCTCATTAATTTTGACTCAAAGAATCAATAAAATAATCGTCATTTGGACATAGAAATTTATCTTATTCTTTAAGGAAAGGGGCTAAGAAAGGGGGGGGGGAAGGGGACAGACCAGATAGAAGGGAGTGCAGAAATACTAAGAGAGAGAAGTAAGAAAAAAGAGGTGGGGTGATAGAAGAATGGTTAGAAACAAAACACTAGTAAGGAGGGACAGTATGGAAAGAGAGAACAAAAAATAATACACAGGAAAGAAAATAGGATGGAGGGAAATACACACCTGGTAATTATAACTGGGAATGTGAATGAGATGAAATGTTCCCAATTAAATTTAAATTAAAGATCCTCAATTAAATATCAAATTAGAAATTCTGAAAACTCCCCAGGAAAAAATCCCCAGGACCAGATGGATTTACGTGTGAATTCTACCAAACATTTAAAAAACAATTAGCCCGAATGCTATATAAACTATTTGAAAAAATAGGGAATGAAGGAGTCCTACCAAACTCCTTTTATGACACAGACATGGTACTGATACCTAAACCAGGTCAATCGAAAACTGAGAAAGAAAATTATAGACCAATTTCCTTAATGAATATTGATGCTAAAATCTTAAATAAGATATTAGCAAAAAGACTTCAGAAAATCATCCCCGGATAATACACTATGATCAAGTAGGATTCATACCAGGAATGCAGGGCTGGTTTAATATTAGGAAAACTATTAGTATAATTGACCATATTAATAATCAAATTAATAAAAACCATATGATCATCTCAATAGATGCAGAAAAAGCATTTGACAAAATCCAACATCCATTCCTACTAAAAACACTTGAGAGTATAGGAATAAATGGATTATTCCTTAGAATAATCAGGAGCATATATTTAAGACCTTCAGTAAGCATAATATGCAATAGAAATAAACTGCAAACTTTCCCAGTAAGATCAGGAGTGAAACAAGGTTGCCCACTATCACCATTACTATTCAATATAGTACTAGAAACGCTAGCCTCGGCAATAAGAGCCGAGAAAGAGATTCAAGGAATTAGAGTAGGTAATGAGGAAATCAAACTATCACTCTTTGCAGATGACATGATGGTATACTTAGAGAACCCCAAAGACTCTGCTAAAAAGCTATTAGAAATAATTCAGAATTTTAGCAAGGTGGCAGGATACAAAATAAATCCACATAAATCCTCAGCATTCTTATATATCACCAACAAAATGCAACAGCAAGAGATACAAAGAGAAATTCCATTCCAAAGAAATGTTGAGAGTGTAAAGTATTTGGGAATCCATCTACCAAAGAATAGTCAGGAATTATATGAGAAAAATTACAAAACACTTGCCACAAAAATAAAGTCAGATTTAAATAATTGGAAAGACATTCAGTGCTCTTGGATAGGCCGAGCGAATATAATAAAGATGACAATACTCCCCAAACTAATCTATTTATTTAGTGCTATACCAATCAGACTCCCAAGAAACTATTTTAATGACCTAGAAAAAATAACAACAAAATTCATATGGAAGAATAAAAGGTCGAGAATTGCAAGGGAACTAATGAAAAAAAAGTCAGAGGAAGGTGGTCTAAGTATACCTGATCTAAAGCTATATTATATAGCAGCAGTCACCAAAACCATTTGGTACTGGCTAAGAAATAGAACGGTAAATCAGTGGAACAGATTAGATACAAAGGACAAAAAAGGGTACATCTATAGCAATCTAATCTTTGACAAACCCAAAGATACCAACATTAGGGACAAAAATTCATTATTTGGAAGAAACTGTTGGGAAAACTGGAAATTAGTATGGCAGAAATTAGATATGGATCCACACTTAACACCATATACCAAGATAAGATCAAAATGGATCCATGATTTAGGCATAAAGAATGAGATCATAAATGGATTAGAGGAACAGAGAATAGTCTACCTCTCAGACCTGTGGAGGAGGAAGGAATTTATGACCAGAGGAGAACTAGAGATCATTATTGATCACAAAATAGAAGATTTTGATTACATCAAACTAAAAAGTTTTTGTACAAACAATACTAATGCAAACAAGATTAGAAGGGAAGTAACAAATTGGGAAAATATTTTTAAAAACAAAGGTTCTGACAAAGGTCTCATTTCCAAAATATGTAGAGAACTGACCCTGATTTATAGGAAACCAAACCATTCTCTAATTGATAAATGGTCAAGGGATATGAACAGACAATTCTCAGATGATGAAATTGAAACTATTTCCACTCATATGAAAGAGTGTTCCAAATCACTACTGATCAGAGAAATGCAAATTAAGACAACTCTGAGATACCACTACACACCTGTCAGATTGGCTAAGATGACAGGAACAAATAATGATGAATGTTGGAGGGGATGTGGAAAAACTGGGACGTTGATACATTGTTGGTGGAGTTGTGAAAGAATCCAGCCATTCTGGAGAGCAATTTGGAACTATGCCCAAAAAGTTATCAAACTGTGCATACCCTTTGACCCAGCATTGCTGTTATTGGGATTATACACCAAAGAAATACTAAAGAGCAGAAAGGGACCTGTATGTGCCAAAATGTTTGTGGCAGCTCTTTTTGTTGTAGCTAGAAACTGGAAGTTGAATCGATGTCCATCAATTGGAGAATGGTTGGGTAAATTGTGGTATATGAAGGTTATGGAATATTATTGCTCTGTAAGAAATGACCAGCAGGAGGAATACAGAGAGGCTTGGAGAGACTTAAATCAACTGTTGCTGAGTGAAATGAGCAGAACTAGGAGATCACTATACACTTCAACAACAATACTGTATGAGGATGTATTCTGATGGAAGTGTAAATCTTCAACATAAAGAAGATCCAACTCACTTCCAGTTGATCAATGATGGACAGAAATAACTACACCCAGAGAAGGAACACTGGGAAGTGAATGTAAATTGTTAGCACTACTGTCTATCTACCCAGGTTACTTATACCTTCGGAAGCTAATAATTAATGTGCAACAAGAAAATGGTATTTACACACATATATTGTATCTAGGTTATATTGTAACACATGTAAAATGTATGGGATTACCTGTCATCGGGGGGAGGGAGTGGAGGGAGGAAGGGGATAATTTGGAAAAATGAATAAAAAAAAAAAAGAAATTCTGAAAATCAAGGGAAGATTAAGAAAATTGAAAGTTAGTAAACTATTGAACTATTTAATGAAATTAAAAGATGATTTTATGGAAAAAAATCAAGAAAGTAGATAAATCTTTGGTTAATTTGATAAGAAAATAGAGTGAAAACAAATTAACAAGATCAAATATGAAAAGAATGAACTTATGTAGAGAGAAGATGAAATTAAGGCAAAAAGTAGGAGCTCTATTTTGCCTAACAAATCAGACATAGAAATAGAAATGGATTAATATTTACAAAAATATCAACTGCCTAGACTAACAAGAGGAAATGAATTATTTAAATATTTCATTTTAGAAAAAAATAACTTCAAAACACCATCAACAAATTCCCTGAAAAAATCTCCAGGGATAGATATAGTTACAATTGAATTCTACCAAATATTTGAAAACAAGTAATTTCAATGCTATGTAAACTATTTGGGAAAACAGGTAAAAAGAAGTTCTGACAAATTCCTTCTATAACTCAAATATGGTACTGATTGTAAAGGGCCTAAATTTTGAGTTGGTGCATTGGAATCAGACAACTGAGCACTTAAGGCTAATTACCAATTGGACAATACTCTATTAGCATATGCTTGCAAAATGGCCCTTCTCACTATTTTCTCTTGGATCCATTTTTTGGTGCATACAGATAATTATAGGAGGGATTAGGGGGTGGAGTAAGATAAACCAGGGTCACTTTGGCTGTGGACAAGAAGAAGTGGTCACTGAATTCCTTATACAAGCATTTGCAATTATGGGTGTGCCATAGGAAATTAAAACAGATAATGGATCTGCATATACTTCTAAACATTTTACACACTTTTGTGCATAGTATAATATTTTACACACTATTGGCATACCCTTTAATCCTCAAGGACAGGCAATAGTAGAGAGGAGAAACAGAAACATTAAGACACTCCTCCAAAAACAAAAGAAAGGGGGAGCCACAGGTAACTCTAGAGAGCTTCTAAATCTAACTCTTTATACTATTAACTTCTTGATTTTTGACAAAGATGCACTGGCTCCAGCAGACAGGTTATAACCCACTGGAAGGGCAGTGTCCAGTGCAAGTAGATCCACTATCTTTAGGTAATTGCCAGGTGATGTGGAGAGACCCTGAAAGTGGTGAATGGAAGGGACAGGTTAACTGGTTGGGGAAGAGGGTTTGCTTGTATCTCCACAGATGGAGAAGGAATCAGATGGGTGTCAATGAGCCATATTCACCTTGTCCATTGGAGAGAGAGAGAGAGAGAGAGAGAGAGAGAGAGAGAGAGAGAGAGAGAGAGAGAGAGAAAGAGCAGACCCTTGAAATGAAGAAGACCCAAGAAACATCGAATGGTGTTATCGCTGACTGTGCCCACCACTGAAAGAGCATGGCAGTTATGGCATTTGACTCATGGACATCAAAGTTATTGGACTTCAAAACCCTCAGGAATCATTGGAATCCCTGAGACATGAAAAGATTGTTGTAGGACTTCAATACCCTCAGGAATCATTGGATTCTCTGACACATGATAAGACTATTATAGGACTTGAAAACCCTCAGGAATCATTGGATCTTCTGAGAAATGTTAAGACTGTTGCAGGACTTCAAAATCTGCAGGAATCATTGGATTCCCTAACACATAACAAGGCTGTTGTAGGACTTCAAAAACTTGCAGAGATCATTAGATTCTCTGACATGTGAAGCAATGGACCCATAGATTGGTTTTGACTAGCTCTTGCCTGCTGAAGAAGGCGTATGTGTGGCTGTTATTTACATATTCTCCTTCTAGGACTTCTGGAAATCTTTTACAACATGATTTATATTGTTTGTTATATCACTACTTGCATGTACAATTCATGTTTGTTAAATCACATTGAGCCTGCACTGGCTGTGAGGAGAGTCATCATTAATACCCTGTGTGTTATTGCTATGTGCTTGTGTAATACCTCCCATGCTGATGGGTTTGTGCATATTTGTTTCTAGTAAGACCCTTTAGCCCAGAAACCTGCTAGTAATATCTGGCTTGACTCCCCACTTCCCTTTGGTGTTTTTCATCTTCCTTCCTTAGAAGTCCTTTTTAGTGCTTTCACCTCCCTTCCTGAGAAATCAAGGGACATGATCACCTCCTTTTTGGTGTTTTTACCTCCTTTCCTGAGAAGTCAAGGATGGTATGACCACCTGTGTTCTAAAACAAAAGAAAGTGGGAGATGCAAAGCATGGAAACTCTGAATTGGTGCACTGGAATCAGACAACCAAGCACTTAAGGCTAATTTCCGATTTTATTATACTCTATTAGCATATGCTTGGAAAATGGCCCTTCTCACTATTCTGTCCTGGTTTGATCTTTTGGTTTATACTGATAATTTTAGGAGGGATTAGGGGGTGGAGTAAAACAAGCCACGGTCCTTTTGGTTGTGGACAAGGAGGAGGGAGGAGGTTGTGGAGAGCTCCTGGAGTTTTTGTCCATCTCCTTTACTTCCCTCCCTAAAGACCAAGGACTTTTGCTGCTCCGGACTCTGGTTGATCCTGAGGTCAACAGGTAGCTAATTTGGACTTCACAATTGACATCTAAACAAGAGTCAAAACAGAAGAAAATTACAGAACAATCTCTTTAATGAATATTGATATAAACATCTTAAATAAAATATAAGCAAAGTGATTACAACTTATCAACTTAGATAATACACTGTGATCAAGTGGGATTTATCTCAATAATGCAGGGCTGATTCAATATCAGGGAAGCTATTGCCAGAACTGATAATAACAGTAATAAAACTATTAGACATTACATGATAATCTCACTAGATGTAAAAAAACAAACAAACAAAAAAAAACAATCTTTTGACAAAATGCTGCACCCATTCCTATTAAAAATAACAGGGAGCATAGGAATAAAGGAACTTTTCCTTAAAATGATAAGCAGCATGTATCTAAAACCATCAGCAAGCATTATTTATAATGGGGAGAAACTAGATATATTCCTAATAAGATAGCAATCAAAAAGGATGTCCATTATCACCACTATTGTCTTTAACAATAAGAAAAGGAAAAGAAACTAAAAGGATTAGATTAGTCATTGAGAAAATAAAACTACCACTCTTTACAGATGATATGATGGAATATTTATTTTATTTTATAATAAATAATAGTTTTCATTTTCAAAATACATGCAAAGATAGCTTTCCACAGTCACACTTGCAAAATCTTGTGCTCCAAATTTTTCTTTTTCTCTTCCCCCACAACCTCCCCTAGACAGCATGTAATTCAATATATGTTACACACGTACAATTCTTCTATACATATTTCCACATTTATCATGCTGTGCAAAAAGTGTCAGATTAAAAAATAAGAAAAAAAAAGCAGACAAATAACAACAAAAAAGTTGAAAAACTATGTTGGGTTCCACAATCAGTTCCAACAGTCCTTTTTCTGGATGCAGATAGATCTTTCCATCACAAGTATATTGAAATTGACTTGAACAGCTTATTGTTGAAAACAGCCAAGTCCATCAGAACAAATCAACACATAATCTTCTTATTGCTGAGTATAATGTTCTCTTGGTTCTACTCACTTCACTTAACATCAGTTCATGTCTCTCTTTCTGAAGTCATCCTGCTGATCATTTTTACAGAACAGTTGTATTCTATAACATTCATATATCATAATTTATTAAGCAATCCCCCAATTGAAGGGTATCCACTCAGTTTCCAGTTCCTTGCCATTATAAACAGGGCTGCTGCAAACATTTTTGCATATGTAGTTCCTTTTCTCTTTTTTTATTATCTCTTTGGGATTTGCCTAGTTGTCCCTCATTTAATACCACAAACAAAGATAGTCAGAATAGTACACGATTTTGGTGTAATGAGTGATAGGAAAAGCAAATTAGGAGAGCAAAGGATAGTTTATCTATCATATTTTTAGAGAAGGGAGGAATTTATGCTCAAAGAAGAACTAGAAAAAATTATGAAATGTAAAATGAACAACTTTGGGTACATTAAATTAAAAAAGCTTTTGCACACACAAAACCAAAACAGCTAAGATTAGAAGAGAAGCACAAAGTTTGGGGGAAATTACAGCTAGTGTATCCGATAAAGACCTCATTTCTAAAATATATAAATAACTTTGTTAAATTAATAAGAATACAGGTCATTCCCCAATTGATAAATGGTCAAAGGATATGAACAATTTTTAGATGAAGAAATTGAAGATATCGTTATACTCTAAATCACTATTGATTAGAAAAATGCAAATTTAAAAACTTCTAAAGTACCACCTCATACCTATCAGATTGAATAAAATGACAAGAAAAGATAATGATAAATGTTGGAAAGGCTGTGGGAAAAATGGGACACTAATGCATAGTTGGTGTTATTGTGTAATGACCCAACCATTCTCAAAAGCAATTTGGAATTATATTGAAAGGCTTATAAAAATGCATACACTTTGATTCAGGAGTGCCACTACTGGGTTTGTATCCCAAAGAAATCATAAAGAAATGTGCAAAAATGTTTGTAGCAGCTTTTTTTTTTTTTTTTTTTTTTTTTTGTGAAGGCAAAGAATTAGAAAATGAGTAGACTACATTAGGTGGAGGATGGTTGAATATGTTATGCTATATGAAAATAGTGGAATACTATTTTTTCTTAAAAAATTCATGACCAAGATCATATTATAAAAATCTTAGTGAAAAAAGCAGAAGCAGAAATATATTGTAAACAGTATCATCAAGACTGTATAATGATCAACTATGACATAACTTGGTTCTTCTCAGCAGTTCAGTCATCTCTGAAGCAATCTAAATAACCTTTGAATGGAAAACTCCAACTACATCCCAAAAAAACAAACAAACAAACAAACAAAAAACTATGGAGACTGTATATAAATAAATGCAGACTTTGTTCATTTCTTTTTTTTTTCTATTTTTTTCTCTTATGGTTTTTCACTTTTATTATGATTTTCTCCCCCAACATAATTTATAAGGAAATACATAAAAATAAATGTACATTTATAACAAAAATTATTTTTACATATAACTGGGGAAATACATTTAAAATATATTTGTACAATTCTTCTGAAAAAAGTATTTTCTTAAACCTCATGCTACAAAAAAATCAGATTAAATGGTGGAAAAAAGAACAAAGAAAAAAGTAAACAAACAAGAATAAAAAGGTGAATAAAAAGGTCTCTACAATTTTCTTTCTGGAGGTGGATTGCGCTTTTTATCACAAGTCTACTGGAAATGCCTTGAATCACTGCATTCTTGAAAAGAGTAAAGTCGATCACAATTGATCATCACATAATTTTGTTGTTACTGTGTGCTATGTTCTCTTGGTTCTGTTCATTTCATTCAGCATCAATTGATGGAAGTCTTATCAGGCTTTTCTGAAATAAACCTGCTCACTAATTTTTATAGGACAATAATATTCCATTACATTCACATGCTATAACTTAGTCACCCATTCCCCAATTTATGGGCATACACTTAATTTTCAATTCCTTATCACTATAAAAATATCTAAAATGAACATTTTGTGCATCATTTTCTCTCTTTTATGATCCTTTTGTAATACAGACTCAGTAAAGACAGATACAGTTTATAAGCCTTTGAGCATATTGAGCTCTATTACAATAATTAACAATTTTTCTGGGAAACTAGAGAATTGTGATAGTGGTGAACTGGAGAATAAGAGAACAGGATAACAGGAATCCTAAACCCTAAAATGAAGTTTGACTTCCACTAGAAATAAACATGGCAGAAGTAGGTTAAGTGGTGCCAAGGATAGCCTGAAGTCAGGAAGCCCTAAATTCAACCCCAATCTAGGATTTTTTTTTTTAGTTATTTGACCCTCAACAAGTTACATAACCTCTATCAGCCTCTGTTTTCTCAACTGTAGACCCTGCTCAGTGAATCTCTGGGTACATATAGTATCCAGCATTTAGGATGAATGTCATGAATTGACCTGTCAAAACTGTCACTTTTTTTTCCTAAAAAATCTAAACAAAAAATATCAAATAAAATGAACATTTCCATATACATAATAGAAACATATGATTGTATATGAAATTGAAGACCTATGTTATACATTAATTAAATTTGTAATAAATCAAGCATATACTTTTTCAAAACTGTCCAAATTGTATGTAATGATTTCTGGTTCTCTTTTGCTTCCTCCATGTATTCCTTCTTTTCTTCTTTTTTCTCTACCTCCTTCTTTGTGTCCTCCTTCTCCTTTGTCTTCTTTTACTCTTTCTTCTCCATGTTTTCTTCCTCCTCCTGCTCTTATCACAACCACCACTACTACCTTTCTCTTCTTGTTCTTGTTTTTCATGTTTTTGTTCTTGTTCTCCTCTTCCTCCTCTTTCTTCTCCTTCTTCTCCTGCTTTTTTGTCATCTTCAACCTTTTCTATTTTCTCATTGTATACTTTCCCTCAATTATCAAGTATTTTTTCTTCTCAACTCCTAACTGCAGAAAAATAAAGAAAAAATAAAAAGAAAGCAGAGAAAAAGAAATCCCTATATTACATAGGTGTAATCAAATAAAGCAAGTTCCCATACTGATCATATCTTAAAATGTGATTTTATTCTTCATTATTAATCTATTATCTCTTTGTCATGAGATAGATATTATTCTTCTTTATCATTCTTCTCTAATCATTGTGGATAATTTTGCTGATAATTCTTGTGGTTTGTTTATTCTGCTACTATCGTGTCCTAGGACAAACCTTTGTAATGGGCAGAGAAAGACAAGGGGAATTTATCTTCTGATAACTCATCTGACTATAGTTACTATTAGTATGAGCCTTAATTCTATTTCCTTAATCCACAATGGTCTTATATTCTTCAATTATCTTAGTAAATATATGATTAATGTAGTAATAGAATGTATTATTTAGATGAATATGGAGTCTAAAGATACTCTGGGTAAATTTATTTTAGGAAGAATATATAATATCTTAAGCATGTGAAACAAGACACAAAATCATAATAAAATGTCAATAAATGCATATTATTACTTTATAAGAGAATCTCCTAAAATGAAAAATAGCAATTTCCATGAATTAGAACAAAAACATTGTGGACTTATATACAAAAAAGAAAAAAATATTGGATATAGCCAAAATGCATATATGTTTAAATTTACTATCCTTATATATTATATGTTTGCTGTTTTCCATTACTTTCTTTTTCTTTCCACTTCCCTCCATCTCTCTATCTCTGTTTTTTCTTTCCTTCTTTTCCTTCTTCCCATAGCCTCTCTCTACTTTTGTTTGTTTGTTTGTTTCTCTCTTTCTTTCTGTGCTTCTGTCTGTCTGATTCTCTTTCCATGGGATGGCATTAGGGACACACATAACAGGACTTCTGGAACTTTGCCACTTACATAAGTATATCAAGATGGTTTTGTTTCTAGAGCCATTTATGAGTCTGACCTTTCTGAAATATTTGAAAGTCT
The DNA here is from genome assembly GCF_048593235.1 of Sminthopsis crassicaudata. Lineage (NCBI taxonomy): Eukaryota > Metazoa > Chordata > Mammalia > Dasyuromorphia > Dasyuridae > Sminthopsis > Sminthopsis crassicaudata. The sequence goes on from NC_133617.1 coordinate 505,138,612, forward strand.
TATGCAGTTGCATTATTAGAGGTGTTTATATTACTAGAAGCATGCAAATTCTATAACATTTAAAGAGACTTTCATCTTGAATTCCTTTATACTCTTGCTTGACTCAGGAATTATTTTTTTTTCTCTTATGTCTCTTAGTAACACTTTAGTCTGGAGTTACCTGTCAATTACATTAAAATAAAATTTTCCTCAAAAAATTAAGTACAGAAACATCAGGTTAATTTTCAGGGTGCTGCTAAAATCTGCTACTTCTTGTTTTTTCTTTCTTTTTAAAGTAATTTAAAACTTTCCAAATTATTGAAATAAAGTATTTTGATGTTTTTCGTGAAATGATTCACTTCCTCCTCCCCTCTTTCTCAGTGCAGAAAAGTACAATCTCTTTTCATGTTTGATTTCAGATTTATATCATTTTTTCCCTTTTTATCCTGCCTTTATTATGAACTGGATCAGTTTTATGTATAGTTGGATGGATAGGCCTTTTAAGAGTCTAGGCAGACCCTTTAGTTCCTTGCTGCCTGAGGCACAAATGACCCAGTCTTCTGGGAGCTGATGTGAATCCAGGTTTTTAGTACAATTCAAATTATCCCAAAAGAACACCTTTCTGACCTAATTTACTAGTTCCCATGGTGAAAGCAGAAGCATGGGGAAGAAGCAGTTTTTTTTTTTTAATCAATCAGAAATTTTATCTTTTTTAATCTTATCAGTAAGAAGTTTTTGTTATATTTTATGAGTGCTTCATTGCGTTCTAACCAAGAGATTTAATCATTGCACAGGTCATACTTAGACCTAATCTAGAATAATGTCCTCTATGAGTTTTCTTTCATTCTAATTATTTCTCATCAAAACAAGAATAAAAGGAAGTAAAACCTTTACATTAAAAAAAAAAAAACCTCTAAGACTAGATTATTGAGGTTCATTTAGCAGAAGCTATATTTTTATAAAAAATGCTATTCTGTTTTTTACAATAACATCTAAAGACAATTTTAACATTCATTTTTACAAAATTGTGACTTCCAATTTTTTCCCTCCTTTCCTTCCCTCCATTATTGCTAAGCATTGTGATATAGGTTATATGTGTGAAATCATGTAAAACATATTGCCATAATAGTCATGATGTAAAAGAAGAAACAAACCAGAAATACTACATTAAAATAAAATTAAAATACTGTACTTACAGTTGCATTCAGAGCCCATTAGTTAATAATCTGATGTGTATGACATTTTTCATAATGAGGCTTTTGTAATTGCATCAGATCATTGCTTAGTTGAGATGAGAGGAGGAAGGGAGGGGATCTGGAACTCAAAACTTTAAAAATACATGAAATCTTGAAAGAAAGTAAGAGGAGAAAGGGATACAAGAAAGGGGGCATGTAGTGAAAAAGAAGGCATACAATCAAGGTAGTCAGAAACAAACACTTTTGAGGATGGACAAGGAGAAAGTAGACAGGGAATAGAATAAATAGGAGGAATACCATTAGTAATAGTAATTGCAAAAAAACTGTAAAAAAAAAATAAAGCAAGCTTCTCTGATGAAGACCTTATTTTTTGGACCTCATTTCTCAAATGTATTGGGACTGAGTCAAATTTGTAAAAAAAAATAAAATCCATTATTGAATTGATAAATGATGAAAATATATAAACAGTTTTCAGATTCACAATGAAGCCATTTTATAAACACATGAAAAATGTCATTATTGATTGGAAAAATGCAAATCAAAAAAATTTTGAATAAAATATCAATATAATTAGATCCACCAATGGGCTAGAAAAGAAAAAGAACAAATCTTGGAGGGACAATGAGAAAAATGAGACATCAATGCAATCATTGGTGAAATTGTGAACTGATTCAATCATTCTATAGAGCAATTTGGAACTATGCTCCAAGATCCAATAAATAATTCCTATCCTTTAACCTAATAATGCTAGGCATTTACCCCAAAAGAGATTTTTTTTTAAAGAAAACAATACATATGTATAAAAATCTTTATAGCAGCTCCTCAGGACAAAGCATTAAAAATTGAGGGAATGCCCATCAATTGGGGAATGCCTGAATAAATTGTGAAGTGAGATTTGATGGAATACTATTGTTCTATAAGAAATGATGATCAGGATGCTTTGAAAAAACCCTGGGAAATCTTCCGTGAGAATTAAAAATTGAGGGGATGCCCATCAATTGGGGAATGACTGAATAAATTGGTATTTGTGATTACTAAGGAATGTCAGTGTTGTATAAGAAATGATGAGCAGAATCCTTCCAAAAACTTGGAAAAATTTCCATGAGCTCATGCAAAGTGAAATGTACTGTTTACAAATAATAATGTTGTGGGATGGTGAGCTGTGAATGACTTTGCTATTCTTGGTAATATAATGATCTAAGAGTAAGGACTTATGATGAAAAATGCTATTCATGTCAAGAGAAAGAACTGATTGTGTTTGAATATAGATTGAAGCATACTTTAAAAAAAATCATTGTTCTTGAGTTTTTTGGGGGGAGGAGGAATATCTATGTTTTCTTTTTCAATATGACTTTTATGGAAAAGAAAGAATGAAAGATAAACAACCACAGAGATACCACTCATATCTTTTCTATGAACTTCTTGAAATCTGCTTTCCTAAATCTAGGTCACATGTCAAATTATTCCATATTACCTTTTTTTATATTACAAATTGGGAAATAGATGTTGGTTTGAGAGAAAGGAGGGCAGAGCTGATGGTGATTTTATATACACTACCATTTATGGTAATAACCAATATTCAAATCATACTCCCTGCTTCATAAATTTTAAGAATTTCCTAAAAATTCCCTAGGATTCTAATTTTTATGATTAAAAAACTCTAGATTATGTAAGTGATGTGCAAAACAATTTTAAGTATTTTGTTTAGGATTAGAATTAGAATTAATCATTTAGGTATCCAGGACATTGCATAAAACAGTCTCTGATACAAAACAGAGTGTAATATACTTCCCTTTCCTTTGTGGGTGGTAGGAAACCCAGACAGTATTTTTTGAAAGAGAGCACATGATACCCCAGGTGTGTATATGAGGTGATTGAAATAACTATCTTGAATAAACAATTACTGGAGGGGGCAGCTAGATGGCACAGTGGATAGAGTACCAGGCCTGAATTCAGGAGGACCCGAGTTCAAATCTTGTCTCAGACACTTAACACTTCTTAGCTGTGTGACCATGGGCAAGTCACTTAACCCCAGCCTCAGGGGGGAAAAAAAAAAAGAAAAAAAAAAAAAAAAAGAATGAGCAATTACTGGGGAGTAATAGCGTATTTATGATAGTATTGCACAAAATAAAAAAAAAAAAGAAAAAAGAAAAAGAAAAATGTCAGAGTAAGTAGCGGCTTACTATTTAATCGAAGAACAGCATGAACAAGGCCAGGAAAGCACTCTTTTTCTGTAGGTATGAGGCTTATGGAAGAGAAGATTTTTGTTTGTTCTTTGTTCTCAAAGAGGAACATGGCATCAAGCAGCTAATGTGATATGTGTGTCTTGGGCAAATCTCTAATCATACCTTAATAATAACTCTATAACAATAATTAGCTAATCATAGAATGTTTCAATATTCTAAACTTTTCTTTCACCAGAGATTTCAGGAAATAACTTTTACTGTGTATGCTTTTAATTTGAGCACATCATTGTCCCCAAAACTCAGACACATTTTTTGGGCTAAGAGGCTTACAATTGAATTTAATGAGACCTACATTTTTCTGTGACATAGGGTATATTTTAAAAGCTCCATGAAGTTAATTAAATCATTAATTTCTCAATGTCTTTTAATACATTTTTTAATTTCCAAAATCCTCAGTCAGCTAATAAAATGGAAACAAATTTCAAAGGTAATAAAGCCATTCCTTCTTGCTCTTTTCACCAAACATCAAAACCTTTAAATTCTAGATTGGATCTTTGGTAAATGTTAAGAAACTATAAGATCCAGTAACATAAATGTCTTGATATTTACATTTGAGTGTCTGATTTTGAGAGGATACTTTGAGAGGAACTACTGTTCATAACCCATAATACAGAGTTTATAAAATAAGAAAGGCATTTTAGTTTTCAAATGTGATGTTTTTAATAGTTTATTTTGATGTTTAAGAGGACAAGTATAATATCCTATATATTATATTAGGAATGTATTAAGGGAATATGAATTTTTCTGAAGTTTTATTTATTCAACAACTCAATCAACCACAAAGCATTTATTTAGATCCTAATAAGTGCTAAGCACTAGTGACACATATACAAAAGTGAGAGAGCTTACATTCTCCTGAGAGAAAGTAATGTGTTCATTAAAATAAATCTAGAAACAGAATATATACAAAATGAATGTAATATGATTTTTGGGGTGCTGATAAATTTATTATTGTTATTTTTTGTTTTCCATGTTTGGAGAAGACCAATATGACAGCATAATCTCAGGGTTGATGTACAGTGTAGCTGCTTATACTAATATAAATGCTGACGTCTCTACTCTAGTTTGGGCATAAACAGTCTGAATGACTATTTGGAAGGGAGATATTGATAAATTTGCACATATTATGTTTCTTTTGATGTGCTATAATTTGGGCTTGCTCATAAAGCATAGTTCCTTTTTTATTGCAAGAACACCATGCTGGGGAATTCTGTGCCAGTGTCTCCCATGTCTGACAATTGAGAGACCTTTAGAGTGTTTTTGTATCACTTTTTCTGATCTCAATATAAGTACTTGCCTTGTATGAGTTCTTATAAAAAGTTTTCTTGGCAAGCCCGTGCTTCACATTCAAACATGACCAGCCCATCAAAGTTGTTTTCTCTGTCATAGATTGAATGCTTGCCAGTTCAGATTAAGAACAGCCCATAATATTCAGTACCTTATCTTTTCAGGGGATTTTCAAAATCTTCCTAAGACAAATAAAATGAAAGTGCTCTAGTTGTTTGGTGTGGTGTTTATAGATGGTCTAGATTTCATAAATATACAACAATGAGGTTAGTACAATAGCTCTTAAAGCTACGGGTTGGTTGGCAGTCTACTTCCTCTCCTCTTCCATATATCTTTTTTCCAGAGCTTCCCAAAATCTGAACTATATCAAGCAATCAATGCCTTCTATGTGGACATGCCTGGAAGGGGTACTGTTCAGGCAAGGGAACTCATACAACACTCAAAATTTCTCCATTTGTTGTAGGCAATGTTTCCATATATAGATAATACAATGTTATCTGGTGAAAAATCTGTTTCCTTGGTATTATTAAACTAAAATCAGCATAAGCAAGAGACAATGAAAACTTTGTCACTTAGGATCAGAGGCTGAATTAAGTGCAAACTCACCTGCAAATAAAAAGTCATGATCCAACTTATCCTTGGCTTGTATCCTTTTTAAGTAAAATAATATATGATTAGTGTGGGTAGCTGACCTTGCTTCTATTTTATCTTTGTTGAAGACATCTGAAATATCATGATAATAAGAAAACACATTATAAAATATATGTGTCCTGAAAGAGATGGTGCTTGAGTTGATCTTCGAAGAGACTATAGTTTTCAAATTATGGAGATGATCTGGAAAAGTATTTCATACATTCCATATAATGTGCAGTTAGTCATATATGTCAGGTATGTTCACATTTTCCCTCTCACCCAGGGTTCTCTGGTTTTCTTAAAGGGGTCCAGGGTGCTTAGGTTCTCTGCCACTAGTTTTAGCCCTATAAATAGCATTCCCTCAAATATAGGAGGTGGGCTTCTGTACTCCAATTCCATTTCACAACTAAGAGTCAGGTAAGCTTAAAAAAGATTTATTTCAAGTTATAATCATAAATATATAAAATCAACCTTGAACATATTGAAGTTTAATATTTATCACTTTACCACTTCAGTCAGAGGGAAGGGGGAAAAGGAAAGAATTAGGTTTCTGGTTTAATTTAGATCCAATAGAACAAAGTCCTAAGTTCTAAGTCCAAACTCTCATTTGGACTTGAATCCTAGGCACCATGACTTCTTCAGGTTTACTGGTTACAACATCATCTGCCTGAAATATTGGTTCAAAGGTTATCATGGCTCAAACTCCTTGAAGAAGGTTACCCCCACTCTCATGGCAGGTGATAGAGTGCCTCAATATTTAGGTTGATCTGGCCTTCTATAACATTACATTAGTAAACATTACAAAAAAAGTTTTTGAAAAGCTTCTCTTTCTTTCTCTTCCTCCAGAGCCTACTCTTGCCACCCTACCCCAGTGCTTCACACTTGTAATAAGTAATAAGCTAAGAACACAATAATCAAGACCTATAGAAATCTAGTATTAGATAAACCCCCAAACTCCAGCTTATGTGCTATTTAACAAAAATTTTTGGGAAAATTGGAAAATAATCTGTGAGAAACTCAGCATAGACCTACAGCTTACATTCTATGCCAAAAGAAGGTCAAAATGGACACATGATTTGGGCGTAAAGGATGATAACATAAGCAAATGATGAGAACAAGGGTACTTTCCTTATTAGATCTTTGGAGAAGAAAGGAATTTATGACTAAAGAACTAGAAAACATTATGAAAAGATAAAATGGACAACTTTGATTACATTAAACTAAAAAGTTTTTGCACAAAAACAAAACCAACAAACAAACAAAAAACATATAGAACCACGATTGAAAGGGAAGTACAAACTTGGGAAAAATCTTTACAGCCTGTATTTCTTATAGAGGTTTCATTTCTAAAATATATAAAGAACTGTCTCAATTTATAAGAATACAAGTCATTCCCTAATTGATAAATGGTCAACAGATAATTTTCAGATGATAAAATTAAAGTCATCTATAGTCATATAAAAATGCTCAAAATCACTATTGATTAGAGAAATGCAAATTTAAAAATCTTCACAACACCATTACACACTTCTCAGATTGACTAAGATAATAGGAAAAGATAATGACAACTCTTGAAGAGGGTGTGGGAAAACTGGGACATTGATGCATTGTTGGTGGTGTGAAATGATCCAACCATACTAGAGAGCAATCTGGGACTATGCACAAAAGACTCCAAAACTATGACTATCCAGCAAAGAACCGGAAAAAAAAATAGATGTCCATCAACTGGGGAATGGTTGATTAAGTTGTGAAATATGAAAATAATGGAATATTATTATTCTACAAAATATGGTGAACAGGCCGATTTTAGAAAGGCTTGGAAAGATTTACATAAACTGATGCTGAGTCAAACAAACAAGAATGTGAGATGATCAGTTGTGAAAGAGTTGGTTCTTCCCAGTGGTTCAGTGATCCAAAAGTAATCCCAATAGACTTTGGAAAGAAAATTTCATCTGCATCCAGAAAAAAAAAAAAAAAAAAAAAGAACTAAAAAAGAACTAAGTATAATGAATGTAAATCACCCAAGCTATACATTCACTTATTTTTTTTCCTGTTTTTTAATCTCTCCCATGGTTTTTCCCTTGCTCTAATTTGTTTTTCCCAACATGATTCATAAAGCAATGTGTGTTAAATTAAACAAATAAATATATTTAAAAAAAAACAAAACAACAACAACAACAACAACAACAAAAAAAAAAAAAAAAAAAAAAAAAAAAAAAAAAAAAAAAAAAAAACAATGTTAAGGGAGAAATAGGAGGGCAGATAAGTAGCACAGTGAGTGGTAGAATATGAAGCCTGAAGTCAGAAAAATCTGAATTTAAATCATGTCTCAGAAAGTTAGTTGATCCCATGCAAGTCACTGTCTTCCTTTTGCCTTAGTTTCCTCATAAGTAAAATAAACTGGAGAAGGAAATGGCAAATGATTCTGGTATCTTTGCCAAGGAAAACTCAAGCAAGATTAGGAATTGTCAGACACTACTGAACAACAACAAAAGAAAAGATTCCTTTTTGTTACTCATAAAATTAGACAAAATAAATACTATTTATGTAATATAGTCACTTTTCAAAGGAGAATTTTTTTAATAAGGTCCTTTGTCACTTTTATTTGGGAAATCTTATAGTCACCTTTTTTTCTTTTCCAATTTCTTTCTCTCTCTTCCCTCTCCCCCTCCCAAACAATTAGGGTGTACCTGGATTTGAACTCAGTCCTCCAGAGGTCAGAGTTAGTGCTTTATCTACTCTGTTTTCTGTCACTTCTGAAATAATCAGTGACCATCAATAAAAACAAAAAGAATACTTGAGGTCAATGGGAGATGCAGAGGTATGAAAATCAGTGGGGCAGAATTGTTTAGTTACTAGCAAATTCAGCAGGGTTTTTTGGTCAATTCTTGGGAGTTTGGAAGATGTTGACAGTTTACCAGTCTGTATGTCAGCAACCATAAAGGTTTTGCATATGAAAATTTTCAGAGTATTACCATCAGAATACATTCTCACACAGTATTGTTGTTGAAGTGTATAATGATCTCCTGGTTCTGCTCATTTCACTCAGCATCAGTTCATGTAATTCTCTCCAAGCCTCTCTGTATTCATCCTGCTGGTCATTTCTTACAGAGCAATAATATTCCATAACATTCATATACCATAATTTACTCAACCATTCTCCAATTGATGTACATCCATTCATTTTACAGTTTCTAGCCACTACAAAAAGGGCTGCCACAAACATTTTGGCACATACAGATCCCTTTCCCTTCTTTAGTATTTCTTTGGTATATAAACCCAGTAGTAGCACTGCTGGATCAAAGGGTATGCACTGTTTGATAACTTTTTGGGCATAGTTCCAAATTGCTTTCCAGAATGGCTGGATTCTTTCACAACTCCACCAACAATGCATCACTGTCCCAGTTTTCCCACATCCCCTCCAACATTCATCATTATTTTTTTCCTGTCATCTTAGCCAATCTGACAGGTATGTAGTGGTATCTCAGAGTTGTCTTAATTTCCATTTCTCTGATCAATAATGATTTGGAACACTTTCATATGAGTGGAAATAGTTTCAATTTCATCATCTGAAAATTGTCTGTTCATATCCTTTGACCATTTATCAATAGGAAAATGGTTTGATTTCTTATAACTTAGGGTTAGTTCTCTATATATTTTGGAAATGAGGCCTTTATCAGAACCTTTATAAGTTTATAATTCTTGATTTGTCATGGAATTGACAATATGATTCAAAAGGTTAAAATAATACATATAAATCAAGTATTGAACTCTAAAATGCAGATAGTCAAGTCAGGTAGATATGGTAGGTATTTTCAAACTGCATTGACTCTTCAGAAATATTTTAAGCTAGAAGTGCGGTATGAACAACTTCAAAAAAAAAGTAATTTAAAACACATTCCATGACAACTCTGAGGCATATAATCAAGGAAAGAATTTATTCATGTTACACTGTTATGATCCTAGAGAAGTAGGTGGTCTATTGCCAATCTCTGACTGGGTAAATGCCACATATTTCACCTTTCATGCTTATAAATGTTTTGTTTCTCTTTGTAAGTGGCAAAAGGGAACTCTAACACTTCAATACTTAGGGCTGATCTGGGGACTATCTGAAGAATCAGAGCAACAGACACTACCAGAGATTAATTTGGAGAAGGAACAATCATACCTGTACCAGGTATTTCCAGGAGATGGACTACTATTGGAGATTTTAAACTTGACAATAGAACTAAGTGAAGCAGATGCTAGGTAGCTTTTGAACATCTGTTGGCCGCAGGCAACTGTAAGTCTTGGTTTAAATGATCCCCATTTAAGCAGCAGGTGAGTGTATTGAAGTTGCTCTACTTCTCTGACTTGGTTTCTTCATGAACAAAACAGATATGATAATATGTTGACTATTTTATGGAGGCATTATAAGGATGATATATACATGTATACATATATATATATATATGTGTATATATATATATATATTTATTTATTTATCCTTCAATTTTAATCAAAATTGTGTCCATCTTCAGAACAGATATTTCAGAGATAACAGAATCTCAGTGTTAGAGAGATTTTAGTAGCTATTTTAACTTTTATTTCTGAAAACAAACACATAGCCTTTCATGCAAACAGCAATTTTTAATGTCCTTATTTTTTGTATAGGAAGGTAGAATATACAAAAGATTGCCCCGTGGTTTGGTTTTATTGGTTTTGGTGAAAGAAATACAGACTTTAGGAAGTGTAGAGGGCTGAAACTCCAAAAAGGTGTGCTTGAATCAGACAACTGAGCACGTAAGGCTAATTACCTATTTGATGTGAGACAATGGCTCTATTAGCATATATTTTGGATAATGGCTCTTCTTACCATTGGTGCTTGCTGAATGTTTGGTGTTAAGGTAAAGAATTACCTTAATTGCCTTAAGGCAAGGATTGGGGGGAAGAGGAGGGAAGCAGGGTGACTTGTCCACAGGATGAGGAAGAGGAAGGTTGGAGATTCTGGATTCCAGAATCCAGGAGAGCTATTTGTTAAGCCTCATGGCAGCTTGCCTATCTCCTTCACTTCTCTCCCTAAAGACCAAGGATTTTAATTCATCCTGAGCCTGGCTGACCCTGAAGCCCTTCAGGGAGCTAGTCCATACTTTACAAGGAAGGTGTTAGAATATTATGGTTTTTGAAAAAAAGACACACAGCATCTTTTTGAGCAATCTGGATACCATCAAAAAGCCCAATTTTGATTAGTCACTTCAGTCATCCACACTCATGGCAACTTATTATATTGTCCTTTTGAAAGAGGTGACTAAGATTATGAACTAACTTATTACATACCATCTTGCACTTTGAACCTAGTTTCAAAATCACAGAATATAAAATCTGGAAAGAACTCTATGAGTCAGTTTTATACCCTCCTCCCTTCTTTATATTATAGTAAGGAAAATTTTATTCACATAGCCAGTGCAAAAATATAGTCAAGATTATTAAGCAGTAGAAATTAGTTACTCAAGGAATTGTTCAGTCATGTTGTGTCAAGTTCTTCAAATAAATACATTTAATCCAGAAGTAGCTTGCTGAAATGGAAGGGCACTGGATTCAAATCAGTGACAAAATCTTGATGCTGACATTTATTACCTATGTGAAATTTGACAAATTACTCTACTCTACTGGATTTCAATTTTCTCATCAGTAAAACAAGAAAGCTGGACAAGATGATTTCTATGCTCTTCCAATTCTGGCAATGGTTCTTCGAACCCAATGGTCTATAACCATCCAACTGTGCTATTCTGCAACTTTGCTAAAGTAGGCTTTTGGATGATTTTTTAGGATTCTCTAAGTATATCATTATATCATTTGCAAAAAGAGATAGTTATTTTCTAATTCCTTTAATTTCTTTTTTCTCTTTTTAATGTTAAAGCCAACATTTCTAGTACATTGTTGAATAAAAGTAGAGTTAATAGCCATCCTTGTTTCACTCCTGATCTAATTGGGATTGCATCCAGCTTCTCTCCATTGTAAATGATGTTTGCTGTTGGTTTTAGATATGCTGCTTATAATTTTAAGGAAAATTTCCTTTGTTCCTATGCTCTCTAGAGTTTTTCATATGAATGGGTGCTATATTTTGTGAAAAACTTTTTTTCTGCCTCTATTGAGATTATTATATGATTTCTGTTGTTTTTGTTACTGATATGGTCAATTATAGCAATAATTTTCCTGATATTGAACCAGTCCTGCATTCCTGGAATAAATCCCATCTCATCATAGTGTATTATCTTGCTGATAAGTTTTTATAACCAATTTGCTAATATTTTATTTTAAAAATTTGCATCAATATTCATGAGGGAAATTGATCTGTAATTTTTCCCTCTGTTTTAGCTCTTCTTGGTTTTGCAATCAATATCATATCTGTATCATAGAAGGAACTTGGCAGGACTCCTTTTCCTATTTTTCCAAATAGTTTACATAGTATTGGAATTAATTGTTCTTTAAAATGTTTTGTATAATTCACTTGTAAATCTATCTGTCCCTGGAGATTTATTTTTTCCTTAGGGAGTTGACTGATAGCTTGTTTAATTTATTTTTCTAAAATGGGACTATTTAAGTAATTAATCTTATGTTAACCTGGGCAATTTATATTTTCATAAATATTCATCCATTTCAGTTAGATTGTTAACCTTGATACCTGGGCAAAATAGCTCCTAATTATTCCTTTAATATACTTTTCTTTAGTGGTAAGATCACCTTTTTCCTTTTTAATTCTGGTTATTATTATTATTTTTTTTTTTTGGTTCCTTTTTCTAATCAAATAAACTAAAGATTTATCTATTTTGCTATTGTCCTGAAACCAACTCTTAATTTTATTAATTAGTTCAAGAGTTTCTTCAGTTTCAATTTTATTAATATCTCTTTTGAATTTCAGAATTTCTAATTTGATATCTTTTATTGTAAATGCTGCCAGATCCTGGGTAATCTTGACTATGGCTACTTGATACTTGAATTGCTTTTGTCTGGCAGTTTGCAGTATGTTTTCTTTGAGATTATAGTTCTGGTCTTTTGCAACAATGCTTCTTGGGGGTTTTCCTTGTGGGATCTCTTTCTGATGATTGTCAGGGGATTCTTTCAATGAGTATAAATCCTCAGTTTCTAGAATATAGGGCTATTTTCCTTGATGATCTTTGAAGAATGCTATCCAGCTATGTTTTTGGTTATACCTTCACATAGACCAATACTTTTTAAATTGTCTCTTCTGGTTTGCCTGTTTTTTCATTGAGGAAATTTATGCTTTTTTTTCATTTTTTTCATTCTTTTTGTTTGTTTGTTTCTTGATGGCTCATAGAGTCATTTGCCTTGTTCTAGATTTTAATGTGTGAATTTCTTCAGTTAGCTATTATATTTCTTATTCCATTTGGTTAATTCTGCTTTTCAATGTATTGTTTTCTTCAGTGGATTTTTTTGTTTCATTTGGCTATTTTTTTTTTTTTTTAAGGAATTACCTTCCTTTTTGACTCTCACTTGCGTACCTCTCATTTTTTTCTTTTTCTTTTCTTTTTTTTTTTTTACTTCTACTGCTCTTATTTGCCTTTTAAAGTCTTTTATAAGCACTTCCAAGAAGCCCCTTTGACCTTGAGACCAATTTATATCACTTTTTGTAATTTCCTTTGTAGGCATTTTGTCCTAAGTTGATGTTTTGATCTTCCCTGTCACCAGAGTAGCTTTCTGTTGTTAAGGTTCTGTTCTGTTTCTTGCTCTTTTTTTTTTTTTTTTTTTTTTTGGTATTTCCTCTTTTACAACTTTTATGGTCTAGCTCTGCTCATGGAGTAAAGGGGGCACTGTCCCAAGCTTCCTGTGCAACCATGAGCTGTGGCTTTGAGCACAGAGGCCCCTTATGTTTTCAGGGGATAGCTTTGTCTTCTCTTTCCAGTAAAAGTCAGTTTCCTACAATTTGCCTTCTGAGCTGGGACTGGAGGGTGCCCTATTGATCTGCTCCTCTACTGAGCTAGCCCAGAGGGTCTTAGTTGATAATCTGATGTGATTAAGACCCTCTCACTGGCTTTCTCAAATTCTGTCTGAGCTGGGCTGCACATCCTTTTTACTCCATTGAGAATGACTTTTCTTGAAGTTTTTTTTTTTTTTTTTTCAGGTTCGTGTGCAACATAGTAAATATAAAAATTTGTTTAGAAGAATTGCCCATGTTTATTAGGTTGCTTACTGTCTAGGGTAGGGGAGAAGAGGAGAGATGAAGAAAAAGCTGTAACACAAGCTTTGCAAAAATGAATGTTGAAAACTATCTTTGCATATATTTGGAAAAATAAAATCCTGTAATAATGATACTGATAATAATAATAATAATAATAATAATAATAATAATAATAATAATAATAATAATGTTATGATAACTAACTTTATTTCCCTCCATTTAACTTTCTGCTCTCATTTATCTTTCACTTTTTCTCTTTTCTCCATGTACTTTCTCACCACTTTTTTACTTTTGATCATCACCTCCTACAAAATGCCAATTACTCTACCACAACCACCTTCTGTCATCTCTCTCCCACCTTATTTCCCTGTTGGATGAAGTAGATTTCTATACCTGAATATGTATTTTATTCTGTCTTTGTACCAATTGCAATGAAAGTAATGACATCCTTTACTATAAAATCTATTTTATGCCTTATTTATTTTTTAAAAAAATCACCTTATTATCTTTTTCCCTTCCTGCTTTCTCGGTACATCTTTTTTAAAAATAACAAATTAATTAATTCATTTTGGATTTTATACCATCATAGTCATCTCACACACTAACGTCCTCTATTTATGTATACTCCTTCTATCTAGATAAAGAAAAAAAATGGAAAAAAAGAAAAAAATAAATTTATAAGTGTCATCTTCTTTGTAGGAATATAAATAGCTTAACTTATTAAGTCTTTACTATAATTTTTACTTATTTACCTTTATATGTTTCTCTTGAATCTTGTATTTGAAGGTCAAATATTGTATTTAGCTCTGATATTTTCATACAGAAAGCTGGAAAGTCTTCAATTTTATTAAGTATCCATTTTCTACCTGAAGCATTACATTTACTTTTGTTTTTTGTAGGTAGTTCTTCATTGTGATCCTATTTCTTTTACTGCCAAAATATCTTATACCTTCTGATCTTTTAATATAGCCACCGCTTAATCTTATGTTATCTTGATTATTGCTCCATGACATTTAAATTGTTTCTTTCTGACTTCTTGCAGTATTTTCTCTCTGAGCTCTGGAATTTCAATATAATATCACTGGGAGTTTTTATTTTGGTATCTTTTTTTGAGAAGTTGTTAATGGATTCTTCCAATTTTTATTTTACCTTTGGGTTTTATGATTTCAAAGTTGTTTTTCTTGATAATTTCTTGAAATATGGTGTCCATGTTCTTTTTATTTATTTTTAACGACTTTCAGGTATTTTAATAATTCTTAAATTATCTCCCCTGGAATTATTTTTCAAGTCAGTTGTTTTTTCCAAGGAGATATTTTATTTTTTCTTCTATTTTTTCATTCTTTTGATTTTGTTTTATTGTTTCTTTATTCCTTATAGAATCAATAGGTTTTACTTTCAGAATTCTAATTTTCAGGGCATTATTTTCTATGACAAGCTTTCCACTTGGTGAGTTCTACTTTTTAAGTAATTATTTTCTTAAATAATTTTCTTACCATTTTCTTTTGCCATTTCATCAATTCTACTTTTTAATGTTCTTCAGTGGATTTTTATTCTTCTATAATTTGACCTATTTTAAGCTATTATTTTCTATGTGTTTCATAGTTGTGTAATCCTGAGTATATTTTGATCCTCCTTTACCAAGATTTTGACACTTTCTTGCCTTGCTTTCATTTTTTCATGCTTCCAAGCCCTGAGACAAATTTACTTTTTTCTGTTAGGCTTCAAATGTAGCTGGTTTGATTTCATTGTCTTTTGAGTTTGTGTTTTCATAGTTACTTTCCATAGTTGTGATTTGTTTTTGATGTTTGCTTGTTTCCCAGTTTTTTCCTTAACTTTTATTATTGTAATGTTCTGCTTCTAAGGTGGAGAGAGCACTGTTTCAAACTCCAGGCTTTTTGTGTTGCTATAAGCTAGCTTTGAGAGTCTATAAGTTTCAGTTCTTCTAATGTGTACTGAACCAAGAAGAAATGTGATAAACAGTGCCTTGGCCTGTTCTTTGGTCTATGAGCCACCACAAGCACTATTTTCCTTTCTGGAATTATGAGCAGAATTCCTGCTCCTGCCCACCTCTTTTACTGCTTCATCATTCATGACATACCCACTTGGATGTACTCAAAGAATATATCCTTTTTCTATTTTCATTCTGCTCATTCTCTCTCAGTGACTTAATTTAACTCTCATAGATTTAATATCTAACTCTATGCAAATGACTCAATATGCCAATACTCACTATGGTCAGCATCTTTGAAAAACTCAACAGTGATTCTCAAATTAAAAAAAAAATCAGTTTATGTCCCAATTTTAAAGAAAGTCAAAGCTAAATTAACAAACAATTGATCTCATTTTGCATGTCAGAAAGGTTATGAATAGGATCTCACTCTGTGTATGGAATGTATTTTTAGATTATCTCCACAACTTGAAAACTGTAGTTTCCTCAAAGCTCAGTTGAAATGCTAGCTCCTTCAATACAGAAGCCTTTTGTGTTCCCTCTACATATTAGCATGATGCTTTATGCCATGTTGTCAGATGCCTCCAACAAGGATAAAATGACATCAAGTTCAACTAGTGCACAGTCATTGTAAACAAAAAAAAAGTCATGCACCAACTCTCCTTCCACTTTAATTTTGGCTATTAGCCTTTTAAAGTTAAATAATATACTATTAGTGGCATCTCCATTACAAGACAGGAAAACTAATCTACTTGAAATAAGGCATCTATGGACTTCCGGCCAAGATGGTGGAGAGGAGGCACACATCTTCTTAAGCTCCACATTTTCTCTTAGAATTTATTTCATGACAAACCTCAGAATTAATGCTTGACGGGAAAAAAAACAAAACAAAACAAAACAAAACAAAACAAAACAAACAAACAAAAAAAAAAACACAAATAATTACCAACAGAAGACATCCTTGAAATTCGGCAGAAAAGGTCTGTTTTTGTTTGGTGACAGGGACGAACAGATCTCATGGAGGCTAAGGGCAAGCAAGAGAGCTTGGAAGGCAACTCACATGGTGAAGACCAGAGGTGGGAGGGGTGTGATCTCTGCCATTTCTGTGGAACGACCTTTACCACAGTGTGTCTATTCTGTCTTGGCAGCAAGCCAAGATCAGAAGAGAAGCTGTAAACACAGGAGGTAAAGAATAAAACCCAGAAAAGCTAGCATCTCTTGGAACCTGGCCACCCCCACCCCCACCCCCACCCGGAGTGACTTAGCCCATTCTTACAGCCTTAGAGCCTCAGAGTACAGATGCAGCATAGTCATTGCTGTCCTGCTAGTGCCTCACTGCTTTGTCCCGCCTAGGATCTAGCAGCATCTACATTAAAGGAGGGAAGGGCCTGAAATATGATATTCCAAAAGGCTAAGGAACTTGGTATGCAGCCAAGAATAACTTACCCAGCAAAAATGAGCATCTTTTTCCATGGAAGAAGATGTACATTTATTGAAATAAAAGAATTCCATCTTGATGAAAAAACTGGATCAGAACAACAAGTTTGATTTCCAAATACAGAACTCAAGAGATTTCTAAAAAGGTACAAAGAAATCTTGAGAACTATATTTCTGCCATAAAGATATATAATGAACACATGTATAATTTGTTCTAGAAACTAGAGGTGGAAAGGAAAAAAGGGTAAAGTGGTGGTACTACATCTCATGAAAAGGCTAAGGTAACCTATTATATCTGAGAGAAAGAATGGAGGGGGATGAATATAGTGTATATCATATTCCAATTAGAATTGGCTTAAAGAGAAAAATATAGACATATTCAATTTATGGTGAAAATCCTTCCACTTCATTGAAAATTGGGAGGGGAAAAGTGAAAAGGGAAGGAGTAAGCTAAGGGGAAGGGAATACTGAAATTGTGAGGAAAAGGAGGTAAAATAGGGGGTGGAGCTCTAAGGTGGGAGAGGGATACTAAAAAGGGAGAGCTGTGAAAAGTGGAGCTCACAAGTTTAATACTGGGGAGGAGAGGTAAAGGGGAAAGAAAGGAGAAAAGCACAAGAATGGGTTAACATGATGGCAAGCAATACAGAATTAGTCATTTTAACCATAAATGTAAATGGGGTAAACTCTCCCATAAAGAGGAAGCAGTTAGCAGACTGGATTAAAAGCCAGAATCCTACAATATGTTGTTTACAGGAAACACACCTGAAACAGGGTGATATATACAGAATAAAGGTAAATGGCTGGAGCAGAATCTATTATTCTTCAGGTGAAGCCAAAAAAGTAGGGGTAGCTATCCTTATCTCAGATCAAGCAAAAGCAAAAAGTGATCTAATTAAAAGAGATAAAGAAGGGCACTTTATCTTGCTAAAGTGTATCATAGATAATGAAGCAGTATTAATATTAAACATATATGCACCAAGTGGTGCAGCATCTAAATTCTTTTTTTTTTTTTTTTTTTTTTTTTTTCTTTTTGAGGCTAGGGTTAAGTGACTTGCCCAGGGTCACACAACTAGGAAGTGTTAATTGTCTGAGACCATATTTGAACTCCAGTCCTCCTGAATTCAAGGCTGGTGCTCTATCCGCTGGTGCTCTATCCACTGTGCAACCTAGCTGTCCCAGCATCTAAATTCTTAAAAGAGAAATTAAGAGAGTTGGAAGAAGAAATAGAAAGCAAAACTATAATAGATGGAGATCTCAACCTTGCACTCTCAGAATTAGATAAATAAAACTACAAAATAAATAAGAAAGAATTCAAAGAGGTAAATAGAATACTTGAAAAGTTTGATGTGCTAGATATTTGGAGAAAACTAAATGGAGACAGAAAGAAGTACACTTTCTTCTCAACAGTTCATGGAACCTATACAAAAATTGATCATATATTAGGACAGAAAAAATCTCAAATTCAGTAAGGCAGAAATAGTAAATGCATCATTTTCAGACCACGATGCAATGAAAATTACATTCAATAAAAAGCCAGGGGAAAATAGACCAAAAAATAATTGGAAACTAAATAATCTCATACTAAAGAATTATTGGGTGAAACAGCAAATCATAGACATAATTAATAACTTCACCTAAGAAAATGACAATAATGAGACATCATACCAAAATGTGTGGGATACAGCCAAAGCAGTAATAAGGGGAAATTTTATATCTTTAGAGGCCTACTTGCATAAAATAGAGAAAGAGAAGGTCAGTGAATTAGGATTACAACTAAAAATGCTAGAAAAGAAGCAAATTAAAAACCTCCAGACAAACATGAAACTTGAAATTCTAAAAATAAAAGGAGAGATTAATAAAATTGAAAGTAAAAAAAAAAAAAAACAACAAAAAAAACTATTAAATTAATTAATAAAACTAAGAGTCAGATCTATGAAAAAACCAACAAAATAGACAAACTCTTAGTAAATCTGATTTAAAAAAGGAAAGAGGAAATTAGAACAACAATTAGGAGTTACTTTGCCCAACTTTATGCCAATAAATTTGATAACTTAAATGAAATGGAAGAATACCTTCAAAAATATAGCTTGCCCAGATTAACAGAGGAAAAAATAAATAGTCTAAATAGTCTCATTTCAGAAAAAGAAATAGAACAAGCTATTAGCCAACTCCCTAAGAAAAAATCCCTGGGGGGCAGCTAGGTGGTACAGTGGATAGAGCACCAGCCTTGAATTCAGGAGGACCCGAGTTCAAATCTGATCTCAGACACTTAATTCTTCCTAGTTGTGTGACCCTGGGCAAGTCACTTAATCCCACCCTCAAAAAAAAAAAAAAAAAAGAAAAGAAAAGAAAAAAGAAAAAGAAAAAATTCCCAGGACTAGATGGATTTTATATGTGAATTCTACCAAACATTTAAAGAACAATTAACTCCAATGGTATATAAACTATTTGAAAAAATAGGGATTGAAGGAGTCCTACCAAATTCCTTTTATGACACAGACATGGTACTTATTAGGTTCTTACTAAGTGCTAATGAGATAATGAGATGTTAGATTCTAACTAAGTGCTAAGTCGGTACTTGACAGTTCTCTAGTTCTGGCCTTTACTGGGAGTTTTACATCTGTGAACTCCTGGGGAGGAGCTTGCATGCTTAGGAGGAGCAAGTTCATTGGTTGAAGTAATTTTTTCCAGAAGCCCTTGCATTATCCCACGCCTATTCTCTGGAAGGATAAAAGAGAGCAGCACTCAAGAGATAGAGAGTCTCTGCTCTAGGCCAGATTGCGATCGGCAGTTTCTGGAGACAACAGCACATTACATATTGGCATCCACAATGTGGGGCAAGGACTTTTGCTTATCCTGACAAGGATTTATTCTGAGCCCTTCAGAGGAGCTAGACCAGATCATTGCAGGGGGCGGGGAGGGGAACCTAGAACCAATGAACTTGCTCCTCCTAAGCATGCAAGCTCCTCCCCAGGAGTTCAAAGGGGTTAAACTCCTAGTAAAGACCAGAACTAGAGAATTGTTAAGTACCGACTTAGCACTTAGTAAGCACCTAATATCTCATTATCTCATTAGCACTTAGTAAGAACCTAACAGTACTGATACCTAAACCAGGTAGGCTGAAAACAGAGAAAGAAATTTATAGACCAATCTCCCTAATGAATATTGATGCTAAAATCTTAAATAAAGTATTAGCAAAAAGACTACAGAAAATCATCTGCAGGATAATACACTATGACCAAGTGGGATTTATACCAGGAATGCAGGGCTGGTTCAATATTAGGAAAACTATTAGCATAATCAACTATATCAATAATCAAATTAACAAAAAACATATGATCATCTCAATAGATGCAGAAAAAATCATTTGACAAAATCCAACATCCATTCCTACTAAAAACACTTGAGAATATAGGAATAAATGGACTATTCCTTAAAATAATCAGGAGCATATATTTAAAACCATCAGTAAACCTCATATGTAATGGCGATAGACTGGAACCTTTCTCAGTAAGATCAGGAGTGAAACAAGGTTGCCCACTATCATCATTAGTACTTAATATTGTATTAAAAATGTTAGCCTCGAATTCTCTTTCCCTTCCTCTCAAGATGGCCGACAAAAAACCCCAAAAGGCACCAAAGGCACCAAAGGAAAAGAAAATAAAAAAGGAAAAAAAAGGAAAAGAAAAACAAAAAGGAAGATGCAGCCGAAAAGGTGGTGAAAAAGCCTAGAAAGCATTGCAGTAGGAACCCAGTTCTGGCTCGAGGAATCAGCAAATACTCCAGGTCTGCCATGTATTCCCGCAGAGCCATGTACAAGCGAAAATACGCTGCACCAAAAACCCGGATTGAAAGGAAAAAGAGAGAGAGGGTGCCGGCCACTATCTCCAAACTGGTTGGCGGCGATAAGAATGGAGGAACCCGAGTGGTAAAGATTCGCAAGATGCCTAGGTATTACCCTACTGAGGATGTGCCCAGAAAGCTGCTAAGTCATGGCAAAAAGCCCTTCAGCCAGCATGTGAGGAGACTTCGCTCTAGCATCACCCCAGGCACCATCCTGATCATTCTCACTGGCCGCCACAGGGGCAAGCGAGTGGTTTTCCTGAAGCAGCTGTCTAGTGGCTTGCTACTCGTGACTGGACCTCTGACCATCAACCGTGTTCCTCTGCGAAGGACCCATCAGAAATTTGTCATTGCCACCTCCACCAGGGTTAACCTTTCTGGTGTAAAGATTCCGAATCATCTTACTGATGCCTACTTCAAGAAGAAGAGGCTCCGCAAACCTTGACACCAAGAAGGAGAGATTTTTGACACAGAAAAAGAGAAATATGAGATTACAGAGCAGCGCAAGGCTGATCAGAAAGCAGTAGATTCTCAGATCCTGCCCAAAATCAAGAAAATTCCTCAGCTCCGTGGCTACCTGCGGTCTGTATTTTCACTCTCCAATGGAGTTTATCCTCACAAACTGGTGTTTTAAATTCCTTGCAGAGAGCTCTTATTAAAATATTTGGAATAACTAAAAAAACAAACAAACAAACAAAAAAATGTTAGCCTCGGCAATAAGAGTTGAGAAAGAAATTAAAGGAATTAGAGTAGGTAATGAGGATACCAAACTATCACTCTTTGCAGATGATATTGATGTGGGCAGTAGCCCCTTTAAGATTCCTTTATGATCCCCAACCCCCATGACTGACCTTTGATTTACAAGACCTGGTCAAAACCATCCTTTTGTATTCCAAAGGGAGATATCTGGATCTGAGCTAACTAATGATCTACTCAGGTTTCCCAACCCCCACCTGGCTCATTCTGGCCCTTGCTGGGTTTAGCTAGCAACCAATTTGGGACTCCACCCATAGGCCCCTTTTACCAAATAAAAGAGCCAAGCTGGAATCATCTCTTTGCAGAAGGTCGAAACATGCAAGCAACATGCTTTGCATCACAGACTGTCTGTCCTCTACTTACAATGTATTCTTTTCTCTATCTAATACCTTTTACTAAACAGACTTTAACCTCCTCCCAAACTCTACAATAAACCTTTTTTTTTTTTTTTTTAATCATTCCAGGTTTTCCGGCCTGTAAATTACTTTACAGGGGACTCTGCGCCGCCACTAGAACTCATTTAACTCTATATCCTTGCACCGAATCCAAAAGGGTTTCAGGGAGCTTCATTTGACTCCCTTTACTCCAAACCTGCCACTAGACCTCTATTAATCCTAATTTATTTAGGTATACCTTATCTAGACCTCATGAATATGATGGTATACTTAGAGAACCCCAAAGATTCTGCTAAAAAGCTATTAGAAATAAGTCATAACTTTAGCAAAGTTTCAGGATACAAAAAATTTACATAAATCATCAGCATTTTTATCCAACAGTAAGAGATACAAAGAGAAATTCCATTCAAAGTAACTGTCAATGGTATAAATTATTTGGGAATCTATCTACCAAAGGAAAGTCAGGAATTATATGAACAAAATTATAAAACACTTGCCACAAAAATAAAGACAGACTTAAATAATTGGAAAAATATTAAGTGCTCTTGGATAGGCTGAGCAAATATAATAAAGATGGCAATACTCCCTAAACTAATTTATTTATTTAGTGCTATACCAATCAGACTCTCAAGAAACTATTTTAATGACCTAGAAAAAACAGCAACAAAATTCATATGGAAGAACAAAAGGTTGAGAATTTCAAGGGAATTAATGAAAAAAAAAAATCAAATGAAGGTGGCCTAGCTGTACCTGATCTAAAACGATATTATAAAACAGCAGTCACCAAAATCATTTGGTATTGGCTAAGAAATAGACTAGTTGATCAGTGGAATAGTTTAGGTTCACAGGACAATAAATAAATATAGCAATCTAGTATTTGACAAACCCAAAGATCCCAACTTTTGGGATAAGAATTCATTATTTAACAAAAATTGCTGGGAAAACTGGAAATTAGTATGGCAGAAAGTAGGCATGGATCCACACTTACCACCACATACTAAGATAACATCAAAATGGGTCCATGATTTAGGTATAAAGAACAAGATCATAAATAAATTAGAGGAACATAGGATAGTTTACCTCTCAGACTCCTGGAAGAGGAAGGAATTTATGACCAAAGGAGAACTAGAGATCATTATTGATCACAAAATAGAAAATTTTGATTACATCAAATTAAAAAAGCTTTTGTACAAACAAAACTAATGCAAACAAGATTAGAAGGGAAGTAACAAATTGGGAAAACATTTTTTACAGTTAAAGTTTCTGATAAAGGCCTCATCTCCAAAACTTACAGAGAATTGACTCTAATTTATAAGAAACCAAGCCATTCTCCAATTGATAAATGGTCAAAGAATATGAACAGACAATTTTCAGATGATGAAATTGAAACTATTTCCACTCATATGAAAGAGCATTCCAAATCACTATTTATCAGAGAAATGCATATTAAGACAACTCTGAGATACCACTACATACCTGTCAGATTGGCTAAGATGACAGGAACAAATAATGATGAATGTTGGAGAAGTGGGAAAACGGGGACACTGTGAATGAATCCAACCATTCTGGAAAGCAATCTGGAATTATGCCCAAAAAGTTATCAAACTGTGCATATCCTTTGATCCAGCAGTGCTCCTACTGGGTTTATATCCCAAAGAAGTATTAAAGAAGGGAAAGGGACCTGACTTGTACATGCCAAAATGTTTGTGGCAGCTCTTTTTGTAGAGCCTAGAAACTGTAAAATGAATGGATGCCCATCAATTGGAGAATGGTTGGGTAAATTATGGTATATGGATATTATGGAATATTATTGTTCTGGAAGAAATAACCAGCAGGATGAATACAGAGAGGCTTGGAGAGACTTAGATGAACTGATGCTGAGTGAAATGAGCAGAACCAGGAGATCATTATATACTTCAACAACAATACTGGATGAGGATATATTATGATGGAAGTGGATATCATCAACAAAGAGAAGATCTAACTCAGATCCAATTGATCAGTGATGGACAGAATCAGGTACACCCAGAGAAGAAGCACTGGGAAATGAGTGTAAACTGTTTGCATTTTTGTTTTTCTTCCCAAGTTATTTTTTACCTTCTGAATCCAATTTCTCCTTTGCAATAACAACAAAAAAATTCAGTTCTGCACACATATATTGTATCTAGGATATACTATAACATATTTAATATATATGGGAATGCCTGCCATCTAACGGAGGGGGTGGAGGGGAGGAGGGGAAAATTCAGACAGAAGGGAGTGCAAGGGATAATGTTGTAAAAAAATTACCCATGCATATGTACTATCAAAAAAGTTATAATGATAAAATTAATTAAAAAAAGAGAAACAAGACATCTATGGTGCCAATTAAGTCAAACACCCACTATTTTGCTCATTACTTCCCCTCATACGATGTTGGTGAGAATCTATGACCCCAAATAAAGATCTTTGAAATAATGTGTGGTTTGTCTTTTGTTTTGAAGTGGACTATGACATCAGAGAAGTAATTCCTTGACATGTAAGAAAATTGGATTTAAGTGAGGAAAGGCTGTGCAAGTTCACCTGCATCATTTTCCCCCTTCAGAGCCATCTGAGTCCATTGGCAAGATATAGATCAGAATGACTGTGATGTCCCTGGATGAAATGGGAGCTTTGGTCTTTTTAACCTAAGGTCTCCAACAGGTGTGACTGTGACTGAGGACTCACTCATTCAGTGATTAAAATTATTTTAGCAATTGAGACAAAACATCTCCTCTTTAGCCTAGCCCCACCCCCAATATAAACAAACAAACAAACAAATAAATTAAATAGTATTTGGGCAAAATCTAATTCTTTCAGCTCTTTAGGAAAAAAATTCTTCAGCCTAGAAATCTTATATAGTGAAGAAAGATAAAGAATGATTATCACCTTCTTTCATTTTGTGCACATTGAACGTATTCACTAAGCAGATATTATAACATTTCTTCAAGGGACAGCCACATTACTTAATGCAGATTTATCTCCAGGGAATATTTTCCTGTAAAGTTTGATTTTCATTTCTAATTTTGCTTGCAGGGTAAGTAACTTCACCTTTTCTCCATTGATTTCCCCCCTTTCTCAAAGTAATGAGAAATGATAGTTTCCTTAGGTAGACATATGAAACTTCATCAACTTTTCTTCATAAAATATTTAATAAATGAGCATAAAAAGTTACACCTTGTTTGAAAATAGAAAAGCCAGCTACAATTCAGATGCTTGTAAGCTGCAATTAAATTTAATATAGATTCTAAAACAGTAATGTACACCACAATAGATAAACAAAATAGCTAATGACTAGGGTAATCTAGTATTTGACAAATCCAAAGACCCCAGCTTTTGGGATAAGAATTACCTATTTGACAAAAACTGCTAGGAAAAATTGGAAACTAGTATGGCAGAAACTAGGCATTGATACACACCTAACACTGTGTATCAATATAAGGTTGAATTGGGTTCATGATTTAGACATAAAGAATGCTATCATAAACAATTAGAAGAACATAGGATATTTTATCTCTCAGACATGTGAAGGAGGAATGAATTTGTCACCAAAGAAGAACTGGAGTTCATTATTGAACAAAAGTAGATAAATTTTATTATATGAAGTACAAACATTTTATACAAACAAAATTAGTGTGCTCAAGATTAGAAGGGAAGCAATAAACTGGGAAAACATGTTTATATTCAAGCTTTCTGATAAAGGCCTCATTTCTAAAATGCATAGAAAAATCACTCAAATTTATAAGAATTCAAGCCATTCTCCAATAGACAAATGATCAGAGCATATTAATAGACAATTTTCAGATGAAGAAATTGAAACCATTTCTAGTCGTATGAAAAGGTGCTCTAAATAATTACTGATCAGAGAAATGCAAATTAAGACAATTCTGAGATACCACTACATATCTTACATATCAGCTAGGATGACAGGGAAAGATAATAACGAATGTTGGAGGGCATGTGGTAAAATTGGGACAGTAATGTCTTATTAGTGAAATTGTTAATGGATCCAGCCATTCTGAAAAGTAATGTGTAACTATGCTCAAAAGTTTATTAAATTGACCCTTTGATCCAGCAGTGTTTCTACTTGTGAAATGGGGACCAACTCATATCACTCTTTGGGGCTTCATCTGGAGATAATTTGTTTTTAGGATCATCAGGATCTGAGATCTGTTCTCTACCTCCATAAAAGCTGTCTATGATAAATATTCTTTTCTGCTTTTTAACGCATTTTTTAAAGGTTGAGGTCTGCTCTTTAAGCAAAGGGGTGACAACCACTTTAGTTTGCCTGTCTAGGCTGATGCTGCCAACTGACTTCTGGTGTTGGGTATCTGTGGCCAAGGCCCATGTTTTTCTGAGTTTCAGAGGCTCACAATTTGCCTTTTGTATTTGCTTCTGAGTTTCTCATAGCAAATCTGCTGAACTGCTTGCTTGTGATCAGGACTGAGTAGCCTAAGAGCCTCACAGTATATTTCCCAGTATGTGGTTACCAACACCCTGAGTCCCTGCCCCTGGCTTCCGCCCTGACTCTCTTCAGTTCCTTTGGGTTCAGCAGCCTCTCCCCCTGCCTGACTGAAACAGATGTTTTCTGAAGTTCTTCCAAAGTATCTTCTGAAAATTTGTAGTATTCCAAATATTTATGGGTTCTGTCACTCCAAAACCAGTTCAGAGGCTTGATTTGGTGTTGATCTGTAATACACTAGGAGGAGTTAAAATGGAGATGTGTATACTTTCTGCCATCTTGGCTCCACTCCCTGGTTTATTTATAAATGCAACTGCAGAGATAACAATTCAATGAGCTACACTTGAGAAATGTAACATTAAAAATTATGTTTGGCAAATGTACGTTAGTTGGTTGATATTAATCACTGTTATAAAATTTGGACTCCTGTACAATGTTCAAATAGAAGAGTATTTTGAAGGCTGTCCAGAGGTTCCCATTTGCAGGTAATACGCTTCATCCTTCAAAACTCAGAGAACTATTGGACCTCCTCTATAAAGCCTATAAATTTGTGGTTCAAAGCACATAGAAAAAAAATAAATGAAAGAAAAAACTAAACTGAGCTATATAAAGAGTAAGCATTTTTTTGATTATTACATATTTTGGAATTATTATTATGATTCATGCAGAGTACATTCAAGGAGGTTCTATGCAAACAAATTGTTCAGTTTTGTAATATGAAATCATCACCACAGTAAATCAAGAAGTTAACTATTCTACTTTGGCAGGAAGACTCAGCTATTGAATTTCTGAAAATTTTCCATATTACAATATCATGTCTTGGTCTCAAGTTTGTTTTCTCTTCCCTGAATTCCTTGTGTCTTTCTTTGGTCTGTCCAGAAAGGTAGTCTTCAGTATAAATCAAACACAATATTAATCTTCTTCTTCCTATGCTATCTTCAACTGAATGTTCCTAATGATGTTTCCATTTAAATTTCTGAATTTCTTCACATGAAGATTCCTACTTAATATATGATAATAACTTACTCAGCCCTCCTTTTCTGATACTAATTCTTTTGAATCAGGTATATTACATCTAACATTATAGTCCAATTATAGATTTCATCTCACCAAATATTAGTGATACTGATATTTCATAAGATTGTAAAGCTAGATTTCCAGGGAAATTAAGAAGTCATCTAAACCAACCTCTTCATTTAATAGATGAGTAAACTAAATCTCAAAATGGCAAGTGATTATTTTGCAGTTTGTATTAGGTTCTTTAGTGCTTTCCTGTTTGTTTTCCTAAAACCTCAGCATTGTTTTTATTCTGATTTTATTTAAGCTACCATCTGTAGTAAGTAATTTGCTGGGTGCACATAGGCAATGTTCTCTGTCTTTCAACTTTTTTCAGTGGAAGGAATTTGTTGATTAGATTTTCAAGAAATTTTGGAAAATCTATTTTTTTATCAGCCTTTGTTATTTGTACTTGGTCTTTGACCAGAAACATGTCATCTTTATAATTTAAACCATGGTCTAGAAATCGAAATCCTAATCTCAGGCTTCAACTTTGTAGGCAATCATTCCTTTTCCACATCAATTTAAATTTTATTCATTCCTTACCTTGAATGTATTGAAAAAATATAACCTGAATCTGTGTAGATTTTCACTTTCTTGTCCAGGGTAATCCTTCTTTTCAAGTTCTTTCAGGTAAAATCATTTGAATTTCTCTAATAATCACATATGAATAAATAAAAGCAGATAGTCATCCTCTATTTTTAGAAATATGAAATTTTCTCTATTGTTTGTTGAATATGTGCCACAGAAAGAAAAAGGGTTTGTTTCTCTGTCATCTTAAGGTTGCCAACTAAGCAGAGACTCATCAACTACTATTATTCTAGGCCAGTGTTGTTAAAGCATCATCTTGGAGGTGAGAAGAGCTAAAAGTCTCACATGACTCAGGGAGTCTAGAAGATCAAAAATATTTTACTAATAACAAATCATATATATATATATATATGTATGTATATATATATATATATATATGTTTCAAATATGGCAAATATCAATAGTTATAACTCACAAAAAACAAGCCTATTAGAGAATCCTCTGTAATTTTCATCAAACAAGATCCTGATTCCAAAACTGCCTTGGTAGTCAATTCTAGTCATTCAGGAGTAGAATAGGATTTTTTTCAAATAATTGCTTTATAGTTTCAAAATATATGCAAAGATAGTTTTCAACATTCACCCTTGAAAAACCTTGTTTCAAAATTTCTCCTTCCCTTCCTCTCAACCCTTCCCTTAGACAGTAAATAAACTAATATATATTAAACATGTACAATTATATCATGTTGCACAATAAAAATTAGACTAAAAAGGAGGGGAAAATGAAAAGAAAAACAAAAAGCTAGAAAACAACAACAACAAAAATATGAAAATACCATGTTGTGATCCATATTCAGTCTTGACAGTTCTCTTTTTGGATGCATATAGCTTTCTCCACAGGATAGGAATTTAATGAAAAACATATGGGTTATACTAAATTCAGTGAAATGCTAGTTTTCACCCTGGAATTCCTCATTGTGATATTTCTGGGTCAAAAAGATCTTTATTGTAGAAAGAGGAAATCTATTAAATCTCAGAAGTGCCATCTCCCCAGAAGATGGGCTTTTTGACTTAAATAGCAAGAAAACTATATCAGTGAATCACCACTTGGTTCACTGCACCAAAAAATTCTCAATGAAAACGACTAGATGCTGTTCCTACCTTTCTATCCCCCACCAGCTAAACTTTGGACTTCTTAGGACTTCTCAATCATGTCTTCCATTCCCAAGAAACTTGTCTTTGGAAAATCTTATTATCCTGTGAGATACTGGTTCTCACATCGCACCAAGCCTTTCAATCTATCATTCTGACTGGAGAGCAAAGCCAAGGGCTCACCCAAGATCAGTGTTTGTGTGGGGGTAGATGCATTGTCCTCACCCAACATTATATCTTTCTTTTGTGCATCTTCCCACAGCAGATTGTCAGCTTCTTAATGGCACGAGGTACTTAAGGAAGTACTGTTTTTATTTTTCTTTGTAACCCCATCACTTCACATAGTTTCTGGAACAAAGTTAGTACTTACTAAATGTTTTTTGACTATTTTAAATATAATTTATACAACTAATCTTCCATTCTTCCTCTGACCATTACTAGATGATCTCTTTCCTGATAGGTCTTGTGATTTTATTCTATCACATTTTGGAAGACAAATAGCTTTTCTTTCCCAGATCATCTAACTCCCTCATATTCAAGAAGATCCTCAAATCTGTTTTTAGATGCATTATTGTCCTCTTTCTTTCAGTTCTCTTCTGTGTGACATTATTACTCTCTCCAACATCAGAGCAAGATTTATTGCCCCTTTACCTCAGGACCTTTTCCCTCCCTTCTAATTGAAATATCACTTTTCTGTCTCCTTAAAGAACACTTTATTGTTCTTTGCAATCTGGAAATCTGTATCTTATGTCTCTTCTTCTTCTCTTCTAAGAGTGTGATCAGTTTATAATTGAAACATCTGTGTTTGCCAGAAACATAAATGGTACACTGTGTAGTTTTCTTTATTCTCCATGTTGTTAAGATGTTTAGCCTTTATGTTTTTCTTAGCTTTTTATATCTCTTCATAATTCAACCCTAAGTTCTTAGTTAAAAATGGAAAGACAATTATTATACCTTACAAAATAATCTGACTATCTCAGTAAACTTTGTTTTCTGACTTCCAACAACTCCACAGTCACACTCTACTTCCCTGTCACCACTGATTTTCCTCTAAAAAGAAACCAGTATGAGACAGAAAAATCCTTAGGATTTCTGGCCAAAACAAAAACAACTGCTATTTGCATTTAGTCTGAGGCAAATAGGGCCTAAACAATGAGAAATTAGGCCTTAGTTTACTAAAAGGGAATCTACTGTTGACCCCTTGAGATCCCCAATGAGAGGCAGAGTGATTTGGGTTTAAAGCATTGTCCTTAAAAAAAAAGAAATCTAGTCAGCAAATCCCAAGGTATCTTGGAAAGTTTCAGGGATCAAAAAGAAAAAAATGCACGCACTAATAGATTAGTATAGGATACCTTATGTTTACAGAAGAATGAGAGAGAGCTAGACAGAGACAGACAAACAGATAGAGATAGCAACAGTCAGACAGACACACAGAGACAGAGAGTACAAGAAATTAAGTTAGGAATGTGGGAAGGAAGAATGAAAGAATGGAAAGAAGGAAGGAAAGAAGAAAAGAGAGAACGAAGGAGGAGGGAAGGAAGGAAGGAAAAAAGGGAGGGAGGAAGAGAGGGAACAAAGGGAGGGGGGAGGGAGGAGGGATGGAAAAAAGAAAGAAAGAAAGAAAGAAAGAAAGAAAGAAAGAAAGAAAGAAAGAAAGAAAGAAAGAAAGAAAGAAAGAAAGAAAGAAAGAAAGAAAGAAAGAAAGAAAGAAAGAAAGAAAGAAAGAAAGAAAGGAAGGAAGGAAGGAAGGAAGGAAGGAAGGAAGGAAGGAAGGAAGGAAGGAAGGAAGGAAGGAAGGAAGGAAGGAAGGAAGGAAGGAAGGAAGGAAGGAAGGAAGGAAGGAAGAAAAAGAAAGCAAAGGAAGAAAGAAAAAAAGAAAAATTAATAAAGAACTAAATAGTTCCAGTTAGGTCCACAGATAATTCTGCTCACATAGCTTGATGTTTGTCTTTTGTTCTTTGAAGAGGATCATAACAATGATTCCATGATGATTGCATGACATGCAATTGGATTTAAGTGCAGGTGGGGTGTGCAAAGTCACTATTTTCACTTTTTCACATTTTCACTTTCCAGGGTCAGGTTCAGGTCTTTACTATGTCTCAGTTGACTGCTAGTTTTCTTTCCTTGTTTGAGCTCTGACAGACTCAGAATGAATGTAAATAGCAATTGCTTCTGTTTTGACCAGAAACACTGAGGGTCTTCTCCTAGATTTTTTTTAAACTATGTAAAAGAGGCTTGGTTTTTTTTTTTTTTTTTTTTTTTTTTTTTTTTTTTTTTTTGCCTCAATTCTTTCCTAGCCTTAATCAGTGAGTGGGCAGCCAAACTGAGACCTGTTAAATACTTTAGAAATTAAAAAAGGCTAAAGTCTTCCACTGTATCTGTGGCTATCACCAATTGTGTTGATCTATATATTCGCAGTGGACCCAGATGGCTCTGGAGGAGAAAGTGAGGCTAGTGACTTTGCATTTGCACATCATACTATTCATGTCATATTTCTGTTCAAGAAAAATGAGAAAGCGCTAATTTTATTCT
Organism: Sminthopsis crassicaudata; assembly: GCF_048593235.1. NCBI lineage: Eukaryota > Metazoa > Chordata > Mammalia > Dasyuromorphia > Dasyuridae > Sminthopsis > Sminthopsis crassicaudata. Next base: position 505,170,261 of record NC_133617.1, read on the forward strand.
CATTTTTTTTATTTCCTTGCAGTTTGCCTTCCTTCCTTAACTCTGAACTGAAACTGCTCCTCCAAAGTCACCAAAGATCTTTAACTGCTGAATCAAAAAATGTTTTCTTTCCCTTTTTCTTCAACTTCTCTGTATCATATGATATCCTGTTCTACCTCATCTTCCTGGCTATCTTTTTTTTTTTTTTTTAATTTCTGTGGCAGCGCTTTCTCTTTCTCTTTCTGTCTGTCTCTGTTTCTTTATCTCTATATGTCTCTCTCTCTCTTTTCCCCTCTCTTATTTTTCTACTTTCTGACCTCTCATTCTTAGTCTCCTCTCCTGTATATTTAGTGTCCACATAACCATTACTTCTAAGGCTCTTTTCTGGTACTCTCTATGATGCTGAAATCATAGATCTCATGTATTCAAGTATCATCTCTTTGAAGATTACTTCAAAATCTGTATATTCAATTCAATGTCTCTCCTGAGTGCTAGTAATGTATTGTGATGCAATGATATAACAAGAAGTCTGTTTCTTGGTGTGGGGGAGCACTGAGAGGTTCAATAACTTACTTAGTATCATTCAGCAAGCATGTATCAGAATGTGATATCAATGTGTTTTGCTTACATGCTCTTTATTACATATTTTTGCCTCACCTATTAATTATTTAAAACAATGTACACTTTCCTTATGTCTCCATTCAAGAGTAAAACTAATAAATATGAATTAACCAGTTGGGGAAGAAGATATACCCTTTCTATCTGAATAGGTGGAATGAAGGTAAGCATATATTTACTATTGGTCCATATTAGTTCAAAGGGATCCAGACTAGATTGTTTGGTGGATTTTGTGGATTGTTTTTGCTAACCCATAAAATGATACACAGAATCATTATATTTAAATTAAATTCTATGTAAGTTAAATTTAAATTGTATTTAAATTAAATTTAAAATGATCTTAAAGATTATATATTCTAATCATATCACTTTAGAAATGAATAAACTAAATCCCAAAATAACTGTTTAATTACAAAATTAGACGATAGAAGAGTCAGGACTAGACCCCCTAAATGTTATGTTTGCTATCTTATCCCATGTTTGAAAATCTATTGACATTATTAGTATTTCTCCAAAAGGTTTTTCACATCAAAAATTACCTAAACTCTTTTTAAGGCTCAAAATAAAAATTTCAAAAATAAAAATAAGGCAAATAACTGGAAAAAAACTGACAAGCTTTTAGCAGATAATTGTAACAAACCATTTTCTTGCTCTGGTGCTTATGGCCACCTTACTTTGCATAGTCACTAGATTATAATGACTTCCACAGCTACCCATTTGAGTCAAGAATCTTTTTTTTTTTTTTTTCCTTATGAGGCAGCATGGTAGAACGTATCAGATAACTACATATTCCTAAATCTCACCACTCCCTCATTCTTTATTCTGTTTTTCTCTGACTTAGTACCTTTGCTTGTTATGGGCCAGAACTCTGAAGTTGAATCAAAGGATTCTTACAAGATACTAAATCAGTGGAATTGATAGAGACAATAGTTATCTAATTTAGCATGGTTCAGTATGATTGATTTAATCCTACAAGGAGATGTTATGGGCCAGAACTTGAAACAAGGTACTAAGTGGAATTGAGGAGACAATGGTTAAACCTAGTTTAGCTTTGATTTAATCTTACAATAAATAATGGTTTTCTAGTGATATAATGATTGGTTTATATTCAGTATGGGACATATAAGCAAGAAGCTCTCAGAGCCAGAAGAATATGTATACTAGAAGCTCTCAGAGGCTGAGACAAATTCATTTCATCTTTCACCTTTGTTGTGGCTAGAGGCTGAAGCACAAACCTTTGGATAGTCAGGGAGATTCAGAAGCCAGAGAAGATGAGCAGGAGCTCAAGCTCTCAGAACCAAGGAGAAAGATAGATCTCCAGAAAAACTGAGCCCCAAGTGAAGGGGACAAGACACTGAAGGAGACATTAAAGGATTTGGACTTTAACCTCGGGCTACTCATGTGGTGAATCCTGAACTGAAACAAAGGCTGCTCCTAGAGACCCCAAAGAAAACCTCAATAGAGAACATTACATTTTGGAGAGAATATTACATTTTTTGTTCACTGCTTACAAGTGGGGGGGGGGAGAAGGGGAGGTGCTCTGAGAATTTTTTTCCAAAATTCTAATTTTCTTTTGATTTGACCTTTGCAGCAGTTTGAGGAAAAGGCTATCTCTTAACATATGTCCATCACACCAACATACCAAACTTTTGATAGAAGTAGAAAAAATATAAATAATTTCTGTAAATTAGCAAGCAATTTTTACCCCCATCACCTTCAGTAATGTCCAAACCCACACAGAATTAGTGTGAAAGCATGAGTTTGAATTAGGCAAGATTTTTCTTTGCATTTGCAAGCTGATATGAACAGTCTGGCTATTTATTGATAGATATGCTTATCTGAAAATGGATACTAAACAAATAAACTTAAAAATATCTTGTTTGGTACATATTTATAGGCAATCTTAAAGGAAAGAGCAAAAACTTTTGTTTGAACCAAGAAGTTGAGGTGTTATAGAAGGATACCATGGAGTCATACACACACACATACACACATATCACACAAACTTGTTGCAGAAAAAATATTTTAAGGTCTATTTAGAAAAAATAGGCAAGATATAAAAATAGGTAAAAGTCAGAAATTAATTGATAAGAATATACAGCTTATTTTAAAAAAAGAAAAATGGCAATGAACTTAACAAAATAGGAAAAAATAAAAGATGTACATATAGAAGATTTTTTTTACTCTTAATTGAACCTCTTTAATTTTTTTATTAATACTTGGAGTTTTGCCTATAGCTATATCACTTATTATCTACAGCCATATGGACAAATCTATCATATCTCATCTATATCTATATGCATGCATATATGTGAATATATATATGTGTGTGTGTGTGTGTGTGTGTGTGTGGTGTGTGTGTGTGTGTGTATAGTATATGTTAGACTACTCCTCCTAAGCTCCTATAATTGTTTTCTAGAACTGAGAGTGATAACACTGATTGATGGTATTTCCTATTATATAACAAATAAAGATTATATCTTGATATTACAAGCATGAGAATTAGTGACATTCTATTATTTCTTCTTGCTAGTTTGTACTAAACAAAGCTTTAACTTTTTGCTCTAGAAAGACATAATGGTGTCCCATTTTATTTTATTTTGTGCTTAAAATATTATGTTCAAAAAATGTAAAGAAATCTTTCCCTTGTGGTATTATGTAATAATGCCACTGTGTAAGATTTTTGTTTATGAGATTATATTCAACTTTTTCTTTTATATTTTAGGAGAAATAGTGTCTCATAAATGTGAGTATTTCTCCTGCTTTTGTAGATTGAACCAATCCATGGATTAAATTAAAAACTACTTTTACCTATTTCCTTCCATAGTGAATTTTTCCAATGATTTGATAAAAAGTTTACTTGGTCTTTTAGCATTTTGTATTTAGCAGCAAAGTCCTTGGGCTATCTCTTTGTAATCCCTCACTCTCTACATCAATTAATTTCCTTTTACAATGATATATTTCCTTTTCTTGCACATTCACCACTACTGATAATGTGCTATAGCTTAGTAAATACCTACACCCATTGATAAGACAAGCAAAATGATACTCATTTTACAGCTATGTAAACCATAGTTCCACAGTTTCATGTTGAAGGTAAAAAAGGCAAGAAGACTAAAGTGAGAAAAATATGCTTCAATCTGTACTCAGAATTCATTAGTTCTCTTTTTAGAGATGGATAGCTTTTGTTAAATCATGAGTTCTTTTGAATTGTCATGGATCATAATAGATTCATCAGATTAGCAAAATCTTTAATAATTGATCATCATCATTGCTATTTAATGGCTTCACTTGTGTCCAACTCTTCATGATCCTACTTGAGGTTTTCTTGGCAAAGATACTTGGATTTGTTTGTCATTTGCTTCACTAACTCATTTTACAGTTGAGAAAACTGAGGCAAACAGGGTTAAGTAACTTGCTCAGGGTCACACAGATAGTAAAGAACTGACACCAGATTTGAGCTAAAGAAGATCAGTCTTCCTCTTTGGCCCAGCATTCTATTCATTGGACCATTTAGCTGCCCTTATTTGTCATTACAAAATTGCAGCTACCGTGCACAATGCAGAAGATCCCAGCATATAAGAAAATCTGTTTCCATACGTATTTTTCTAAGGATATTTTTTATAAAAGTAATATGTGACTTTGGCAAGAATATATCTTCTTGCTTTTATGCCTTACTTGATATTTATAATCATGGTGTTGTTGAATCAAATTAATATAAAACTACATTTGTCAAGAAATCTTGTGTGATCTGAATAAATATGTAAGAGAAACTTTTGTGGAGGAGACTATAAGGTTGTAGTTTGTTCTTTAAATCAAAAATACCTTAATATCAATAAACTTTGTATGAGTAGCTGTAGAGTGAAGTGAGCAGAACTAGTGTAATTTATAACATGACATATATATTCTTTAAAAATCAAACAATTATGTAAAACATAAATACTCTGATCAATTTAATAACCATGAGTCCAAAGGATTGCTGAAGAATGTTACCCATTAATTAAAAAAGAAGTGATGGATTAATAAGTAGAATAAGAATTGAAATTGTGGTATTGTCAGCATGAGGATTTGTTTTGCTTGACTTCCTTTATATGGTACATGGATTCTTGCTTTTTTGCATTCCCTTCCTTTTTTTTCCTTCCCTCCTTCTCCCTTTTCTCCCTTCCTTCCTTTTCCCTCTATCCCATCATTTTTTCTTCCCTTTGTTTCTTCTTATTTCTTCTTCCTAGTGGGTAGAGCTGAATGGGAAGAAGGAAAAATACTTTAAAACAGAAAAGAGGCAAAGTATATTTCAAGATATTAAACATAAAAGGATTACATATTCTTCATGCTTTTCAATCACTTGTATGACTGTGGAGATTTATTCTATAGTTAATTCAATTAACCACACCACTTTCCCCCCTTCATATTCCAGTAAACTAAAGTTTTATTTCACAGTTGCAAGGAAACACATTATAAATCCATACAATATAGTTCACTTTCTTTAGGATTAAAATACTAGTACCGAATGTTCACCAGAAAAGAAATCAAGATGCAGATAAAGCATTTGACAAAATCCAATATCCATTCCTACTAAAAACTCTTGAGAGTATAGGAATAAATGGACTATTCCTTAGAATAATCAGGAGCATATATTTAAGACCGTCAGTAAGCATAATATGCAATAGAAATAAACTACAACCTTTCCCAGTAAGATCAGGAGTGAAACAAGGTTGCCCACTATCACCATTACTATTCAATATAGTACTAGAAATGCTAGCCTCGGCAATAAGAGCCGAGAAAGAGATTCAAGGAATTAGAGTAGGAAATGAGGAAATCAAACTATCACTTTTTGCAGATGACATGATGGTATACTTAGAGAACCCCAAAGACTCTGCTAAAAAGCTACTAGAAATAATTCAAAATTTCAGCAAAGTGGCAGGATACAAAATAAATCCACATAAATCCTCAGCATTTTTATATATCACTAACAAAATGCAACAGCAAGAGATACAAAGAGAAATTCCATTCCAAACAAATGTTGAGAGTATAAAGTATGTGGGAATCCATCTACCAAAGAAAAGTCAGGAATTATATGAGAAAAATTACAAAACACTTGCCACAAAAATAAAATCATATTTAAATAATTGGAAAGACATTCAGTGCTCTTGGATAGGCCGAGCAAATATAATAAAGATGACAATACTCCCCAAACTAATCTATTTATTTAGTGCTATACCAATCAGAATCCCAAGAAACTATTTCAATGACCTAGAAAAAATAACAAAATTCATATGGAAGAATAAAAGATCGAGAATTGCAAGGGAACTAATGAAAAAAAAAAAAAACTCAGAGGAAGGTGGTCTAAGTGTACCTGATCTAAAGCTATATTATATAGCAGCAGTCACCAAAACCATTTGGTATTGGCTACGAAATAGACCGGTAGATCAGTGGAACAGATTAGATACAAAGGACAAAAAAGGGTACATCTATAGCAATCTAATCTTTGACAAACCCAAAGATTCCAACATTAGGGATAAAAATTCATTATTCGGAAAAAACTGTTGGGAAAACTGGAAATTAATATGGCAGAAATTATATATGGATCCACACTTAACACCATATACCAAGATAAGATCAAAATGGGTCCATGATTTAGGCATAAAGAGGGAGATAATAAATAGATTAGAGGAACAGAGGATAGTCTACCTCTCAGACTTGTGGAGGAGGAAGGAATTTATGACCAGAGGAGAACTAGAGATCATTATTGATCACAAAATAGAAGATTTTGATTACATCAAACTAAAAAGTTTCTGTACAAATAATACTAATGCAAACAAGATTAGAAGGGAAGTAACAAATTGGGAAAATATTTTTAAAAGGAAAGGTTCTGACAAAGGTGTCATTTCCAAAATATATAGAGAACTGACCCTAATTTATAAGAAACCGAACCATTCTCCAATTGATAAATGGTCAAAGGATATGAACAGACAATTCTCAGAGGAAGAAATTAAAACTATATCCACTCACATGAAAGAGTGTTCCAAATCACTACTGATCAGAGAAATGCAAATTAAGACAACTCTGAGATATCACTACACACCTGTCAGATTGGCTAAGATGACAGGAACAAATAATGATGAATGTTGGAGGGGATGTGGGGAAACTGGGACACTAATACATTGCTGGTGGAGTTGCAAAAGAATCCAGCCATTCTGGAGAGCAATCTGGAATTATGCCCAAAAAGCTATCAAACTGTGCATACCCTTTGACCCAGCAGTGCTACTACTGGGCTTATATCCCAAAGAAATACTAAAGAGAGGAAAGAGACCTATATGTGCCAAAATGTTTGTGGCAGCTCTTTTTGTTGTAGCTAGAAACTGGAAGATGAATGGATGTCCATCAGTTGGAGAATGGTTGGGTAAATTATGGTATATGAAGGTTATGGAATATTATTGCTCTGTAAGAAATGACCAGCAGGAGGAATACAGAGAAGCCTGGAGAGACTTACATCAACTGATGCTGAGTGAAATGAGCAGAACCAGAAGATCACTGTACACTTCAACAACAATACTGTATGAGGATGTATTCTGATGGAAGTGGAAATCTTCAACATAAAGAAGATCCAACTCGCTTCCAGTTGATCAATGATGGACAGAGGTAGCTACACCCAGAGAAGAAACACTGGGAAGTGAATGTAAATTGTTAGCACTAATATCTGTCTGCCCAGGTTACATGTACCTTCAGAATCTAATGCTTATTGTGCAACAAGAAAATGATATTCACACACATGTATTGTATCTAGGTTATATTGTAACACATGTAAAATGTATGGGATTGCCTGTCATTGGGAGGAGGGAATAGAGGGAGGGGGGGATAATTTGGAAAAATGAATACAAGGGATAATATTATAAAATATATATATATGTATATATAATAAAATTATTAATAAAAAAAAAGAAATCAAGGAATGCAACCTATCAGGTTTTAGGTTTTATTACTTTTACTCATCTCTTTTAAATATAATATAGGCTGGTATGTAAAATCCTACATCCTAAAGAACTAATGATATGTCTTTTATTTAGTATGTTAATATGTAACCATCTAAAATTCTCCCCCAATAGTATTTGCTATTGGCAAATAAGGAGACAAAGTCCAGATTATCATACCAAGGTAGAAAACACTTTAAGGATAGATGCAATAGCAGCCTGTGCACTTAAAAAGCTTAATCAGAACCTAATCATAAAAGCTAAACTCCAAAGAAATACATTTTTTTTGTTTTTTAAGCCAAATAATTCATGAAGACATCAGTTAAGGAGGAGTTGTAATGGGCATGAAAAGAAGCAATACCCTCCTGAATACAATTATGAATTCTTCAAGTATTCAAGAAATTTTGTATGCAAACTAATTTCCATTTTTCTACTAAAATATTCTCTGCATTAGTTATATGAGATTAGTTTCAAATGGTACATTTGGAGGAATTTAGTTCCTTAGAACCATGACCTAATTGTAGTCAAATGTTCTGCAGTTAATTTTCTTTCTTTCCTGTCTTTTCCATTTCAACCTCCATCCTTACCTCCATCCCTCCCTTTTTCCTCTCAGTGTCTTTTTCTTGATGGAATTAGGAGAAAAATTGGCTTACATTCTATGACTTTATTCTATCTTTGTTATCATGCTATTATTCTACACCTTATTTCCTTTCCTTAACAATCACCCTATCCTTCACCTAAAATGCTGAGGGTATATGAAGACATTTATAAGAAAATAATACAATTGACCATACATACCCTCATAAAAATTGCTGAGAAAACAAAGCAATAAATAGCTGATAACTGAAGATGAAAGAAGTATACCAGGAAATTGTGAAGCAATGAATTCAATAAGAACATAACTATTAAGCCACTAATGGATTATCCCAAGTAAAAGGTTTCTGTACTAATGAATTATCCTTATCCAGCTAAGTGCTTTACAATTCTAGACTTGGTTATTGGTTTATAATGAAACAGCTATATTAATACTGTAATATATTATTTATATTGTTATCCTGATAACAAGCTTTTTTCTGTGTGTCTCTCTTTTAAAAATTTCATTACACCAGAGATATACATAGAAGAGTATAGACTGGTCTTTTTCTAAAAACAACACATGAACAACAACAACAAATTGGAGTATAATAATAATTAAATATGATTATATTAATTTTCATTCTCAAAATATTCCTTTATTCTGCTATATGTTTGCTTAATTTAGGAAAGAATGAAATAAAATGAAATTTTTCATTTGTCCTCTATGGATATTAACTAACCTATTTTGTTTTAATATGTTAATATCAATTTGTACCATCAGGGTAGTCAAAATAGGCTAATGCTGATTTTATATAATATTCAGTAATGAGAAGAGCATTGAGCTAAGGTCAGAAAAGCTGGATCGTTTCCCTAGCTGTGAAGGTAGCTAGTTACATGTCTATAATCATTTAACCTCTCTTAGTCTCAGCATTCTCATATGAAAAATAAGTTAGACTAGATATTCTCTGTTTCTTTTTATATCTATATATGTGTAATCCCCCAAGTACCACTAATAATGTCATTATTTTCTTTGATATTTCCTTAAATTATAAAATTTAGAAAATGGGTTTTCAAAGTTTGCTGGTTTTTAGACATTCTTTAATAAAATACAGATACTAAAGGTTGATGATAGGCATCTAGTTGGCACAGTAGATAAAGTACTGAGCCTAAAGTCACATCTGTTAAGATAATCTGGTTTCAGATACTTATTATATGTGTGACTGGGCAAGTCACTTAACCTTGCTTTACTAAGAAATCCATGTGTAAAATGTGCTAGAGAATGAAATGGTATAAACCACCCTAGTATCTTTGCCAAGAAAAGCCCAAATGGGGTAGAGAAAAATCACATAACTAAAACATCTGAAAAAAACAACAACAACAATGGATTAGTTAATGCTATAGTTTATTTTATAATAGCATATCAGAATCATATAAGAAATTGTGAGAGAAACAAAGGAGAAAATAATAAGCACATATACAGTACCCACTACATGCTAGGTAATGGACTGTATGGACTGTTTTTTTGTTTTTGTTTTTGTTTTTGTTATCTAGTTTGATCCATACATCAACCCTGGGAGGTAGGTGCTCTTACTATCCCCATTATACAGTTGAGAAAACTAAGGCAAATAGAAATTAAATATCTTGCCAAAATAGCTTGGGTCACACACCTTATGTCTGCATCCAAATCTGAATTCAGGTCTTCCTGACTTCAGGTCTAGCTTGCTTGTTAATGTAACACCAACTGTTTCAAAGTTGCCTGGGAATGAAATACAAGTTACTGAAAATATTGGACTCTAAAAGGATTACAATGGGGTGAGAATGAAATAAAAAACAAATATATTATTAACTGCTTCCTGTGTTTAAGATATGGCCATACAAAAACAAAAATTAATATAGTGTCTACCTTAAGGAGTTTAGATAAAAATAAATTTTGTTGATTCAGTATCTGTGCTCAGGGCCAGCCATGATCATTAACATTGTGATTTCTTATCAGCAAAATGGATTTAAATTCATCCAAACCTGCACTAGATTATTTGTTGATGGAGGGAAAAGTATGTAATAACTGAAATTATCCTAAATGAATACTTAGACAGAATTTCTCTCCCCCAACCTTAAAAATCTGTTAATAATTTTTCATTAATGTATTTCTGGAATATCTAGAAGACTTAGCAGAAAGATATATGTATCATATATTCATATATTATGTATTCATGAACACACCCACCCCCCATATATATATATATATACATACACATATGTATGTATGTAAATGTATGAATAAGTGTATGTGTATCGTGATGTCTTTTTCAAGGGACATCAAGGAGAATAGTATTACTGGATTATAATATAAATTAGAGAGAGAAGAGTTGTAAAATGAAAAAAGACTTGAAAAGGAGGAGGAAGTAGTTCATGAATATTTTTGAATACCAAATGAAATTCTGTTTTTAATCCCGGAGGTGATAATGAGCTACTGTAGTTTACTGGGTGTGTGTATTACAGGAGGGGTGTCAACATGTTGGGAAACCCCATAATATCCTTGAGGAGATAGTTTGAGAAGGTGCTATTTTGCAAAGTGAAGTTTTGTGGATGTCTATTTGGCAGTCATTTTTTTTTTTCTTCAGTATACTTTTTTATTCCCAGTAGTAGTTAGTTTAGACAATTCATAAAGCAGGATTAATAATGGGACATTATACTTCAGATTGACATGCCTTGGATCTTAGAGGATATTAGTTTTAAAGGTGAGATTTTTTTGTTTTCTCAAGTTCAATTTGTCTGTAGTTTTGGAAAGCGTTTACTAATGGCAAGATAGTTCACTATTCAAATCACAATATGTCACGGGGAGTTATTAATCCCTAGTGTAAAATAAAGTCTGGCTTGCAAAGCATTCTTTTCTGCTTGCACAGAGGTTGCAAATGATATACATATTGTGTTGGGCATTGAGCTTTATAAAGGCATCATTATTGATAATGATGCCAGGAATGAGAGACATTTAATACTGCTGCAAAGATTATGTGGTGATGCTCACATTTAAATAAATGTAAAGATGTTTTGCAATTTAAGTATAATTTACAATGCTATGTGTCCTTTTAAACACCATTAACTTCTTTATAACAGATAAAGTCATAAAACAGAGTTTACATAAGGTGAGCCATAAAGAAGATCAAATTATGATTTATGTCTAATCTCTTAACCCCTAAATGACATGTGTTGTATATCTTTCTTTCATAGAATAAATATTTTAATTTTAGGTCATACTTTAATCCATGTATAGGAGGTTGACATAGATTGCTCTACTTTAAGCCTTCAATGAAAGGTTATACTCATTTTTACAACTATTTGAGTCCATATTCAGAGGCACCCCCCCAAAAAGATTAATTTTTCTCTCCATAGTTACAAAATGAAAAATTTGTCTTATCTGATGTACAAAGAATTAAAGATTTCCAAAATAGGACCTGACCAAATAGGACTGAATCCTCCCTTGGGATCCTATTCAAAACTATAATAATTGTCTTGCTTCCAATTACAAAACATAAAATAAAACACTCAACAAGACTTGTAAGCTAAAATAAAAATTGGGACTCAGGAGATGAAATTTTTGTTAAAGTACTTCAGTTTCAACTTAAATGTTTACTTAACTTCTTTCCCCAGGGACTATGAATAATAAGGTAACTTTCTTGAGAACAGGGGCTATATAACCATATTCATCTTCAGTTCTTCATATTATTTAACACATTGTTTTTTTGGGATGAGACCTGATATGCAATATGAATTTAGCTTATCCCCAAGTAATGCCACATTACTCTTCCTTCAGAATAAGAGCTTTGAAGTTATCGGACATCCTGGTCTTATTGATTTTTTAAAAAGGGAATATTGATTCTGTATTTAGTCATTAAGGCCTAGAGTACGAATGCCTCTGCTCAATTGTTCATTCCCTATCCTATGACAATCTCTCCACTGATAAACCATGGTACCTCCTGTACCATAATAAGTCTTAGAGGGTTGCCTGGAGGCACTATGAGTTCACGTTATTTGGTTAAGATCACATAATATTTAAGTTACTCATTTTCAGAAAGATTAAAACTTCATAGCACTCAAAAATCATATGAACAATTTGACTATAAAATTCAGAAATCCAATTAGAATGTCTAAACCTCAAACAATACCAAGACTTTCAGGGCATGTTCTACTTGAAAAAAAGATGCAATATCTCCTTCTCTTTTTCAAGTTAAATGCCTCTTCATCATATGGCATAAAATTATTAACATCCCTCAATCTATTTATCCCCCTCAGTTTATATGAGTGTTCTTCTAAAACTGTGGCACCCAAAACTGAATACAATACTCCAGACCAGGTTTGACCAGGGTAGAGTATAGTGAGACTATCAGTTCCCTAATTTGGTATTTATACTCTTTTTTTTTTTTTCCTGAGGCTGGGGCTAAGTGACTTGCCCAGGGTCACACAGCTAAGAAGTGTTAAGTGTCTGAGACCAGATTTGAACTCAGGTCCTCCTGAATTCAGGGCTGGTGCTCTATCCACTGTGCCACCTAGATGCTCCTGTATTTATACTGTTAATGCCATCTATGTTTGTATGCAGTTTCTTTGGTACCCTATCATAATATTGATTCATATTCACATTGTAGTCAGTTCACTAAGACCTATAGATTTTTTTTTTCAGATCAACTGGTATTTAGCTATGTATTCTTCATCTTGAACTTTTAAAACCATTTTTAAAAAATCAAGTGTAAGCCTTTATATTTATCCCTATATTTGTAATTGGTTAGTTTAATTTAATAAAAAGAAGCAGTAGAACAAAGCTGTCCTTGGGGTCAGGAAGACATAGGTTCAAGTCACTCCTCTGACATATACTATGTGACTCTGAATAGGTTTCTTAGTGTCTGGACAACTCTCTAAGACACAAACTGTAGAGAAGTCTTTCTTAATGATCAAGCTTTAAACCAGAACTGTTCCAACTCCCATTCATTGAACAACAGAAAGTCCCAAAGGACACCTTAAGTAGTCATTGTTTGGGTCCTGACTGATTTATGATGAATGTAAATAATAATTATTTCTGTTTTGGCCAGTAATCTTGAGAGTTTTCCTCTCCCAAATTTATTAAAATTTTTTCTTTGTCTAGGTAAAAGAGCCACTTGCTCATTCCTCAGTTTCTACCTAAGCTTAGTCTCTGAATGGATATGGCCTCAATCAAATTAAGACCTGTTAAAGACCTGATCTTAAAAATGGCAGTTTCCCATTCCATACATGATTATCTCCAGTTGACCAGTTCTATAACTGACCACGTACCCAAATGGTTGTGGAGGAGAAAGTGAGGCAGGTGACCTTGCACAGCTCTCTTTCAATTTTATTTAATTCACTTGCATATCACCACATCATCTCCCTGATGTCATAGTAATCTTCAAGAAGGAAGGACAAACAACAGCAACAATTAGAAGTGGGCTCAAATCTCTGTTTTTCTTACTCTATGGCTAGATATCTTTCCTTTACAATGTTTATTTCTTATAATTCCCCTTCAAACACTTTACATTCCAATGTAAGTGGCCTGCCAATTCTTTTCTCATACCAACAGCCTAAGCTCAGTGTCTATGCAACAGTATTTTTCTATGTGTAGAATATATTCCTTTAATTCTAATCCACAAAATCCTTAGGCTCCTTCAAAACACTGCAGAAGTTCCTCTTCTTCCAGAGGGTCTTTTCTTGCCAAGTAATGATTTATTGTGTGGATAGTGGGGCAGTGGATCAAGCACAGGTTGTTTATGAATCCTCATGAATAGCTTAGTAAATTACATATAAGAGGCACTAAATAAAATATTTGTTGTTAGAGTACTTTTATACTTAAAGATTTCATAGTTATAGATTCTCCCACCATAATGGCAAGTTCTCTAAGTCATTTTTCTATTCATAGTCTTTGATAAATCACTTGGAAAATAATTTAAATGAGGAAAAATCATATAACACTGTTCATGGTCTTCCTTTCCTGATTCAAAATTTTAATTTCTAAGACTTCATATCTTCTTCATCTTGGAAAAAGAATTAAGAAGTCCTTTTATATGACTTTGTAAGAAGCACTGGTATATCACTATAAAATAATTATAATTTTAAAAAAATACAGCCGAGAATTATGCTTAAAATTATTTAATTTTCCTAATTCAGCAGTGGCCAGAACACATTGTGATGTCTTATAAATCACTTAACCCAGATATTCATCTGGTATCATATAAAAATGATAATAATTCCCATTTATGGAACATTTTCTGATTTATAAAGAGGTGTTATTCCTCTCCGCCTCATACTAATATCATAAGATAGATAATACAAGTATTAATTGGTGCATTAGTGACTTGCCCATGGAATCATATTTACAAAGACATGCATTTTTCAGGTCTTCCTATTCATAGATAAGAGTTCACTTCTGTAGTTCTACCAGAGTGATGTTTTAGATGTGAAGCTTATTTGTATACTGGAATGTACTCATGTCCTGAATTTTAGATTTTTTGAGGATAAAGAAATGTAAAAATTGTATTCTCTTTAAAGAACTTGGAAAAGGCAAAAGTTATATGTAAAGATTATATAAATTAGATTAAAAAGGTAGGCTGTTACAAGCCTTCTTAGAAGTGTGCTGAAAATTGTTCCATTGTATTCAGAATGGTTGAACTTCATTTTAAATTTGAAAAATAATTTTCAAAGATACCATCTGACCATAGTTAAATTTCCTTTGGGACATGAGTACTATACCATGGACAACTATCATTGAATTGGTATGTATTTATGAAAAAAAATGATTTTGAAGAAGAAATTAATTGCTTGGAAAGAATCATTCAACAACAGATTCTTGTTAAAGTCAGAGGTGTATTTTAATGAATTTCCCTTGAGCAATCAATGCCAGCCTGTAACATACAGTAATATCTTTGCTAAAGCTCTTTATTTCTCTGAGGAACCTATTTATAGATATGTGAGATTTTTCTGATATTTCCTACAAGCTAAATTGAATAACAAATTGAACACTTGTCATCAAATTGCAGAATGTAGTAGTAATAGAATTGGATTTAGAGAATGGTGAGTTCAGAGATTCAAATAAAAAGTCATCCATCATAATTAAGAATTTAGGTCTTCCCTACAACAGTGGTTTTTGAAATAGGGGCATAATACTTCTGGTGTTCTTTAGCATGACTTGAAAGGGAAACCAATAAAAGTGTGTAGGAATATCACTCATCCCATTCTCATTTTGAAAGACAATCATGGGTTTATTCGAAATATGACAACACTATTCGCATCACACAATATTACCCCACTTCCAACTATTCTTCATCTGGCCTCCCATTGCTATGCAAACATTCTTTTCATGTTCTTGGTACTCACTCTTAAAAAAAGAACCGTGTCCCAGATTCACAGTGTTCCACTTGGAAAAAGTCTTACCACTGTACTCATACTTTGCTTTAATACTTCATGACTGCAGAAAAAGACACTGGAAGATGGGAGAAGAAGAGACAGAGTCTGTACTCTTAGGGGAATGATGGTTAAGCAATTTTTTTTTTCTTCTGCTCTTTTAAATTTTTATTCAAAAGACATAATTAAACAAATAAAATGATCAGATATAGATGGGTTGCAATTGTAACTATGATATTACATTGTGTTTTTTTCTGAAACTACATCCCTTCCAAAATGTTCTATTTTTGTGTGGGATATAATCATCTTTTCATTTACTTGGTTCTCGGGCTGTTTTCACTTGATACCTTGCTTAATTCAAACTTTTTTCTTCAAAGTTATTCAATTATATCCTTCTTGACCTCTCTCCTGCATTCAATCGATATGGTTGACAATTTTATCCTCCTGAATATTTATTGTCTCCTCTCTAGGTGGTAGATAATTATGAATCATTCATGCATGCATTCATTCTTTAAAAAAAATCTTTGGCACAATTTTCTAACCCTTTATAAATTTTCCAAATTAAAAATTTTAGTGGAACTTGAACCCATTTGTTAAAATATTTTTAAAAATTATGTGATTAGTTTGCAAATATTGCTGATGTCAGTAAAAATGAAAATTTACTAAATAAATTTTGACAAATAATATTTGCATGAATATTTATTGAATGGAAGATATACATAATTATATGAGTGCAGCCAGTGATGCAATTTTTTGATTTGCATGCATCTTTTTTGTGTGTGTGACTGAAGCATCTTTCATTGAAACAAATTATAGAAGTAAAATTAATTTTGAATCAGACTTTGGAATTACTGAATCATAAAATGTTAAACCAAGATATTCAAATGTAACCACAAAAACCCAATCACATTCCTATCACTAAATTATAAAATTATCAATATTTTGAAGTGTA
This sequence comes from Sminthopsis crassicaudata, assembly GCF_048593235.1. Taxonomy (NCBI): domain Eukaryota; kingdom Metazoa; phylum Chordata; class Mammalia; order Dasyuromorphia; family Dasyuridae; genus Sminthopsis; species Sminthopsis crassicaudata. The sequence goes on from NC_133617.1 coordinate 505,186,755, forward strand.
ATTGGTTTTTTGCTATCAATATTAAATAGTATTTCAAATTTACTCAATTATTTAACTTTTTTATATTTCTTTTTCTGTGTAAGATATATACATAATTACTAATACAAGAGTACATATACATAATCTGTAAATATGTACAATTTTATATATTGGTGTGCATGGTCATTTTTTCTTTTTATTGATAGGATTTACAATAAAAATTATTTTTATTTACATAAAAATGAGTTATTCAGTCCAAAATATAATCTTCCCCCTCCATCTTAACTTTCAACATTATCTCTCTTTCCTTTTGCTTAAGAGATAATTCACGGGGGGGCAGAGCCAAGATGGCAGAGAAGATACACGCCACTGTGTAAGCTCCTTTCTTCCCTCACAACCAACTAGATTTAATCAGCCTCAGAAATAGCATTGGGCTGATAGCATCCACAAGGACTGGAAGCACGACTTATCAGCTGAAGAGAATCTGGAGTTTCAGCAGGAAAGGTCAGCTCCCAGGGGAGTAAGAAGAGAGGCCAGTGCAGACGGTGGGGTAGTGGCACACTGTGCTGGTCGCGCTGGGGAGGGCTCTGGGATCAGAGAATGCACCGAGATAAAAGAATCTGGCACAGGCTGTTAGCTCTTCTCTGCTTATAAAACAGCAGTTCAGAGGAGAAATATAAGCCACTTTAAAATTTAAAACTAGATTGGATCTTCCCGGATCCCAGGGGTGACTCAGCAGATCACCACACCGGGGGTGTGGCCGACATAGGCAATCCAGGCTTTCGCCTCAGGGTAGTTAAGAGATTGAAGAGTGGGCGGGGCGGTAACTCATAGTGCCTGGCTCGGCTGGCTGGAGGCTGTGGAATGGAAGTCCCAGAGAATCGGAAGCTTTGAACTAGGGACTGCGGTTTCCGGCAGACACTTCCCAGTTTGAGCGCAGGGGCTTTTCACATCACCTGCTGCAGACATCCACGCCCCCCCCCCCCCCCCCCCCCCCCCCCGGGATGCATAGGCTAGGCTTTGAGTCGCCTTTACTGTTCAGTCTCAACCTCAGGGAAGCCGCTAAAACACAGCACCCTCAGGGCACAGCAATGCTGATCACCTCTGGGGCACTTCCAGGGAGGGGGTGGGGAACTCTCTCCCAGAGCTCTCTCTTAGCTCAGGTGCAGGGGCTGCTGCATCCATCTGATCTGCGATGAAACTGGTAAAGAAATAAATAAATAATTTCCTACCCCAGGGACAGACCCCAAAAGATTTTTTAAGTATGAGTAAAAAGCCCAAAAATACCATAGATTCCTTCTACACAGAGAAAGAGCGGGTATCCAACCCCGAGGAAGTTAACAGCAGGGAGTCAGCAGATAACAACCTAAAGGGGAACGATTCCTGCCCCCCATCACATAACTCTCTCCATGAAGAGACAATTAAAAAGTTAAGAGAGTTTGAAGAAAAATGGGGAAAGGAAAGGGAAGCTATGATAGAGAATAACAACGTTCTGAAATTGGAGTTGGAAAAAATAAAGAATTCACAGGAGATACAGGGAAACAAAATTAGTGAATTAGAAAAGGTAAAAAAATCACAGGAATGTAGGATTTCTGAATTGGAGAAGATAAAAAAGTCTCAAGAAAATAGGATTTCTGAATTGGAGAAGATAAAAAAGTCCCAAGAAAATAGGATTTCTGAATTGGAAAAAGAAAATAATTCTCAAAAAAAAATCAGGGAAATGGAAAAAAATTCAATAGAGCTAAATAACTCATTTAAAAACGAAATTGGGCATTTACAAAAAGAACTAAAAACTGTGAATGAAGAAAATAACTCCTTAAAATTCAGGATGGAACAAATAGAAATGAATGATTCATTGAGAACCCAAGAATCAGTCAAACAAAACAAAAAAAAAAAAAAAAGAAAAGCTGGAGAATAACATCAAATACTTACTGGGAAAATCTATAGACCTGGAAAATAGATCTAGGAGAGATAATCTGCAGATCATTGGACTTCCCGAAAACTATGACCAAAAAAAGAGCCTAGATTCTATTTTACAGGAAATTATCAAAGAGAACTGTCTAGAGATGATAGAAAAAGAGGGGAAAGTAGATGTTGAAAGAATTCATCGAACTCCTTCTGAAATAGACCCTAAAAAAGGACACCACGGAATATTGTGGCTAAGCTGCAGAATTACCACACAAAGGAGAAAATCCTGCAAGCAGCTACAAAAAAACAATTTAAATACCAAGGTGCCACAATAAGGGTCACACAAGATCTGGCTGCCTCCACTTTAAGATAGAAGGGCCTGGAACCTGATATTCCGAAAGGCAAAAGATCAAGGATTGCAACCAAGAATAAACTAGCCAGCAAAGTTTAGCATCTTTTTCCATGGAAGAAGATGGTCATTAAATGAAATAGAGGAATTCCATGTGTTTCTGAGAAAAAAACCAGACTTAAACAAAAAATTTGATCTACATCCACAAGACTGAAGAGAAACAGAAAAAGGTACACAGAACCCTTGAGAACTATATCTCTGTTGTGGGTATATAGAAAGTACGCATGGATAATTTGATGTTACTGATATAAAAGAAAAAAAAAAAGGAGGGGATGTAGTAAAGGGAAGGGGGTAGTATCAGAAAAAGGGGAGGGTGTGAGAAAAAGAGGGAAACTACATCCCAGGAAGAGGCATAGAAAATACATCATATCTGAGGGAATTTAGAGAGGGGGAGAATCATTGTGTAAATCTTACTCTCATCAGAAGAGGCTCAAAGAGTAAGTAATTGTCATATTTGTTTTTCAGAGAAGTCTCTTTCACCTCATTAAAAGGGGGGAGAGGAAAAGGGAAAAGGAAAAGGAGAATAAGGGAAGGGACGTGGAGGGAGGGGGGAGGGATACTAAAAAAAAAAGGGAGGGCTGCACGTCACAAGGGGGGTCTATAAATTAAATATTGGGGAAGGGGTTCAGGGGGGTCAAGGGAAAAAGCATAATCTGGGGATAACATGATGGCAGGAAATACAGAATTAGTAATTTTAACTGTAAATGTGAATGCGATGAACGCTCCCATCAAACTGAGACGGATAGCAGACTGGATTAAAAATCAGAACCCTACAATATGTTGTTTACAGGAAACACACTTAAAGCAGGGAGATACATATAGAGTAAAGGTAAAAGGTTGGAGCAGAATCTATTATGCTTCAGGTAAAGACAAAAAAGCAGGGGTAGCTATCCTTATCTCAGATCAAGCAAAAGCAGAAGTTGATCTAATTAAAAGAGATAAGGAAGGAAACTATATCCTGCTGAAAGGTAGCATAAATAATGAAGCCATATCGATACTAAACATATATGCACCAAGTGGTATAGCATCTAACTTTCTAAAGGAAAAGTTAAGAGAGTTGCAAGAAGAAATAGACAGTAAAACTATAGTGGGAGATCTCAACCTTGCACTCTCAGATTTAGACAAATCAAACCACAAAACAAACAAGAAAGAAATTTAAAAAGTAAATAGAACATTAGAAAAACTAGGTATGATAGACCTTTGGAGAAAACTGAATGGCAATAGAAAGGAATATACTTTCTTCTCAGCAGTTCATGGATCCTATACAAAAATTGACCATATATTAGGACATAAACATCTCAAAATTAAATGTAGGAAGGCAGAAATAATAAATGCCTTCTTCTCAGACCACAATGCAATAAAAGCTACATTCAGTAAAAAGTTAGGGATAAATAGACCAAAAAGTAATTGGAAACTGAATAATCTCATCTTAAAGAATGACTGTGTGAAACAGCAAATTATAGAAACAATTAATAATTTCACCCAAGATAATGACAATGATGAGACATCATACCAAAATCTGTGGGATGCAGCTAAAGCAGTAATAAGGGGAAATTTTATATCTTTAGAGGCTTATTTGAAGAAAATAGAGAAAGAGAAGATTAACGAATTGGGCTTACAACTTAAAAGGCTAGAAAAAGACCAAATTAAAATCCCCCAACCAAAAATTAAACTTGAAATACAAAAATTAAAAGGAATAATCAATAATATTGAAAGTAAAAAACTATTGAATTAATAAATAAAACCAAGAGTTGGTTTTATGGAAAAGCCAATAAAATAGATAAACCTTTGGTAAATCTGATCAGAAAAAAGAAAGAGGAAAATCAAATTGTTAGTCTTACAAATGAAAAGGGGGATCTTTCCACCAATGAAGAGGAAATTAGAGAAATAATAAGGAGTTACTTTGCCCAACTTTATGCCAATAAATTTGATAACTTAAGTGAAATGGATGACTTCCTCCAAAAATATAGGCTTCCTAGATGAACAGAGGAGGAAATAAATTGCTTAAATAGTCCCATTTCAGAAAAAGAAATAGAACAAGCTATTAATCAACTCCCCAGGAAAAATCCCCTGGACCAGATGGATTTACATGTGAATTCTACCAAACATTTAAAGAACAATTAGCCCCAATGTTACATAAACTATTTGAAAAAATAGGGAATGAAGGAGTCCTACCAAACTCCTTTTATGACACAGACATGGTACTGATACCTAAACCAGGTCGATCAAAAACTGAGAAAGAAAATTATAGACCAATTTCCTTAATGAATATTGATGCTAAAATCTTAAATAAGAGATTAGCAAAAAGACTTCAGAAAATCATCCCCAGGATAATACACTATGATCAAGTAGGATTCATACCAGGAATGCAGGGCTGGTTTAATATTAGGAAAACTATTAGTATAATTGACCATATTAATAATCAAATTAATAAAAACCATATGATCATCTCAATAGATGCAGAAAAAGCATTTGACAAAATCCAAAATCCATTCCTACTAAAAACTCTTGAGAGTATAGGAATAAATGGATTATTCCTTAGAATAATCAGGAGCATATATTTAAGACCTTCAGTAAGCATAATATGCAATAGAAATAAGCTGCAACCTTTCCCAGTAAGATCAGGAGTGAAACAAGGTTGCCCACTATCACCATTACTATTCAATATATTACTAGAAACGCTAGCCTCAGCAATAAGAGCCGAGAAAGAGATTCAAGGAATTAGAGTAGGAAATGAGGAAATCAAACTATCACTTTTTGCAGATGACATGATGATATACTTAGAGAACCCCAAAGACTCTGCTAAAAAGCTATTAGAAATAATTCAGAATTTTAGCAAAGTGGCAGGATACAAATTAAATCCACATAAATCCTCAGCATTCTTATATATCACCAACAAAATGCAACAGCAAGAGATACAAAGAGAAATTCCATTCCAAAGAAATGTTGAGAGTGTAAAGTATTTGGGAATCCATCTACCAAAGAATAGTCAGGAATTATATGAGAAAAATTACAAAACACTTGCCACAAAAACAAAGTCAGATTTAAATAATAGAAAGACATTCAGTGCTCTTGGATAGGCTGAGCGAATATAATAAAGATGACAATACTCCCCAAACTAATCTATTTATTTAGTGCTATACCAATCAGACTCCCAAGAAACTATTTTAATGACCTAGAAAAAATAACAACAAAATTCATATGGAAAAATAAAAGGTTGAGAATTGCAAGGGAACTAATGAAAAAAAAGTCAGAGGAAGGTAGTCTAAGTGTACCTGATCTAAAGCTATATTATATAGCAGCAGTCACCAAAACCATTTGGTACTGGCTAAGAAATAGAACGGTAGATCAGTGGAACAGATTAGGTACAAAGGATAAAAAAGGGTACATCTATAGCAATTTAATCTTTGACAAACCCAAAGATTCCAACATTAGGGACAAAAATTCATTATTTGGAAGAAACTGTTGGGAAAACTGGAAATTAGTATGGCAGAAATTAGATATGGACCCACACTTAACACCATATACCAAGATAAGATCAAAATGGGTCCATGATTTAGGCATAAAGAATGAGATCATAAATAGATTAGAGGAACAGAGAATAGTCTACCTCTCAGACCTGTGGAGGAGGAAGGAATTTATGACCAGAGGAGAATTAAAGATCATTATTGATCACAAAATAGAAGATTTTGATTACATCAAACTAAAAAGTTTCTGTACAAACAATACTAATGCAAACAAGATTAGAAGGGAAGTAACAAATTGGGAAAATATTTTTAAAAGGAAAGGTTCTGACAAAGGTCTCATTTCCAAAATATATAGAGAACTGACCCTGATTTATAGGAAACCAAACCATTCTCCAATTGATAAATGGTCAAGGGATATGAACAGACAATTCTCAGATGATGAAATTGAAACTGTTTCCACTCATATGAAAGAGTGTTCCAAATCACTACTGATCAGAGAAATGCAAATTAAGACAACTCTGAGATACCACTACACACCTGTCATATTGGCTAAGATGACAGGAACAAATAATGATGAATGTTGGAGGGGATGTGGGAAAACTGGGACACTGATACATTGTTGGTGGAGTTGTGAAAGAATCCAGCCATTCTTGAGAGCAATTTGGAACTATGCCTAAAAAGTTGTCAAACTGTGCATACCCTTTGACCCAGCATTGCTGTTATTGGGATTATATCCCAAAGAAATACTAAAGAGTGGAAAGGGACCTGTATGTGCCAAAACGTTTGTGGCAGCTCTTTTTGTTGTAGCTAGAAACTGGAAGATGAATGGATGTCCATCAATTGGAGAATGGTTGGGTAAATTGTGGTATATGAAGATTATGGAATATTATTGCTCTGTAAGAAATGACCAGCAGGAGGAATACAGAGAGGCTTGGAGAGACTTAAATAAACTGTTGCTGAGTGAAATGAGCAGAACCAGAAGATTACTATACACTTCAACAACAATACTGTATGAGGATGTATTCTGATGGAAGTGGAAATCTTCAACATAAAGAAGATCCAACTCACTTCCAGTTGATCAATGATGGACAGAAATAACTATACCCAGAGAAGGAACACTGGGAAGCGAATGTAAATTGTTAGCACTACTGTCTATCTACCCAGGTTACTTATACCTTCGGAAGCTAATAATTAATGTGCAACAAGAAAATGGTATTTACACACATATATTGTATCTAGGTTATATTGTAACACATGTAAAATGTATGGGATTACCTGCCATCGGGGGGAGGGAGTGGAGGGAGGGAGGGGATAATTTGGAAAAATGAATAAAAAAAATTAAAAAAAATTAAAAAAAAGAGATAATTCACATGTCTCATTTTTATATTCAGTTCTTCTTAAAGGCTTTCCCAAACAGAATAGGGTAAAATCTATTCCTCTATGCTAGGAGTTCTTACTTTGAGCCTAGGAGGAGAAAGTCAGGGTATATCAACTTGAACTGAGTTAGTAAGAATTTACTTATAAAGGAACCAACTGATTTAAACTCTCTTTTACAATTTGGAATTTCTATTCTGTATTTAATGTTGTGAAGTTGAATATCCAATGCAAAGATAAATTTAAAGTGATCAATCACTATTTATTAAGTTTATTTTATGTTCCAGGAAATGAGCTAAGTTCTAAGGATAGAAAAAGAAGCAAATGATTATCCATGTCCTCACAGAACTTACAACCTAATGGAAGTGACAACATATAAATAAGCATATACAAAATTAGCTATATACAGGATAAATATGAAATAATTAGCAAATAGAAGACACCACATTTAAGAGGGTATTAAAAACAATTTTCTACAAAAGGTGGAATTTTAATTAAAACTTTTTTAGGTAGATGGGTGAAGCTAAGAGAAGTGGAGAAGAGGTGATAAAGCATTCCCTGGATCCTAGAAACTTAATGTCTTATTCCATTTTTAGAGAGAAAGGATCTTGATGTTGGAATGTCCACAAGGCTGGTGGCACTAAAGTAAAAACTTCCTGTTAGAGATTTGGCATAAGACAATTGTAAAGGTAGAAGAAGGGTAGGTTATTATTGATTTTGAATTCCAAACAGAACACTTTTTGTTTACTACTAGGGGCAATAGAAAGTCATTGAGTTTACTGAATGAGGGTATATGTGACATGATTGGACCTTTGTTTTAGAAAAATCAGTTAAGTGGTTTGATTGAGATATATTGGAATGGGGAGAGAATTGATAGAGGCAGATCTATCAGTAGGTTATTGCTGAAATCCAGGTGTGAGGTGATTAATGGTGTATACTAGGGTGGTGGTAGAATTGGAGGAGAGAGGGAATCATATAGAAGAGAAGTTGCAAAAATGAAATCATGGCAACAAATTGGATAATGATCAATCCAGGATGACTCCTAGGTTACATATCTGAGGGACTTGGAGAATGGCATTGTCCTCTATAGAATAGGAAACATAGGAATGAAAAAAAGTTTAGAGGAAAAGATAAAGAGATAACTTTTTCATTTCAAAAAAATTAGTTTAAGATATTTATTGAATATTCATTTAAGATTTATGAAAGTCAGTTTCTGATGTGAGATTGGAGGTCAATAGAGATTTTAGGGATGTTATCTCAATGTAAGCATTATAAGCATAGAGTTATAAATTAAATCCAAGAGAATTGGTGGGATCAACAATTGAAGTATTATAGATGGAGAAGAGAAAAAAGACCAAGCACAGAAACCTGAGGGACTCCTATAGTCATAAAGACATGATCTGCCTGACAATAAAGCAAAGAGAACAGAGAGTTGGATGCATTGAAGAAAACTATAAAAGAATGATATTTCAAAAATCAAAAAAGAAGAACTTTTAAGTAGAAGAGAATGAATAATAGTGTCAGTAGCTACAGAGAGATCAAGGGGAATGAGGGTTGATAAAAAGGCATAGATTAAGCAATTAGAAAATTGTTAGTAACTTTGTGGAAAGGCGTTCTGGTAGAATGATGAAAATGAAGAAAAATTTTTAGAGGTTTGTTTATATTAAAATAAAAGATTAAAGTAAAGAGAGAAAGTGAAGGTACCTAATGTACATGATCTCTACTAGGAATTTCATTACAAAGGACAGAAAAGCTCTATAATTATACTTGGCAGGAATAGGAAGATTGAGTGAGGATTTTTTTCATGACAGGGAAGACTTATACATGTTTGTAAGTGATAGTAAGTGAGTTAATCAGTAGGAAGACAAGAGTATAGATGACAGAAAAATCTGTTGGAGGAGATGGATTGGAATGGAATTATTTGAATAAAGGAAGGAGTTGGCAGAAAGGCCACTTATTCATGATTGACAGGAGTTGTGGAGGAGAAAGTGAAAGCATGGAAGAGGGAAGAAGAAGCTCATACCAAATAGTCTATTTTTTTTCTCTATAAAATATGAGTCAATATCTGTATATATGGAAACACTCATTTTTGGAGTTGGAATTATTAAATCCTGAAAAGAAGTTACTATTTCATCTTAGTTTCTGTTATACTACAATAAATGATATGTACTCTTGATTTCAGAAAGCAAATTTGAAAAGCTCCAAAGGTAAGAGAGGAATGATGTCATAGATGGTTTAGAGAAGTGTTTCTAGTATGTATGGGAGAAGTTCCTAAAGGTAGTTCTGAAGACATAATCAGAAACAATTCTACTCTGGAAGAAAAATGGAATTTGTCTGAAGATATCTGCAGATGAAAAAGAAAATAAGAAAGGAAAAAAAGAGGGAGAAGAGAAAAAAAGAAGAGCAAATAGAAAAGAAGGTAAAAGAGAAAGAGGAGGAGAAGGAAGAGGAGGAAAACACTGGGAATCAGCAGGATGAACAAGAAGAAAAAGAGGAAGAAGCAGAGGATCAGAAGTTCCTTCAAGTACTAAATGTTTTGATGAGATCCTGTTGCTCCATAATATATACCTTTATTTCACCCTTTAATTACAAACAACTCCATTGTGTACTGACAGATTACAATTTCTTATCCTGTCTTGGAACTGAAAGTCTATCAAAATCCTACTGATTGGGCCTATAGAATTTTACTTGCATAGAACAAAAAAGCTAAAATTCTATGATTCTGTGATTTAAAGTTCTGAGACTTCACTCAAGACTATTATGAGTGCCGACAGTGCTGGTCCTTAGGAGAACTGAATTATCTATTGACCCCTTTCCCAAAAAATGAAACATTGGTTTTTAGAAAGGTGGTTAAAGTGACTGAGGGCTTCTTCCAGATTGTATTTTTCTCCTAGCTTCAGCAGACTTAATGGCCTTAGAAATTCTGTAGTAATTGTAGAGCTCAGAGGAGTATTTATGTTATCACCTCCAGATGGCAAAGTACAATAGGAAATGAATTCTAATTTCAAAATATGGTAAAGGGCAATGCGACTTTTTGTTTTGTTTTGTTTTCTTTTCTTTTCTAAGTCATGTATTATCATGAGTATGCTAAGAATAAGAATAGAGGAAAATGGTATTTTATGCTTATGACAAAACAGAAAAAAACAATGTAAAATAATATTTTCAACACTTGTGTTTATCATAATAATTCATTTTAGGATTAATGAGTATGATAATATAAACTTTATGTGATGTTTATAAGGAACAATTAATTTTAATTGTCAACTCCCCTGGTTTCAAATAAAAAGTGTTGCCTACACTGTGTAAATGACACAGAAATATTTCATTACAGATTCTTCACTTTACTGATTTAATGGGATATTTCACACTAGGGATATGTAAAATAAGCATCCTTACAAATGCCTTGAATTTTATATTTTGGACTCTGTTTGAATCTAAATTATCTTCTTTTTAAAAACAATTTTATTTTTTTTAAAAATCTGCCCTTTCTTCTTATGTTTGCAGTGGTGAAATTTGATGCTTTTCATCCCGTTCAGTTTTTAAAAGTCCACAACTCAAATATGTTTGGGAAGTGGTGGGTTTTAACTTCCTAGAAGATTTGAAGTAAAATCAAAAGAACATTTGATTATAAAATCATAGAAGGAATTCTTGATGTGTTTGAAAATAGAAATGCTAGCCTAATTCAATTCATTATTTTTTTTTTAAATCATGCAATGTTAGATTTTGAAATGAAGTCAGAATCTTAATGATACATATCAAAAATACATTCTACAATATACCAAGCAAGTGGCCATGCAACCTCTGGTGGAAAACTTCTAATAAGTGGAGGCCCATTAATTTTCTTTCTTTTTTTAATTAAAACTTTTTATTTACAAAGCATATGCATGGGTAATTTTTCCAACATTGACTCTTGTATAACCTTTTGTTGCAAATTTTTCCCTTATTCCCCTCATCCCCTCGTGTATCTGGCAGGTAGTTCAATACATGTTAAATATATGGAAATACACATTAGATCCAATATGTGTATATTTATATAGTTATCTTGTTGTACAAGAAAAATTAGATCAAAAAGGAAGAAAATAAAAACTGAAAAAAAGTGACAAAATGCAAGCAAATAACAACAGAGAGAGTGAGAATGCTATGTTGTGTTTCATACTCTGTTCCCAGGCTTTTCTCTCTGGGTGTAGATGGTTCTCTTCATCACTGCACAAATGGAACTGGTTTGAATCATCTCAATATTGAAGAGAACCATATGAATTGATCATTGCGTAGTCTTGTTGTTGAAGTGTATAATGATCTCCTGGTTCTGCTCATTTCACTTGGCATCAGTTCATGTAGGTCTCTCCAAGCCTCTCTGAAATCATCCTGGTGGTCATTTCTTACAGAACAATAGCATTTATATACCATAATTTATTCAGCCATTCTCCAATTGATAGACCTCCAAACTCAGTTTCCAGTTTCTTCCCACTACAAAGAGGGGGAAGCCCATTACCTTTCAAGTCAACTTTTTTCCCCCCACATTTGGATAGTTTTGATCAGAAATATTTTAATTCTTCCCCTTTCCCACATCATCCCCAACAAAAAGAGTTTAAATTTGTATCTTTATAACTTTTAGTCATTGCTCCTGTTTCTACTTTCTGGAACCAAGAAAAAAGGACATATTCCCCGCTTCCAAGTGACAATTTTTTGAGAAAATAGCTATCTTTCCCATCCTTCTTCTACTCCCATTGTTATATGATCCTTTACCATAACAATTATTCTGTTTTAGCTTTTTTCCTCTAATTATGTCTTCCATAGTCATAGAACTGAACATAACATTCCAGATATAATCTTATCATGGCAAGATATCAGAGAATTATGACCAGCCTTTGACATTTTGCTTTTCTTAAAAGAGTCAATGACTATCTGCTTTTTTTGTGGTGATAGTATTACCTTTGTGCTATTGATTCATACTGAGTTTGCAGTCAGATTGAAAAATGAATATTTTATTTTTTTTGAAGTAAATCATTTTTTGATGTTGAATATAACGCAAACATCATCTTCTTCGTAATGTAGATTTTCTTGTGTCATCTTTATTTGTATGTTTGGATTCTTTAAATATTTCATTGAAACTTTATGGCACAGTGGAAATATCTTTTGACTTGGTGTTAGGACACCAACGTTCACATTTTGGCTTCAATACTATAAATTATATAATCTTGGGAAAACTATTTCATTTATCCAATGTTCAATTTTCCCATCAGTAAAATGGAAACAAAGTATATCTACTACTTAATTCATGAGTATTTTTATAAATTAATAGTAATTTATTTTTCCAAATATATAGAAAAACAGTTTTCAAGATTCACTTTTACAAAACCTCATATTCAAAATGTTCCTTGTGTTTCTCCCTCTCTCCCATCTTCTCCTATCCACAAGACAACAAGCAATCTAATGTAGGTTAAATATATTTCCATATTTGTCATGATGTGTAAGAAAAATCAGAAAGTAAAAAACACATGCAAATAAACAAACAAAAAGTGAATATACCATGCTTTAATCCATATTTGATCTCCATGGTTCTCTCTCTCAATGCATATGACACTTTTCACTGAATGTCTATTGGAATTGCTTTGAATTACCTCATTGTTGAAAAGAACGAAGTCCATCACAGTAGATCATCAAATACTTTTGTTCTTACTGACTCACAGATATTTTTAGGGTAATTGATTTGTAAAATTTAAAGCAATACAGAAATGAGGCACAAAACTTGAACAATGGATAACATTTTTTTTTGCTTATAAAGCATGTTTACTACATATATAAAATACTAAATAAATAAAACTTATAAATGATCTAGCCCAAAAATTTAATTGTTTAGATGAGGAAACAAAAGTAGAGAGTGATTTAGTATTTTGCTTAAATCCTTACAACTTGTCTGCCAAACATTTAGTAAAAATCTGACTCTCTCTTTTTTTTTCTATTATTTTTTATTATAGCTTTTTATTTACCAGATATATGCATGGGTGATTTTACAGCACTGACAATTGGCAAACCTTTTGTTTCAATTTTTCCCCTCCTTCTCCCTCCCCTCTCCCCCAGATGGCAGGTTGACCAATACATGTTAAATACGTTAAATTATAAATTAAATACAATACATGTATACATGTCCAAACATTAATTTGCTGTACAAAAAGAATTGAACTTTGAAATAGTATACAATTAGCTTGTGAAGGAAATAAAAAATTCAGATGGACAAAAATAGAGAAATTGGGAATTCTGTGTAGTGCTTCATAGTTGTTTCCCAGAGATCTTTCGCTGGGTGTAGCTGGTTTAATTCATTACTGCTCTATTGGAACTGATTTGGTTCATCACATTGTCGAAAATGGCCACATCCATAAGAATTGATCATCATATAGTACTGTTGTTGACGTATACAACGATATCCTGGTCCTGAACTCAACTCACTCAGCATCAGTTCATGTAAGTCTCTCCAGGCCTTTCTGAAATTATCCTGTTGGTCATTTCTTACAGAACAATAATATTCCATAATATTCATATACCACAATTTATTCAGCCATTCTCCAAATGATGGATGTTCACTCAGTTTCCAGTTTCTGGCCACTACAAAGAGGGCTGCCACAAACATTCTTGCACATACAGGTCTTTTTCCCTTCTTTAAAATCTCTTTGGGATATAAGCCCTATAGTAACACTGATGGATCAAAGTTTGATCATAGTTTGATAACTTTTTGAGCATAGTTCCAAATTGTTGTCCAGAATGGCTGGATGTATTCACAATTCCACCAACAATGTATCAGTGTCCCTGTTTTCCCACATCCCCTCCCACATAGCACATTATCTTTCTCTGTCATTCTGGCCAATCTGACAGGTGTGTAGTGGTATCTCAGAGTTGTCTTAATTTGCATTTATCTGGTTAATAATGACTTGGAGCATCTTTTCATTTGGCTAGAAATAGTTTAAATTTCTTTGTCTGAGAATTGTCTGTTCATATCCTTTGACTATTTACCAATTGGAGAATTGTTTGATTTCTTATAAATTAGCTGACTCTCTTTTTTACCTTCTCTTAAGATGGACAGACAAAATATCCAAAAATAAACAAAGGAAAACAAAGGTCAAATCAGTGTTGGGGAATGAGAGGGGTAAAAAAAAAGGAACAAAAAGGAAGATGTGGCTGAAAAGATAGTAACAAAGCCTTAAAAGCATTGCTGGTAGAACCCCATCTTGACTGAGGGATCAGTAAATATTTGAGGTCTCAGTTCCCGACAAGAAATGTTCAAGAGGAAATAGGTTGCATCAAAAACCCATATTGAAATAAGAAAGAGAAGCCTTAACTGCCTGCAATTAGTGGTGTAGAATAAAGGAACCCATACAGTAAAAGCCTGTAGAATCTCTAGTTATTTATTATCCAAATGAGGATGTGCCTAAAAGGCTAAGTCATGACAAAAAGCTCTTCAACTGACACGTGAGGAGACTCTATGATATTATAACCAAATTGGTTCAATATTAGAAAAACATAGGATAGTTTATCTTTCAGATTTGTGGAGGAGAGATGGAATACACAGAAGCTCTTGGAATACATGGGTGCCACCTGACAGTGGCTGCTGGAGATCAGGGCAGGGCTGGAGATCACACACTACTTCTATGAAAGTCCTGGAAACCCAGGGAAGACAAGAGCATTCTTATAGAATGCTATTTGGATATTCAAGAACTAAATTCCCTTGTTTTCCAGAGAACATTTCTTTCCTTATTTTTTGATACATCTTTGTGAGTGATTTTTTTGATAGCTTGTCTTCTCGATGAAACCAATTATGTATCATCTATTCACTCAAAAGGCAACAACCTATTTCAAAGTTTGTGTCCTGGAGACCAAATATATCTCTGTCAGATTTTGAAGAATGATAGTTCATTGAAGGAAGTTGTAGATCTTGCTAAGGTAAATCCAATAAATTATAAATATAACTAGGTTTCTCTTTAGCCTTGTTAATTTTCTAGAAGGGTGAAACTATTAGACTAAGTTGAGTACTTAAGTAGTTATCTTTAATTTCAACTTTCACAGGGGCTCTCCTAAATGCCCTGGATCTAAAGTAGAATAAACCCAATGCAATGCTTTCTTTTGGAAGTTGCTGTTTGAGATTCTACGTGTAAAACCAAATCTATGGCTAGGAGTGACAAATACTACCATGAAAAACTAAAATGTCAATGAAAAGATATTAGAGAAAAATCATGTTTGCCCAAATTGCATAAAAAGCTTCATTTCTATATCTCCATCAGAAATTATTATAGACTGATAACTATTTTGCACTCTCAATAGAATTCCTCAGATCTTCATAAACCCTATAGACCTTTCATTCCATCACAAAGTACACATCCTTTTTCTTTAATATCATTACTCAATTAAAAAAAATCAGAGTGTCTACTATTTACAGTAAAAACAAACAAACACACACACACACAAAAAAAACTACATGATGAAATGGCTGATCTTGGAATCAAGATTATGAGTTCATATCATTCCTCAAACACTTGATAGCAGTAACTTGGGAAAGTCATTTAACTTCTTCCAGCCTAGGCTTCCTCATCTATAAAATATGGGTAACATCATGTACTTGGTTTTTTGTTTTTATTTTTAAGAAATCCTCTCAAACTGTCAATATTGTGGAAATAGGAGGGCAAGATATTTTCCATCTTTTTTCTATCTTTATTTACATTTATATTGACTACATATCTAAAAACATGTCTTCCTATTAAGCCCTATGTGCTCCACATAACTTGCTGGGGAAAAAAAATCATTGTATTAATTGAAAAGCTTAACTATTTGCATCTACCTGAATCATCACAGAATCACAGGATTAGAAATGTTGTCTCTCCTGAAAATGTTATGCATCATATTCATTATAGTAGAAACTATTATCTACTATGACCCCTTGGTATTGGGCCCCTTGTATAAAGAGAAAGAGGAAAAGAAAGGATGAGAAGAGAAGGGAAGAGAAGAGGAAATGAGGGTATGGAAGGGACACTTTAGGGTTCAATTTGCTCTTCTGTGTCAGATTAGTTGCAGTTGCTGTCTGGTTGCTTGAAAAGGCAGCCAAGCATGATTGGCAAACACTTCCAAAGATAGTTCCTTTAATTATGATAGGGACTATATGTAGTGTGGTCGTCACTATTGTTCTTAAAAATAAAATTTGTCATATTTTATCTCCATTACAATGAAATATGAAAACTTTTTTTTTCTTTCAGAAGCTAATATCTTGATATACTTCTGCTTACCTATATCTATAATAACCTCCAGTAAAGGATTGTGTGACTCTATTTTAGTTACTGATTATCTTCTTACCCTGAGGCTATACTTAGTGTTCCTCACCAGAATCTCAGGGTCTTCAGCTTTCCTAACAAATTCTGTCTAGTCTGAGACAATTGAATGCAGTGTTGTTTGTCCAAGATAACATTAGAAACATTTTTGCTTCCTAATACTTACTTTGCCTAAGTGACAATTTATTATTACATTCTTTAGCAATTGTATTGTTGTTAAAACAAAAGACAAAACAAACAAAAACAGATTAGGCATGTTTGTCACTCCTAAGGGGATATATATATATATATATATATATATATATATATATATATATATATATATATATATATATGTTTTTTTTTTCTTTTTCTTTTATTTGTGTATAGTTTTATTTTAATATGGAAATAAAGAGTATCCCCCACCCCATTAGAAATCCAGGTCTATAAAAAATATGTTAATAGGTGGGGAGATGTCTTTTAAAGAACCACAGTCTTAGCTATTTTAATGTGTAAAATTCATGGAATCCTTTGCAGGAAAATGAGCCAATAGGCCATTTTATTTGATAAATTATTCTCTCTGGCCCCAAGATTCCTAATTTTCTTTTCATTTGCCAATCAATAGAATAGTCATCATTGACTAATCATTTAAACCTAGTACAATTCTGAGATGCATTGACTTCAAGGAAGCTGTTTTTGTGTACAACAATTAAATAGTAAGATGCCTTGGTAATATACATTGGGCCTGAGATTCACTGTTACAGTTTCCTCCTATCTTTATATCTCCAACATTTAGCCCAGTGATTGGAATAGAGTATACATTTAAGGAATGTTTGTTCTTTATCATTTCATATGATTCACTTCTACCTTACAACCTGTCTGAATGATAATTATCCATGATGAACTTGTTTTTGTTTTTGTTTTTTTTTTTTTTGTAAATTTCTTCATTTTGAAGACATTGAGCATAGACCTTATCTTTTCCTCAATGATTTTTAGATATGATAAAACTCACAAGAGACAATAGTTATTTTTTCCTCTATATTATTTGTGAACAATGAACAATCACCTGGACATTTTAATTTAATTTCAATAACATTTTCATAAATTCTCTGGTACCTTTGAATTTTTAAGATTCTGTTAAATTCCCATATTCTTGAAAGATATTCCAACAGTTAGGCTAAAAGTCCATTTTCTCCCCGTTTCTCTCATGAAACAAACATTGTTGTGTTGCTAGTGAGTAAATTTTTTTGACTTTCATTTCAAATGATCAACAAAACTTTTAATTTTATGGTGAAGAATATTGAAAAAATTTAATGTGTTCCTTGGTATATTAATTTATCTTCTGCACTTGTAATGCTTTTTTGAAATGGGAACTCTGTAGTTCTAACAACAAAAACATGTCCTACTCCCAATTTTGTTAAATTTAAATTTGTTCCAATATTTTGATTATTCCATTAAATTTTTCAATTTTATCTTATCCATTTTTCATAGATTGTACAATGTTTTGTTAAGGTTTTCCAAGTTCTTTTCTAAGGTTATTGTTTTTCCTTTGGAGTATTTCATGAATATCTCTGATGATTTTACTCTTATTTCATCCTTTAATTCTTTGGTTTTCCCTATGCAAAGGTCAAACTATCTGTGCATATGTTTTGAAAATAAAAAGCTTAACTAAAATAGAAAAATTTATTTGGCTTTCCAAAAGTTTCCATGTTCTTGTGATTAGTGTCTTATTTTTACATATTGCTGAACTCTTCATTTCTGGAGATTTCTTCTAGTATTCTCTTAACTCAGAGTTTAAAATGATTATATTAGATGCTTAATTGAATTTATTTACTTATTCATATCTTCAGCTTCTTTCCTTTCTCTCTTTTTAGAAGTATTTTTTAAAAATTACTTATTACATTTCCAAACAGAGAAATTTAAATACAACCTCAAAGTCATCTTACTGGAAATCTATTGTAGAAGTTCTTAAGCATAGTTTTTGAAATTCAATTATTCCTTTTTATCCTTTTTCTTTTTTTCTAGCTTTAACAAAAATGCTAATTTTGTTCCACTTTTCATTTTCATTGTAATGCTTTTTTTCTCTAGTATGAAATCATGCTGTGCCATTTTTTCCCTTCATTACCACCTTTGACACAAGAATAAGATTGTAGAATATAATGGCCAATATATTTTGAGAAATATCATCTTTAATTGACCTTTTCAGTATTCTGTATGCTTATTGGTTAGATATGCCACTTTTTCTTTCCTAATTCTGAACCACTGAGGGAAAGAGTAGATTGCCAATCAAATTACAAAATACTTAAAAGGTCAAACTAGTACCTCTTGCTATATTTTATAAAATATATGAAGCATTTACATTTCTGATATTTCATTTTCATGGTTCAGGTGATAAAGAGACAAGATAGGCCAGCATTAATCTCATTTCATGAATTAATTATTTTAATTAGAGTAGAAAATATTACAGAATGATAGCACTATATATGCTATCTTAAGAGTTACATGATAGTTTTAGAAAACATTTATCTCTGTGGCTTCATTTCCTTGTTAAAACACTTTATGAGTTCCAGTTTAATACTGAATGAGGTGTGTCAGTGACTTGGCTAGTTTTGTGAACCTCTTATGTGGACATTCAACCATTTACTGTTTTTAAGGCTCTCTTTATACTTCAAAGATAATGAACTGGAAATGGATTATCTGCGTTTAAAATCACTGCAAGTAATTTTTAATATGTTTCTATCACATAGAAGAGTATTACTTCCTGTTCTATAAATTGGCTTTTTAATTTTTATTTTATTAGATTCTTTTCCTTTTTCTTTCTTTCTTTTCATACCAATTTGTTTTTAAGAAATAAAGAAGGCAAAATTGAAAATATGTAGATACTAATGTTATTTGCTCATGACCAAATAGTATGATGCTCCATTAATGCTGCATATTCTTTCAAATTCTCTTTTATGATATGCAACTAACTGAATAATATATTTATCTCATGTAATTTTTTTGAAACTTAACAATGCAAGGGGCAGCTAGGTGGCACAGTGGATAGAGCACACAGCCCTGAATTTAGGAGGACCGGAGTTCAAATCTGGTCTCAGACATTTAACATGTCCTAGCTGTGTGACCCTGGGCAAGTCACTTTACCCCGGCCTTGGGGGGAGGGGGAAAGGAAAAAAATGCACACAGGCTTGTAAAGAAATTATATGGACTTAATGTTGGTAATTACTCATAACTAGCTAGCCTGAGAAATAGTTGGATTGACATAAGGTTAGCAGATGAGCCTCTAGATAAAGAATCTTTCAACTGAAAAGATTAAAGCTGAACTGATACCTCAAAAACCCTACACTGTGACAGACTGAGAACTAGAAGAATGTAGATTTTCTCTGTGCATTGACATATTTCTTTCTACTCAGACTAACAACATTTTTTTTTTTTGAGTTTAAGTCCACTGTATTTTTTCTAGTTGAGACCAGGGGTGCTTATCTTTGACTTTACAGAAGCACAATTGCTTCTTCTACATTTCATAATAAAGAGGAATTCTTTCATATCACTGAGCCCAAACTGTTATTTAATATTATTCCTTACATTTGTCCTTGTAGGGCAAAAATATTTTTACATCAGAACATGAATGTTTCTTCCATGGGTAAAACTATAAATCATGGAATATCTAATATAGGTTTCCCCTGTAGCATAGAAGTATTTGAAAATTTGAGCCAATTTGCTTTCTTGAACCTACACAACTAAATCAGCATTAGAGAGAAAAGTACCTAATGAAATTCAGGCAACTATCATCAGGAGGTCATACTGGTGGGATTTCCAAAGTTGAAAATATTATAATAAATAGTTAATAATATTATTTATATTATATATTTATTATATAATATTACATATAATATGTATTATTTATATTATATAAATAATAATAAATAGTTAATAATATTAAAACATTATAATAAATAGTTATATGAGTTATGAGAATGTGGTGTCACGTCTCTAAAGGATTCTAAATATTAGTAAGTATAAGCACCTCATTTTGTAGCTAAAGAAATTTCATAGAGGTTGAGTGACTTTTCTAAAGTGTCACAGGAAAGAAGCAGTAAATCTGGGGTTTAAACATAGGTCCTCTGTTTCTGAAACTAGTGTTCTTTGCACTGACCAATGCTATCTCCCTATTGATATGTCATATATTATTATATACATGTCATTATATCTATGAATGAGAAATCATATCAAATGCAGATATTTCTAGGTAAATTGTCCAAGGCAATAATATATTTAATAAAAATGAATCATCTATCTCATAAATTAATCAATTAGTCCTTGGATCCAACCTCATTTCTTAAGTAAATGAGAAAAATAAATTTTTCTTTAAGCATTTCAAAATATTTTTTCTATATCAAATATCTATGTCTTATATACTTAAACAACATCAATGTTTATTGTTTTCAATTTGTTAATACCATAACAAATAATAAAAATTGTATATGTGTTTGTTAAACTTCTACATATTTTTACAATATTAGCTGTGAGAAGGTTGTTACCAGATGCTTCTGTCTATCACTTTCTGCTTCTGACTCCTCCAAAAACAGAAAACATGATTCTCTCTGGGTGATAGTTCAAATTCTTTTAAAAAATTATCCCCAAGATATCTTTTCTGTAGCACATATTCAAAATGTAATATCGTTTCAACTAGGTAAGAATTAAAATGGGTCTCCCAAAATATATCTTGAATATAATCGTATCTCAAGAAAGTTTTCTTTTTTCTATTACAAATCTTTCCCCAAGTCCCAAAAGTTTAATATTTTCAAGTGACAATTATATTAATGCAATTTTCAGTATTTTATACCTTTTTTTAGAGACACAGTAAGCACAATTATAGTACCCATAGCATCATTTATTAAAATTGTTTTTTACATATATACAAGCACACATTTATATGTGTGTATTGATATATTATAGATTTTGAGGCAATAGATGCCACACCTATATTCATTAAAACATATATGATTTCAGTGACCATACAATGTTGTGGTTTTAGGGTTTAGAATACTGTTTTAGAGAAGAATAAGCTATTTTTTAAGGTTTGGAATTTCCTTAACCAATTTAGACATTTGAGCAAAATATTTTGCTATGGGGGTTGGGTAAGGAAGAAGCCAAGATGGTGGAGAGCAGAAGCAGATTTCTGGGACATCTTTCAAGCTTCCCTTAAATTAACAGCAGATTAAGCATTTAAACTGGTTTTGGAGTTATAGAACTGACAGATATTTGGAGTACAACAAATTTCCAGAAGAAGATACTGTGGAATTGGACAGAGGGAGAGGCTGCCTAGCCTAAACCCTTGCACAGGGAGCCTAGGGCAGGGAGCCAGGGTGAGCCAGGGTTTGTGGCATCTGCACATTAGGGAATCTACTGTGAGATTCACAATATTCTGTCCTGGCTGCAAGATGGTGATTCAACAGATGTGCTATAAGACACCAAAAAGCCATACAAAAGGCAAATTGTGAGCCTCTGAGACCTGGAAGAACATGGGGCTTGGCTATGCTTACTTTGAAATGATGGAGAAACTGAGATAAGACAGAGATTAGAGTTTTTAATATTTTAATAGTGGAGAGCTTTGACTAGTTGGCTGAATGAGACTCTTGTCTAAAAGCACCCAAGCTCTAGCAATTAATTCCAGAGACTTCTATAGGACTCCAACTATCAGGGAAACAATGGCAAGGGAGTGGGGAGAGTCATAATTTCAGGAAGGACCATAAATTCTGATAAGTTGGGAGCAAAGAAGGTGATCAAGCAGAAGACAGGAAGTCTGCTCTAGGAAAAATAAAAGGTGTCATTTAGGTATTTGATATAAGCCATCTGGAGTTTTATGACTTTTTGAAATGCCAGAGTGACCTGAGTTCCCCAGTCCTAATTCTTTCAGTCCTAATGGACAAAAGGGTATGGCATAGCATACTAACTCAGGGAAATTGAGATATTATAATTCAGATTAACTAATGCAGGGAAACTGAAGTATTACAATTAGGGAAAATGAGGCAAGGAAACTCAAGTATTTCACCCAGCCATGGAAGTCAATCATCAGCACCAGCCTGGGCAAACTAAGGTAGTTATCACTTCTTTGACTTAAGAGCAGACCTCAGCCTTTAAAAAATGACCAGAAAAGCAAAAAGAATTCTGAACACAACTTTTATGGAGAAAGAGAAGAACAGACCTCAAACCCTAAAAATCCTAAAGGTAAGTCAGCTTCAGATGAAGATCCAAAGGGTAATATGAGTTGGTCCCCATTTTACAAGGCTCTAGTGGAAGAATTCAGAAAGGAAATTAAGAGAGAGAAGAAAAATGGGGAAAGAAAATGAGATCTTTTCAAGAAGGTATTGAAAAGCAAAACCACAAGTTATCTGATGAAAACTCCCTAAAAATAGACTTGATGAAATGCAAAAAGCACATAGCTTTTTACAAAATAGATATAAAAAAGAAAATAATTCATTTTAAAAAATCTATACATTGGGAAAAATGCAATGAACAAAACATTTTATATAAAAATTCAATTGGCCAAATCCAAAAGGAGATTAAAAAGCTAATTGAAGAAAATAATTTGCTAAAAATTAGAATAGAATAAATGGAAGTGAATGCCTCAATAAGACTTCAAGAATCATTCAAACAAAACAAAAAGAAAAAGAAAAAAAATAAAAGAAAATGTAAAATATCTCATTGGAAAAAACAATTGACCTGGAAAAATAGATAAAAGAGAGAGAATCTAATAATAATTGGACTGACTAAAAAAACATGATGAAAAAAAATAGCCTAGATAGCATCTTTCATGAAATCACAAAGGAAAACTACCTGGGTGTCTTAGAACCAGAAGGTAAAACAGCCATTGAAAGAATTCACCAATCATCTTTTGAAAGAGACCCCAAAATGAAAACTCCAAGGAAAATCATTGCAAAATTTCAGAATTATCAAATCAAGGAGGAAATACTGTAAGCAGCCAGAAGAAAACAATTCAAATATCAAGGAGCCATAATTACAATTACCCAGGACCTAGCAGCTTCCAATTAAAAGGATCAAGGATGTGGAGTATGAAATTCTGAAAGGCAAAGAACTTGGATTACACCCAAGAATTAACTATCCAGAAGAATTGAACATCATATTACAGATATACAATAAATCAAACAGGTGAATTTCATCTATTTCTGATTAAAATACCAAAGCTAAGTAGAAAAGTGTTCAAATACAGAACTCAAGAGGCACACAAAAAGGTAAAAAGGAAAAAAAAAAAAAAAAAAACTTTCTCGTGCAAGTAAAAAAGTTTATATCCCTCAATGGGATGATGATATGTTAACCCTTGAGATGTGTATCTTTGTTATGGGAATACTTAAAGGATTCAGGTATAATTTAATTTTATTCTAATGATATTAAAAAAAAAAACTAGAGGAGGATTGGTGATTTTACTGGAAGAAGAGGAGAATGATGTTAAAGTGGGGTAAACTACATCTCATGAGGGGGCAAAGAAGACCTATTGCAATTGATGAAAAGAGGGGAGATTAATGAATATTGTGTGAATATTGTTCTCATCAGACTTGGCTCAAAAAGAGAATATCAGACACATTTAGCTTTGCAAAGGAGGGTTATTTGAGAGTGGGGTTTTTGCAATCCCCCTTTTTTATACCTTTCCCCTTCTACTTCTCTCCTCCCTTCTATTAGCCTCCTATCTTCCTTTGCCTTTTCCCCTCCTATTGGGTGAAACAAGCTTTTCTGTAAAGAGGGCTCTCATTTATTGACTCAGTACTCAATATTTCAAAAACAAATAATTCCTTACAAGACTGGGCATTATTAATGGGTTCATAACAGCATAAAAATAAAGCTGTAAGGAAACTTAGAGATTGTTTAGTCCTATCTCATCATTCAGCAAATGGAGGGAGAGAGGAGATCAAGCAATTTGCATAGAGTCCCAAAGCAAGTAAGTATTAGAGATAGGTTTCATTTGATTTTTTTTACATGACTTAAAGTCCATCCCAAATCTAGAACTCTCATTTTATTCATTAAACCATATTCTTATCATGAATACTCAGTCATCTATTATCATTCAAAGAAAATATACCACAAGAAACTGGTAGTACTGCAATTTATAATCTAATCTCAAAATAATCCAAGCAGAGCCTCGGCAATAAGAGCCGAGAAAGAGATTCAAGGAATTAGAGTGGGAAATGAGGAAATTAAGCTATCACTTTTTGCAGATGACATGATGGTATACTTGGAGAACCCCAAAGACTCTGCTAAAAAGCTACTAGAAATAATTCAAAATTTCAGCAAAGTGGCAGGATACAAAATAAATCCACATAAATCCTCGGCATTTTTATATATCACTAACAAAATGCAACAGCAAGAGATACAAAGAGAAATTCCATTCCAAACAAATGTTGAGAGTATAAAATATTTGGGAATCCATCTACCAAAGAAAAGTCAGGAATTATATGAGAAAAATTACAAAACACTTGCCACAAAAATAAAATCAGATTTAAATAATTGGAAAGACATTCAGTGCTCTTGGATAGGCCGAGCGAATATAATAAAGATGACAATACTCCCCAAACTAATCTATTTATTTAGTGCTATACCAATCAGACTCCCAAGAAACTATTTTAATGACCTAGAAAAAATAACAACAAAATTCATATGGAAGAATAAAAGGTCAAGAATTGCAAGGGAACTAATGAAAAAAAACTCAGAGGAAGGTGGTCTAAGTGTACCTGATCTAAAGCTATATTATATAGCAGCAGTCACCAAAACCATTTGGTATTGGCTAAGAAATAGACCGGTAGATCAGTGGAACAGATTAGATACAAAGGACAAAAAAGGGTACATCTATAGCAATCTAATCTTTGACAAACCCAAAGATTCCAACATTAGGGATAAAAATTCATTATTCGGAAAAAACTGTTGGGAAAACTGGAAATTAGTATGGCAGAAATTAGATATGGATCCACACTTAACACCATATACCAAGATAAGATCAAAATGGGTCCATGATTTAGGCATAAAGAGGGAGATAATAAATAGATTAGAGGAACAGAGAATAGTCTACCTCTCAGACTTGTGGAGGAGGAAGGAATTTATGTCCAGAGGAGAACTAGAGATCATTATTGATCACAAAATAGAAGATTTTGATTACATCAAACTAAAAAGTTTCTGTACAAATAATACTAATGCAAACAAGATTAGAAGGGAAGTAACAAATTGGGAAAATATTTTTAAAAACAAAGGTTCTGACAAAGGTCTCATTTCCAAAATATATAGAGAACTGACCATAATTTATAAGAAACCGAACCATTCTCCAA
Organism: Sminthopsis crassicaudata; assembly: GCF_048593235.1. Taxonomy (NCBI): domain Eukaryota; kingdom Metazoa; phylum Chordata; class Mammalia; order Dasyuromorphia; family Dasyuridae; genus Sminthopsis; species Sminthopsis crassicaudata. The sequence goes on from NC_133617.1 coordinate 505,212,514, forward strand.
TTGATAAATGGTCAAAGGATATGAACAGACAATTCTCAGAGGAAGAAATTGAAACTATATCCACTCACATGAAAGAGTGTTCCAAATCACTACTGATCAGAGAAATGCAAATTAAGACCACTCTGAGATACCACTACACACCTGTCAGATTGGCTAAGATGACAGGAACAAATAATGACAAATGTTGGAGGGGATGTGGGGAAATTGGGACACTAATACATTGCTGGTGGAGTTGTGAAAGAATCCAGCCATTCTGGAGAGCAATCTGGAATTATGCCCAAAAAGTTATCAAACTGTGCATACCCTTTGACCCAGCAGCACTACTACTGGGATTATATCCCAAAGAAATACTAAAGAGCGGAAAGAGACCTATATGTGCCAAAATGTTTGTGGCAGCTCTTTTTGTTGTAGCTAGAAACTGGAAGATGAATGGATGTCCATCAGTTGGAGAATGGTTGGGTAAATTGTGGTATATGAAGGTTATGGAATATTATTGCTCGGTAAGAAATGACCAGCAGGAGGAATATAGAGAGGCCTGGAGAGACTTAAATCAACTGATGCTGAGTGAAATGAGCAGAACCAGAAGATCACTGTACACTTCAACAACAATACTGTATGAGGATGTATTCTGATGGAAGTGGAAATCTTCAACATAAAGAAGATCCAACTCACTTCCAGTTGATCAATGATGGACAGAGGTAGCTACACCCAGAGAAGAAACACTGGGAGGGGAATGAAAATTGTTAGCACTAATATCTGTCTGCCCAGGTTGCATGTATCTTCAGATTCTAATGTTTATTGTGCAACAAGAAAATGATATTCGCACACATGTATTGTACCTAGACTATATTGTAACACATGTAAAATGTATGGTATTGCCTGTCGTCGGGGGGAGGGAATAGAGGGAGGGGGGGTAATTTGGAAAAATGAATACAAGGGATAATATTATTAAATATATATATATATATATATATATATATATATATATATATATATATATATATATATATAAAATAAAAAAAAAAAAAAAAAAAAAAAAAGATGCCGGGTTAAAATCATAGCAATCTGCAAACCTCTGGTGGATAAAGATCACATGGATCAAGTTCTCAGAAAAAAAAAAAAAAAAAAAAAAAATCCAAGCAGGCCATGAGCATTAGCCACAATGTTGTTGAAATTATCCAGTGGCTAATGTAAGATAATGGCACTAGCCTCCTACTCCATTTGTCCAAATATATCTCAGATATTTTTAGGTCGTTTAGTGGATAAAGCACTGGGTATTGGGTCATGAAGATCTAACTTCAGATCTCACCTCAAGTAGTTACTTGCTGTGTCTCTGGTAAATATTTAGCCTTTCTCTGCCTCAGTTTCTTCATTTTTAAAATCATGATAATAATACCATCTACCTTCCAGGGTTTTTGTGAGAATCCAATTAGGGAATATTTATAAAGAATTATGTAAACATTAAAGAGATATATGTATACACATACACACATATATTATATATAATATATAGTATTCATGATGACGATGATGATGACAGTAAAGTCAATATCAATGATCATGAAGATGATGACATATTCTTCAGATGAGCAAAAAGCTCTAAGTGCAAAAGCAGTCATTTTTTAAGTCTTACTGAGTAAGGCACTTCTGGTCTGTTGGTTGAATCTATTGCATCAAGTTTTAAGGCAGACTGCTCCTCTCCTATTCTTCTCTTACTTTCAGAAGTAAGTAAGAAACCAAGATATAGGGTTTACTGCATCATGTTAAGATAATAAATCCTTCATAGACAAGCATATGTCGCTGAAAGTTTCCAGGGCAACTCTATATACACCGTTATTCATTTAGTAAAGCTTTACTTTTTAGTTTTAGATAAAAATAAGTAGAAATTATTTTAAACTCCAAATCCAGTGGATCATCTTATACAACTCACTTTGGATATCTCTCTTAAACTAATAAATCATAATTGCTGTCCATGTTGATTTCACATGTTATATACTAGTTAAGTGGAAATACTGAGTGTGACATTTGACCCAGCTTCTGCTGAGCTTTCTCTCTTTTCCTCCATGAGTAACTTGATGAAGTAGCAAATGCATATAATACTTACAAACCTAATGCTTCTTCCATAAATGACTAGTGATGAGAAATTAATCTGAACCTGAAAATCATATCACCTAGACTAACATGGGTTAAGGGAGCAGATAAATATAATTTCAGCTCAGAACTCTGTCTCTGTCTCTGTCTCTGTCTCTGTCTCTGTCTCTCTCTCTCTCTCTCTCAAGAGAGAATAGAATTGTCAAGCTTCTGTCCCCCAAACACTTACTTTCCCTACAAGCATGAATTAAAGTCTACCTTGGATGCACGTGGGGAAAAGGAAGTTAGCAAAGTCAATTTCTGCCTCTTTTTTAAGTCATGCAGCAAGAACTCTGTGCTACATGTGGGGAATGGTCCTTTCTTCATAGCTGCTGTACCATTTCAGATTAAAACATTTCCTGAAATTTTCACATTTGCAAGATTTGGTCAAAGAAATAATAAATAATATAAAATGTACAAATGGTCTAAAAAAGATTCTTGTGCCAAAGCCATGAATTTTAAACTGGATGGTGATTCATCTACACATAATAGATGAAAGTGGATGAAAGATGATGAAAAAATTCTTTCCAGCACCCCTATTCCTTGAAGTTAAATTAAGTTAAATGATACTACCAAAACAAATTAATTGCCATATAATTTAGTTCAATGTTTTCATATTTTAAACTGGAGCAGGAACTCTCTATCTTTTGTTGGGAAGAAATGGTGAGACTGGCATCATTACTCATCCATATAGGTCTATATGTAGGAATTCATGTAGTTTAAATTGTGATTTTCCACAATAATATCCAGTTCAATATATTCAATATAATGGAGATGGAATAAAGAAAACCTTTGTAAAGTCAGGCTTCAAAATTAGCCTACTATTAATTTAAAAACAAAAGTGATATGTGATGAGAGAACCAATAAGCATATTCTTCTTTGTAGAAAGAAAACTGGCATAATCACAAATTCTGGACTTCAAGTCATATTCATAGTTACCACCCCAAAGCATATGTTGTTTTCACTTATTGCATACTAGTTAAGTAGAAATACCAAGTGTGATATTTGTCTCAGATTCTACTGAGCTTTCTTTCTTTTCCCCCATGAGTAACTTGGTGAAGCAGCAAATGAGGAATGGTTCTCATTAATAATAGTTGTAGCAACTACTGTATTCTCCAGAGAGGCTTGCTAAATGTATTTACATATAAAAATGACAGTTCTTTTTCCCCTCTAGATGCTATGGAAATGTACATGGATGATTCCTACAGATAAGGAGCTGTGGGAGTAATATAGTAAACGATTCCCCCACTCCATAGTACTCTCTAATGTGAGACTAGGAATTACCAGTCAATGCCGACAAGTAAATGCTAATGTTATACCACTTTTAATAATATGTTTAGCCAATGTTCATTTAATTACTGTATTTAAAGGTGCTGTCCTTTTGCATTATAAAATGTGAAAAACCTTACCCTAACTTATTTCTAAATCCACAAATTCATTTAAAAAAGTAAGGAGAATCACATAATTTATTAGGAAAGTCAGCACTAGTGCTTGAAAAGAAAATGGCTGCTTTCCTTCAAAAGTGGTGTTCATTACTTGCCTCCTTTTCAGGGAATGACATGAAGCCAATAAAGCACTTCATGCAATTTTTCAATCACTCCTTACCAAGTATACAGTTTCTTTCTTTTAAAAGAACTGGGCATGATCCATTGCCAAAAGCCTGTCAGAGTATATGTGCTATTTGAAAATATATTAAATGTGAAAAATGTCTTTATTTTTCTAATTCAAACTTGCTCTTTTTCAATTTTCTGGCTTTCACTTTGTCTAAACTATTAAAGACAGGTTCTAATCTTGTGTTTATATTTCCACATCAAAACTGATGATTAACCCAGAAAACAGTCAAAATTATATGAGTTTTATGAGAATTTTTTAAAGGAATTATTTGCCATATCCCAAAGCAAATTATTTATCATATAATGTAAGTCAATGTTTCATATCTTAAACTCTCTATCTCTTGTTTGGGAGAAATGATGGGATTGGTTTCTAAACTCTGGGAAATGAGTGTGAACAACTACGTAGCATTTCCAATCCCTCTGTTTTTGTCCACTTGCATTTTTGATTTCCTTCTCAGGTTAATTTTACATTATTTCTAAATCCAACTCTTCTTATGCAGCAACATAACTGTTTAGATATGTATACATATATTGTATTTAATATATACTTTAACATATTTAACATGTACTGGTCTACCTGTCATCTGGGGGAGGTGATAAGGGGAAAGAGGGGAAAAGTTGGAACAGAAAGCTTTGCAAGGGTCAATGCTGAAAAATTACCCATGCATATATCTTATAAATAAAAAGCTATAATAAAAAAGGAAATTAATCCTCATGGAGATTGTGTTATCTTTGATTACTCACATCAGTATCCTCACTTGCTTCTGCTTCTCTGATAAGAAATCTGGGGAACAGAAGAGAAATGTCCTCCCAAATCCTCCATCTAAAGAGAATAATCCTAACTTGTAATTTTTTACTTCCCAGGAGTTGCAATGTTTGGACTTGATTCTACCATACTTATGCCCCAGGGCCAGATATCTTCTCTCCCAATTTATTAAGCTTCCTTTTGTATGTTCTTTTTCCTTATTAGACTATAAACTCTTTGAGGTTAGGATTATATCTTATTTGATATCCTTAGTTCTTTCTACATTTCTTGATACATATCAAGTCTTTATTGAAAGGGGCAATAGTATATGGTATTGTATTGTATTGCAATATAAGCAGCAATTTTATTCATTTAAAAATAGTTGGAGTTATGAATAATGATAAAACCAGTACATTGAAATCAGAATTAAAACCTTTTATAAGATGCTACTTATAAATTTATGTAATTAAATAAAAACTATTTCATCTCATCCACATGAATTCTAGAAATCTTACATGATCTTATTCAAATGAAGCAAGAATGAATTTTCAATCAACTATAGCATTATCAATGACATAAGTTTTACTCATCTTCACACTACATGGGTTTGAGTTTAGATCTCAATGAATCACTAAACTATTTTATTGTGTTCACTCATTTAGTAAACATATGAATAAAAGTGTCTATTAATCTCATACCATGTATTAAGCATGGCATTAAGCAATGCCCTCAAGGATTTTGCATTCTAACAGGGGTAAATGGCATATATAAAGAGTGGTGGCAAAGGAGAATTATTTTGGTTTGGAACATTACAGAGATAGTGAGGGAAGTAGATTAATATACCATTCCAACAAATAATGACAAAGTAAATTTTATTATGGTTTAAAGTACTGGAAAGTAAAGGAGGATATACAAAGGACAGAACAGTATCTTGTAAGAAGATAGCCAGGGAATGAAATGAAAGTTAGCCATACCTGGTTCAAGATATACTGTGCACAATCATCAAACAGATCAAGGTATCTCTAGATTTCTGGAAGTGAAAGTGTTAAGTTCTATGAGGTAGGACTTCTTAAACTTTTTCCACTTCATGAAGCTTTTTCCCTCAGAAATGTTTATATGGCTTTGAGTATATATAAGAATATAAAATAGATATAAAGCAAACACTCATAATAAATCATAATTTCACAACCCCACATGGGTGCATGACCCATAGTTTAAGATGCTTTGCTGTAAGGTACGGTTTTTGTTCTAGGAATCTGGGTTGTTAGTAAAAGATGCCTGGGAAGTTAAATGAATCATTGTTGCTGCTGAGCCTAGAAAAAGTGGGCAATTGAAACATCCACAAATTACAACAGTGGGATATCAGATGGGAGTTCTTCAAGTGAAAAGATTACATCACAGAATTGATTTGAAGAAAGAAATAGCCAAGTGGCACCATGGATAGACAACAGAGTTAGGAAAAGCTGAATTAAATAACTGCATAACCTCAGTCAAATCACTCATTTTGTTTGCCTCAATATCATCATCTGCAAAATTGGGATAATAATAATACTTAACTCCCTTGATTATTATAAGGATTAAATGACATATTTGTAAAACACAAAACTTAAAGTGTCATAATTTTATGTATAATTATTATTACCTTGTCTTTACAAAACAATATGATTCATATACTAGTTTTTATTTTTTCCTCTATAAGAGGACAATAAAATAGGAGATAATCACTTAGATTATATGTATTTATATATGTATATGCAAATGTATATTCAGAAATACATACATACGTGTGTGTTGTAATCTGAGGAACCTCTGAGGATCAAGCTTAATTTGGTATTGAAACTTTGTTCTAATTGGTTGATAATCAGATTATATATAAAATGGCTTCATTTTAAAATGTTTTATTACAGAGTGAAGTTTTGTGGGAATTTTTTTGGAGGGAGCTCACCACATATGGGTCTCTGGTTCTCCTCTTGCAGATAGGTTTGATGACATTTAGGCATGGAACTTCTGAGTAATCTATTTCATTTTCTATAATATTTGAAAGGGCACTAGGTTTTTATTCATAACATTAGAATTCAATACTCATTCTGCCATTTCATCTAAGGCAAGACTCTGGGTCTTCTGTAAAATGCAGATGATTTTTCAGGTGCTTCCTTGCTCTAAATCTTATGATCCTATTTTTTTTTTTAAACTCAAATAATTTTATTCAGCATTTGTGCTCTTATTTTTCTCCAAATCTATTTAACAAACTCATAAGTGTTAAGAAGTAAGATGCTTTTGTCTATAACATCTTAAAATATAGCAATATTTGGAATAAAATATAGCACTAATTGGAACACAATTCTATCATGGGCAAGTTTCTTTAACCTCTAATAGTGACATTTCTCATCTGTGAAATGGGGATAATAACACTTGTATTTCAAAATTCACAATATCACTGTATAAATAAAACAATTTAGATGATATTTATAAAACTTCATATAAATGGCCATTATTAATATCAGGGGTTATTATCAATTCTTTCCTTAACTATCTACCTCTACATTTTCTTTTTTTTTGTGAGTGTATCACATTCCTTTCTAACTCTAAGGAAATTATTCTGCATGTATATATCAGACATGTATATCAGACATGTATTTATTCAAATACATATTGTTTTTTCTCCATAGAATTCAAACACACTGGGGGCAGGAATGTTTTCACCTTTGATTTTTTATTCCCTATACCTAGTACAATTTTTAAAACAATTATAGATCTCTAATAAATACATGCTAAACTAATTAATTTATTAGTTGTTTTCATAGTGAGTTGTTTTCTCATGTTCGCTCATCTTGAACTCTATAAGAATGATGATCAAATTTCCCACGAAAAAAGATTTCTTATTGTTTTTAAATGCTTTGTGAAATTAGCTCTGACTCCATTGTTTGCCTCTTCATCTTAACTTTTCACTGAATTTTCTTTGTATTCTTTATATTTTTTAATTTCTAGTAAGAATCTTGATTTATATGTCACTTAATTTCCTTACATAATATAAATGGATTGATCACTGGAAAATATTTTCAGGCAAAAAATATTAGGATTTAAATAATGTTTAAAGATAGTTTCATAATTGAGGGATTTTTGCCATTATAAACACTGCCATTGCATACATGCTTGCACATGCATACACAACGTACTTCTACTTCCAATTTAGTATTCCAAAAACCTGTTCTTGACGCTGTGCAATTAACTTTTTTTTTATTCATAACTTAGATAAAGGTAGAGATGCCATGACTTTTAGATTACACAAAACTGAAAGTAGCTAGCTAATGTACTAATTGAATGTGGATCCAAAAAGTTTTGACAGATACAACATTGGGATGGAATCAGTAAGATAAATTTAATAAAGACAAATGTAAAGTTTTATACTATGAGTAAAAAAAAATCAAATCCACATGTATAAGATAAGAAAAGCATGGATATATAGCAGTTGTTCTTAAAAAAAGATCTGGAGTGTTTTACTGAAGTGCAGGCTAAAAATTAATCAGAAATATAAAGTAGTAAACAGAATGGTTAATACTGTCTTGAGCTGCATTTGGAGGTGCATGGCTTACAAAAATAAGGACTTAATATTCATACCCTACTCTGCTCTCACCAAACCTAGTGGGATATTAAGTTTAATTGTAGGTACAATGTTTGAAGAAGAAATATTGACAAAAGTGATAAGGACAGCCAAAGTGCTGAAGGGTCTTAAATTCATGACATTCGAGGATCAGTTGAATGAACTGAGCATATAATTTTGAGAAAACAAGATTTACAGGGAATATGATAGCTGTCCTCAAGCATTTGAAGGGCCATCAAGTGTAGGAAGGATTAAATTTGTTATATTTGGCTCCAATATACAGAATAAGGATAGTGGATGGAAGCTACAAAAGACTTGATTTTAATTTACAAATTTTTATGAATTGAGTAACTTTAATGGCTCAAAAAGTAATGGGTTTCTAGTCTTTGGAATTCTTTAGGTAGAAATTTAACAACTATTTATCAGATATGTTATGGGGGTAATTCTTTGAACTAGAAGGCCATCTGGATGGCATAGTATTAAGTTCAAATCTGGTTTTAGATACTTATTAGCTGTGTGAACCTGGCAATTCACACAATACTATAATTTGCCAAGAAAATCTCAAATGAGATCATGAAGAATCAGACATAACTCAGCAAAGACAAACAACATTCACTAGATACAAATCAGCGATCTCATTCCTTTCTGTCTTTCTCTCTTTCTTTCTTCCTTCCTCTCTCTTTCTCTCTTTCTTTCTCTTCCTTCCTTCCTCTCTTTTCCTTTCTTTCTCTTTCTTCCTTCCTTTCTTTCTCTTTTTTCCTTCCTTCCTTTCTCTTTCTTCCTTCCTTCTTTTCTTTCTTTCTTTCTTTCTTTCTTTCTTTCTTTCTTTCTTTCTTTCTTTCTTTCTTTCTTTCTTTCTTTCTTTCTTTCTTTCTTTCTTTCTTTCTTTCTTTCTTTCTTTCTTTCTTTCTTTCTTTCTTCCTTCCTTCCTTCCTTCCTTCCTTCCTTCCTTCCTTCCTTCCTTCCTTCCTTCCTTCCTTCCTTCCTTCTTTCTTTCTTTCTTTCTTTCTTTCTTTCTTTCTTTCTTTCTTTCTTTCTTTCTTTCTTTCTTTCTTTCTTTCTTTCTTTCTTTCTTTCTTTCTTTCTTTCTTTCTTTCTTTCTTTCTTTCTTTCTTTCTTTCTTTCTTTCTTTCTTTCCTTCTTCACTTTACATTTTTGCATTATCTTCCCCCCATCAAAATATAAACTCATAGAAAGCAGGAATTATAATTATTTTTATGTTATTTGCAATCCTAGATCTTAGCACAGTGCAATCATAGTAAGCAGTTAATTAATGTTTATTGACAGACTTACTGACAAGCACTCTTTTGTGTTACTCTGACACTGCCTTCTCAGACAGCTGAATGTCCTGAGTGAAGATTAAACAAATCTTCTATGTCCCTAAGAGAGATGGAAAAAGTAAAATCTTGACCAAACAAAACAAAACAAAACAATTTAACAAAACATTCATTCACCAAAATTAGGAGAGTGTTTTAGAGGTCAATCATCATAGAAATTACAAGCAGGCAAGTGGTGCAGAATATAACATATTGGGTCTGAAATCAGGAAGACTCATCTTTTTGAGTTCAAATCTGATCTCAGACACTTTATAGATATGGCACCCTGGTCAAGTAATTTATTCTTGTTTTCCTTAGTACCTAATATATAAATTGAAGTAGAAAAGGACATGTTAAATTACTCTAGTATCTTTACCAAGAAAACTCCAAATTGGGTCACCAAGAGTTGAATAAAACTGAAAAATGACTTCTTACAAAACTCAAAATGATTATTCCATCAAATATTTATTAAGCATTAAAAGTTCATTTGCAAGTTAAACTAGAGATGCATATGAAAGCAAGGAACTTAAAAACTAATAAGATTAAGTCACATGGAAAATATGACAAGATAAAATCATGCGTTAACTGCTGTAGTGTAGATAACTGTAGATTATAGGAAATATAGATAGATAGATAGATAGATAGATAGATAGATAGATAGATAGATAGATATAGATATAAAATTAGGGAAAGGAAAGGGGGAACTCCATTTCTCGGTGCATAGATAATAAGGTAATCCCATGAGGCATAGTATCCCCTGTAAATGAATTTTCAGGCCCAAAAACCTAGATTGATAAATAAAAGGTTTATTGTAGAAATTTGGAAGTAAAGCTCAGTTAGAAAGAAGTAAGGGCCAGAGGTGGCCACTGGTCGGGCAGGAACCCTTACATGGCTGGAAGGATACCATGTGTTGGGGGGAAGGGCTCCTGCCAAGAGGGCTTCCGCTAGGCCCTTTTATATCTAGAAGATGATGGGTGGTACCCCTAAGTTCTCGGTGGGCTTTTCAGTTAGCTCAGATCAGGTGAGAGCTGGGGGAAGCTGAGTTGATAGTGGGGCTGGGCCCAGATATTCAAAGGGTGCCTTTGACCAGGATTTGTGAATCAAGGTCAGCCATAGGTTGGGCAATTAGAAAGGAATCTTAAAGGGACCTCAACCCCCATCATATACATACATATACACATACATATATATATATATATATATATATACATACATATACACATACATATATATATATACATATATATATATATATATATGTATATATATAGGTCTTTACTACAAATCGCATTACCTTGGACAAGCTAACTAATCTCCATTTTCTCATTGGTAAACTAGAAATTTACATTGATCTAAGAGGGTCATTGGAATGATAGCCCATTGTAAAACATTAAATACAATATAAATGGTAAATGTGAGGAATTTTTGAAAATATATCACTGCACACTGTTAAGTCTTTTAATAGTTTATAGATAAAGAAGTTAAAATGAATTGGAACTGACATGGAAGATTTCCAGGATGATAGTGAAATAGTATAGCCTGAGAATTCAGTGGTGATCAGGTTGCGTAGTCTAAAAACTAGTACTCTAAAAAAAGTGTCTGGCTTTGTGAATTATTATTAAACTCTTGCAAGAATTCAAATTTCTCAAACTTTTGATGTAATTTTTGTCATCTTCTACATCAAGTATTCAGAAGACTAAACTTTCTGGGCTGCAGGGTAATACTGGGAATCCCAGAATTTCTGAGAACTGTAGCATTTTTTTTTCCTAGCTCATTTGCAAGATTGACTTATAGAACTCCCTCTTGCCACATTGTGGAGCAGAAGTTAGCATTCCAAGATCACATATAAGCATATCTGACATTTAACAATGGCTGCTGAAATAATTTATTATCTGATTGTTATTATTATCTGATTATTATTATTAAATTATTATTATCTGCACTGTTCTATTTTATTAAATGTATTTTCTGTGAATTAATAGTTGTCTATTAAAAAAAGAAGCCTCAAGAACATTGAGATACACATGTACCATGAAGCTGACAATATGAGAGTATTATTGAATGACTTGAACTTATTTTAACTTTAGGAAAATTTGTTTAGAAGAATTATGGAGAGCCTCAATTCTAGGAATAAAGTTTAGTGAGTCTTTTTTTTTATTGTACTTCTTATATTAAGCAAATGGAGGACCAGAATTAGTATAAGAATAGAAAAAAAGAGAAAGCTAGAAGAAACTTTTCTAAAGATAAATTAACAGTGTCTAAGGAGATAACATATGTCCATTTTAAAATGTAAAGTTAACATGTAGGAGAAGCAAATCTAAGTGTTAGTGTTGTATTATCAAAGGTAAAAGACAAATATGTCATACTCTTAATAATCTTTAAACTGCTTTGAGAGAGATTTACTACCAATGTGAGTTTGTTTGGGAATTTTCTCAAAAAGAACTTTTATGTTAAAATAAAATATGTCAATACAATCTTTAAGGTAATAATTGAATGAACAAATGAATGGATTGGATTTGGTGACAAATTAGATATATGGTGTGGAGAGTGAATAAAATATTATTATAAGTTTTCAAACTTGGGTAACTCAAAAGAGAAACTGGCTTAGGTGAGAGGAACAAAATTTGAAATTTAATTTTGTTTAGGATATGTTAAGTTTGAGGTGACATCTGGACATCCAAGTGGAAAATCCATTTTCCCTGCAGCTTTGTAGTACTGCTTTAGCTCAGTGTCAAGAAGGAAGTTCATGGGTTTCAAAAGCCTTGATGTGCAGTGAAGGCACTAAGGAAGAAGAAAAGAGTGATGAGAAAGTGAAATAGAGCTTCAAATGGATTCAGACACAGAGAAATAGAGAATTATTTTGTCTATTACCCTGGTGTAATATATTGCTAAAATTGAATAGTATAATGTAAATGGTTATATGTGTGATTAAAAATCTTAATTGTTGTCTCTTGATTTTGTATAACCTTTTCCCAATATAATGGAAACCAACTATGTAATATTTCTTTGTTTAAACATCATCATCATCAACACCATCATCATTATCAACAGCAACAACATTTAAATAGAGCCAATTACTAAAGAAAACACAAAATAAAACAATAAAAATGAAGAGAATAAGCAAAAAAAAATTCACTTTGAAAGTTCATCAATTCTGTCTTTGGAGGTATATATAATTTTTCATTATGAGTCTTTTGGGAAAATTTTTGGATCACTGTTCAGAATAGCTGCTGTTTTAGACTTAATAGGATTTTTTTATTTGCCAATTATCTGCAAAGATGGTGTTCAATATTCATTTTTATAAGATTTTGATTTCCAAAATTTTCTTATCTGTCTTATTCCTCTCCCCAAGAAAGCAAACAAAATACAATCATGCTAAACATTTTCACAATAAGCATATTGTAAAAGAAGAATCAGAACAAAAGCCAGGGGGGGGGAGAGACATGAGAAAGAAAAAAAAAGCAAGAAAAAAGAAACAAGTGAAAACAACGTGCTTTGATTTGCATTCATATTCCATGGTAATTTCTCTGGATATGGATATCATTTTCCATAATTTTTTTTTCGAATTGTATTGGATCATGATAGTGTGAGAAGACCTATGTATTATAGTTGATCATTATCAATGTTGCTGTGAATATGTACAATATTCTGGTTCTGCTCACTTCACTCAAACATCAGTTTATGTAAAAGTTTTTTTCCAGATTTTCCTGAAATCCATATGCTTTTTATTTCTAATTACACTTAAGTATTGCATCATATTCTTATACCTAGCTTATTTATCTCTTATACAATTTATGGGCATTCCTTAAATATCTAATTATGTGCTACCACAAAAAGAAGTGCTATAAATATTTTGTATATGTGGGTTCTTTTCCTTTTTTATTGATCTGTGGGGATACATACCTAGTGATAATGCTAGATCATAGAGTATGAACAGATTCATTGCCCTTTAGGCAAATTTAAAAATAATGGAATGGATAGGTCATTTCAACAACAGCAATGCATCAGAATTCACATTTTCCCACATCTTCTCCTTATCTTTCGTTTTAGACAATCTGATAGGTGAGAGGTCATCTCAGAGTTATTTTAACTTCATTTCTCTAATCAATAGTGATTTCAAGAACCTTTTCATGATTATAGATAACTTTAATTTCTTTATCTAAAAATTTCCTGTTCATATCCTTTGATAACTTATTAATTAGGGCATGATTTGTATTCTCACAAATTTGGCTCAGTTCTCCATATATCTTAGAGATAAAATCTTTATCAGAAATACTGCTTGTAAATTGTTCCCCAGTTTTCTGAATTCCTTTTAATCTTGATTGGAATTATTATTTAGTTTGTGTCATGTTTTAAAAAATTAATAAAATTGAATTATCCATTTTATATTTCATAATATTCCCTTGTTTGGTTATAAATTCTTCCCTTCTCCACAGATTTCACAGGTATACAATTCCTTACTCTGCTAAGTTGTTTATGGTATCATCATTTATGTACAAATCATATACTTATATTGATCTTATATAGATAGAATGTAAGATGTTTGTGTTTGCCTGGTTTCTGACATATTATTTTTCAGTTTTTCTAGCAGTTTGGTCAAATAATGAGTTCTTATTCCAGAAGCTGGAGTCTTTGGTTTTATATAACAGTACATTACAATAGTCATTGTTGTGTCTTACACATCAGATCTATTCTACTGACCCACCACTATTACTTAACACCAAATGGTTTTGATGAATGGCTGCTTTCAAATGCAATTTTAGGTCGTTTGTATTCCTTTGTATTTTTAATTAATTCCCTTCATATTATTTATGATTTATTCTTAGAGATGAATATTATTATATTTTCTAGCTTTATAAAATAAATAAGTAAATTAATTGAGGAATAATTGTCATTTTTATTATATTAGCTGAGGCTACCTATGAGCAACTGATATTTTCCCAATTGTTTAGTTTTGAATTTTTGTGTGATGTTTTGTAAATTTGTTCATGTATTTTTTGATTTTGTCTCAGAAGGGAAATTCCCAAATTCTTTATATTGTCTATAGCTATTTTAGCTTTTTTTTTTCTTTATATCTCTTGCTGCTAGGTTTTATTAGTAATATATATAGAAACACTGAAAATGTATGTGAATTTATCTTATATCACACAACTGTAATGAATTTGTTAAATGCTTTAAATAGTTTTTTTAGGTGATTCTCTATGATTATCTAAGTACACCACTTTATCTGCCATAAAGAGTGGTAGTTTTACTTCATCATTTTCTCTTCTAAGTCTTTCAATATCTTTTTCTTCTTTCATCATGAAGCTAACATTTCTAATACAGAATTCAATAATGTAATGGGCATACTTGTTTCAACCCTGATCTTATTAGAAAGGCTTTTACCTTATTTCCATTATATATAATGCTTGCTGATGACTATAGATGCTGCTTATTCATTAAAGAAAAAAAAAACATTTATTCCTATGCCTTCTGGTGTTTTTAAAGCAGGGATGAGTACTAGATTTTGTCAAAAGCTTTTTATGCATGTATTGAAATAATCATATGATTTCAGTTATTTTTCTTATTGATATGGCTCATTATGTTGATAGCTTTCCTAATATTGAATCAATTCTGCCTTTCTGGTATAAATTCCACCTGATCATTATGTATTATAATCATTATAAATTGCAATAAACTATTTGCTAATATTATATTTCAATTTTTTTACTTTGATATTCATTAGGGAAATTGGTCTATTATTTTTTTTTTCTCTATTTTGGCTTTCTTGGTTTAGGTATATACACCATATTTGTGTCATATTAAGACATTTGGTAGACACCTTAATCTCTTTTTCTAAGTAATTTATATAACATTAGAATTATTTTTTCTTTATTTATTTTTTTATTTTATTTTATTATTATTATTTTTCCCTGAGGCTGGGGTTAAGTGACTTGCCCAGGGTCACACAGCTAGGAAGTGTTAAGTGTCTGAGATCAGATTTGAACTCGGGTCCTCCTGAATTCAGGGTTGGTTCTCTATCCACTGTGCCACCTAATTCTTCTTTAAAGGTGTGTTAGAATTCACATCTAAATACACCTGGTTCTTGCAATTGTTTTTTTAATCAGGAAGTTCAATGATGGATTATTAATTTTTTTTTGTATATGCCATTCCTTTATCTATTCTTTCTTATCTACTTCTGTTTTATGGAAAAGGTTCATTCCATTCACATTCATAATTATAAATACTAACTGTGCATTTCTCCACAATCTATTGCCCCCACTAATATTTTTCTCTCTCATTTAAACCTTTCCCTTCTCATCAATATTTTATTACTGACTACTTTTTCCTCAATCTATCCTCCCTTCCATCAGCCCTCTCTCCTCTTTCCCCTCCTACCTTTATTTTCTCTTATATCTTTCTTTCTATCAGTGTTCTCCCTTCCTTTTTTTCCCTTTCCACTTCTACTTTTCTGTAGAGCAAGATACCTTCTTTAACCCAAATCTGTTGAGAGTAAGGTTTAAACAATGTTTACCCTTCTCTTCTTTCTCTCTTCTATAACAGCTCTTTTGTGCCTTTTGATGTGTTGTAATTTACCCTATTCTGTCTTCACCTTTCTTCTTGTCCCAAAAGTCTTTTTTCATTCCTTAATTTTTATATGATCACATCAAAGTCTTATACATATATCTACAAGCTCTATCATCCTTCTAGAGGCCCTAGTAGAAATATCAAAATTTGCAAATACCATCTTCCCTTGTAGAGATACAAATAATTTAATCTTATTGATTAACATTTTTTCTTTTTTGTTTGTTCTCTTTAGTCTTGTATTTTAATAACAAATTTTGTGTTCCAAAAAATAAATTATGCTCCACTTTGTGTTGTAATTGATCTGACGTGAAAATCATGTTCCTTTTACTTCTTGAATATCATATTCCAAACCCTTTCATCATTTAATATAAAAGCTACTAAGTCCTGACAGCTAATAAATAATTCTGTTTTTTTGATATTTGAATTGTTTCTTTTTGGATGTTTTGGTATTTTCTCCCTTACCTATAATATCCCTTGGAGTTTTGATTTTGGGATCTCTTTCAAAGGTGAAGAGGTGGATGCTTTCAACAATATTTTTACCCTCTTGTTCTGGATATTAGGACGGTTTTGCTTCATTATTTCTTGAAAGATGACACCCAAATGTTTTAATCATGAGTTAATTATTTAACCAGTAATTTCTAAATTATGTCTCCAGGAATTATTATCCCAATCATTTGTTTTTCCATTGAGGTATATCTTTTTTCTATTTTTTCATTCTTTTGATTTTGGTGGATGATTCTTAGTCTCATGCAAACATTGGTCTGTGCTTGTCTAATTTTAATTTTAAAGGAATTATTGTCAGTACCTTCTTTTTCATTTGGCCAATTCTACTTTTTTATTAAAGCATATTGTTCAAAACATATGCATGGATAATGTTCCAAATTATCAAATTTTGCAAAACTTTGCTCCAAAAATTTTCCCTTCATTCCTTCCACTCACTCCCCAAAAAGGCAAATAATCCAAGATATTTTAAATATGTGCAATTCTTCCACATATATTTTCTCAAATATCATGCTGCACAATAAAAATCAGATCAAAAAAGAAAAAAAAAACAGAATGAAAACAAATGCTAGCAAACAAGAACAAAAAGAGTAAAAAATATTATGTTGTAATCCACACTCAGTTCCCACAGTCCTCTCTCTGTTTGCAGATAACTCTCTTCATTACAAGACCATTGGTACTGACCTGAATCATCACCTTGTTGAAAAGAGCCATGCCCATTAGAGTTGATCATTGTACAATCATGCTGCTGCTGTGTATAATGATCTCCTGGTTGTAATAATTTCACTTAGTATCGGTTCATGTAAGTCATTGCAGTCCTCTGTGGAAGTATCCTGCTGATCATTTCTTATACAATAATAATATTCCACAATATTCATATACCATAAATTATTCAGCCATTCTCCAACTGATGGGCATCCACTCAGTTTCCAGTTTCTTGCTACTACAAAAAGTGCTGCCATGAACATTTTTGCACATGTGGCTCCCTTTCCTTTTTTTATGATCTCTTTGAGATACAAGCCCAGGAGAAACATTGGCGGATTAAAGGATGTGCACAGTTTGATAGCGTTTTGGACATAGTTTCAAATTGTTCTCCAGAATGATTGAATCAATTTCCAACTCCACCAAAAAGGTATTTGTTTCCCAATTTTCCCATATCCCCATGAACATTTGCCATTATCTTTTCTTATCATGTTAGCCAATCTGAAAGATGGGTAGTGGTACCTCAGAATTGTCTTAATTTGCATTTCTCTGATTAATAGTGATTTAGAGCATCTTTTCATATGACTAGGAATGGTTTTGATTTCATCATTTGAAAACTGACTGTTCATATTCTTTGACCATTTATCAATTGCAGAATGGCATGAATTCTTATAAATTTGAGTAAGTTATATTATATTATATTCAATATATTATTGAAATGAAGTCATTATCAGAATCCTTGAATGTAAAAGATTTTACCAATTTATTGCCTCCATTCTATTCTTGTTTGCATTGGTTTTGTTTGTATGACAGTTTTTAACTTAATATAACAACATTATTTTATATTCAATAATGTACTCCAGTTTTTCTTTGGTCTCAAATTACTAAGTCCTCCACAGATCTTAGGGAAAAAATAATATACATTCTTCTAAATTGTTTAATATATCACTTTTTTTTTTTTTTTTTTGAGGCTGGGGTTAAGTGACTTGTCCAGGATCACACAGCTAGGAAGTGTTAAGTGTCTGAGAACAGATTTGAACTCGGGTCATCCTGAATTCAATGCTGGTGCTCTATCCACTGTGCCATCTAGCTGCTTGTATATCACTCTTTTTATCTAAATCATGAACCCATTTTGACCATATCTTGATATAGGGTGTTAGGTGTGGGTCAATGCCTAGTTTCTGGCATGCTAATTTTCAATTTCCTCAGCATTTATTTTATTATTTTAATGGGATGATTTAAATAATTTATTCTATTTCTGTTAATGTGGGCAATCTATATTTGTGTAAATATTCCTCCATTTCACTTAAATTATCATATTTATTGACTAAAGTTGGGCAAAATGACTCCTAATTATTGCTCTAATTTCCTCTTCATTGGTGGAAAGTTCTTTTTTTTTTTTTTCCTTTTTGATACTATTTGATTTTTTTCTTTCCTTTTTTCTAATTAAATTAACTAAAGGTTTATCTCTATACATGGTCAATTTTTATATAGGTTCCATGTACTGCTGATAAAAATATATGTCTTTTCAAGTGTATATATACATTCAATTTTCTTCAAATGTCTTATCATACCCAATTTTTAAAAAAATTCTATTTACTTCATTTTTACCTTTTTATGTTTCTCTTGCATTTTATATTTTAGATCAATTTTTTTGTTCAGCTCAGTTCTTTTTATGAGAAATGAATGAAATCCATCTGTTTCATTAAAGGTCCACCCCTCGAAAAAAATTTTCCATTTAAGCATTAAATAATGCTTAATTTTGCTGGGTATTTGATTCTAGGCTGCAATCCAAATTCCTTAGCCTTTCAGAATATCAGATTCCAGGTCCTTTGATCTTTTAAAATGGAAGCTTCTAGGTCCTGGGTAATGATGATTGTGGCTACTCAATATTTCAATTATTTATTTTGTCTGCTTGTAATAATTTTCCCTTAATCCAATAATTCTGAAGCTTAGCTATAATTTTCCTTGAAGTTTTCATTTTGGGGTCTTTTTCAGTAGGTGATGGATGAATTATTTCAGTGATTATTTTACCCTCTGGTTCTAGGTTATCAGCCACAGTTTTCATTGATGATTTTCTAAAAGATGATGGCTAGTCTCCTTTTTTCATTATGGTTTTCATTAAATTGAATAATTCTTTGATTGTTTTTCTTGGATCTATTTTCCAGGACAATTATTTTTCGATGAGATATTTTACATTTTCTTCTATTTTTATTTTTTAAATTTTGTTTGATTGATTCTTGAAGTCTCATTGAGTCATTCATTTTCATTTATTCAATTCTAATTTTTAGTGAATTATTTTGTTCAGGTAGCTTTTTAATTCTTTTTCCGTTTGGCCAATTAAACATTAAATAAGGTATTATGTTCATTATATTTTTTCTATTTCGCAAATTCTCTTTTTCAACGAATTGGTTTCTTTTTCAAATCTATTTTGTGAGGTATTATATGTTTTTTCCATTTCACTAAATTTATAATTATGGAGTTTGCTTTAGATAATTTATTTTCCCAAACACTTATATAAAGTTCTAATTTCTGCTGCCTAGTTTTCTTCTAGCTCTATTTTAAAAACTTTTTTGAATTCTTTCAAGAGAACCTTGTGAGATGAGGACAAATGCATCATCCTTTGGATGCTTCATCTGGAGATGATTTGCCTTTAGCATTCTCAGGATTTGAGGTCAGCTCTTCTCTTCTCTATAAAAGCTATCTATGGTCAGAGGATTTTTTTGTTTGTTTGTTTTTTGGGGCTTTTTTTGGCTCATTTTTGAAAGGTTGTGGTCTACTCTTAGATCAAAGGGGAGATTGTTCCACTCTTCCTCTACAGGAGACAACATCTTTAAACTGTCCTGGGCTGCAGTACTACGCTGGATGTGATGGCCTATTCCTGCATTATTCTGGCACACAGAGCCTCACTATTTGCCTTTTGTATTTGTGTTGAATGTCTCACAGGTAATCTGATGATCCATTGATTTGTAACAAGGACAGAGTTGTCAGTAGTGATATATTTTGGCTAAAAGTCTCCCAGTAGATACCTCAGATAGCACACCACCCTAGATCCCTGGGCTTCTCTTGTGATTGGCTACCTACCTCCAGTAACTCAATGAAGTTCTGAAGTTCTTCCAAAATATCTTCTGCTGGAAATTTGTTACACTCCAAATATTTGTGGGTTTTGTCACTCCAAATCCAGTTCAGAATATTGATCTGGTGTTGATCTGGAAAGCTCAGAAAAAGATTTGTCTACTCTCAACCATCTTGGATCTACCCTGACAATTCTACTTTTATTTTATTTTTTATTTCATAATATTTTATTTTTGTTTCCTTCTAGATTAGATATTTTTAAAACTTTTTTTTATTATAGCTTTTTATTTACAAGATATATGTATGGGTAATTTTTCAGCATTGACAGTTGCAAAACCTTTTGTTCCAATTTTTTCTCCTTCTTCCCCCAACCTCCTCCCCCAGATGTCAGGTAGACCACTACATGTTAAATATGCTAAAGTATATGTTAAATAAAATATATGTATATTTGTTCATACATTTGTTTTGGTGCACAAAAATAATCAGACTTTGAAATAGTATACAATTAAACTGTGAAGGAAAGCAAAAATGCAGGCAGACAAAAATAGAGGGATTAAGAATTCCACATAGTGATTCACACTCATTTCCCTGAATTCTTTTGCTGGATGTAGCTGGTTCAATTCATTACTTTTCTATTGATTTGTTTCACCTCATTGTTGAAGAGGGCCATGTCAATCAGAATTGATGGATCATATAGTGTTGTTGTTGAAATATACAGTGATCTCTTGGTCCTGCTCATTTCACACAACATCGGTTCATGTAAGTCTCTCTAGGCCTTTCTGAAATCATCCTGCTGGTCATTTCTTACAGAACAATAATAATCCATAACATTCATATACCACAATTTATTCAGCCATTCTCCAATTGAGGGGCATTCACTTGGTTTCCAGTTTCTGGCCACTACACAAAGGGCTGCCATAAACATTTTTGCACATACAGGTCCCTTTCCCTTCTTTAATATCTCTTTGAGATATAATCCCAGTAGTAACACTACTGGATCAAAGGGAATGTGGTTTGATAACCTTTTGGGGATAGTTCCAAAATGCTCTCCAGAATGGCTAGATGCATTCACAACTCCATCAGAAATGTATCACTGTCCCAGTTTTCCATATCTCCTCCAGCATTCCACATTATCTTTCCCTGTCATTCTAGCCAATCTGACAGGTGTGTAGTGGTATCCCAGAGTTGTCTTAATTTGCATTTCTTTGATTAATAATGAATTGGAGCATCTTTTCTTAAGGCTAGAAATAGTTTCAATTTCTTCATCTGAGAATTGTCTGTTCATATCCTTTGACCATTTATCATTTGGAGAATGGCTTTATTTTTTATAAATTAGAGTCAATTCTCTATATATTTTGAAGATAAGGACTTTATCAGAACCTTTGATTGTAAAAAATGTTCCAAAATGTTTCTAGCTTCTCCCTGCCATTATGGCTCTGCCCTTGCTACAAATATTTTTATAACAATTAATAGTTCCCTTTTCTTTGATTTCTTTGAGATATAGGTCTAGTAATGTTGTTTCTGGGTCAAAGATAATGCATAATTTTGATGCACAATTTTAAAGTCCCTTGGGTATAATTTCAAATTGTTTTCTAGAACAATTGGACACGTTCATTACTTCAAAAACAATACATTAGAGTTTTTTTTTCTATATCTTCTCTAACATTTTTCATTTTTTCTTGTTGTTGTGTTAACTTAACTGCTGGTGTAAGGTGGTATCTTATGGTTATTTTAATAGTAATGATTTAGAACAGTCCTTCTATGAGACAACTGATAACCTTGATTCCTTCTTCTGAAAGTTAACTGTTCATAGCATATAGCCATAAAAGGAGGCTAGCTCTTATTTTTATAAATTTGTCACAAATAAAAATATTTTTGAAATGAAATTTTTAATCAAATAAACTTTCTGCATTCCCCTCCTATAAGTTTTCTCTTTTCTTTTAATTAGGGCTGCATGGTTTTGTTTTTTGCAAAAACTTTTTTAATTTCATGAAATCAAAATTGTCTATTTTGTTTCCCATAATTTTCTCTTCCTTTACCCATAAATGACAGCATACATTTTTCCATATTCACTTAATTTACTTATGACATCACCTTTGGTATCTAAATTATTTATCTATTTTGAACTTATCTTTGTAAACAGTGTTAGATCTTGGTCTAAACCTAGTTTCTTTCAAACTCTTTTACAGTTTTCTTATAAATTTCTGTCAGATTTTGAGATCTTACCTCCTACATTTGATCTTAAAGGCATTAGGGGTCCACTGGAATATAAATTTCAGAGTAATATAGCCATAACAATACATTGTTATAAAATTATTTTGACATAGAATTTGCCAGATTGATAAGTGTAGGGAAGACTTAAGGAAGGGAAATCATTTAGGAATCTATTATAATTGTTCAGAGAGTAGGTGATGACAGTCTGTCCTAGAGTGTTTGCTATATGAATAGGTAAAAAAGCATTGGAAGAGGCATTTTGGTAATGGAAAAAGGATCTGGTCACTTTTTTCTGCCAAGGGCCAATTGGATATTTATAACATTATTCATGGGCCATACAAATTTATCAATTTGTAGAACTCAAACAGTGTGAGGCTCTTGTTCCTAGCTTTCATCTCATCATTGTCTGCAGTTGCATTAGCAAATGCCCAGGGCCAGGCATTTGCCATCTCTGCTCTTTCATGAGGAATTAAGGTTGACACAGATATTTCATTTCTGAGAAATAGGACAGACAGTGGTATCCTTGATAGAAATATATTTATTCAAAAGATAAGTAGACTTGGGAGAAAATATAAAAATTAAAAAAAAACATTGCTTTGAGATATCTATCAGAATATCCAATTCACATTAATGGAGAAGTAAGATCAGCATTAAGGAGAGATATTGTAGGTTGATATATAGATTTGGAAGTTAGCTATATGAATATGGACCCATAAAACATTATGACATTATTAAATGAGAACATTTTGAAAGAAAAGAGAAAAACTTATATGAGATGGTTGGACAACAGCCACAATTAGGGGAAACATATATGGTGATCCAGGAAACAGTGGAAGACTTTGAAAGTTAAAAGGAAAACTAAGAAAAAGTATCATGAAAACCAAGGAAGAAGAAAATAAGACAGAAGAGGCTGGTCAGGAGCTTCTAATTCAGCAGATATGTCAAACAGAATAAATAAAAACAATATATAATTGGATACAGAAATTAAGAAATCATCAGTAGCACTAAAGAAAGCACTATCAGTTGAGTGATAATGTGAGAAGACCTATGGCAAAGGATAACTCTTTGAATGAAATGAGTGAGAGGAGAGGAAGTAGATGTAATAAATATAGACTGACTATAAAAGGAAGGAGAGAGAAAGAGTAATAATTTGAGAGGACAAAATAATCTAGTTAGTGTTTCCTTTAAGAATGTTTGTAGGCATCCGCAAAGTATAATTTTCCACAAATCTATATCATCTTTGCTCATTTGATGAAGGCTCAGAATTCTTTTGCTTTTCATTAATCCTATTGTTCATGATTTTGAATATTTTTACATTACACTGATTTTTTTTTATCATACTGATTTTATATGGATTTTTTATTATATTGATTGTATTTCTTTTTCTGAAACTATTTCTTCAGTCTTACCTTATTATCTAGTGTAGAATAGCTCTTATTGTTATATGTTGGTCATATTTCTCTATATATTTTCTACATCAGACTTTTATCAGAGATATTTGATTCAAATATTAGGATGCTTATAAGTATTTGTTCAATTTTAAACAAACAAACAATTACAACAAAAACACAACCTCTTGAAATTTTTCTATGAGAATATATTACCTTATACTGGATTACCTAAACTCTTCAGAAAATGCCATGACTTCAGATGAAAATAACACAATGAAGGGAAACAAGGGAAGATACTAATGACATGAACTTTCTAAGTGGTTTCAAGATTGTTATAAAATTTAGATTTGAGATTTTATACTTATATCATTGAGTTTCTCAATATTAATAATTTTAAATCATCAAATATACAATTGCCTATTTTTCAATATAAAATAATTAAATCTTATAATTCCAGGGAAATAAAATTGTAGGCCAATGAAATTTAGACACTTTATGAAGAGTTTAAAGATCCAAATAAATTTAGCTAGCTCTGGTGCAAAATTCACTAACAATGTTTTGCAGAAACACCTACAGATTCACGGCCCACTCCAATGGCAGCATTTTGAGCTGTCATATTTATTTAATTTATAGGTTGTCAAACTGTAAGTACATTTGATAAGAAGTTGAATCAGATGCTCAGAGAGTGAAAGACTGAAATGGCAGATGTGTTGCTTTAAAAAAAATGGCCATAGAGACTTTCTCTGTCCTTAATTTTTTTCTTTTTACTGGTATTAAGGAAAACTTGAAGAAGGGGGAAAAATTAGAAAAAAATAATATTAACAAGGGAAGAAATTGTAGTCTATTCTTTCTGCTCAGCAGACATGATATTCATTGTTACAGAACTAAATGTTTTTAAAAGACAATTTTATGATCCAAACCTAACATTGGTAGACTGTGAGAGAATCCTATTGCTTTCTTGTTATTTTTTTTTTTTTGTGAAAATTGATGGCCAAACCATTCTGGCCTGTAGAACAATTGTTCTTGAGAGAAATTAAATATGTAATAGGACTGATGATGGAGGAGAGTCAGACTACTTGGATATCCTCTCAGTTGAATCTGTTTAATGGAAGATATTTAAAGAAGGTTCCTCTAATATTGAACTGGGATGATGTGTAGGATGTACCTTTTCCTAAAGAATATGCATAATTTGAGGTAAAGGATAGTCTTTGTAACTGAAAGCAATCAAACGGACTGGCATTGGGTTAGGAAGAGTGCTTCACTAAGTATACATGAAGAATAGTAGTTCTACTGTCCCTTTCTCTCTCCCAAAAAGAAAAGAAAGCCTCTTTTAATTATAGAGCATTTGAAACAGATTTCATTTAATACAGCCCTTTGGACTTCCATATCAAAAAAAGAATGGAATAAGTAGATCTCTCTTTCTCTTCCCTTCCCCTCCTCTCTCTTTTCTTCATTCTTCATCCTCCCTCCTGCCCCCTCCATCCCCCATCCTGTCTTTTTGTCTGTGTCTCTCTGACTCTCTCTGGGTCTCTCTGTTTGTTTCCTCCTCTTCTTTTTCCTCCTTTTCCTTCATCTCCCATAGAAACATATAGCAGCAAGATGTGTTTGTGAGATTAGATTTCAACTTATTGGAAACTTTATATGTTTTGTTTCTCCCCCAACTTATTGTCAAGTGATAATCCAAATTGGATGTTTATGATCTTATAGCTAATAAACACAAAACATCTGGAGTTTTTGAATCCAGGAGTAAGTTGTCCAACAGAGGATTCTTTTCATAAAATAAAAAAATAAAAATAAAAACCAACAACAACAAAAGGATGATGATGATGATGATAACAGCAAGGAAGAATTTATATGGTATTTTAAGTTTTACAAATGCTTTACACATCATCTTCTTTAAAAAAAAAAAAGGGGGTTGATCCATTTCCATATTTGTTTTTTTGTTTTTTTTTTTGTGTGTGTGTGCTTTAAGAAGATAATGTCGGAGCAGCTAGGTGGCACAGTGGCTAGAGTACCTTTTCTTTTGGGGAGAGAGGAAGGGACAACACAACTACTCTTTTTCATATATACTCAGTGAAGCATTCTTCCTAACCAGTCAGGAGGACCTGAGTTCAAATCTGGTATTAGGCACACTTCCTAGCTATGTGACCTTGAGCAAGTCACTTAACCTCCAACTACCTCAGCAAAAAGAAGAAGAAGAAAAAGAAAAAAAAGAAGACAATGTCTACTTTATACTATAGATGATAGAACAAAGAATATCCAAAACATAGTTGGGTTATCAGAAGGTCTGATCCTGTTACTTGCACAATCAGATGAGGCCAAAAATTAAATTTGTGCAGCCTCCCAACAAGTTTCTATGGTTTGATGAGTTACTGTGTCATATTTTGTTTATCAATATTCAAATGCTCAGTTGAGACTTCCGGGCCACAATGGCAGCGAGAAGGCACACAGCAGCTTGAGCTCTGCGTTTTCTCTCAGGACTTACTTCATGAAAAGCCTTGGAATTAATGCTTGACTGGAAAAGAAACCCACAAATAATCACCAACAGAAGACATCCTTGAAATTTGCCAGAAAAGGTCTGTGTTTGCTTGGGGGAGGGGACAAACAGACTGGGCACAGCCTGTGGGCAAGCATTGAGAGGCAGCTCACACTTCTCAGAACAGAGGGAGGAAGGGTGCGATCTCTTCCGTTTCTGTGAAACGACCTTTAAGCCAGTGTGGATATTCCACCTTGGTAGCAAGCCAGGAGCAGCAGAGAAGGTGTAAACACTGGAGGTAAAGAATAAAACCCCAGAAAGCTAGCATCTCTCCTGACCCAGCCGCCCCCACCTCCATCCAGAGTGACTCAGCCCTTTCTTAGAGCCTCAGCGTGCAGACAAAGCCCAGCCATAGCTATCCTATTAGTGCCTTGCTACTGTCTCCCACAGTCTGTAGATAAAGCCCAGTAATACTATCCAGCCCCACCTCACTCCAGAAACAGACCAATTATTTCTCTTGTCAATTTGTTTTCTTTGATTCCCACTCTGACAAAATGAACAAAAAATTTAAAAGGGCTCTAACAATTGACAGCTTCTGTATGAAGAAAGAGCAGATTTCAAACCCTGAGGAGACTAAAAGCAGACTGTTTTCAGAGGAATCCCTTAAGGGGGATATGAGCTGCTCCTCAATACACAAAACTCTCATAGAGGAAATCAAAAAGGCTCTCATAGAGGAAATTGAAATGCTCTCACAAGAGAGCTAGAAGAGAAATGTGAAAAGGAAAGGGAAGTTTGGCAAGAGAGACTGGAGAAGTTATCCCACACATTTAAAGACAGAGTGGATAAAGAAAACAAATAATTGAGAAATAAAATCAGTGAGTTGGAAAAAGAAAACAGCTCTCTAAAAAATAAAGTTGATAAAATGGAAAAAATTTTCATAGAAGATAAAAGCTCAATTGGACAATTACAAAAAGATATTTAAAAAAGTGAGTGAAGAAAATATATCATTGAAAATTAGATTTGAACAAGTAGAAATGAATGACTCAAGGAGAAACCAAGAAGTAGTCAAGAAAAACCAGAAAAACAAAACAATTGAAAAGAATGTCAAGTACCTTATTGGAAAGACAACAGACCTGGAAAACAGATCCAGGAGAGAAAATTTCAGAATAATCGGACTCCCTGAAAAATGTGAGGGAAAAAAAAAAAAAGAACCTGCTCACTATTTATCAAATTATCAAATTATCAAAGAAATTATCAAAGAGAACTGCCCACATGTTTTGGAAACAGAGGGTAAAATAATTGAAAAAAATTCAATCACCTACTAAAAGGGACCCTAAAATCAAAATGCCAAGAAATATAGTGGCCAAGTTCAAGAACCATCAAACGAAGGAAAAAAATATTTGAAGCTGCTAGAAAAAAGCAATTCAGATATGGAGGAGCCACAATAAGGATAACCCAGGATCTAGCAGCGTCCACATTAAAAGAATGAAGGGCCTGGAATATGATATTCCAAAAGGCTAAGGAACATGGTATACAGTCAAGAATAACTTACCCAGCAAAAATGAACACCCTTTTCTAGGGAAGAAGATGGGTATTTAATGAAATAAATGAATTCCATCTATTCTTGATTAAAAAAACAGATCTACACAAAAGGTTCGATCTTCAAATACAGAACTCAAGAGATTTCTAAAAAGGTAAAAAGAAATCTTGAGAACTATACTTCTGCCATAAAGATATGTAAAGCACACATGTATAATTTGTCCTAGAAACTGGAGGTGGAAAGGAAATTATATCATAAAAAAGGATAAAGTAGTGATACTACATCTCATGAAGAGGCAAAGGTAACCTATTATATCTGAGAGAAAGAAAGGAGGGGGATGAACATATTGTGCATCAATAGACATATTTGATTAATGGTAAAACTTCTTCCACTTCATTGAAAAGTGGGAGGGAAGGAGTAAGCTAAGGGGAAATTATGAGGAAAAGGGGTAAAATAGAGGGAGGAAGTTTAAGGTGGGGGAGGGATACTAAAAAGGGAGGGCTGTAAAAAAACAAGTGGTACTCACAAGTTTAATACTGGGGAGGGGTGTAAGAAAGAAGGAAACGAGAAAAGCATAAGCAGGGGTTAACAGGATGGCAAGCAATATAGAATTAGTCATTCTAACCACAAATATGAATGGGGAAACTCCCCTATAAAGAGGAAGCAGTTAGCAGACTGGATTAAAAGCCAGAATCCTACAATATGTAGTTTACAGGAAACACACCTGAAACAGGGTGATACATTCAGAATAAAAGTAAAAGGGTGGAGCAGAATCTACAATGCTTCAGGTGAAGCCAAAAAAGCAGGGATAGCCATCCTCATCTTAAATCAAGCAAAAACAAAAATTGATCTAATTAAAAGAGATAAGGAAGGGCATCATATCCTGCTAAAGGGTAGCATAGATAATGAAGCAGTATCAATATTAAACATATATGCACCAAGTGATGCAGCATCTAAATTCTTAAAAGAGAAAATAAGAGAGCAGCAAAAAGAAATAGACAGCAAAACTATAATAGTGGGAGATCTCAACCTTGCACTCTCAGAATTAGATAAATCAAAACAAAAAATAAATAAGAAAGAAGTCAAAGAGGTAAATAGAATACTAAAAATGTTTGATATGATAGATCTTTGGCGAAAGCTAAATAGAGACAGAAAAACCTACACTTTCTTCTCAGCAGTACATGGAACCTATACGAAAATTGATCGTATACTAGGACATAAAAACCTCAAAATCAAATGTAGTAAGGCATTAATAGTTAATGCATCCTTTTCAGACCAGAGTGAAATGAAAATTACATTCAATAAAAATCCAGGGGAAAATAGACCAAAAAATAATTGGAAACTAAATAATGTTATACTAAAGAATGATTGGGTAAAACAGCAAATCATAGACATAATTAATAACTTCACCCATGAAAATGACAATAATGAAACATCATACCAAAATGTGTGGGGTACAGCCGAAGCAGTAATAAGGGAAATTTTATATCTCTAGAGGCTTACTTGCATAAAATAGAGAAAGAGAAGGTCAAAGAATTGGGCTTACAACTAAAAACGCTAGAAAAGGAACAAATTAAAAACCCCCAGACAAACAAAAAATTTGAAATTCTAAAAATAAAAAGTGAGATTAATAAAACTGAAAGTAAAAAAAAATATTGAATTAATTAATAAAACTAAGAGTTGGTTCTATGAAAAAACAAACAAAATAGATAAACCTTTACTAAATCTGATTAAAAAAGGGAAAGGGGAAAGCAAATTGTTAGTCTTAAAAATGAAAAGGGAGAACTCACCACTAATGAAGAAGAAATTAGAACAATAGATAGGAGCTACTTTGCTCAACTTTATGCCAATAAATTCGGTAACTTAAATGAAATGGAAGAATACCTTCAAAAATATAGCTTGGCCAGATTAACAGAGGAAGAAGTAAATAGTCTAAATAGTACCATTTCAGAAAAAGAAATAGAACAAGCTATTAACCAACTCCCTAAAAAAAATCCCCAGGACCAGATGGATTTTCATGTGAATTCTACCAAACATTTAAAGAACAACTAACTCCAATGCTATATAAACTATTTGAAAAAATAAGGATTGAAGGAGTCCTACCAAATTCCTTTTATGACACAGACATGGTACTGATACCTAAACCAGGTAGGCTGAAAACAGAGAAAGAAAATTATAGACCAATCTCCTTAATGAATATTGATGCTAAAATCTTAAATAAAATACTAGCAAAAAGACTACAGAAAATCATCCCCAGGATAATACACTATGACCAAGTGGGATTTATAACAGGAATGCAAGGCTCGTTCAATATTAGGAAAACTATTAGCATAATTGACTATATCAATAACCAAATTAACAAAAACCATATGATCATCTCAATAGATGGAGGAAAAAGCATTTGATAAAATCCAACATCCATTCCTACTAAAAACACTTGAAAGTATAGGAATAAATGGACTATTCCTTAAAATAATAAGGAGCATATATTTAAAACCGTCAATAAACATTATATGTAATGGAAATAAACTGGAACCTTTCCCAGTAAGATCAAGAGTGAAACAAGGTTGCCCACTATCACCATTACTATTCAATATTGTACTAGAAATGCTAGCCTTGGCTATAAGAGCCAAGAAAGAGATTTAAGGAATTAGAGTACATAAGGAGGAAATCAAACTATCACTCTTTGCAGATGACATGATGGTATACTTAGAAACCCCAAAGACTCTGCTAAAAAGCTATTAGAAATAATCCAGAATTTTAGCAAAGTTGCAGGATACAAAATAAATCCACATAAATTCTCAGTATTTTTATACATTACCAACACAATCCAACTGCAAGAGATACAAAGAGAAATTCCATTCAAAATAACAGTCTATTGTATAAAATATTTGGGAATATATCTACCAAAGGAAAGCCAGGAATTATATGAGCAAAATTACAAAACACTTGCCACAAAAATAAAGTCAGATTTAAATAATTGGAAAGATATTAAGTGCTCTTGGATAGGCAGAGCGAATATAATCAAGATGACAATACTCCCTAAACTAATCTATTTATTTAGTGCTATACCAATCAGACTCCCAAGAAACTATTTTAATGACCTAGAAAAAATAAGAACAAAGTTCATAATGGAAGAACAAAAGATCGAGAATTTCAAGGGAAGTAATGAAAAAAAATCAAATGAAAGTGGCCTAGCTGTACCTGATCTAGAACTATATTATAAAGCAGCAGTCACCAAAACTTTTTGGTATTGGCTAAGAAATAGACTAGTTGATTAGTGGAATAGGTTAGATTCGCAAGATAGTGAATAAAAATAGCAACCTAGTGTTTGACAAACCCAAAGATCCCAACTTCTGCGACAAGAATTCATTATTTGACAAAAAACTGCTGGGAAAACTGGAAATTAGTATGGCAGAAAGTAGACAGGAACCCACACATGGACCCACATATTAAGACAAGATCAAAATGGGTCCATGATATAGACATAAAGAATGAGATCATAAATAAGTTAGAGGAACATAGGATAGTTTACCTCTCAAACTTCTGGAGGAGGAAGGAATTCGTGACCAAAGGAGAACTAGAGATTATTATTGATCACAAAATAGAAAATTTTGATTACATCAAATTAAAAAGCTTTTGTACAGACAAAACTAATGCAAACAAGATTAGAAGGAAAGTAACAAATTGGGAAAACATTTTTTACAGTTAAAGGTTCTGATAAAGTCCTCACCTCCAAAATATATAGAGAACTGACTCTAATTCATGAGAAATCAAGCCATTCTCCAATTGATAAGTGTTCAAAGGGTATGAACAGACAATTTTCAGATGATGAAATTGAAACTATTTCCACTCATGTGAAAGAGTCTTCCAAATCACTATTGATCAGAGAAATGCAAATTAAGACAACTGTGAGATACCTGTCAGATTAGCTAAGATAACAGGAACAAATAATGATAAATGTTGGAGGGGATGTGGGAAAACTGGGACACTGATGCATTGTTGGTGGAGTTGTGAAAGAATCCAACCATTCTGGAGAGCAATCTGGAATTATGCCCAAAAAGTTATCAAACTGTTAATACCCTTTGGTTCAGCAGTTCTACTATTGGGCTTCTATCCCATGGAAATATTAAAGAAGGGAAAGGGACCTATATGTGCCAAAATGTTTGTTGGCAGCCCTTTTTGTTGTGACTAGAAACTGGAAAATTAAAGGATGCCCATCAATTGGAGAATGGTTGGGTAAATTATGGTATATGAAGGTTATGGAATATTATTGTTCTGCAAGAAATGATGAACAGGATGAATACAGAGAGGCTTGGAGAGACTTACATGAACTGATGCTGAGTGAAATGAGAAGAACTAGGAGATCATTATACACTTCAACAGTGATACTGTATGAGGATGTACTCTGATGGAAGTGGATATCTTCAACATAGAGAAGAGCTAATCCAATTCCAATTGATCAATGATGGACAGAATCAGCTACACCCAGAAAAGGAACACTGGGAGCTGAGTGTAAACTGTTAGTATTTTTTTGTTTTTCTCCCCAGGTTATTTTTACCTTCTGAATCCAGTTCTTCCTTTGCAACAACAACAATAAAATTCAGTTCTTCACATATATATTGTACCTAGGATATACTATAACATATTTAATATATGTATGGGAATGCCTGCCATCTAGGGGAGGGGGTGGAGTGAAGGAGGGGAAAATTCAGAACAGAAGGGAGTACAAGGGATAATTTTGTAAAATTTTTCCTATGCATATATACTGCAAAAAATGTTATAATTATAAAATTACTTTTAAAAATTCAATTGTGAGTTTTGTGTGTATTGAGTATTTAAATAGTTGCCCTATACATGATCTCATTAGGCATTGAACACTAAACTTCTGTAAATCCCATTTAAACTTGCCCGAAACATGAGCTACATCTAAGCTTTGTTGAAAATATTTTTATCTAAAAATACAGATTGGGAAATTTAGGGCCAAAATGAGCCTTTTTTTTCCCCCTGAGGCTGGGGTTAAGTGACTTGCCCAGGGTCACACAGCTAGGAAGTGTTAAGTGTCTGAGACCATATTTGAACTCAGATCCTCCTGAATTCAAGGCTGGTGTTCTATCCACTGAGCCACCTAGATGCCCCCATGAGCCCATTAAAAAAATAAAATAGAAATATTATCCTTTTTTTAAAAAAGAGGCTAGGATCTTCTAGGACATAGATCTGAGTTATATGAGATCAGAACTGTGGTATAATGGTAAGAAGAGTGATGCCCCTGTGTTGTGAATATTTGATTCACTCTCTCCCTATTTCTCCCTTGTATCAATAGTTTAGGATTTTGCCAGATTACAGACAACCTGATGAGAGTAAAAATGATAGGATTGAAATATAGTCTGACAATTTTGCAGGATTAGAAAAAAATATCAATTAAAGAAGCCTTCCATTTTAAATTTTGTTTAAAATTCAAAACTTCTTTTGGAATCTAATTTTCAATATGTTTAGAGAATCCATTGAAAAGCTGGCTAGAGAAACAACTTTATGATACATAGCTTTCTTCCTCTTGGGAATGGGTATTTTGTTCTCATCTTAAAATAAGAGCCACTGAAAGGCCAAGGTAATATGAAAAGCCCCTGAGAATCTAGCATCCCAAGTGAAGTGAGTAGAACCAAGAGATTGATCAACTCTGATGGATATAACTCTTTTTAACAAGTAGGTGATTCAGGCCAATTCCAATAAATTTTTGATGGAGAGAGTCATTTGCATTCAGAAAGAAAACTATGGAGACTGAATGTGGATCACAACATGATATTTTTACCTTTTGTTTTTCATTTTTTTCTCATATTTTCCCTTTTTGAAATATTTGTTTCTCATTTTCCCCCCTTTTGATATATTTCTTGCGCAGGATGATAAATGTGGAAATATGTATAGAAGTATACACATTTAACATATATTGGATTACTTGATGTCTAGGTGAGGAGATGAGTAGAAGAGAGGGAGAAACATTTGGAATACAAGGTTTTGCGAGATTGAATGTTGAAAACTATCTTTGCATACATTTTGAAAATAGAAAGCTCTTATTTAAAAAAGAACAAAACAAAATGGAAAAGTCACAGAAGCTTGAATAAATAATGCAATTAACAGAAATAAAGCTAGCTTCCCAAACATAAGCAATTTTTATCCACAAGCTTGTGCTTTTGATATTTTCATATAATTTATGCTTTTGACACATTTTTTGCCTCTTTCTTTTGGATCTCACTTCAATTCTCTGTGTATGTATGTAGAAAATGTTAGAATCAATAGCAAAAATCAGTAGTGTTTACTTGGTCAGTATGATTTTTTTTCTTCATTACCTCTTAGTTAACATTTGCAGAATTATAGTGTTTTCACAGAACAGCTACATCTTCCTTAGTTGAATCCAAGTTGAAGAAGCAAAGAAATATAATATAGAAGGCAGAGTCCTATTGCCAGTTAGAAGATGTAAACAAATTGCTTCTTACCTATGTGATATTGGAAAAGTCATTTCTCTTTTTTGGGCCTCTGTGACCTCTCTTGGGTTTTTTCCAACTCTAAATGCTAATAGAGAAATAAAATAAAGTTCTAAATTCACAAACCAAGAACAGGATCATAGAATTTCCTATTTGGAAGGAACAACAGTGGCCATCTAGTCCAATCTATATATCTAGTGAAAAAAATACATCTATATATCATACTTGGCAAGTTGTCATCTCAGCTGTTCTGCAAATACATTAAATGAGTGGAACCTGCTACAGCTTGAGGCAACCCATATTCTTTTTGGGTAAATAATTATTAGTAAGTTTTTCTTTGTTTAGACATGAATTACTCTCTCTTCACCCTGTTCTCTCTAGTTGTCATCAGCTAAGCATAATAAGGGCAATTCCTTTTCCATATGATGGCCTTCCAAATACTTTAAGCAAGATACTTATTCTTATTATGGTACTGTTTCCAATGTTCTCACCATATACTGGTCAAAATCTTCAGGATGCTCTTCAACTTATTAGTGCTCTCTTTAATATAGTGTGGCCAGCCATAACACAACATGTAATGTGAACATGGCAAGACGTAATGGAACTTTTGTCCCTGTTTTGGATACTCTGCCATTCTGAATGCAATTTAAAACTATTATTTGCTTTTTGTTGGTTACTGTAGCTTATTTTTGACACATATTGAGCTTGCTGCTTAATAATTCTCTTAAGCCTAAAACAAAACAAAACAAACAAAAAGGAAATTACCTCCCCAAAGAAACAAAAATCGAAAACAAGCAAACAAAAGAAATCTTAGTTGATTACAGCTCTCTATCTTATACTGTAAGAATGGTTTTTGTCTTTTATTTTCTAAGTGTCCATATTCATTTATACTTGGAAAATATAGGTTTTATTCAGAGACCTGATTCCAAAAATTATTATCATGGAAGCTTTGACTAGGTCCCTTCCTGATCTGAGCTAGTTTATGTGTGCTTAAGTAACCTCATGACTCCCATCTTCCAGGAACCCATGACATTAATGTGGACACTTGTGTTCACCCAATATAAACAGTCCATTAAAGCTCAGGAAATCTAGCAGCATATGTCTATACAGTAGCTTGGATTATAGGTATGGTATGGTGACACCTGAATGTCAAGTTGATTTTTTAAATGTCTCTCAGTCATTTTTTTTTAATTATACATATATCTTCATTATTTTTTCCTCATTATATTTGGTCCCTCTCTTTGGATTGTTGAAACAGCATATCTCCTAACTCTGCCATCTAACATATCTTTCCCATCTGCAAATTTCACAAGCATACTCTCAATAGTTTTATCCAACTCATTGAAATAAATGTCATATAATACAGGACAAGGACAGATACCTGGAGATTCTGGCACTTTCTAAGTTGACAGTATACTATTAATTACTTTTTCTTGTATCAAGACATTAAATCAATGTTGAATCCAACTAACTATACTACCATCAAGCCCACATCTCTCCTTCTTGTCCATGAGGATAATACTTTCATGAAATCTTCTTATTGCAAAGTGATTCTTTCTTGCTTCAATATGTTTTCAAAATCTTAATGAAATACTCCTTTTCTCTTTTATTGGTGTTTGCAATTTGGGATAAGTATGTCATTTTCACTTTGTCCCCACTTACCTTTCTAGTAGTTTAAATCTGGGGTAAAACATGATGTTTGATGTTTGTTATTGAGAAGTATTTGTTTCAGAATTTAAAATAACTTGGAGCTATGTAAAACACAGGTGATCATTTCATGATTACATCACAACTGCATTGAGGTGTAAAAAGTATTCCTGGCAAATGTGGTTCAGGTAGAATCTTTGTGTTTATTTGGCAATAGAGATATCTTGATAGTAGATAGAATTTATGTTTGTTCTTTGTAAAAAAAATAAATGGGTCATATAAAATTGTATCTGTTTAAGCCAGTGGTCCTACCTGCTTTGGACTCTCATATATTTTTATCCCTACAAAGTCAGAAAATAGGGAACTTCTGTGGTTCATTTATCTAAGTGTTTAGTTTTTTCATCACAAATAAATGAATAAATACTTGCTTATTGCCTTGTTATGAGAATAAAGGCACTAAAGAGAAACAATTCTTACATTTAAGAAGCTTATTTTAATTTTGAAATATATAATATACATAGTGGGGTGGTGGTCAGTGATAGGCATTTTAGTATAAAAAAATCTCAGAGATGATAAATGGAAACACTGGACAGGCTATTTTTCCCGTTTTGATCTGATGTTTCTTGTGCAGCATGATAAATGTGGAACTATGTTTAGAATAATTGTACATGTTTAACTTATATTGGATTACTTGCTGTCTAGAGGAGGGAGATGATGAGAAGGGAGGGAGAAAAATTTTAAACCCAAAGTTTTGCAAGGATGAATATTGAAAACTATCTTTACATGTATTTTAAAGTAAAAAGCTATTATTTTGGAAAATATTTAGGATTCTGATATGAGAGCCTTTCTATGCAAACAGAATACGGGAGTTAGAGTACAGACAAACTGGTCCTCTCTACACAATTCTACTATTGGTACCACGTATCTGCTATTATCCCTTATCTAATCATTACTGGCTTATTTTGGCTTTCTTGTACAACTATATGCCATTACCTATCATAGACATATTTATAAATTATCAGTTTTTTTTTTTTCTTAGCAATCACAAACTCTTTAGAGTATCTCCTACCTTTTAATTCATGGCAATCTTCCCTCAATCTATACAAGGTTGTGAACATAAACAATTTCAGAAAAACACCTTTCCCCTAGTTTTCCTGAGTAACATTTGCATTTCAGGTAAAGGCATCCTAGAAATGTAGCTCTTTATAATCTCAACTGGACAGTTCCTATTACATTTAAATTTTAAGTTTTGTTTTAGTTTGTTTGGAGTATGTGAGAGGGAGTGGGATACACTAATGGACTTGTGGAAAGGTGTAAGGAATGGCAATACAGTAGCTTTTGCTCTTTTGTTAAAACTGAGATATGAAGTCATCCATGGTTTTGAAAAATCAATACACTAACTTTTATTAAGTATCTACTGGGTACAAATTACTGTTTGATATTGGGAGAAGGAGAGATGGTCCAACAAGTACCCTACTACTTCTAATGTAACCTTAGTGTCCTCTTCAATACTTTTCATCATCACTGTACCCATTTGTTGCATAAATTGGGATAGCTAAATGGCACAGTGAATAGTGCACTAGGCCTGAAGTCAGGAACACTCATTTTTTTTTAATTCAAATGTATCTCAGAAATTCCTAGTGGTATGACCCTAAGCAAGTCACTTAACCCTGATTGGTTGAGTTTCCTCATCTTTAAATCGAGCTAGAAAAGGAAATAGTAAACCATCTGGCATCTTTGTCAAGAAACTCCCAAAGAGTCAGACATGACCAAAACCAATGAACAACAATACAAGAAAGAGACTGAGCATTGCTGAAGGTCAATTAACAGTTATTGTTGATTCATAATTTGCCTTTGGTAAGGAATGTAAAGCTTATTACCTACCTACTGGTGCTTAAATTCTCTATTCTGAATTTTTCTGGTCTTTGAAGATTAAGCACTGAGTCACTAGGACAATACTTTCCAATGACCACCTTGGACAACTCATACATCAGAACTTGTCAGAATTCTAACAAAATCTTTGGCACTTAAGGTCATATTGATACTACAATAAGACTTTGGCTTGGCGATGCTCTCTATGTATATGAATCTTTGAAAAATTAATTTAGAGTGATTTAGAGGTGAGGACATCCATTGTAAACATCAGTATATGTTCAAAAGGAAACTGGGTTTATATAGAATACTGGATATCATAGATTATGATTAGAAATTGATATAGGTTATTCAGGTGATACAAGTCTGAAAACTTATTCTAAGAACTCCACTGTTATCCTGGAAATACAAAACCATTCTTCCATAGGGAAAGCCACTTAAGTGAATGAATCCCCTTTGTAAGATCATGAAAACAAATAAACAAAACCAAGCAAACAACAAAATAAACATGTTATTACTAATACGAGACTAAAAAAAGTGGAGTATGAATGAGTTTCAATTTATTCCAATAGAACTGATGAGATCATGGAATCACTGAAGTGATAATATTACTCCAACAATTCATATTTATATAGGTTTTCCTCATAAACACCCTGTGAAGTTGCAGGTAGACTTATTTATCCCCATCTTACAGTTGAGAAAACTCAAGATTAATAGTTTGAGTTGTTACAAATCAGACTAGTAATGTATAAAATGCATGTCCCTGACCTCAGTGATATCATTCTTCCCCACATTGTTAAACATCTTATTCTGAATTTGGCTGTTTTACTGAACAGAAAAAGATGTAGTGATAAGATAAATACTTATTGAAATAAGTTAACAATAAAAGGCTTTTGGTGTTTTGCACATTGATTTAACAACTTCATTCAGCATAACCTTGGTAACTAATCCCCAAATGTGTAGAAGTAGAAAGTCATTCTTTTTCAGAGAAAGAATATATCTGGTGGAACACAGATTTCAATTTTCAGGGAGAAATGCCTCCAAGAGCATTTTCAAAATGGGGACCAAAAAGTCACATTCCCATAAGCCTTCTCTATGAGGACAATTTTTACTTAATCATACTTATCTCTGGCCTTCCAGAATTATAAAAATGAATGATATAGAGTTTATGGAGCATTTACAACTTCTCTGAATATAAGATGCTTTGTAAAGTTACATAGATCTATGCTTCTTGTAAACGTATATCTATCTTTTCTATTTATACTCATCTAACCTATAATAACCCTTTGGTATTAGATTAATAATAATGATAAATTAAAATCACAATTATGTTTCCAACAGTTACTGGAAAGAGCTAGGAGTTCTCTTTAGTTATTTGCATACTGAGTTACTGAGTTATTTTGTGCTTTTGAGTGTAGAACAGAGCTGAGTTCTAAAACCTACTCCAAGAATCCTTTCTGAATAACTCAGATACAAAATATGTTGTTGTAAGAATCAAATGTGATAATATAAATTTATTTTGTAAAGTTAAATGTTATATAAACATTATCTATTATTATTTTATTAACATTATAATCATTATCATATTTATACTTATCTTTCTATCTGACATTCAATAATACAAAATCAGTCACCTCTTTATATTTCTTTTAATTCTGTTTGTTCATTATATCAGCTTGAAAAAATGTGTGATCTTATTCAATGTGGCTCAAAGAACATTACATTTGGAATATGAGACCTTGATTATACTTCTGGTTCTTCCATTTGTTAGAAATATGATTTAGCATCAGACTTTTTACATCTTGGAGCCTCCTTTTCTTCTATGGATGATCAAATTGGAATGGGAGATTTTTAAGCATAAGCTGATTCACATTTCTTTCTGCAGGAAAAATTAAAACAAGGGCCACACTAAAACAAGAGAAATAAAAAGAAATAGAACTATAGCAACTAGGAGAAATATTGTGTACATTTACTCCTGAGCAAAAATGGGTGCCTGATTCCAAAGTTAACACCACAGGAGTTTGAGCATCTTCACTCTAGAAGGCTTTTTAAAATTCTAAGATAGTAAATATATGCATTTAAGCTGATTTTACTGATTTACTTTTCTGGTACAAAGTTCACAAACTTCAAATATGTGCAGTTTCATGGAGACAAAAATTAATTTTACAAGCTACAGAAGCATGTCTTTGTTTGAAGACACAAAGACGGCAGGATTCATTAGCCATTCATTCTTCAACAATATAGCAAGTACTCCCATTACAAATGAGCAGAGGCTGCC
The DNA here is from genome assembly GCF_048593235.1 of Sminthopsis crassicaudata. Classification (NCBI taxonomy): domain Eukaryota; kingdom Metazoa; phylum Chordata; class Mammalia; order Dasyuromorphia; family Dasyuridae; genus Sminthopsis; species Sminthopsis crassicaudata. Next base: position 505,252,661 of record NC_133617.1, read on the forward strand.
CTATCATTGAACCATTCAACCCTGTACTTCCTTATGATCATTTCCTCCCCATGTATGTTTCTAAGAATAATACTTTGTATTCACGTAGGATTTGTCTCTGTGAAGCCTTGCAGATGTTACTTAATTAATCCTGAAAATATCCCAGTGAGTTTGGCAGAAGGTATTATTATGCTCATTTTGCAGACAGTGAAGCTGCAAAGCTGAGTGACTTCCTCAGAGTCATAAAGTGAGTCAAGGGTGGTATTAGAAATAGGTCTCACTTCCAATTCAGGGCTGTATCTCCTAGAAGCTAAGCAGTTCTAATGAAGCTCTTACATCCCTAGTGATTATTTAGGTGTCTGGTATGACTCAACTAATCCTGACTTTCCCTGCCCACTGCCACAATAAAAATGAACCTTAAAAAAGAATGGTATAGCAGGTTAAGAGAAATCGCACAAGGAAGTAGAAGGTGTGCTTCTTTTAGATTTGAATGGATCAATTTACACATTTTAAAGAATTAAAAACATTAAATAGGCTTATTTGCACCTTACAAAGGTTATGAGATTTTAGTAGCTTATTTGCATAGGCAAAGATCAGGAAAACCCAAGAACTAGTTCATTATCTTGGCTCACTGCTCAGCTACTTCCCTAGTCTTTTTTCTATGAACCATACACAACTTCATATCCATTATGACAAGGTGAAAAATAAGCCCACTATAAGTTTTTATATACATAAAGTTCTATAAAGTGCAAATTGATATTCCCAAATCTGAAAGGAACATATCTTAAACTAAAATTGACACAAATTAAGTTTTGAGTGATTGGGGAAAGATTCAGAATCACACAAGTTCAGAACTGAAAGACACTTTGAAGACCATGTAATTCAATCAAACCCTACCTAAAATAATTTTTAACTATCAGGTAGTGTTACTAACCACTATCCTTATCCTATTTAATTGGAAATGTCAAGAGCTGTCCATTCCCATAATCACCTTTGGGTCACACATCCACCTTACTTCCAGAAATCATGAAGGAATACTGAATTCTTTATGTTCTACAGGAACTTTATCTTCTACAGCAAGTCTTTCCTAATCTATAGTAATTCCCAGTGTCTTCCCTCTGTTTGCATACTATCTACTCCATTAGATTTTGAGTTCATTGAAAGGAGTGGAGATCTTTTGTCTCTTTTTGTATCACCAGGCTTTTTGATACTGTCAATCTCAAGAACTTATGAAAAATTATGTCAAAATTTGATTGCTTAGAGAAAGTCATCAATATTGTATGTCAATTTCATGGCATGTTTGTTTGCCTGGGTTTCTAGATAATGGATGATGCCCCTTGTGTTTTCCCAATCACCACTGAAGTGAGAAACTGCTTGTTCCCATGCTTTTTTAGTGTAACATTTTTTTGTCATGTTGCCAGATTTCTTCAACAAGGACAGACAGCATCAAATCAGCTTCCATGCTGATGATAATTATTCAACTTTAAAAGATTACAAGCTAAGACTAAAGTAAAGGGAATGTTGGTGCAGGATTTTCCATTTGCAGATTTTTGTACACTCAATGCAGCCTCTGAAGCCAAGATGCAACAAAGTATGGCCTTATTCTTTGCTATTTTTATTAAATTTTGGCCTTACAATGAACATAAAGAATACATAGGGTCTCTATCAATTAGCACCATACCATATAAATATGGAACCATTGATTACAGAAAATGACCAAGTTTTGAACACTGTGGATAAGCTCACTTACTTTTGGCAGTCTACTTTTCAGGGATGAACATATTGATATAGAAATTGACTATGTATTGCCAGAGCTAACTCAGTGTTGGGAACGGTCTGAAGGAAAATGTGGGACAAAAGAAATATTAGATTGCTTACAAAACTGTAAAGAGCTATCATGCTGACTTAATTGTTTTATACCTGTGAAACCTGAACAATACGCTAAGGCCATGCCAGGAAAATGAATCATTTCCATTTCAATTTTCTAAGAAAGATTCTGAAGGTCACCAGGCAAGATAAGCTACGAGATACTTGGGTCCTTTCTCAAGCTTAACTTCTAAGTATTCATACTTATTGTAGAGAACACAATACCAATAGATTAGCCACATTATTCAAATGTCAAATATGTTTGCTTAAAAGACCATTTTATGAAGAACTCACAGAGGGCAAGTGCTTACATAGTGGTCAGGAAAAGCAATACAAGGACACTTCCAAGGTCTCTCTCAAGAAATATGGAATTGATTGTGTCATGGGAGATGCTAACACAGGAATATCCAGCATGGTGTGCCCTTATTAGAGAAGGTGCAGTGCTTTAAAAGCAAAGCAGAATTGAATTAGCTCAAAAGAAACATGAGACATGCTAATATAGACATCTCTGCCTCAAATGTTCACATAGTTTATTTGTGTCTGACTTGTGATAGAGAATTTCAAATTCATATTGATTTTATATATATATATATATATATATATATACATATGTATATGTATATATATAAACATTCATGTATGTATACATATATTTGTGTATATATGTACTTATATACATATGAATACATATATATATATACATTTTACACAGATACACACACATACAATATGACTTCTATGGAATATCTGGCATAACTTTCAATAAGGGCCAGTTGTTAGATAAAGACAATTTCTGGGAGTACTTAGCTCTGGGAATCATGGAACAGGGGTTTGCTTCAGGATACAGGTTAACTTGAGATAAGAGAGAACTTCAGCAAAACAACTGTGTGGACATGTATACATATATTGTATTTAATTTACACTCTAACATATTTAACATGTATTGGTCAACCTGCCATCTGGGGGGGGGGAGGAGGGGAAAAATTGGAACAAATGGTTTGGCAATTGTCAATGTTGTAAAATTACCCATGTATATATCTGGTAAATAAAAACTATTAGATATGAAAAAAAATAAATAATGAGAGAAGAACTTACATGTTTTTGTTAGGTTCTTATGAGTATTGCTGGCATCAGCTAGGTCACTGTGAAGCTGAGTGAACTTTCACAGCCAAATCCCTCAAGCAAGATCTTTACTACTATCACCTACGCAGTATCCTTATGGCCTTGAATACAGTATCCCTTTTATCTAATTTCTAGTCACTAGTCCTTTCATTTGGTCCTGAATTGAGCAAAAAATCCATCCTCTCCACTCCAAGAGATGAGGAGCAGGCACATTTCACAAGTATCTTTTTACAGAATATCCAATGTGGACTTTTCTTAAAGAATTAGTAAGGGTAAATTTCTCTTTTCCAAAACAATAGGTTCCACTTTTAGGTGGTTTTACTTGTTAGCAGGTTTCCCCCACCTTTTTTTTTTTTTTTTTTTTTTTTTGGTGAAACCTAAATTTATTTCTTTGAAATTTCATTTCTTTACTGCCTATTCTTCCCTCTGAAACCAACTAGAACAAGTGTAATCTCTTTCCAGTGATATAATCTTTCATGAACTTGGAGAAGGCTACTTTGTTCCTGTCCCCCCCAAAAAAAAAGGAAAGAAAAGAAAGAAAGAGAGAGAGAGAGAGAGAGAGAGAGAGAGAGAGAGAGAGAGAGAGAGAGAGAGAGAGAGAGAGGGGGGGGGGGGGGAGGGAGGGAGGGAGGAGAGAAAACAAACCAAAAAACTGTTCTTTTGTTAATCATCTTTAGTCCCTTTAAATAAACCTATACAGCATGATGGTTTCCCTTTTTAAAAGACCTCCGGGGTTTTGTATATTTATCTGTAAAACAAAAGGGTCATGCTTTATGATCTCTAAGATTATTGCTAAGTCTGAAACCTTGGGATTCTATGAGTTATCTTGCTCCTTTATTGTAGTCCCTTGTTCTAGAGGGATAGAAGTTAGAAATAACAATATTGAAGACTGTATGAAATGTAACTATCTTTCTGATTTTTTCCCAGCTGAATTTATTTTAATTTATTTTTTCTAGGCTACCTTTTACAAATTTTCATTAGCTATGGCACATATTCATATTTGTTTCTAATATCACACAGAACCATCATTTTAGATTTGGAATGAACTTTAGATTTCATTTTTACAACATTTTTTGAATATGCTTCCTGCTTCCCTCTGATACTGCTGTAATTCTGGTGTAGTCCATTATCATTTTATGCCTGGAGAGCTGCAATCATTGTCTGATGGGTCAATCTGCTTTAGGTCTCACCCCACTTTAATACATCCACTTTTCAGTTTTCAAAATAAATCATTGTCTTAAAATCCAAATCCAAATCTCCTTTCAGTCTGTCTATCTGTCTGTCTGTCTCTGTCTCTTTCTCTGTATCTCTCTCTGTCTCTCTTTCTGTCTCTGTCTCTCCTTTCTTTCTACACACACACACACACACACACACACACACACACACACACACACACACACACCCCCTCAATTCCATCAACTTCCTATCATCTCCAGAATCAAAAACAAAGCCCTTTGGTTATTGTTTAAAACCTTTTCTAGGCTTCTTGTTCCTACTTCTTACCATGTACTCTTCAAGCACTGGCCTCTCTGCTGTCCAATGAACAAGACACCCTATCTTTTGGGCTCTGGACGTATTTTGACTGTCTCTCAATCCTAGAATGCAACTCTTCCTTATTTCTTCTTATTTAATTTGCTGATTTCCTTTAAGCATCTGATGAAATCCTATTTTCTAGAGGAAACTTTCCCAATATTAAAAAAAAAAACTTATTTTTAATTTATGGAATAAAACAAGCATTTATATGACACAGCACAATATAAAAAATTGCCCACAAAACTACGAACATTTGTTATTCCTTTTAACTACACAACAATATTAGCATATAATGTCTTTTCTTTCTCTCCTACCCCCCACCTCACTCTGGAGATAGCTATTATTAGACACACATAGATACTTTATCTATCTATCCATTGATCTATTGATCTATCTGCCCAGAGAGAGAGAATACATATGTATATACATATATATATATATATATATGTGTATATGTGTGTGTATAATACATATATATTATATATTTACATATATACTTAGATTTATCAGTTCTTTCTCTGGCTACAGATAACATGTTTACTCATGTTCTTTATAGTTCATTTGGTTATTAATATAAATCAAAATAACTTATTTTCTCAAAATTGTTTTTAGAACAATTTTGTTATTATTATCTACAATATTCTCTTGGTTCTGTTCATTTCATTCTTTATTATTATGTGCACATCTTTCTTTTGGTTGCCACCACAAAGTGAAGTACTATAATCCACTCCTCTTAGAGCCAGTGCATACACGGAATTACTGGTTACAGTAAACAGAGAATTTTTATTTTAAAGATACACTTTAAGTTTAATCTGCATAATGAACATTTTCTCCCTCACTTTTTAAAGCTCAGACAACCAGCAAAACAATCAATCAAGCCCTGATTTTTAATGTTTTCTGATTCCCAAGGTGTAAACAAAGAAATTATAAATACTGTCAAGTTCATTTATCTTGGCAATATATTTTTCAGGGATATACATAGAAAAGATAAGATTGACACACACATTGCCATAGCTAGGTCAGTGTTTGGAGGACTCTGAAAGAAAGTGTGGAAGAGTAGAGGTAGTAAATTGCTTAACAAAGTAAAGGCCTACAGATTCATTGTGCTGACTTCATTGTTGTATACCTGTGAAACCTGCAGAGTATACCAGTGTCATAATAGGAAACTGAATTACCTCTTCTGAATTGTCTTAGAAAGATTCTGAACATTATCTGGCAAGTTAAGGTACTGAACACTCAGGTCCTCTTTGAGCTGAATTGCCAAGCATTAAAACTTTATTATACAGAATGCAATTCTGTTGAACACATTGGTTGAATGCCAAAAGTACTTTTACATAAAAGACTACTTTATTAACAACTCACACAAGGCAAATGTTCACATGAGATCAGAAGCAATACAAGGATTCTCTTAAAGTTTCTCAAGTACTTTGAAAATGATTGCTTGACCTGAGAGATAACTGGCACAGGATTTTCTAGTGTGGTATTCCTGTGTCAAAGAAGTACCTGTGCTCCAGAGCTAAGCAGAATTGAAGTAGTTAAAAAAAATAAATAAAATAAAACACAAACATAAAACATGTAAATTTGGTCTCCACTCCAAATGTTCACATTGACTATTTGTAGCCAAACAGTGGCAGAATTCCAAGCTTACATTATTCTAATCAGCCACAGTCAAACACCTGACGCCACCATAAAGATCTCATTTTAGTCTTCTTCAAGAATAAAAGACAAAAACAATTCATTATGTTAATTACATTTTTCCCTTGCTAAAATTTTTAATGGAATGGTAAACATTGCAATTAGTTTATATCCTTAATATTATAATATAGTTTTCTAGATGGAGAAAGATTGTAATCTTGTCTCCTGGTAGAATAATCTTCATACCTCTCATATTATTGCCCAACCCCCAAACATTCAATAGTTCTCAAGTGTTCACAGAAGAAATGCCAAACAACATATAACATCATATACCAAGGTTGAAATGGGTTCCTGATTTAGACATAAAGAGTGATATTATAAGTAAATTAGAAGAACATAGAATAGCTTACTCTTAGATATGTAGAGAAGGCAGAAATCTGTGACCAAAGAAGAACTAGAGCTCATTATTGAACATAAAATAGATAATTTTGATTATATTACTGTAAAATTTTTTGTACAAACAAAACTAATACAGACAAGATTAGAAGGGAAGAAATAAATTGGGAAAACATTTTTATATTCAAGAATTCTGATAAAGGCCTCATTTCTAAAAGGGATATTGAGAAGTGACTCAAATTTATAAGAATTCAGGCCATTTTTCAATTGATAAATAGTCAAAAAACAAAGAACAATTTCAAATGAACAAATTGAAACCATCTCTAAGCATACAAAAAGATGCTCTAAATCACTACTGATCAGAGAAAGGCAAATTAAGACAACTTTGAGGTACTACTCCACACCTCTCAGATTGGCTAAACTGACAAGGAAAGACAAAATATTGGAGGGGAAGTGGGAAAACTGGGACACTGATACATTGTTGGTAGAACTGTGAATAAATCCAGCCATTGTGGAGAACAATTTGGAACTATGCCCAAAGAGCTAACAAACTGTGCTTATCCTTTAATCCAACAGTGTTTCTAATAGGTTTATATCCCAAAGAGATCTTAAAGGAGGGAAAGGCACCCACATGTGCAAAAATGTTTGTGATATCCCTTTTTGTAGTGGCAAGAAACTGGAAACTGAGTGGAGGCTCATCAATTAGAGAATTGCTAAATAACATATGATATATGAATGTTATGGAATATTATTGTTCTGTAAGAAACGATCTAGAGCATGATTACAGAGAGGCCTGGAGAGACTAGTAGAACCAAGAAATCATTGTACACAGCAGTAACAAATTTATATGATGATCAATTCTTATAGACATTGCTCTTCACAACAATGAGGTGATTAAGGACATTTCCCATGATCTTTTGATAATAAGTGCCATCTATACCCAGAAAGAGGACTGTGGAAACTAAGTGTATATCAGAATATAGCATTTGCACTTCTTTTGTTGTTGTTTGCTTGAATTTTATTTCCTTTCTCATTTTCTTCCTTTTTGACCAGATTTTTCTTATGGGGCAATATAATTGTATAACTAATTATGCCTATATTAAATTTACATACATTTTTACTATATTTAATACATATTGGATTATTTGCCACCTGGGAAGGAGGTGGGAAGAAGGAGCAAAACTTGGAATACAAGGTTTCACAAGGGTGAATGTTGGAAAATTATCTTTGCATATATTTTGAAAATAAAAAGCTTCAATTTTAAAAATGCCAAATTCTTCAGCTTGTCATTTATGGATTTCCATAATGTGTCCATAAATACTGTCAATTTATTTTGTACTAATAGATTAAGGATTGAGAATGCTTCACATGTATACAAAACTGGCTTGATTACTAATAATCACCTTAAAGTTGTTTACTCTTTTTCAACCAGCTGTACTTTCCCAGTACCTTCTCTGTGTTCCTACAGCACATCTCCCTTATCTCTATTGTCTTCCTTCATCTCACACTTCCTTCATTCTTCCCACCCTTCCTCCCTCCCATCCTCCTTTCTTTCCTCCCTCCTTTCCTTCCTCCCTTCCTTTCTTCTTTAATTCCTTCCTCCATCCTTTTCTTCCTTGGTCCCTTTCTTTTCCCTCCCTTCCTTCCTTTCTCCCTTTCTTTCTTCCATTTCTCCTTTCCTCCCTTCCTTCCTTATTCCCCTTTCTTCCTCCCTTTCTTCTTCCTTCTTCATTTCCTTTCTTCCTTCCTTCCCTCCCCTTCCATGTGTCCTGTTAGGGTATATACCCATGCCATAAATACAAATCACTAGGACTCTCAGGGATTTACCCTTTCCAAGGTCAGGTCCTAGTTGGTCATTGTTTGGATCCTGATTACTCAGGATTACTTCCATTTGCACCCATTCCCATTTGCAGTTATTCTAATCTATCTTTGGCCACTGGATCCAGATATCTCTGGAGGAAAAAGTGAGGGAAGTGAGCTTGCACTGCCCCCCTCACTTAAATCCAATTCATTTATATGTTATGGCATCACCTCCCTGATATCATGGTCCTCCTTGAGAATAAAGGACAAACAATAGATAAAATCTTAGAAGCCTTTAAGGACTTTGCAGATGTAATATCCTTCATCATTTTTTTTTTTGCTCATCCTGTCTTCCCTCCCAATTTAGAAGTAATCCCTCCCTGTATATTCCACTCACATTTCATTGTATCTCTTTCATTTCCTTTATCATGTCCTGTTTTTTGTTTGTTTGTTTTGTTTTGTTTTGTTTTCTGAGAAAATCATTAATTGAGATAATGGGGAAAAATAATATTGATTTCCTTTGTCAATGGAAGAAGTCCCTAGAGAAAATAAATAGAATTTCACTGTTGGCATCTTTTTGGAACCAAGGCAAACGTTGGTATCTTCAGATGGAATTGAAGTTGTAGAGTTTATAAAATGTTCTAGGAAAATTAACACTATTCTTTTTGGTAATATTTCCCATCCCTGAATTCCCCCAAAAGATAGATGATAATACTAAAAATTTGATAGCACTTTAAGTATACTCTCAAACTTGGCAAGCCCAACAACTCTAATATGTTGGCATTGATTGTTTTAATACTTAATTCCTGCTGAGGATCATGGTATGACACAGTTAACACTCAAAAGGACCAGAGAGGCCAACTATAACAATCCCCTAATCTTACACAAGAATGATATAAGGCTCATAGAAGTTGCATTAATCATATATTAAATAAGGATCAGAAATAAGATGCAGATCCACATCTCACTTTACTGCAAATCCTGTTTTTATTTAAATATACCATTCAGTCTTTCAAGCAACACACACAAACTTGATCTATATTACATATAGATGACATCTGTCTGGGAGCAAAAGTATACTTTATCTGAGACACATCCAGGTATAGATAGGAACTATTCATGAAATTCCAGGCATTCAGTATAGCTTTTACAAAGTATTTAAAATGACACATCCCAGTTGTAGAATGCCTAAGAAAACAATTACCATATGCAATTATTTACAGGCAAAATTTTTGGGATAAAAGAATGAAAACTAAACAGTATATATTTGTATACTATGACCAAAATACATGTTAGAACTGTGGAGTACCTGAATTTTCAAATTATTGGCTTTCCAGTGACTGCATTGTCTTTCAGAAAGGAGTACACTTTCTTCTCAGCAGGTTATGGAACCTATAGAAAAATTGATTATATACTAGGACATAAAAGCCTCAAAATCAAATACACTAAGGAAGAAATAGTAAATGTATCCTTTACAGACCACAATGAAATGAAAATTGCATTCCATAAAAAGCCAGGGGAAAATAGACCAAAAATAATTCAAAACTAAATAATCTCATACTAAAGAATTATTGGGTGAAACAGCAACTCATAGACATAATTAATAACTTCACCCAAGAAAATGACAATAATGAGACATCATACCAAAATGTGTGGGATACAGCCAAAGCAGTAATAAGGGGAAGTTGTATATCTCTAGAGGCCTACTTGCATAAAATAGATAAAGAGAAGGTCAACAATTTGGGCTTACAACTAAAAATGCTAGAAAAGGAACAAATTAAAAACCCCCAGACAAGCACAAAACTTGAAATTCTACAAATAAAAGGTGAGATTAATAAAAATGAAAGTAAAAAAAAAAAAACTATTGAATTAATTAATAATAAAACTAAGAGTTGGTTCTATGAAAAAAACAACAAAATAGACAAACCCTTAGTAAATCTGATTTAAGAAAGGAAAGAGGAAAAGCAAATTGATAGTCTTAACATGAAAAGGGAGAACTCACCACTAATGAAGAGGAAATTAGAAAAATAGCTAGGAGCTACTTTGCCCAACTTTATGCCAATAAATTCGGTAACTTAAATGAAATGGAAGAATACCTTCAAAAATATAGCTTGGCCAGATTAACAGAGGAAGAAGTAAATAGTCTAAATAGTACCATCTCAGAAAAAGAAATAGAACAAGCTATTAACCAACTCCCTAAGAAAAAATCCCCAGTACCAGATGGATTTTCATGTGAATTCTACCAAACATTTAAAGAACAACTAACTCCAATGCTATATAAACTATTTGAAAAAATAAGGATTGAAGGAGTCCTAACAAATTCCTTTTATGACACAGACATGGTACTGATACCTAAACCAGGTAGGCTGAAAACAGAGAAAGAAAATTATAGACCAATCTCCTTAATGAATATTGATGCTAAAATCTTAAATAAAATACTAGCAAAAAGACTACAGAAAATCATCCCCAGGATAATACACTATGATCAAGTGGGATTTATAACAGGAATGCAAGGCTCGTTCAATATTAGGAAAACTATTAGCATAATTGACTATATCAATAACCAAATTAACAAAAACCATATGATCATCTCAATAGATGCAGCAAAAGCATTTGATAAAATCCAGCATCCATTCCTACTAAAAACACTTGAAAGTATAGGAATAAATGGACTATTCCTTAAAATAATAAGGAGCATATATTTAAAACCGTCAATAAACATTATATGTAATGGAGATAAACTAGAACCTTTCCCAGTAAGATCAGGAGTGAAACAAGGTTGCCCACTATCACCATTACTGTTCAATATTGTACTAGAAATGCTAGCCTTGGCAATAAGAGCCAAGAAAGAGATTTAAGGAATTAGAGTACATAAGGAGGAAATCAAACTATCACTCTTTGCAGATGACATGATGGTATACTTAGAAACCCCAAAGACTCTGCTAAAAAGCTATTAGAAATAATTCAGAACTTTAGCAAAGTGGCAGGACACAAAATAAATCCACATAAATTCTCAGCATTTTTATACATTACCAACACAATCCAAAAGCAAGAGATACAAAGAGAAATTCCATTCAAAATAACGGTCTATTGTATAAAATATTTGGGAATATATCTACCAAAGGAAAGTCAGGAATTATATGAGCAAAATTACAAAACACTTGCCACAAAAATAAAGTCAGATTTAAATAATTGGAAAGACATTAAGTGCTCTTGGATAGGCAGAGTGAATATAATCAAGATGACAATACTCCCTAAACTAATCTATTTATTTAGTGCTATACCAATCAGAATCCCAAGAAACTATTTTAATGACCTAGAAAAAATAACAACAAAGTTCATATGGAAGAACAAAAGATCGAGAATTTCAAGGGAAGTAATGAAAAAAATCAAATGAAAGTGGCCTAGCTGTACCTGATCTAGAACTATATTATAAAACAGCAGTCACATAGACTAGTTGATCAGTGGAATAGTTTAGGTTCACAGGACAACATAGTGAATAAAAATAGCAATCTAGTATTTGACAAACCCAAAGATTCCAACTTTTGGGATAAGAATTCATTATTTGACAAAAACTGCTGGAAAAACTGGAAATTAGTATGGCAGAAACTAGACATGGACCCACACATGGACCCACATATTAAGATAAGATCAAAATGGGTCCATGATTTAGACATAAAGAATGAGATCATAAATAAATTAGAGGAACATAGGATAGTTTACCTCTCAGACTTCTGGAGGAGGAAGGAATTTGTGACCAAAGGAGAACTAGAGATCATTATTGATCACAAAACAGAAAATTTTGATTACATCAAATTAAAAAGCTTTTGTACAGACAAAACTTATGCAAACAAGATTAGAAGGAAAGTAACAAATTGGGAAAACGTTTTTTACAGTTAAAGGTTCTGATAAAGGCCTCACCTCCAAAATATACAGAGAATTGACTCTAATTCATAAGAAATCAAGCCATTCTCCAATTGATAAGTGGTCAAAGGATATGAACAGACAATTTTCAGATGATGAAACTGAAACTATTTCCACTCATATGAAAGAGTGTTCCAAATCACTATTGATCAGAGAAATGCAAATTAAGACAACTCTGAGATACCACTACACACCTGTCAGATTGGCTAAGATGACAGGAACAAAATGATGAATGATGAATGAGGAGATGTGGGAAAACTGGGACACTAATGCATTGTTGGTGGAGTTGTGAAAGAATCCAGCCATTCTGGAGAGCAATCTGGAATATGCCCAAAAAGTTACCAAAATGTGCATACCCTTTGACCCAGCAGTGCTACTACTGGGCTTATATCCCAAAGAAATACTAAAGAAGGGAAAGGGACCTGTATGTGTCAAAATGTTTGTGGCAGCCCTTTTCATAGTGGCTAGAAACTGGAAAATGAATGGATGTCCATCAATTGGAGAATGGTTGGGTAAATTATGGTATATGAAGGTTATGGAATATTATTGTTATGTAAGAAATAACCAGCAGGATGAATACAGAGAGGCTTGGAGAGACTTACATCAACTGATGCTGAATGAAATGAGCAGAACTAGGAGATACACTTCAACAACAATATAATATGAGGATATATTCTGATGGAAGTGGATATCTTCAACACAGAGACGAGTTAATCCAATTCCAATTGATCAATGATGGACAGAATCAGCTACACACAGAGAAGGAACACTGGAAAATGAGTGTAAACTGTTAGCATTATTTTTGTTTTTCTTCCCAGGTAATTTTTACCTTCCGAATCCAATTCTTCTTTTGCAACAACAACAACAAAATTTGGTTCTGCATATATATATTGCACCTAGGATATACTATAACATATGTAATACGTATGGGAATACTTGCCATCTAGGGGAGGGAGTGGAGGGAAGGAGGGGAAAAATTCACAACAGAAGGAGGACAAGGAATAATGTTGTAAAAAATTACCTATACATATGTACTGTCAAAAATGTTATAATTATAAAATTAATAAAAAAAAAGAAAAAAAAAAAGAATGTCTTTGATTGGTAGACAGTATATCACCAAAGGTTAGACAAGAAGCCTTTAGGTATGCTCAGAGTTTATCTTCAAATATTTCTTCCAGATGAAGGCCTGTTTGAGTTGTAAGGAAGGACTTCCATGTGACAAGGCACTTTTCATAGTAGCTATTTTTCTCAGCCATATATGTAAATGCCAACTTATCATTTTGCATGTTTTCTTTGCATCTGTCCCATTCAGCTTTCATAACATTAGTAGCACATTCTAACTTATCTTCTTGTTTTCCTATCTCTCCTGTAAGCAATTTCTTTTCAGCCTTTTTGTAGTTCAAAGCTTCAACTCTGGAATAGAGTTCTGCTTGAATTTGGCGTCTTCTTTTTATAATTCCCCTTAAATATTTCACTATAAAGAATATATTCATGTGCAACTGGAAGCAGTGTCTCAGAAAAGTTTTAAGTGGTCTTAAAATACTTGTCAATGCAGCCTGGCACATCTTTCAGGGAGTCTACCAGACCATCTGTAGATGCTGACCACCAGGTGTAGATTGGTCCATATTCCTTCATTTCCTCAAAATACTCCTTTTCTTCCTTGTAAATTCTATAAGATATTTTGTCTATTAAGTTTACTTCCTGGCTGTCTTCAACAATGAAATGATCCAAACCAGTTCCAATTGTTCAGTAATGAACTGAATCAACTACATCCGGAGAGAGAACTATGGGAAATGACTGTGGACCACAACATAGCAATTTCCACTTTTTCTGTTATTGTTTGATTGCATCTTTCCTTCTCAGGTTTTTTTTACCTTCTTTCTACATTTGAACTTTCTTGAGCAGCAAGGGAAGGGATGGGGGAAAGGAGGGGAAAATTTGGAACAGAAGGTTTTGCAAGGGTTGAAAAAACCTCCCCATGTATATGTTGTATAAATAAAAAACTATAATGAAAAAATAAAATTAAAATTAAAAAAATGATAAAAAATGTTTACTTTCTGGCTAAATGTTCCCACATATTCATTCATTTCACTGAACTCATCTAGGAAGTTTTTACTTCTCTCATTGAAGATGCTACAGTTGTGACTGTCTGTCCTATCCTGGTAAGCAATCCAGGACCTTTTTTCTTATGCGAAGAGAGCTTCCAGGCTTGCAATAAGAAACACTTTGAAGTCTTCATTAAAAATTAAAGTTGAATGATCACCACTTTGATTTAAGATTTATGCAGTGCTTTTCTTCATGTCTCAATGAAGTCATCATTAAATTGTTCCATCATGCCTTTCATTATGAATTTTTCTGGCAAAGGAGGAATAATGAGGTTGGGATATGCTTTTTCAAGTTTTCCCTTTATCCATAGGAAATCTTGATAACATCTTTGAACTTCAATTCACTAGAATCAAATTCACCAGGAGATGTCTTAGTTGTAACTCTGTAAGTGATGAAAGTTTCAATTGTAGTAATATGGTTTTTCCAGATCATCAACTGTAATGAAAAGATTCTTTGAGACTAGCTTATCTGGTTTATCATGGGTATGTTGACATCACAGGATTAAAAGAGTTCATGTCCATTAGAAAGGCATCCTTTTGGATACCTCCAAGTAATCCTCATCCTCATCTAGGTCCAGTACCTCATACTGCAGCACTGCTGCTCCACGATCACCTAGTCCGGCTGCCTGCTCCCACTGTCACCTCCTGTTCCAACTGGGGGGGGCCCTAAAGAGAAGGAATGCAGTGACCCAGCTCTTGCCCATCCATTCCCAGCCCATGGTTATCATCGCATGTTTAATACTATTTGCAAACATGTCTCTTTTCTTAATAGATTATAACTTCCTGGAGTAAATAAACAATTTTCTACCATCATTCATTTCACTTTCTCATCCAGAACCTAGTATAATTATTCCTCACACATAGTAGGCACTTAATTCACTTATATCATTTTACAAATGCCAGTGATTTCAAGAGCTAAAAAAAGTTCTATCAAACAATATCATTATTATGAGAGCTAGAACTGGGGAACATATTAGAATACTCAATATGCCTCACTGCCTCATATTATCTGCAATAATGGAGAAAGAGCAGTAGTGTGAATAATCCAAAAAATAGTGAAAAAATGTAAAAAAAATCATTTACATTTGCTTTTGGAATCAAATTTCATATTTATGTTGGAATGTATTATTTGCAAATGCCATCACAGTATAATATCCTGCAATTCATATTTTGTTATTGCTCATTAAGCAGCCTGAAAGAATAGAAAAATAAAATGATGTACAGACCCTTCAGAACTACAGCACAGTTAATATTATTAGCACTGAAATTAGAACATAGTGGGTGCTTCAGGGAGCAAGTAAATAGCTCCAATATTGAAATCTATCTATATATATACATATATAAATTTTCTAGAGAATGAAGATCTCATTTAGCTAAAGACTTACAGAGAAATAGAAATTTCTTTTGTTAGTGGACATAAGACTGGCCACAAGCCTGGTAATTTTGAAAGAATTTCATTCATCACTTAAAAGAATTTAATACATTTATTTGATGCACAGACTAAAGCAAAATGTAGCTGAGTTTATATTCTAAACAATTTCTTTTTATCTAAGTACTTTCTCAGTACTCTTGTATACCTGATATACTGGAAGTGGGGTATGGGAAAAAAATAAAATTATGGATTTTTGGTATCTTTTCTCTGCAGTTATTTCATAAATTATGACTTTACTTGGTATTCTCTTAATATTAAGCATTCTAGTAGTCAGAAAGGTAGGTGTAATAAAATATAAAAGCATGTCCTGATTTAATTCTATAAGGACAATTATTCTAAGATTCCATCACATCCTTATCACGCCATGTCTGACAGTTCCAAATGAAGCATTTTTTTAGTCTATCATGATATGATTTTGTAATTGTTAAAGAGGAGGATATAAGAAAATCCAAATAATCCAGAGTTGTCTTGCTAGTTTCTCTGGTCCCAGCTAGCCAATTGCCCCTCCTGTCCATGATCTCTATAGCTATGCTGAGACTTTTATGACTACCATTAAAACTCTCACTAACCAGTTAAAATCCTCACCTAACTTTGATCTTTTTTTTCCCTTTAACTGATCCAGTAAGGAGTTGAGATTCAAATGGATTGGGATGGGGAAGGATAGTGTTCAGATATATGGGATACTACTCTAGTTTAAGAGTTTAGCTGGTCCTAGTTTTAATTCTAGATTGAGATACTTAAATTCTTGAGTAGCAAGAGAAAAGGGAGAAATTTAATATTTTCCTTGTGGAAGAAAATATCCCTTTCAGGATGACAGCAGTGTCTCTATTGGGCCTGAATCTCAAAGAGATCATAAAAAAGGGCAAAGGACCTACATATGCAAAAATGTTTGTAGCAGCCCTTTGCCTGAATTGTCAAAGAACTAGAAGCTGAGTGGATGCCTATCAGTTGGGTATGTCTGAAAAGTTATGATATATGAATATAATGAAATATAAATTTTCTATAAGAAATTTTCAGAAGGATGATTTCAGAAAGTTTTGGAGACACTTATATGAATGATGCTATATGTGAGTAGAACCAAGGGAACATTGGACACAGCCACAAGAAGATTATGTGATGATCAGTTCTGATGGACAATTCTTTCTTTTCAGCAATAAAATGATTCAGGCCAATTCCGATAGATTTGTGATAGAGTAATTTGCATACAGAAAGAGGACTGTCAGGACTAAATGTGGACTACAACATAATATTTTCATTTTTTTATTGTTGATTATTTACTTTTTGTTTTCTTTCTCATTTTTTTTCTCCTTCTTGATCTGACTTTTCTTGTGCAACATGATAAATGTGAAAATTGGTATAGAAGAATTGTATATGTTTAACATGTATTGGATTATTTGCTCTCCAGGGGAGAGGGTGGGAGAAGGGAGGGAGAAAAATTTGGAACACAAGGCTTTATAAGGGTGAATATTGAAAACTAGCTTTGCATATATTTTGAAAATAAAAAGTATTTTGAATTAAAAATATCCTCAGATATTTTAAGATGCCATGAAAGAAAAATAGACTGTATGTCATAATTTGTTAACTTGTTTATTGGATTGTTCTGTTTTCACCCAAAAGATATAGATATATTAGCACCAATTAAGTAAAACTTACTTACACTTTATTCTAATATAAAGAAAGACTACATTGGATTCTCCGTGAAGGTAGAGTTTCTCTCTCTCTTTCTCTCTCTCTCTCTCTCTCTCTCTCTCTCTCTCTCTCTCTCTCTCTCTCTCTCTCTCTCTCTCTCTCTCTCTTTCTCTCTCTCTTGGAGATTTTAAAGAACAGGAAGGTTAATTATATGACATTTTAATTGCTGTACCCAGAAGAAGAAAGAAAAAGGAAGAGAGAAATGATAGAGGGAAAGGGAAAAGATGGAGTGGAAGAAAAGAGTCAGAGAGACAGAGAGGAATACTAATGACTGGAGCCAATTTAGAAGATGAGATGTCTTGCCTTCAAGGTAGGACTAAATAAATGATTATCCACTTGTTTCAGTTTCCTTGGATTTTCTTTCTTTCCTCCCTCCCTCCTCCATTACCTTCTTTCTTTCCTTCCTTCCTTCCTTTCTTCTTTCCTTTTTTTAAATTAATTTTATAATTATAAAAAATTTTGACAGTACATATGCATGAGTAATTTTTTTAAAAAACAGAATCCCTTGTATTAATTTTTTCCAAATTTCCCCCTCCCTCCTTATACTCCCTCTCCTAGATGACAGGCAATCCCATACATATTATATGTGTCACAGTATAACCTAGATACTATATATATGTGTGTAAATACAATTTTCTTGTTGCACGTTAAGAATTGGATTCCGAAGGTATAAGTAACCTGGGTAGAAAGACAGTAGTGCTAACAGTTTACATTCAATTCCCAGTGTTCCTTCTTTGGGTGTAGTTGTTTCTGTCCATCATTGATCAACTGGAAGTGAGTTGGATCTTCTTTATGTTGAAGATATCCACTTCCATCAGAATATATCTTCATATAGTATTGTTGTTGAAGTGTATAGTGATCTTCTGGTTCTGCTCATTTCACTCAGCATCAGTTGATGTAAGTCTCTCCAAGCTTCTCTGTATTCATCCTGCTGGTCATTTCTTACAGAGCAATAATATTCCATAACATTCATATACCACAATTTACCCAACCATTCTCCAATTGATGGACATCCATTCATTTTCCAGTTTTTAGCCACTACGAAAAGAGCTGCCACAAACATTTTGGCACATACAGGTCCCTTTCCCTTCTTTAGTATTTCTTTGGGATATAAGCCCAGTAGTAGCTCTGCTGGATCAAAGGGTATGCACATTTTGATAACTTTTTGGGCATAGTTCCAAATTGCTTTCCAGAATGGCCGGATTCTTTCACAACTCCACCAACAATGCATTAGTGTCCCAGTTTTCCAACATCTCCTCCAACATTAATCATTATTTGTTCCTGTCATCTTAGCCAATCTGACAGGTATGTAGTGGTATCTCAGAGTTATCTTAATTTCCATTTCTCTCATCAGTAGTGATTTGGAACACTCTTTCATATGAGTGGATATAATTTCAATTTCATCATCTGAGAATTGTCTGTACATATCCTTTGGCCATTTATCAATTGGAGAATGGTTTGATTTCTTATAAATTAGGGTCAGTTCTCTATATATTTTGGAGATGAGGCCTTTATCAGAACCTTTAACTGTAAAAATATTTTTCCCAATTTGATACTTCCTTTCTAATCTTGTTTGCATTAGTTTTGTTTGTACAGAAACTCTATTTTGTGATCAATAATGATCTTTAGTTCTCCTCTGGTCATAAATTCCTTCCTCCTCCACAGGTCTGAGAAGTAGACTATCCTCTGTTTCTCTAATCTATTTATGGTCTCATTCTTTATGCCTAAATCATGGACCCATCCTTCCTTCTTTCCTTCCTTCTTTACTCCCTCTCTCTCTCCCTCCCTCTCATTCTCCTTCCCTTTCTTCTCTGTCTCTGTCTCTCTCCCCCCATCCCTCATTCCCTCTATGCCTTCCTTCCTTCTTTCTTTCTTTCTTTCTTTCTTTCTTTCTTTCTTTCTTTCTTTCTTTCTTTCTTTCTTTCTTTCTTTCTTTCTTTCTTTCTTTCTTTCTTTCTTTCTTTCTTTCTTTTTCTTTCTTTCTTTTCTTTCTTTCTTCCTTTCCTTCCTTCCTTCCTTTCTTTCTTCCTTCCTTTCCTTTCCTTTCCTTTCCTTTCCTTTCCTTTCCTTTCTTCCTTTCCTTTCCTTTCCTTTCCTTTCCTTTCCTTTCCTTTCCTTTCCTTTCCTTTCCTTTCCTTTCCTTTCCTTTCCTTTCCTTTCCTTTCCTTTCCTTTCCTTTCCTTTCCTTTCCTTTCCTTTCCTTTCCTTTCCTTTCCTTTCCTTTCCTTTCCTTTCCTTTCCTTTCCTTTCCTTTCCCTTCCTTCCTTCCTTCCTTCCTTCCTTCCTTCCTTCCTTCCTTCCTTCCTTCCTTCCTTCCTTCCTTCCTTCCTTCCTTCCTTCCTTCTTTCTTTCTTTCTTTCTTTCTTTCTTTCTTTCTTTCTTTCTTTCTTTCTTTCTTTCTTTCTTTCTTTCTTTCTTTCTTTCTTTCTTTCTTTCTTTCTTCCTTCCTTCCTTCCTTCCTTCCTTCCTTCCTTCCTTCCTTTCTTTCTAGCACTTTTCTCACAAGGATTTAAAGTTAGGTATTTCAATTGAGAGTTGCTACTATATTGATCCCAGGTCTTCAGAACTGAAGATCCATTGTTCTTTTCACCACACCATACTTCCTTTTAGAAAAAACAAGCAAACAAACAAACTAAAGTAGCATTTCTAATACACATCCACACCCCCCATCCATATCACACCTCAGCATACCTCCATTCCAATGTCTTTTTAGTAAAAGAAATGCTAAAATATTTTGTTAAATATGCTCTAATTTCTAAAATGATATGAATATTTTCAATGTCAAATGTTTCCAATTCAACTTCAGTTTAAGGATTTGTTTTGTTTGTTTTGTTTTATTTTGTTTTGTTTTGTTTTGTTTTGTTTTGCTTTGGTGTCCCTTCCAAATATATTAGTAGCTCTGGATGGCAGGCAATTTTCAAAGAAAACTGTGTATATGTGTTTGTGTGTGGGTGTATATGAGAAAGAGAGAGAGAGTCGAAAGGCACATTTTTTTCTAAGGTGCTTTGGAAAGAAGAATCCAAATGGAAAATAAAAGGCATATTATTAACATGTTGAGTGACATAATCATTCTATGAATGATTCAGTACACATCCCGTGTTACTGTTTTTGCATCTTCTGACAGATGATCCATGAACCAAATAGTGAATAAACCTGTCAAGAAATCTGAGTAGGGTGACTTCTCTTTATGCAAGAATATTGTAAGTTGTTCAAAGAAATGAATTGAAGACCTCATTTTTAGCAACCTCCACATTTCTCGTAGTCTTGTCCTTGAAAATTTATGATTAACAAAAATAGTAGCAGGTCTTGAATCAGCCTTATATTGCAGCCTTATCATCTTGAAATGCATTGCTAAAGAGATATTTGTTTAATAAATGGGGGGGGGGGAAGCATACACAAAAAAAACCTCTTTTTCCATGAACAGTCATTCAATATATCTATGTATTAACCCCTAATCTTTTAGGCTTACATAAATGTAAAAGTTACTATCTATACCATATATTAATGAAAAATCCAACAATAAAATTGACCCAAATCATTATTTACACTGTTTAAGCTTTGAGAAAGGTCATAGTCAAAGTTACCTTTGATTATTTCTAGGATCCTTGAGTTTTAATTATGTAATATATTCTTACTATTCTGTTATTTCAGGATATTAGGTAAAAAATCTTCTCAATAATTCTATACAACTTATTCATAAAATAAAGATTAAAAGACTTTTCTAAATAAACCAAATCTCTCAATTCTCTCTTTGTGTGTTTCTCTGTCTCTGTCTCTCCAACCAAGCTAGGAAAAGACTATACAGAGAAATTTTCAAAGGTGCAGTAAGAGAATCCAGAATCCATCATTTTTTTATGGGAAGTGTGGCAACTGAAGCTGGTGTGATACTGGCTGAAGGGAGAATAATCATCTTCTAAATGGAACAGACAAT